>NW_024429230.1:0-622500 GCF_017639785.1 Mesocricetus auratus | reverse complement strand
TTGTGTTTCTTTGGGTTTGTGCACATGAGTGCAGGTATTGGTGGGAGCAGGTCACTATATATATATGCCCTGGAGCTGGATTTACAGGCTTTTGTGAGCTGACTAATACAGGTGCTGGGAACCAAGCCTGGGTCCTCTGCAAGAGCAGAGCATGCTCTTAACTGCTGAGCATTTCCCAGCCCTGCTTTACTGTATTTTAAATTTTACCCTGTTTCTGTTTTTGTTGTTTTGCAATCTCAAGTACTCAAGTATTTTCTGAGAAGAAGGGAAAATTCCATTGATCAAAGCTGTCTTGTGCTCTGTGAATGTGAAAAGGGGTCTTTTCTCTCATTAGGATTGAAGACAATGACGGTGAGTTCTTGTTAATAGAAGCCGCTGACTTTCTCCCTAAGTGGTTGGATCCTGATAATAGTGCTAATAGGGTAAGTACACCCAGGCTTGGAGAATACAGGGTTGGAGTCATGCCACACTATTTCCTGTGTCCCTGGAGCTTCCCTGAGCCCACAGAGAGAATAAGGTGTGCCATTTTGCAGGTGTTTTTTCATCACGGGGAGTTGTGTATTATTCCTATGCCAAGGAAATCTGAAAGAATACCCTGGCTGCCCACTACACCCCCAACAATCCAACAGGCTTTGGATATCATCTCAGCACACCCGGAAGCTGTGTCAGCTTCTGCACCTATACGGGCTGCTGTGGACAGGCGCGTCAGAGGGTAAGAAAGAGGACTGATGCTGTAGGCTGAGGAACATTTGCTTCAGGCAGCAAGGCTTTTATCTGCATCTAGAATGCCTTCCACCTGGAAGAATACTCATCTGCATTTTATTGGTGTCAGTTAAATTTATGGGATTTAAATTAAGAAGTCAGGTCAGTTGGTTGATCGACTGAGCTCCGGTTGCGCAGGCTAGCTTTGCACCCCAGACTCAAGCTAACCTCTTCCCTCAACCTCCTCAGTAGCTGGATTCTACGTGTGCATCACTTTGCCTGACTTAGATGTAATTTTTCTTCCTGTTTCAAAAGTATCTTTTCAGCCAGGCAGTGATGGCGCTCGCCTTTAATCACAGCTCTCAGGAGGCAGAGGCAGGAGGAACTCTGTGAGTACCAGGACAGCCACAGTGGTTACACAGAGAAACCCTCTTGGAAAACTAAAAACTAAAAGAAAAATAAAACACCAGGCACTCTTCTTGAAGACCTGGGATCAATTCCCAGCACCCAAATGGTACTCATAACAGTCTGTAACTCTAGTCCCCGGAATTCAAACCCGCTGCTGGCTTCGGTGGGAACTGGGCACGCATGTGGTGCACACACACACACACACATCTAGGCAATCATTCACACACATAAGACAATGGATTTTTAAATAAAGTAAAAACTGAAATTTTAAAGATGAAAACCTAAAGAAGGGAATGCAATAGATTTGGTCTTTTGGTTCTGGAGCTTCTGTGTGGCCCTTTGACCTGTGTGGAACCCTTTAGGTTTCATTTCAAAGAGAAGACAAGTTCCAATAGCACTTTAGTTTAACGTATTGTCTTAATGACACTAAAATTCTTTTTAAGCTGGGCATGTGAGTTCACACCTAGCACAGGAGGCAGACACAGAGGATCTCTGTGAGTTCCAGGACAGCCAGGAGTATCCAGTGAGACCCTGAAAAAAATCTCAGTATTTGCATTCAAAGTAAAAGCCTCGTGCTGCCCGTCACAGGTACCCAGAAAAAACGGAAGCTTCCCTTCATCGCGCGCACTGCTTCCTTCCAGCTGGCATTGTGGCCGTGCTCAAACAACGGCCCAGACTGGTGTCAGCAGCAGTCCAGGCCTTCTACCTGCGGGACCCCATTGACCTGAGAGCCTGTCGCGTTTTCAAGACATTTTTGCCTGAAACACGAATAATGGCATCTGTGAGATATCTTTCTTGGTTATTTAGTTTTTCTTATAATTTTAATAGTTCTCTTAGAAAACTAATGTACATTTCTGTCTTTTTCTCTTTTTTAACCCAAGTGTGTGTGTAGGTGGGGGCGGGGTCAAGAGACACCTAATTTTGTGATTCCGTATGTCCTACCTACTTTTGACCATATTTTCCCTATTTCTGTAGTTACCTCCTTCTTAATGATGAGCATTTCATCTCTTAAGACTTACTATCTTAATACCCTCCCAAATTGCCGTAGTGTAGTCAGTGGTAATTACAGCTGTGACAGCTGTGAGGTGGGTAGTAGGGTAAATTTCAGTTTGTGAGCGCTTATCTCACTGGCTGTTTCCGGAAGCACACAGGAAGTGAAGGGGCTGTACCCTCTCTGCACGTCACCTGTGGGTATATGAACCGAAGCACATGAGTGGCCTGACTGTTAGGTCCAACTATGAAATGGTACTCAAAATTCAACTTCAAGGAGAGACTCACATATTTGTATCCCAATGCCCAGGTCACTTTCACCAAGTGTCTGTACGCGCAGCTGGTACAACAGAAGTTTGTGCCAGACCGGCGGAGTGGATACGGGCTGCCACCTCCATCACACCCCCAGTACCGAGCCCACGAATTGGGCATGAAGTTGGTAATGTTGACCAAGAAAACTACCTGACTTTCTTCCCTCCATCCTTCCCTCTCTCCCTACTTCCTCTCCTCCCGCTCCCTCCTTCCCCCCTCCTCCTTTTTCCCTCATTTTCTCTAATTGAAAGGGCTTTAAGGACTAGAGAAATGGCTCAGTGCCTAGAAGTGCACACTCCCTTGCTGAGGACACAAGTTCCATTGCCACCATCTATATCTGGTGACTCACAGCACTTGCAATTCCAGAGCCAGTGAGTTCCCGGGCTTCAGGCCGCTGTGAATACCTACATTCACATGTGTGTACCCGTCTATACACATACAAATAAATAACTAAATGAAGTGTTTTTTTTTTTTTTGGTTTTTTTTTTTTTTTTTTGGTTTTTCGAGACAGTTCTGTGGCTTTGGAGGCTGTCCTGGAACTTGCTTGGTAGTCCAGGCTGGTCTCGAACTCACAGAGATCCGCCTGCCTCTGCCTCCCGAGTGCTGGGATTAAAGGCGTGCGCCACCATCGCCCGGCTTAAATGAAGTGTTTTTAAAACGGCTACACAAAGAAAGACACTCTTGAATATTAATGATAAAGATATAAATTGATTTAATCCCTATAGGAAATCATTTCCTACTATTTATCAACACTTAAATTGTACCAAACATTTTGCTTGTCATTTTTACCTGAGGTAATGAATGGCACAGCATAGGAACTCTAGAAAAAAGCCCTGCTTATGTGAGAATGTAGTAAAATTCATCAAATGAAATCAGAGCGTCAGGCGAACTACTCAGTAAATAGTGATCCAATATCTGTGAAGCCTTTTGAGAATTAAAGTCACACTTTACACTTAGAGCAGAATAAGTTTCACTCAGATTAAATAATTACATGTAAAAATTGAAACTATAAAATTTGAAAATTATGCCTTTTAAAGCAGGCTTGCAACCATAAGCAATAAAAGATTGGTAATTTGATTATGTAAAGAATTCTAGCCAAGCGCAGTGTGCATCTGTGGTCCCTTTAGAGTCCAGCAGCCAGAATGAAGCCTGGATGACAGATAGCGACACCATCACCAACACCAACACAGCGGTAAATGGAAGAAGAGAGACTGCTTGGAAAAGACAAATGTCATAAACTTGAAAGACATCAGAAAATCTGGAGAAGGCATATTATGTGTTCCTATAGAAAAGAAAACTGATTAATTTTAAATGTTCAAAAGCTGAACAGGTAGTTCACAATGAAAAATATTGACCTCTCCTCTTAAAAATTAATGTAATTTAAAGCCACAAAATAGCTTTTCACTACTAGATTGGCAAGTATAAGAAAGTATGAGAACATATACTGCGCTGGTAAGCATTTATAAGAATATGTAAAGGAAAAGGGTACTCTAACATGTGGATAGAAATAAACATTGACTTGGGTGTGGTGGTGCACACCTTTAATCCCAGCACTTGGGAGGCAGAGGCAGATGGGTCTTTAAGTTTGAGGCCTGCGTACGGAGTTCCAGGACAGCCAGGCGTACACACTGAGACCCTGTCAGAAAAAGAAACTAAAGTGTTCTGAGTGTTCATGTGTCCTTGTGTTCGGCCATCTAGTTCTTGACTAGAGCTAAATGGAAAAATTAATTTAAGATGTTAGAGAGAAAAAGAAAATACAAGAATAACAAAAATTCTGTCCGTCTCATCTAGGCTCATGGATTTGAGATTTTGTGCTCCAAATGTAGCCCACATTTTTCTGACTCCAGGAAATCCCCTGTGACTGCTTCACCCCTCTGGGCCAGCTTCCTTGAAAGTTTGAAGAGGAATGATTACTTTAAGGTGGGACATGTAGTGCTTGCTTCTTGTGAATGTGTGTGTGTGTGTGTGTGTGTGTGTGTGTGTGTGTGTGTGTGTGTGTGTGTGTGTGTGTGTGCGCGTGCGTATGTGTGTTATTTGTGTTCTCACATGTGGGGGCCAGAGGTGGGTGGAGGGGGTCTTCCTCCCACTGAACCTGGAGCTTGCTAGTTGAGTATACCGTTGGCCAAGGAGCTTCCGACCAGCCTCATCTCAGAGAAGTAAAGTGAACACCACCACCAACTCCACCTTCACAGGTAGTGGATGTAAGCAAACGAGCATGGTAATGAAGGTAATTGAAACTGATGACCATATACATCCCTGCTAGCATCGTCTTTGAGAGACCTTCACTTGAAAGTAATTTGATAATGTAATATGCGTGCGTATGACCAAAATGCATTTAATATACATACAAGAATGTCAAAAGTGAAACCCATGTTTTATATATAAGTAACTTTTGCTAATGAAACACTCACTAAAATCAATGGAATTTGAAGTCAGGTGTGGTACACACATGTAATCCCAGCTCACCAAAGGCTCAGACAGGAAATTCTAAGTTCAAGGCCTGTCTGACTGTGTAGCTATTTAAAGGCCAGCTGAGTCACTTAGAAGATCTAGTTTCAAAATAATAATAAAATTGTTCTGGAAGTGTAGTCCAGTGATGTAGCACCTCATATTGTGTAAGTACTGTTCTAATGGCCAGTATTGTGTTTTCAAGGGATTGATAGAAGGTTCTGCTCAGTACCAGGAGAGACTAGAAATGGCAAAGAACTACTTCCAGCTCTCCATACACCGGCCGGAAAGGTGAGTTATAGCTAGGACCCACCACAGAGGAAGGCAGACTTCTGGTTGGATAGTTCTTTTTAACAATATATTTTATAAAAGTATCATGGCTGTATGTGTGTGTGATGTGTGTATGGATACAGACATGAGCATGCCATTGGGATCAGTGTTTGAATCTATATTATAGATATTTTTATTCTTGTACATAATTTTACTTATTCTTTTTTGTTTGTTTGTTTTTTGTTTTTGAGACAGGGTTTCCCTGCATTGTTTTGGAGGCTGTCCTGGAACTCACTCTGTAGACCAGGCTGGCCTCGAACTCACAGAGATCCACCTGCCTCTGCCTCCTGAGTGCTGGGATTAAAGGTGTGCTCCACCACCATCTGGCTCAGTGTGGTGCTCTTAATTCCAGAACTTGGAAGGAGGAGGCAAGAGGAACAAGAATATAAGACCAGCTGGGTTACACAGTGAGACTCTGACTTAAATATCAAAAGACCAAACTAAAGCAAATCAAAATGAAACTGTTGATTTTTTTCTTGCCCAGTAATGTTTGCATAACACAGGGTAGGGATAATTTATTGCTCATGTGACTTTTCAAAGTATCCAGCTGTTTATTGAATTTGCTTCATCTAAATAGTTCAGATAGTTCCATCAGTGTAGATAGTAATTCATGTCACCATTATGAAGAAATGCCTGTCTTTATTTTTTGTAGTTCAGTTGCTATGGGTCCAGGTGAGGAAATCTTAACCGTGTTGCAGACACTGCCGTTTGATGTCGAGGAGCTCAAGAGAGAAGGGGCTGACCTTCCTCCTGAGGACGGTGAGGGATGGGCCCGAGGCAGAGCAGGGAGGTGAGAAAGGCCTCCCTGTGGCTGCTCGCTCACCCACCTGCTTTTTTAGATGACCAGTGGTTAGACCTCTCACCAGACCAGCTGGACCAGATGCTGCAAGACACTGCAGGCAGAAAAGAGTCCCAGCCCGTTTCCCAGAAGGAGGAGGAGCAGAACTATGACGTAGCACAGGTCTCAGACAGCATGAAGGCCTTCATCTCCAAAGTCTCAACCCACAAGGGGGCGGAGCTGCCAAGGTAGCTATGCTAAAGAAAAATGCCCCGTTATACCCAGCAGCTGCAGAAAGTACCGTTTCCACTTTGATTTTCTTGTTTTGCTTAGATCGAGTCTTACTGTGTTGCCCTGGTCTCAGACTCCTGGGCTTATATTATCTCTGTCTCAGACTTCTGAGCAAATGTGACTGTAGCCACATGCCACCACACTTGATACTGCTTTTCTTTCTCTCTTCTTTTCTTCTTGTATGCGTGTAATTGTTTTTATTTTTGAGCAAATTCCTTTTACTGCTTTGTTTTCTATTTTGGTGCTGTGTATAGTGCATCCTCTTTATCTGAGGTCAGATTTCAGGTTGCCTTTGTAATTCCTGAAGTAAGCCAGAAAACTCAACAGTTGAAAAGCCACCGCCCAGAACACAGCACTCTCTTTACTCTTTCTGGTTTGTTTGTTTGTTTTTGAGATAGGGTCTCTCTACATAGCCCTGGATGTCCTGGAACTCACTATATAGATCAGGCTAGACTTAAAATTGTAACTATCTGCCTGCCTCTGCCTCTGCCTCCAGAGTACTGGTGTTAAAGGTGTGAACTCCCATCCCTGACTGCTGTAGACTCTTTTTCAGAACCTATTGCTTGTAGCTCTCAGCAGGCTCAATTGGACTGGAATCTTGAAACTCAGAGAGGAATTGAAGGAACTCATCAGAGGCAGGAAGAATCACAGAACTGTGGAGCTATTTGTGGTAACTAGAGAAGAGCGGATAGAATTGTTACCTGTACAGCAAATGTCTCTCTTCTGTAATGGGATTGACCTAGAGATCGCACACTATTGACCAGAGGCTGACACTGTTGACCAGAGGCTGTGCACACTTTTTTTTTTTTTTTTTTTTTTGGTTTTTTTTTTTTGGTTTTTTGAGACAAGGTTTCTCTGTATTGTTTTGGAGCCTGTCCTGGACCTAGCTCTTGTAGACCGGGCTGGCCTCGAACTCACAGAGATCCACCTGCCTCTGCCTCCCGAGTGCTGGGATTAAAGGCGTGCGCCACCAACGCCCGGCTCTGTGCACACTATTGACCAGAGGCTGACACTGTTGACCCAGAGGCTGTGTATGCCATTAACCAGAGGCTGTGCCCTCTAACAAATGTGCCTTGCTGAGTTCCTTACCCAGCCCAATGAAACTCGGTCAGTGTTACTATTCCTACTGTAAGAAAAGATACAAGTTTATGCATGTTATTAGTTGCTAAGAGGGAAGGTGCAGCACACATGAAATCATGATCTTCCTGACTGCATCTCCCCAGTGCTGGGGTTAAAGGCATAAGATTAGAGTCCTGTAAAGATAAGCATCATGTGAACTCAGATAAATCATTTCTTTTATTGTGTGTCTTGTAGGGAGTAAAGAGCAGACAGGTCACCAAATGCATATGCTTAAATGTATGCTAACAAGGTGTAGTTTTTACTTTTCTGTCACCAGATTTTTGTATTCCTGTTGCCACTCAAATAAGCACAAGAAATGTTTCTTATTTATTTAAACTGTGGTTTCCCTTGCTGTTCCTTTCTTGGATATTTCTGGTAGTTTCTCTAAGCATAGCACCATCTTAGAACATGCCTCAAAGAACTGTGGCCAGAATAAATATGTGCGCTTTCCCTTTGATCTTTCAGAGACCCTTCTGAAGCTCCAATCACTTTTGATGCAGATTCTTTCCTTAATTATTTTGATAAGATTTTAGGTGAGTTACCATGTGGTGTTTACTTTTATTTTGAAACTGTGAAGGGTATCACTGTTGTAAGCTCACTGGAACATTAGATCATTTATGAACCAGAATATTACTTTCTTTTGATGGTTTTGAATTATATTTAACCATAAATTACTGCCTGGTTGAACCACTTTACAGAGATTTTCTAATTAGTGCCTGGCTTGCTAGCTGCTGACTGACAGAGTGCACAAACCTCTTATGCTTTGAAAGGATTTTAATGTGGCTTCCATATTACATTTTTTTTGTCTTTTCTTTCAGACTTACTATTTTAGAAATCAATAAGAAAATAAGAAACAGCACAGAGGGAGGGGACATGGCTCAGTTAGTAAAGTGCAGGACCATGCAGACGGAGTTCAGATCTCTGGCACTCACATCTGAGCCAGGCACAGATGCATAGGACCATGCACACGGAGTTCAGATCTCTGGCACTCATCTGAGCCAGCCACAGATGCATAGGACCATGCACACGGAGTTCAGATCTCTCGCACTCATCTGAGTCAGGCACAGATGCATAGGACCATGCAGATGGAGTTCAGATCTCTGGCACTCACCTGAGTCAGGCACAGATGCATAGGACCATGCAGACGGAGTTCAGATCTCTGGCACTCATCTGAGCCAGCCACAGATGCATAGGACCGTGCACACGGAGTTCAGATCTCTGGCACTCACCTGAGCCAGGCACAGATGCATAGGACCATGCAGACGGAGTTCAGATCTCTGGCACTCATCTGAGCCAGGCACAGATGCATAGGACCGTGCACACAGAGTTCAGATCTCTGGCACTCACCTGAGCCAGCCACAGATGCATAGGACCATGCACACGGAGTTCAGATCTCTGGCACTCACCTGAGCCAGCCACAGATGCATAGGACCATGCACACGGAGTTCAGATCTCTGGCACTCACCTGAGCCAGCCACAGATGCATAGGACCATGCACACGGAGTTCAGATCTCTGGCACTCACCTGAGCCAGCCACAGATGCATAGGACCATGCACACGGAGTTCAGATCTCTGGCACTCATCTGAGCCAGCCACAGATGCATAGACCTCTGATCCCAGTGCTGACGGGGCAGAAGCGGAGAGGCGGATCCCTGGAGCTCGCTGGGGAGCTCCAGGTTCAGTGAAGAGACTGTGCAAAGTACAGGGTGAAGAGTGATAGAAGACGGCGCCTAGCATGCACTGTGCACACATGCAGACACACTGGCACATGTGTGTGCATGCACACACACAGAACAGGCTGTGCACTGAAGGGTAACCAGTAAATCTTTGAAAATAGTTAACTCTTCCTAGTAAGCAAGCATATGCAGAATAAAAGCATTCTTTTTCTCGTCTTACTGAAAAAATTAATCAACTACATTAAAGGGTTAGAGAAATGAATACCATCAAGCTCTTTGGGGAGAAGTAAGTATAAGTTGTCTTTTCACAGGACATTTTGAGAATCTAGGAAGCCCATTATTTTTGACTTGCAATTTCACTTCAGGGATTTACTCTGTGAAAGAGATAAATGGTCACTGATGGTCATTTCAGTGCTTTTTTTGTAGCACCAAAATTCTAATGACCACCAAGAGAGAAATGGGTAAATAAATCACTGTGTTATGAATTTGCACAGCCAAAATAAAGTATGAAGTCATCTGTATATTTTGCAAGAAGACCTAAAAGACATAGTATGTAGAAAAGCAGACCATAGTTCACTGTGAACACATCTAGGTTAAAAAAGAAACCATGGGGCTGGGTGATTGGTCTCTCAGGGACTGGAATTTGTTCTGATCACCCATGTCAGCTGGCTCACAAGCTCCTGTAGTTCCAGCTCTGGGGGATCTGATGCCCTCTTCTGGCCCCTGTAGGTTCCCACACACACAAATGTCCATATTGCATATGCCTGTGCACAGAGCTGTATCCATTGGATCTGACATCTGGACCCCATCCAGCTGTTCAAAGACGTCTCCGAGAAGGCAATGAACTAGGAAACTGTCTCTGTAGCTGATTATTAACATCAGTGTAGATTTATGCCATTTTCTAATTGTAAATTTTTAAAAATTTGCACCTGTAATTTTAAAAGGCTTATTTTATGTGTAAGTATTTTTGCCTTTGTGTATTTATATATATGCATCATGTGTGTGCTTAGTTCCTGAGGTGGCCAGAAGAAGGTGTTGGATCCCCTGGAACCTGGAGTTGCAGATGGTTGTGAGCTGCCCTGTGGGTGCTGACAACCAAACCCAGGTTCTCAGCAAGACACCCAGTGCTCTTAACCTATGTACCAGCTCTCCAGCCCCCGTGTTTTTACCTGTATTATTTTTTATGATGCTGGAGGTCAAACCCAGGGCCTCACACATGCTAGGCAATTTCTCTACCACTGAGCTCAGTTTTTAAATATTCCCAGCCCAGTTTTTAAGTTAAGTATTTATTGTGTGGGTGTGGTGTGTGTGTATCAGCACGGGCATAAAGGTCACACAGAGGACAGTCTTGTCGAGTAGTTTTCTTCTACCTTAGGACTCTAACTCAGATCACCAGGTTGCACAGCAAGTACCTGTCCTTGCGAACCATCTCAACAGCCCAGCTTTTCATCTTATTTGTTTATTTTGGGGGTTTTGGGAGACAGGGCTTCTCTGTGTAACAGCCTGGGTTGTCCTGGAACTCACTCTTTAGACCAAACTGGCCTTCAATTCACAGAGATCAGCCTGCCTCTGCCTCCAGTGCTGGGATTAAAGGCCTGTGCCACCACTGCCTGACTTCATCTTAAAAAATAACAACAACAAAAACCTTTTAATTAATCATATTCACTAGAGTTGAATCTCTTGACTTAGCCTGTTTACAGTCCTATAAATGCCTCCCTGAATCATCGTTTTGGGAAAAGATTTTTACAAAGTAGTTGGGTTAACCCATTTGGTTCTTGTGGAACATTCCAGTTCTTTTGAGAGGTGTAACCCTGCTCAAAAAAGTGTACCAATTTGTTATTTCTGTGTCACCATCAATATAGGCACAAAATCTCAAGAGTCAGACTCTGATGATGTGGATGACGATGACTTCGAATGTTTAGACAGTGATGATGACTTGGACTTTGAAACTCAGGACTCTGAATCTCTGAAGGGAGCTCTTGGCAGTCTCAAGTCCTACATGGCCCAGATGGACCAGGAACTGGCGCACACCAGCATGGGTAAAAGCTTCAGTACCCGGAAGCAGGCGGTAAGTGTTTTTTCACCTCTCCTTGCCCGTGTATAGGAGAGTGACAGTCGTAATTCACCCAGGTTTTCTTTCCATCTCTTTTTGATTTGTGAGGTTTGAAATAAATGAGTGCTGATTTTAATGCAGACTGAGTGATGCTGAGAACTGACCCAGGGCCTGGGGTCCGTGCTAAGCACACAGTCCAAGCCCAAGAACGCTAGTTTTCCCTAGCATTGGTATAGTGAAAGGTTATGGGGCAGCTGCAGTGACATACGCCTGCAAGTCACAGCTACTGAAAAGGCTGAGAGGGGAAGATCACTTAGCCCAAGAGTTTGAGACCCACTGAGGCTGGGACAATGGGGGCAGGCTTGAGTGAGGTTCAGTGTAGAGCAGGTGTCTGACGTGCACAAAGCCTCCCCATTAACAGCAAAGGCTTTCTAAATGCAAACTTAATGACTGCTCCTCCTCCCCCCTCTTCCCCCTCCCCCTCCTCCCCCTCCCCCCCTCGTGTCCCACTCCCTTCGTTTCTTTCACCTCGGTGTGTTGCTCAAATTGCTTTTACACTCCTAGGCTCAAGTGATCTCCCCTGCTTCAACCTCCTGAGTAGCTGGGACTACAGGCATGGGCTACCATGTCTGGTTATAATTATATTCTTGTTAGTTTTTCCAGACAGGGGTTCTCTGTGTAGACTTGGCCATCCTGGAACTCACTTTGTAGACCAGACTGGCCTCATTAAACTCAGAGATTGGCCTGCTTCTGCCTCCTGAGTTCTGGGATTAAAGGTGCGCACTACCAACCAGCTATACTTATATTCCTTTTTGTTGTTGGTGTTTTGGTTTTTTGTTTCTTGTTTGTTTGCTTGTTTTTTGTTTTTTTGAGACAGGGTTTCTCTGTGTAGCTTTGGAGCCTATCCTGGAACTAGCTCTTGCAGATTGTAGGCCAGGCCGGTCTCGAACTCACAGAGATCCGCCTGCCTCTGCCTCCCTAGTGCTGGGATTAAAGGCCTGCGCCACCACCGCCCGGCTATAGCTATATTCTTAAAGTGGACAGGGAACTGTGATGGCACAGCCATTTAGAGCACTTGCTCTTGCGTAGGACCAGGGTTCAGCAGGGCAGCTCACAGTCATCCTAACTCCAGGGGACCTATGCCATCTGACCTCTGAGGACCTATGCCATCTGACCTCTGAGGACACCAGGCATGCACTTGGTACACATATACATGCAGGCAAAACATTCTTACATATAAGATAAAAAAGCTTACCCCAAAACCCAGAATATTTCATTTCTTTTAAAAAATATATGTAGTGAGATATCCACCCCCTGAATCTGTAGAGCTGACCACGCCCTACAAGTCACAGGTGTGGACTTAATGGAGGGTAGGACGAGGTCTGGGGTTCAGGACTCCAGCTGGCTCTCTTCCTTTGGGTCCCAGAGAGCGGCCTGGGTGAATCTTAGAGTGGGAACTTCCAGTGGTCATCTGTTTCTTATATAAGTGCCTTCTCCCCAATAAAATTATATTTACTTATATTGAGCCTAGTCCAGTGAATCTTGATCCATGCATCCATAAATATATCTATGGGTGTTTTGTGTGCATGTTTGTCTGTGCATACCTGGTGCCCTTGGAGGCCAGAAGAGGGCACTGGGTCTTCTGGGACTGAAGTTACTGTGGGCTGGAATTCCATACAGTGTGAGCTGCTGCCATGTGGATGCTGGGAACTAAACCTGTGTACTCTAGACTAATTAATTAATTAATTAATTAAACCCGTGTCCTCTAGACTAATTAATTAATTAAACCTGTGTCCTCTAGACTAATTAATTAAACCTGTGTCCTCTAGACTAATTAATTAAATCTGTGTCCTCTAGATTCGACAGTGCTCCTAACCTCTAACCATCTCCAATTCATTTCTTACAATTTATATTGCAAGTGTGTGTGTGTGTGTGTGTGTGTGTGTGTGTGTGTGTGTGTGTGTGTGTAGTGTGTAGTGTGTAGTGTGTTTGGAAGGGCTATGGAGGAGGGAGATTTTTGAGATGGAGTCTCACTTTGTAGCCCAAGTTGGTTCCAAAGTTGTGCTGGGGTTAAAGGCATGAGCCACCATGGCTGGCAATAAATATTTTTTTTACAAGAAGAGTGGCTGGAGTAATGAGGCAGTGGATGAGGGTGCTTCTTCTCATGCCTGACAGCCTGGGTTCAGTCCCTGGAATACACATTGCAGGAGAGAACCAACTCCCCAACATTGACCTGACTTCAGAGCACGAATGCACATGCCAACTACACACACACACACACACACACACACAGAAAGAAAGAGAATAAACCTTTAAAAATGTGAAGAGAGCTAAGAGGAGCTTATGTATCTAAATAACTTCAATCTTAATTGTTTCCTGTTTTCCTACTTTAGAGCCAATTTAGAATTCCTCTCCCATTCACATATTCATCTTGGTGTTTTTGTCAGTACTGTTTAGCCGACAAGAGGCATTATGGGAAAAGCACAGACACTAAGTGTCATGGACCAGAGTGTGAAATATAGCTCAGCAATAATCTACTGTGTGCATTATCTAACTAACCAGAAATCCTCATGTCGTAGAATTAGCATGAAATAACAGTAGAGCCATGACAGCTCATGGTTAATATGAACTCTCTTTTCTTTAACCATCTAAACCACATTTAAAACTATAATTGCTCTTGCCTGGCGTTGGTGGCGCACACCTTTAATCCCAGCACTGGGGTGGGGGGGGGCAGAGGCAGGAGGATCTCTGTGAGTTTGAGGCCAGTCTGGTCTACAAACCTACACAGAGAAACCCTGTCTCGAAAAAAAAGAAAGAAAGAAAAGAAAAACAAGAATAACTATAATTGCTCTCAACCTAATAGAAAGTATTTATTAGATTGATTGTAAATAAATATCATCCAAGGATCTTGTTATAATTAGGGCCTTTTTTGTTTCTTGAAACATGGTTTCGCTGTGTAGCCTTTGGCTGTCCTGGATCTCACTCTGTAGACCAGGCTGGCCTGGAAATCACAGAGATCACTTACAGGCATACATCACTGCATCAGGCAATAATGGGCTTTGTCAAGACAAATGGACAAAGAACTGAAACTTTCTGTTTGTGGAAATCCTGAGAGATTCAGACTGTTAATGTGTGGACCACAGTTTGAGTAACAAAGATGTAAAGGTCTATAGGTCAAGATGCAATTTTCCAACTCTTTCCCCCAGCCTGTGAGATAAGAGGGCCAAGATGCTTGTAGTTAGATTGTTGTTATATGCCACTTAAAAGATTATAGCAGGGAACCAGGCCGTGGTGGCCCATGCCTTTAATCCCAGCATTTGGGAGGCAGAGGCAGGCGGATCTCTGAGAGTTCAAGACCAAGCCTGGTCTACTGAGCAAGATCCAGGACAGGCTTCAAAACAATACAGAGAAACCCTGTCTCAGCCGGGCGGTGGTGGAGCACGCCTTTAATTCCAGCACTGGGGGGAGGGGGGGCAGAGGCAGGCAGATCTCTGTGAGTTCGAGGCCAGGCTGGACCAACAGCCTCCAAAACAATACAGAGAAACCCTGTCTCATAAAAACAAAACAAAAAAAGAAACCCTGTCTCGGAAAAAAAAAAAAAAAAGAAAAACAAAACAAAAAACAGGGGCTGGAGAGATGGCTCTGAGGTTAAGAGCACTGGCTGCTCTTCCAGAGGTCAATTCCCAGCAACCACAAGGTGGCTCACAACCATCTGTAATGAGATCTGGTGCCTTCTTCTGGCTTGCAGGCAGAACACTGTATATCTAATAAATAAATCTTTAAAACAAAAACAAAATTGTGGTCAAGGAACAAAAAGAAAATCTAACTTTAATTTTGAAGAAAACTTAGATTTCTGTCTTTACTGATGTATCACACTTACGCAGGCTGTAGTGCGCTCTCTAGTGCCAGCTCTCTTGGGTTTTTTCAAAGGGACAGCCCTGTTCAGTTCGTAGGAATGCTTTTGAGACAAATGTGTCGCCTTGCTTCTTGGGTCTCGTGTTAAGACAGGGTCTCTAGTCCAGACTGTCCTCAAGCTCCATGTACAGCTGAGGATGACCTTGAACCTCTGATCCTCCGGTTTCCACCTCAAGTGCTGGGGTGACAGGCATGCCATCTACCACCCCTGATGGAACCAGGTGTTAATATATGCATATGCATCAAATCACATTATTAGAGCTCATTTCACTTTATGTCACCAAGGATTGGAAATTTCTTTTAATTTGGAATTCAAGTGTATATATATTATTGTTAAGTTACTGCATTTTACTGTAACCAACATCCAACACAAAGGGTTACTATCTCATGTTGTTCTCTCTTTCCTCTTTCTCTCTCTCTCTAGAAGAAGGACCCTCCATCCCAGAATGCAAATGACAGTTCCGATGAGGAAGACTCAGGTGCAGGAGATTGTGCTGTGGAAACAGTGGATGTAGACCTAAACCTGGTCTCCAATATCCTGGAATCCTACAGCTCCCAAGCCGGCCTGGCAGGGCCTGCTTCCAACCTGTTACACAGCATGGGTGTGCGACTCCCTGACAATGCTGACCACGTCCCCAAGGAAGCCAGTGAAGGGTCAGCCTGCACATCAGCCGAGTAAACCCCGAATAAACAATAAAGAAATTCTCACTCGTAGACTGAACATTGAGTCCAAGTGCACGCACTTCTAGTCAGCTCTTCGTGGAATGTCTTCCTTGCAGGTTTCAGAGCCTCAGTATCACCTCTTCACAAGTCCTGGGGCCTCATGAGCTTGTTTTGTTGGGTTTAAATTTTTCCAAGACATGTCTCCTTGTAGTATAGTAAAACACAACGCACCCTCGGTGTGACTCTGAATATTTAATTTCTCCCTTAGGTGTGCTCCTCTGTCAGAATTCTAAGTCAGCAAAAATCCATTTCATTCACTTTTTAAGGAGATGTAACCTGCTAAAATTTAAAGTTCATTCTGTGACATTTTACACATGTGCTCCTAATACAAGACAACTTGATTTCTTAACTAACTAATTAAAACCATGAGCAGACGGAGTGGGTGTCACGGAGGCATTTCGCTCCTGGGTATAAGGCCTGGCTTCTGTTCACCCCTCATTGCCTCCTTCGCCTCTCCCCTCAGACTGCTCTGCTTCTTGTCCTATGAATACACACAGTGAGTCTTGATTCTGCATAAATAGTAGAGAGATGTGTATTTCTCTCTTTGTTCCTGCATTGCCCTCTCTTGTTCCCCTTCCCATTAATTCCTTTGTTTCATGTCACATTTCTTTTTTTTTCTCAACTGACAGTCTCATGTATCCAGGGTGGCCTCAGATTTTCTGTGTACCTGAAGACTCTTGTCTGGCCACATGAAAATGTAGAGTTTTGCTTTCTGTTAATGTTCATCCTTCTGTTTCTATAGCCTAAGTGCTAGAATTACAGGCATGGGCCTTCACCCAACTTTACTCTTACTGTACATTGTCCTGTGAAAGTCAAGCTGGGGGCTGGAGAAGCGGCTCAGAGACTTAGAACACTTGCTGTTCTTGCAGAGGACTGGGGGTTCCATTCCCAGCACCCACATGGTGGCTCACAACCAACTCTAACTCCAGTTCCAGAATATTTGATGCCCTCTTCTGGCCTCTGTGGATCTGCATGCATGTAGTAAACACTCATACATATAGACAAAAGACATACACATAAACTATAAATGACTAAAGAGAAAATCATCAAGCTGGTTGGCTTGTCAATAAAATGCTTGCCACACCTTTTTTTTTTTTTTTTCCCGAGACAGGGTTTCTCTGTGGCTTTGGAGGCTGTCCTGGAACTCGCTTGGTAGTCCAGGCTGGTCTCGAATTTACAGAGATCCGCCCGCCTCTGCCTCCCGAGTGCTGGGATTAAAGGCATGCGTCACCAACGCCTGGCTTACACCTTTTAGTTCCCAAGAATCCACCTAAAAAAGCCAGGCCTGGTGGCACATGCTTATAATCCTATCCCAGGTTTATCCATAACAGTGATAACCCTTTCTCAAAAAAACCATGTGTATGGCTCTGTCTCCACACGTGAACACAAGTCTGCCTGCATGTACACACACATTCAGAAGCATCAGATAAGTGTTTCTTTTTACTAGGCAGCATTTTAGCATTTTAAATAGTTCTAGGGCTGGAGAGATGGCTCAGAAGTTAAGAGCACTGACTGCTCTTCCAGAGGTCCTGAGTTCAATTCCCAGCAACCACATGGTGGCTCACAACCATCTACAATTCAATCTGGTGCCCTCTTCTGGCGTGTAGGCAGAACACTGTATATGTGATAAATAAACAAATCTTTAAAAAAAAAAAGAAAAAGTTAAATAGTTCTAAATGTTAAGAATAAACTTAAAAAACAGAATACGATCCTCTAGTTTGTTTTGCAGTTCAGTCCCCACATTAGGGTTCTGTCCCAGCCTGATTATGAGAAAAAGGCTTTCCCACAATGCATTTCTGTATGTTAGTTATATCTTCGTTGATGACTAAATGCTGAGGAATGGGGAAACAAAACTAGACACGAGTGGGCTGCTTTTCTATTCCCATTACCAAAGGTGACTGACCTTGAGCCAGACTCCCCCTGGTGACAAATACAAAGGTTTTGCCTTTTTTTGCTAATCTGCATTATATATATCCTTAGTGCTCCTGTAATCCGTTGTGTGTATACATATATGTGTGCATGCACATGTGTCCTATGTCCACTTATCTGCTGCTATTTAAGATTCTAGTCCTATCTTCCAGATAACCTTGGAGTTCTGTGGCAAGGCCCCTCTACCTACCTTGTGCTGGGAAAATGAAGTTCAGTGTTGCAGTTTCTCCTATTAGCTAGCCCCACCTTTTCCAAAACAAAACAAAAACAAGCCAAACAAAACAGGCTCATCAAAAAGCAAACAAAGAAGCAGGAACCCTGAGCACTCCTACAATCTCACCCCCTCCACAGCACGGGCAGAGATAGACGCTGGACTGCGTTCTGACTGCAGCTGTGAAGAAATCTCAGGTTCCCCCCCCCCACACACACACGCTTTCCTCTGGTTCATCTTGGGGGAGGCAAGCCGCCAAGTCAGCACCAGGCACGCGTTATCCTTCAAGAACTCCAGACGACGGCACCTGGGTTTTCCCAGAAGTGATCTTTTGGGGTCAAAAGGAAATTCAGAGTCTCAACTTTTCACTTCCGTAATCTTTTACCTAGTGCTATGGGGTTCTAATGTGTTGTGCCCTAGTTCTGAACCCCAAAATCACCAAGAGGCCCATTTTGATGCAAAAGCAAAGAGTCTTTTATTGTTTAACGAGCTAACCCCATTAACGCAGGCCTTTAACCCATTCACCACAGTTGATGGCTGGAGAAAGACCCCGAGAAACCACGAGGCAGGGATCTTAAAAGGCAGCATAAGGGGAGTGTCTAGGGGCATTAAACAGTCTCAGGATTGGTGCACTTCCATGTTGGTTGGTCAAATGGTTGTTATGGCCCATAGGCCCTCCCAGGGCGGTTGCTATGTTCTGCACGTCACTGCTGTGAACTTGTCTGTAAAGCACACCCAGAGCCGTAAAGCACAGCCCCGCCAGCTAACTTCTTGCCACGAGGAGGGCATCTGACCTAGTGACCAGGACAGGAGCGACACGGTCATTCGAGCACAAGTTAGTCTGTCATGGCTGCTAAAACGGGGGCTGGTCACTTCAGTGTGATACTTGGATTGCATTCTCGCAATAAAATTTGCTTTGAAGCCGGGTGGTGGTGGCGCACGCCTTTAATCCCAGCACTCGGGAGGCAGAGGCAGGCGGATCTCTGTGAGTTCGAGGCCGGGCTGGACCGACAGCCTCCAAAACAATACAGAGAAACCCTGTCTCGTAAAACCAAAAAAAAAAAAAAAAAAAAAAAAAAAAAGTTTGCTTTGAGTCAGAGGGTGGAGCTAACCACTAGCTGACTAAAATTAACCATAGAGGTTTTGGAGGACCGGGGACAGATAGGAGACAGGAAGTAATAAGGCGGGGCTGAAGAGAGAATCTGGCCTTTGGATGGAGAAATGGAACAGATAGGTCTCTGGGGGCTTTTCCGCTGCTTCTCTGATCAGTCAGGATCTTACCCTGATGTCTGATTCCTGAAATTTTTTTGATAAAGAATAGTTAGATAAATGCTTCGCATAGTATCCAGCTTGGGGCGTGAAATCATAAGACAGCTGCTCACCCCTGTTTTTTTAATTTTTTTGGCTTTTCGAGACAAGGTTTCTCTGTAGCTTTGGAGGCTGTCCTGGAACTCGCTCTTGTAGGCCAGGCTGGCCTCGAACTCACAGAGATCTGCCTGCCTCTGCCTCCCGAGTGCTGGGATTAAAGGCGTGCGCCACCAATGCCCGGCTCACCCCTGGTTTTGTAGCCACTGGCGCCACCAACTCCCAGCTGGCTTTTCTCTGAGAAAGTCTGGGATTTTCCTGTTGCAGCTTCCCTACAACAGCCTCCATCTGCTGCCCAAAGTCCAGAGGGGCCTAGGCTGCAAACTGAGTTAGCCACCTGTAAGGCACAAGAGCCAGTCAAAGATGGCACTGGGGGGAAGTCAGATGGGCCAGTCCTGAGCTGTTTACAAAAAAAGGTGATTGGTTGCCTGGATCGAACCAGATGACGTCACTGCATGAACAGCTCCTGTTTAGTAGCTAAAACATAGGGCGCATGATAGGCGGACCTTTAAAACCATTGGCTGGCTGTCCCCGCCCCCTGCTGATTTTTCCTTTAAAAGAGCTTACTGTGGGACAATAAATGAGTTCCTGCTTGACTAGACTCCCTGCTGCGGTGTGTGATTGTCTCTGGGACCCTGCAGGCTGGCAGCACTCCTTCCCTTCCTCGACCCAGCTCAGCCTTCCCTGGTTGCAGCCACCCATGACTGCTGGCTTTGCCTTCAGGCAGCAGCCTGCCATGCATGCTTCCACACTGCATGTACCCATGGTCACTTTTACGATGTCTGGCTCCTCCCTGTGGGTTTCGGGCTTCCCCTGGGCCCCTCCCTGGGTTGCTGCCACGCTAGGTTAGCCACCACGACATGCTTTGGTTTCCGTTGTTGCAGCCTCCACGCATGCTCAGCTCGCAGCTACACTCAGCAGCTGCAGCTGCCCTCAGCCAGGCTGTGCACCAACTGTGTTGGTCTACAAATCGAGTTCCAGGAGAGGTTCCAAAGCTACACAGAGAAACCCTGTCTTGAAAAAACAAAAAAAAAAGGAGGGGGGAATATTATGATTCAGAGAGTTGGATTTCTGTGTAGTTTCACAATGGATGGTTTGAAAATGGAACTATTATTAAGTGAAGGGATAATCACTTAGCTAGGATTGACATAGTGTCAAGTACAATCATTTTCATTTTGGGAATTCTTGCTTTATCCCCCCAAAATTGTTTGATATCAGTGCCAAATATGAAAAATTGACTTATGAGATAAAATCCTTAGAAAGACAGAGTACTAGAACTAAGAAAAATATTCACACACAGACAGAGGAGTCTAGAGCAGAAGGTAACTCACCATTGCATTACGAAACCGAAGGGGAGTGGCCCAAGGTTATTAGAAAACCAATCTTAACTTATCCAGTTCCCATTCAAGGGTGGATGACCACCAGATGATAAGTGTTCCCAAGGCTATTCCAACGCTAACGAATCTTACAGAAGTGTTACATTTGAAGAGATTTAAGGACACAAGGGTTTCATATGGTATGCATACGTGACACAGATGTTAAACTCATGGGCCTCAGAACAGAATTATTCCACGGGCTGGAGGATTAGTTTCAGTAGTCCTCAGTTACAGTGGAGATCTGGTGGGGAGATGAAGCGAGGGTCATTGAACAGTGAGGTGGGCTAGATGGAGATTATGAGATTTTCCAAGATCAAGTCCTCGGTGAGGGCCTTTATGCTGATGAGGAAGCACAGAGTAGATTGGAGGACCACACTGTGGATGTATGCCGTAGAGCATCTTTGAATGCTCGGGACAAGATTGAGCATCAGGAGAGAAGACTGAGCCGTTTACTAAACTTATACAGGGCCCCAAAGAAGTCTTCACTGTTGTTTTGTTGTTGTTTTCACAAAGATTGACTTTGGCTGTAAATAGAATGATATGAGATCTAGAAGTTAGACGAATATCAATTGAATCTTTGGCTTTTGAAAATGCCAATTCAGAATGTAAAAGAGTGATCAGGCCTTTAAAGGCAAGATCAGCATGCATAGATGAATGGATTAGAAATACAGCTGATGTCGGATCTCACACTTATGACACTTGGATAGAAGTGACTTCTAAAATGTGTTATGAAGAAAAGCTATGGATAACTTCAAAACTGATAAAGATTAAACTCCAACAGGAGACCACTTGGTTAGAGAAGCAGATAGTTCATCAAACAGTGTGAACATTCAATCGAAACTAACTTATAAGACTAACAAATGCCTTTCATCTGATCAGATATAACCCACCAAAAAGGTTACAGATGGGGCATGGTTTTGTTTTTGTCTTTCCAGGAGATTGAAGGCATTCAAGTAAGGAATCTAAAGACCACTGGACAAATGAGACATCTGAAGATAAAGGATGAATCATTCAGAGAAAGTGTCCCAAGAAAAAGAGTAAATTGGCCTAATGGTATAGTACATTTCCAACAGAATAAATTTTTTTTTGGTTTTTCAAGACAGGGTTTCTCTGTGGCTTTGGAGGCTGTCCTGGAACTCGCTTGGTAGTTCAGGCTGGTCTCGAACTCACAGAGATCCGCCTGCCTCTGCCTCCCGAGTGCTGGGATTAAAGGCGTGCGCCACCAACACCCGGCGCCCAACAGAATAAAATTTTATATATCTTCCAAAATGTTTGTTTCTGCTGTTCTCTACAGACATATAAGGCAGATGAACGGTCTTTTTGTAGTCCAAGTTCAATTAAAAATTAAAACTGACTTTGGAGTTGGAATGTAGTTCTCTCCTTCTCTAAACCCAAGCATGCTTGTTAAAGTAAAATCTAAAATCACTGCTTCATGTCAGAAGAGCCACCTAATATGGGACAGAAGAGAAACCAAAATTAAGGGAACAATACTACTGCCAATACTCTCATCATCTTTTGTTTTTATCTTGACCCTTTAAAACTTTTCTTAAGGTACAAATATTATTTCAAAATTTACACACACACACACATAAATTGTATGTCATATTAATGGTCATATAAAGTACTAACTAATTCTAGAAAAAGACTTAATCTAGCTTCCTATACATGATTTTGGGCTTGAGTTTGATCAGGTAACTAGGAATTTGTGCACTTCAGATGCACTTAACAAATTGTGGTCCTTTAACCTCTTACAGATTTGCTGCATATGCCATTTAAAATGTTTAAATTTTCTGAACTGTGAACATGCCTAACAGCAACCTTTGAAGTCTCCAATAGGATGATGGGGCACCACAATTCCACCTGGATTGTGGTCATGCCACTAAGATGACAAACACCACCCAAAGAGCAGCTTTGGACTACACACTGCTCAGGACAATTTCAAGATGTTAGCCGAGATGGTCCAGCCTCATGCACTACTCTAGACAGTACTTCAGAATAAGGTCTACACTTCCCATAACACAGAGACTGGCAACAAAAGATACAGCTACCTCTCCCAGGACATTTTCTCAGAGTCCCCTAGAAATGCCATCACCCTCACAAGACAACAGTATGCCCACATTCCCAAGAGGTGGGAGTTGTAAAATGTCAAAAGAGAGCCCTTGGTGGTTTGGAGCCAAGGGGCCTCCGCAGCAGGTGAGAGAGAAAGACACACCATACAGACAGCATTCATGCGGAGGGGAAGGGAGAGAGGGGAGAGAGAAAAGAAGCATAGAGCGACCTCATAGGAAAAGAGAGGTACAGAGATGCAGAGAGACAGAAAGAGAGCCAGAGGGGGTGGGGAGGAGAGAGATGAGCAACATAGCTGAAGAGGTTGTCAGGACCCTGAGCAGCTCAGAGTACTGGCTGAGTACTGACAAGCACGTCCTACCAGGTGACAGGAGCTGGGGGAGCTTTGTCCAAATTGGACAAAGAAGACACAAAACAAAGTGACTGCTGAACTTTGCCAAGACAAGGCAGGAAAGTCCTTCAAAATTCCTGCTTCACAGAAAAGCCTGTCAGATAGTCTAGGCCTGTAGGCCAAAGATGGATGCCCCAGCGATACAGAGGAACCTTGGGTGACTGCCCAGTCAGCTGCCCGTCATTTCTTAGTTTAGGAAGTTGTTTGCTCTGCACTTCCTGTTTACTCAGGTAATAGTATATCCTTCTTAAGTCTCTAATGGAGTTGAAGACTCCATTGTTATCAAATTCAGAAAAGAAACTCACAAAAGTAGTGTAAAGTATATAAGGTTGAGAGACATAAAAGGATTGTTTTGCTTAATAATACAAGTTAGGATAGAAAGTGAATTAGGAACCAGGCATTGGAGGTACAGGCTTTAATCCCAGCACTCAGAGGGCGGATCTCTGTGAGTCTGAGGCCAGCCTGGTCTACAGAGCAAGTTCCAGGACAGGCTCCAAAGTTACACAGAGAAACCATGTCTCGAGAAAAAAAGTGAATTAGATACAAGAAAGGATAGACAATGGAGTATTTTCTCTGAATTTGCCAAATGCACATGGACTGGACATTGAGAATGTAATTCTTACCTATTGATATTCTTATTGCACATAGTTTTATTATGTTTGTTAAAATCTTCCCTTTTGCTGGGCAGTGGTGGCACACGCCTTTAATCCCAGCACTCGGGAGGCAGAGGCAGGCGGATCTCTGTGAGTTCGAGGCCGGGCTGGACCGACAGCCTCCAAAACAATACAGAGAAACCCTGTCTGGTAAAACCAAAAAAAAAAAAACCTTCCCTTTTATTTAGACAAAAAGGGGGAAATGTGTGATATTTTGATGGAATTCTGACAACTAAGTTTGCTCTGAGTCAGAGGGTGGAGCTAGCCACTAGTTGGCCAAAATTAACTATAGAGGTTTTGGAGGACTGAGGACAGATTGGAGACAGGAAGTAGTAAGGCAGGGCTTCTCCACCTCTTCTCTGATCATTCAGGCTCTTTTTTTTTTTTGTTTTGTTTTTTTGTTTTTTTGTTTTTCGAGACAGGGTTTCTCTGTGGCTTTGGAGGTTGTCCTGGAACTCGCTCTGTAGACCAGACTGGCCTCGAACTCACAGAGATCCGCCTGCCTCTGCCTCCCGAGTGCTGGGATTAAAGGCGTGCGCCACCAACGCCCGGCTTCAGGCTCTTATCTTGATATCTGGTTTTTGTTGATAAAGAATACTTAGATGACCGCTTCTGCAGGGTGTGGGTGAGCTTAGGTGACCGCTTCTGCAGGGTGTGGGTGAGCTTAGGTGACCGCTTCTGCAGGGTGTGGGTGAGCTGAGGGCTGCTGGGTCTTTTGTCTTTTTTAGTCATCAGTGCCGTTATCTGAAGCTAGGACTTGACGCCAGCCCCTCTTTCCAAATGTCCCTCTGACAGTTTCTTCTGCACACTTCCCCGGTTGTGTCACAGCCTGCGAATCCAGATGTAACATTTTACTGTCACACACAAAGATCTTTCCCATCTCCACCCCAATTCTCATTTTCTAAAATTTGAGCCATAGAACAGGAAAAAAAAAGTAAATCTGAATAAAGGCATGAAAATTTATTTCCTCCAGAGAATCTTCTCTCTTACAATGAAAGGCAAGATACAGAGGACACAGAGGCTGGGGTTCGGCTCAGTGACAGCTTGCAGAGGTGTGTGAGGTCACGAGTTCAGTCTCTGGCACCGGGGGTGGGGGTGGGGGCCGTAGCCTCGCCGTTCCCTTAATTGAAGCAGCGGGCTTTGGGCGTGCAGACTCCGGTACTGTTTTATGTTCGGTCTTCCCTGGCTCACAGACTGAGCAAGTAAAAGAGCTGGAACAACAGTGCAGTCTTTCAAATCCTCTCAAGCCCTTCTGGGATTTAGCTGTTGCAAAAAAACACCACCTCTGCTTGCCTGTGAGTACACTGAGGAAGACCTTTGCTCCCACTGTCCTCATCCCTTCAGAGCTTAAAAACAAAAAAACAGAACCCTAACTTGGGCTGAGGACAAGCCTCCATGGTAGAGCACTTGCCTGCCACGTATGAGGCCCTGGGTTTGATCCCCAGCAACAGCGACAACTACTAAACAGTCAACTCTAATTACCGCAAATAGAAGTGTACAACTCTAACTGCCACATATAAAAGTGTGCAACTCTAAGTGCCACATATAAAAGTGTACAACTCTAACTGCCACATATAAAAGTGTACAACTCTAACTGCCACATATAAAAGTGTGCAACTCTAACTGCCACATATAAAAGTGTACAACTCTAACTGCCACATATAAAAGTGTGCAACTCTAACTGCCACATATAAAAGTGTGCCTATAGGGCTGGAGGGGTGGCTCACAGGCTGTCATCCAGCAGACCCAAGTTTGGGTCTCAGCACTCACATGGCCGTTCATCAGTCTGTAACTCCAGTTCCAGGGAATGTGACACCCTCTTCCGGCCTCCACAGGAACTAGGCATTCGTGTTGTGCAAAGACATGGGTGCAGGCAGACACTTGAAATAATAAGATTTAAAAAGGAATACACCTGCACACAAATTCAAAACCATCATGCTATGCTATTTTTCTGTGAGGGCAGAAGGAACTCAAATGTGAGTTGAGATTTGTGAATAGTTTGGATACTAAGATAAATGACCCCAGGCACATTTGGCAGTTCCCGTAAACGCAACACCCACAGGCCATGTGCCAGAAGCTATTTGCTCCTACAGCCTTGGAGAAAATGGCCCACATCCAAACGAACCGGCACCCCTCCCTCGGCTTTCACCGTTAGCATCTCATCAACCAACTCTGCTCCTTAGAGCTGCTCTTGTGTCAGCCTCCAAAGCAGCTGGGACAAGCGTGCTACAGGCTGCTTTCTCCTGGTTCATTTCTGGTTGTCTGGCAATGGGGACTTCTCAGGGCGCCTCTGCCTTAGGAGGCTGCCCTGGAGCTGGCTGGCCGCCTCCTTTTGCAGCGGATGCCTGGCCTGCCCTTCAGCAGTGCCCGGGAGGGGTCTCACAGCGGACTGGGCTAAGCAGCCAGGGAAGCACAGGCCTGCCTTTCCACCCACTCTCGAACCATGTGGTGGGCAATAGCCAACTTGGGAGGCAACAGCAACGGGAGAGCACCACTCTGCTGCTGAGGAAACGAGCCCTTTCTCCTCAGGGCTGTGGCCACCTCATCAAGACTGAACCAGGCAGCGGCTTCTAGTTCTCGCTGGTTCACCTGGATCTGAAAGACAAGGAGGGGGGAGGCAAAATTAGGAACTATAAAATTTAAAATACTAGGCCTAAAGTGAGAAAACTCATACAAAACTATGTATTCTTAAATGATAACACCTGGCACTGATGGGCTAGGTTAAAATCAGCTCTCCATATTGTCCGGAAAAACAATAGAGAATTAAGCGTATTTTTACACAATTCTTTTAAAAAAGATAAATTTAAAAATATCCTATTCACACAAGGCTAATAGCATTTGTTTAGCCTGGTTTCAGTCCCCAGGGTACATACACATAAAATCCCCAAGTACAGATACTAAAATACTGAGCGGTGAGTTATAATTAATTGTGTAACTCTTTCAATTAAAGAGCAGCTGCAGGGTCAGCACGATGGCTCAGCAGGTAAAGGCGTTTGCAGCCAAGCCTGGCGACCTGAGCTTGGTCCTATGACTCACACGATGAAAGGAGAGAATGGGCTCCCACAGCCTTCCTCCGATTCCCACATCTACACAGACGAGCACATCTGTACAAATGCTGCCCTCTCTAAAGGTCACTGATGACAAAAGCAAGAAGCACAGTAAACAGACTGTCCCAGGAGTGGAGGCAGACTAAGGAGCCCATAAAAACCAGAGGTCAGATAGGCTAGCTGGTAGGCAGGGCCCTGGGTGACCTCCATCTGTCAGACCTGCCACAGATAAGCAAGGTGGATTTAGGGTAGTCACAGAAGTCCCTTTCAACCAGGAGCTCCTATAGATTTATGTCATTAGTCCCCTCCCCAACATCCTGAATTCCAGGAGCAATAAGATCAATGCCCAAATTGTTAAATGAGGTGTGTATTCTGTCTCTATAAAAGGTACCATTAAGTTAGGCAGTGGTGATGAACGCCTTTGATCCCGGCACTTGGGAGGCAGAGGCAGGCAGATCTCTGTGAGTTCCAGGCCAGCCTGGTCTACAGAGCAAGTTCCAGAGCTGTTACACAGAGAAACCCTGTCTCAGAAGAAAAATATAGTTTCTATACAGCAAAGGAAACACAAAAATGAAAAAGCACCCTGTGGGATGTGAGAGAATGTTTGTAGAACAAGTATCTCAAAAAGATTAATATCCAAACTATGTAAGGATCCCTTGCAGCTCAACAGCACAGACATGTGTTGGAGTTCAGTGGCAGTATGCACCTTTGAGGTCCCACATTCATTCCCTAGCACTGGAAAAAAAGAAAAAAGGCAAAACACTCTCAAATAGATGGTCCTTAAAAGTCCTTAAAAGAAGAAATACACTGGTCAACACATATGTGAAAAATACAGTGTCACTCATCAGAGAGATGCAGAGCAAAGCCACAGGCGAGGTCACTGCACACCTCCTAAGATGGTGTGGAGGTCTGCATGAGAATGTCCCCATAGGCTCGTGAGTTTGAAAGCTTGGTCCCCAGCTGGTGGAACTGTTTGGGAAGGTTTAGGAGGTGTGACCTCAGTAGAGGAAGTTTCACTGATGTTTCAAAAGCCCATGCCATTCCTACTTAACACTCTCTCTCTCTCTCTCTCTCTCTCTCTCTCTCTCTCTCTCTCTCTCTCTCTCTCTCTCTCTCTCTCTCTCCCTCCCTCCCTCCCTCCCTCCCTCCCTCCCTCCCTCCCTCTCTCTCTCTCTCTCTCTCTCTCTCTCCCTCCCTCCAGCTCGTGGATCAGATGTAATTCCTCAGCTACTTCTCTGGCATGATGCCTGCTGCCCTGCTTTCTCCCATGATGGTCACGGACTCAGCCTCTGGAACTTTTTTTTTAAGATTTATTAATTTATTTATTACTTATACAGTGTTCTGCCTACATACCAGAAGAGGGCACCAGATTGAATTGTAGATGGTTGTGAGCCACCATGTGGTTGCTGGGAATTGAACTCAGGAAGAGCAGGCAGTGCTCTTAACCTCTGAGCCATCTCTCCAGCCCCAGCCTCTGGAACTCTTAAGCAAGACCCCAGCTGAATTCTTTACTTTACAAGTTGCCTTGGTATTTCTTAGCAAGAGGAAAGTGGGTAAGTCAGATGGTTACTATTAGAAAAACACAGAAGCTTGGCATGATGGCACACAACTGTAATCCCAGCACCTGGGAAGTTGAAACAGGAAGACTCTAAGTTTGAGGTGAGCCAGAGTGACAGTAAATTGAAGGTCAGCCTGGGCTACATATAGTAAGACCCTGCCTCAAAAATGAACAAATGAACAACAAACGTTAGCAGGGATATGGAAATGGAGGGAGGAGGACTATAAACTAGTGGCAGATATGGAGGACCACTATAAACTACCGGCAGAAATGGAGGACCATTATAAACTACTGGCAGAAATGGAGGACCACTATAAACTACCGGCAGAAATGTAAATTGGTGCAACCACTATTGAAAATTATGGAAATTCTATAAAAAAAATAAAAAGGTGGTTATGGCCTTTTATCCCAGCATCGGGGAGGCAGAGACATACTCTCTGTGTGTATGAGGCCAGCCTGGTCTTCATAGCAAATTCTAGGCCAGTCAGAGATACACAGCGAAATCCTATCTCAAAATAAAAATTTAAAAAGTAGGACTGTCACTGGATCCAGCAATCCCATCTGACTGTATGTCCAAGTGAACGGAAATCAGGGGCTCAAAACAGGGACGTAGCTACCGTGACCTGACTCACAACATGTGTGATGCGAAGCAGTCTACATGTCTGTCACTACAGAAAGGGTGACAAATACATATCAAGAACTAGTACCGAGGGATTTTAATTTTTTTTTGAGAGAGTCTAATGCAGTCCTACATTGCCTTCGACTTGCTATGCCAACCAAAGCTGGCCTTGAACTCTTGGATCTCCCTTACTCTGCTTCCCAAGCACTGAGGTAACAGGCACTTGTCACCCTGGCTGGCAGTCTGAGTGCTTTAAGCGAAGGAAACCCTACACTTTTAATAAGATGATGGGCCTGGAAGACATGCATGGTCCCAGCTGCATGGAGATGGTCAAATGTGCAGAAGCAAAGCGTAGAGTTGTTCCAATGCCTGGAGGGAGGGGGCACGGGGGAGCAGTGGCCAGAAGATAAAGTTACACTTATACATAGGAAGTTCTGGAGGCCTGTCAACACCTACGGTTAGCAATATTCTGCTGACTACATTAAAATAAGGTTTATATTAATTGCTCTTAGCACCGAGGAAAAGCAAGGGGACAGAAAATGAGGGGTGAGTTTATGTATGACACCTATAATGATGTCTGATTGATGGCTCCTGATGCATGCTTATCTCCAAACGCAGCAAGTTAGATGCATTAGAAGTCCACAACATCTGGAGACATGTCTTCTAAAAATCAAACAGGGGCTCATGTAGTCTAGGCTAGCCTCAAACTTCTGACCGTCCTGCTTCCACCTCCAAGTGTTGGGATCATAAGCGGGTACTGCCAGTCTGGGTTTATATGGTGCTGAGGACTGAACCCCGACTCACACAGTCCTAAGGCACACAGTCTACCAACCGAGTCACACCTCCAGTGTAGACTCTGTTAATTATACTTCAACAAAGCAGCTCAGAGGAAGTTGTTTTACAAGCAAGGGGGAATGATGATTATTTGCTCCTATTCTCAAGTGCAAATTCCTTCAGGGCACTGATTATCTTCTGCATCGACCTATGACCCAGACAGTATTCCTTAAGACACATGCTCAGAAAGGCTGTCTGGCTGCTGAAGGGAAAGTTAGGAATTTACCTCTGTGTGTCCTGGCTTCACCGCTGCATGACAAGCAATCATGAGCGAGCTGTTGGGGAAGGGCCAGTGCTGGGATGAGGAGTAATGGAGGGTTCCCACCTCCAGGCCCACCTCTTCTGCAACTTCTCTCCGCACGGCGTCTTCCACACTCTCACCTGAAAGCACTCAGATTCATTCCGGCAGCCCTGGAGCAGGACAGCTGTGTGCTGTCTACTGCGGGAAAGGATCTCAATGTGTGCTCCTGCCCGAGTTCTGAGTCGCAGTTCCCAGCACCAGGGATCAGCCCCGAGTACAGTGCGTGCTCGTCCAGTGGGCTGGTTATAGTGCAGCAATGGGAGAGGCCACTGCTGCCCTCAGCTGGAAGGCACTGAGTTTCTCACCATCCTGAGACTTTACCCACTAAACTAGAAGAGACAACGGCATAAGGAAACGTAAGTAAGCATGGGATTCTAGTTAGCGGCGCTGTGTGCTGCAAGATTCCGGGAGAAGTACGCTAACATCTGTAACTTGTTCATGAGAAATAAGCTGGGCTGGTGGCCGGGCAGACGGACGGGGAGCTGCGTGTGTGAGAAGAGGGTAATAACAACGATGGAAACCAGGCGGTGTGTGGATCACTGTATCATTCCTCAGCTGTGCTGCATGTTCCAAATGGTGCCTCCTATTGTGTAGGGAAAGTGTGTATGATTCCAGGACAGTCTCCTTGACATGAGGATGAATATTTGTGACTAGAAGCATGACGGCAACAGGACAGATTGTTTTCCTTTTCACGCTCACCTGCTGCTCCTCCCCTAAACTCCTTACCTATATCACAGAAGCCTGCCAGGGCAGAATACAGTCCCTTGGGAAAAGAGCTCTGGCGGGCAAGCAGGCACCGGGCCCCATCTGTCACCAGTGTGATCACCACAGGGGCCATCTAGGAAAGGACAATAGAAATTGAGATGCTGGCATTTGGAAGCATAGAAGGCAAAAGGAACGTGCAATCATGGAAGCCTTCTCAGCACACAGGGCTCCCTTCCCGGTGACAGTGGAGGCTCCCTTCCCCGTGACAGTGGCGGCAGCCTTCTTAGAATACTGCTTCCATTTTCTTTTCTACTCTTTTCAATTTACATAGCAAGTTCTAGGATCGCCAGGGCTACACAGAGAGACCGTTTTTCAGAAAACAAAGAGAAATATTTTTGAGATGAAATTTATTCATTTATTTTTTTTGAGACAGGGTCTCTCTACATAGCCCTCAGTGTCCTGGAACTCGCTGTGGAGACCAGGTTGGGCTCAGACTCACAGAGATCTGCCCACTTCTGCCTCCCAAGTACTGACCACAACGCTTGGCTGTTTACTTTTATTTTATCTGTAAGAATGTTTTGCCTGTATGTGCCCCCGGTGCCCAAGGAAGCCAGAAGAGGGTGTTGGGTCCCCTGGGGGCTGGGTTACAGAGGTTTGCGAGCTGCCATGCAGGTGCTGGAATCAAACCTTACTCTTCTGGAAGAGCAGCCAGCACTCGTAACTGCTGAGCCATCTCCCCAGAACCTCAGGTAGCCCGGGCTGCCTTTACCTTTAAGTACTGGAATTAGAGGTGTGTCGCGCCCCATGGTCCCCACCTGTGGATAGTAGGTGAGGTTATTGGAAGGACACACTCGCTTGCTGCCAGCCATGTTCTTCTTAGTGGGCTGCCCACTTCTACTGCAAAACTGGTGACCATCATGCCATCGGAGAAGCGCCTGAGCCTAGAGACACAAGGGAGGGTCTGGCTTTAGAAAGGTGTCTAGACCAATTCATGGGGGAATCTTTTTCTAGCTCACTCATTTCAAGAAAGTTGTTGGGACGGGAGAGATGGCTCAGAGGTTAAGAGCACTGAGTGCTCTTCCAGGGGTCCTGAGTTCAAGTCCCAGGAACCACATGGTGGCTCACAACCATCTACAATTCAATCTGGTGCCCTCTTCTGGCATGTAGGCAGAACACTGTATATGTGATAAATAAATAAATCTTAAAAAAGAGAAAGAAAGAAAAAGAAAGGAAGAAAGAAAGAAAGAAAGAAAGCTGTTTAGCTGGGTGATGGGGGCACATGCCTTTAATTCCAGCACTTGGGAGGCAGAGGCAGGCAGATCTCTGTGAGTTCGAGGCTAGCCTGGTCTATAGAGAGAGTTTCAGGACAGCCTCCAAAACAACACAGAGAAACCCTGTCTCGAAACCTCCCACCCCCCAAAAAAGCTGTTTAATTGTATTATTAATAGTGTGTGTGTCGGGGAGGACACATGTGTCATGGTGCATGAATGGGTAAGAGGAGAACTTGGTGGGGTTGGTTTACAGGGGTCATTCCGGGTCGCAGGCTTATATGACAAGTACCTTTACCTGATGAACCATCTCACTGGTCCTAGATCACTTATTCTAAGTGGCTTTAAACTATAAAATAAAGAAATGACCTAAATATATTTTCCTAGCATCAAAAATCTAAAAGCATATTGTATGTACTTTAAAATTTCTTTTGCAGTGCTGGGAATCTACAGCCTCACATACACTAGGAAGTAATCTTCTGTTGCACTATATCCCCAGCCTAAAAGGTATTTCGAAATGCACTATGAATTGCTTAAAACATAAAAATATACAGAATATAATACAACCATAAAATGTGACCTAGTTTAAAAAGAAAACATTTTAGCCGGGCGGTGGTGGCGCACGCCTTTAATCCCAGCACTCGGGAGGTAGAGGCAGGCAGATCTCTGTGAGTTCGAGGCCGGGCTGGACCGATAGCCTCCAAAACAATACAGAGAAACCCTGTCTCGTAAAAACCAAAAAAATAAAAAAATAAAAAGAAAACATTTTAATTTCCATTATAGTTAAACATTTCTTTCATACTTATTCCTCCTCAATGAAGTTATGGTTTGTTTTTTTTTAAAGTGTGTGTGTGTGTGTGTGTGTGTGTGTGTGTGTGTGTGTGTGTGTGTAAATGTAGGTCAGAGGACAACTTCTTGCCTTCCACCTTGAAGAGGGTCTCTTTGGCTTGGCTGTGCAGTGTACTCCAGGCCAGCGGCCCCTGAACTTCCAGCCATTCTCAGCTTCTGCCAGAGATTTTGACGTAGGAGTACTGGAATTCCAGTGGCATCTGGCTTTTTCATGGGTTCCCAGGATGCAACTCGGGTCAGGTTTGTGCAGTGGGTGTTTTCACCCACTGTTTCTATACCTCAAGTTGTGATTGTCCTTTTCCATATAAAAAAGGCTCAGGGGTTTCTCTTTAATTTAGAACAGCCAATAAAGCACCACAGCAGACAGGTTGGTGCCTGTGTAGACGCCTGTAATCCCAGCACTGGGGGAATAGAGACCAGAGGACCAGGAGTTCAAGGCCATCCTCAGCCAAATAGTAAGCTGAAGGCCAGCTTGGGCTACCTGAGACCCTGTCTTTAAAATTAAAGCAACAACAAGAATAACAAGCCATTAATGGCTGGGATGATGAGAGCTGTGGTCAACTTGCCAGGATTTAGAATCCCATGGAAACAAATCTCTGGGCATGCCTGGAAAGATTATCCAGATAGGTTTACTGAGGTGAGAAGACACACCCTAATTGTGTCTAGCACCATTTCGTGGGCTGGGGTCCTGGATGGAATAAAAAGGAGAAGCCAGGCTGATCCTTTAACACTCTTGGCCTCCTGCCTGTGGATATAATGTGACGTCTTCACCATGATGGACTGTACCCTGGAACTGTGAGCCATATAGACCTTTCTCTCCTGAGTTGTTTCGTCAGGGTCTGCACACCCTGGAACTGTGAGCCGTATAGACCTTTCTCTCCTGAGTTGTTTTGTCAGGGTCTGCTATCACAGCAGCAGGGAAGGTAATTCGTATGTCTAATGTGTAGGCAACTCTGAGTTCAACCCTAGTACCACATAAAGCAGGCATGCAAGGGCATACTTATTATCCTGGTAATTCAGAAATAGAGGCAGAAGGATCACAAGTGTAAGGTCATCTTTAGCTACATAGTGAGTTTAAGATGATGTTTCAAAAAATAAAAATTAAAAAGCCAACAAAAGAAATTAACAAGTGAAATCTAAAGCTGTGAGAACAAGTTATTAAAGCACAGAGTTAAAAAGTATTTATGACGTTGGGCTGGAGAGATGGCCCAGTGGTTAAGAATACATACTGCTCCAGCAGAGGACCAGTGTTCAGTTCCCAGCACCAAGACCTCTAACTGGCCGTTCACATAACTCAGCTCCAGGGGAGCTGGTGCCCTCTTCTGGCCTCTGCAGAGACCTACACTCAGGCATACATGCACATTCAGTTAAAAATAAAAATTTTAAAAAGCATTTATGAAAAAAATCTGGGGGAAGGTGGAGGGACAAGGGAGGAGGGGTGGAAGAGGGAGCTGGGATTGATATTTGAAGCTTGCATGTTTCTAATTTAAATAAAAACATATTTAAAGAATAAAAGGTAGCCGGGAGGTGGTGGAGCACGCCTTTAATCCCAGCACTTGGGAGGCAGAGGCAGGCGGATCTCTGTGAGTTTGAGGCTGGGCTGGACCGATAGTCTCCAGAACAATACAGAGAAACCCTGTCTCGTAAAAACCAAAAAAATAAATAAATAAAAGGTAGACAGGTTTCAGCTATAGCTTCTCAATAAAGGAACATGCTTTGCAAAAGAAATCTGTAAAAACATGTATATTAATAAATAGTAACTAAAATGCATTAACATATATAGATCCCAGCGTCGTATGCACATGTGTATCTGCCTGTTCACACAACTTTGCTCTACTTCCTACGGAGCTGAGAAACCAGAGCTACCGTGAACAGCAGGGAGGAATCCACGGAGGTCAGCTGAAAAAGAGCCTGCCTCAGCTTGACGAAAGAGCCTCCGAGCTCCGCTTCCACTTCAGATTTCGGCAGAGAGGCTAGGAAATTAGAAAAGAGGACACCATTAAACATGCCCAGCTTTGCCTGAAGCCCATCCCGTCAGGGCTCTGCTTCCCAAACTTGCCTACAAGACTCATCTAGGGATCTGGGAAATTACAGGTTTTCAAGCTTCTATCTGGAGGGGGGGAGAGGGGAGAGGGGAGAAGGGAGAGGGGGAGGGGGAGAGGGGACAGAGAGAGAGAGAGAGAGAGAGAGAGAGAGAGAGAGAGAGAGAGAGAGAGAGAGGGAGGGAGAACACGACATGTATGCATGCTCATACACACGGTTGTATGTTACCAGGGAATAGCTGCTCTGGGTTCCTAAACATGAATTTTGGAAGAATAAAGAAAATTAAACAGCTACCAAGTGATTCTTAGTTTTTTTGGAAAATGGTAGCACACAGTATTTCACAGTATTTCACAAGATCTGCTTTAGAGCAGTTGGGATCAGCAACAACAATCTCTGGGAAGCATAAAATGGGATGCGTAAGTTCATCCTGTGACCACTGCACTTACAGTAACCCCAGACACTGAAGACAGAAGAGAGCATGGAGGATCCCAACCGCCTCTAAAGTGTGGGTGGAGGGCCCAGAGCCACTCATGGAAACATCTTATGAAAACGATATTTAGTGCAGGGTTACAGGTATGTACTGCCATGCCAAGCTTTTACTTTTTTTTTTTCAGAGGTTCCCCTCTCCCCACTCAAAAACTCACTATGTAGGCCAAGCTGGCCTAGAACTTAAAATTCTTTGGTCTCAGCTGCCCCCAAGCACTGGGATTATATGCTGCTACACCAACTTTTAAAGACATGAATTTTAAAATACTTATTAAATAGTTAGCTATAAAATGTATGTGTTCCCACCACTTGGACAAAAATCATTACACCTTGATTTTCAGCCAGGTGGGGTAGTGTACACCCGTTACCCCAGCAGGAGGCCGAGATAGAAGGACTGAATCTGGGGCTAGCCTAGGCTACACAACAAGTTCCGGGCTATCTAAAGCTTAATAGCAAATCCTTTCTTACTCTCTTTTCAGGAATGATAGTGGGTAACAGTGTTTTTATCTCCTTATTTAAAGAGAAAAACTGACAATGTTTTTGTAAGTGTAAAGTTTTCTTTGAAAACCCTTCGGCCTGAGAGCCGCAGGGAGGTACGCACCCTGTTTGGAGGCTGCGCTGTTCAGACCCACATCCAAAGCAAACCACGCCTCCTGCTGGTTGGCGCATCCAATCAGCACCGAATCTTCTATTCTTTGGGAATCCTGTCCAAACTTACCCAGCAGCCCTTCCAACTCTGAGTAACAAAAGAGAAGAGGGAGAGAAAAAGAGACACAGTTTTAGTCACATGATCACGGCCATGTGAGGCCCACAGGAAGTACTTCTGCTTAGAGTACATAGTTGCTACCTCACAATCGGCTGGGGTCTGTTACAGAATACCTCTTACACACCAAAATGTGTGCGTGCTCAACTCTCATATAAAATAAGGCAGTGTTTGCTAATAACTTTAAATAGCTCTTGGTTGCTTAAGATATCAAATAACAATGCAACCACTTACATAATTGCTTTACTCTGTTGTTTAGGGAATAAGGAAAAGAAGGAACACCTGACCGTGTTTAGTTTATCATAGATTTTATTTTATTAGTTGCAGAATTTTTTTTCCTGCTACTGGGATTGAATCTAGGAACCTTATTGTGTGTAGGCTCCTGTGTTTGGTCCCTAGTTGCTGGAACTGTTTTGGGAGAATTAGGAGATGTTGGAGGTGTCACTGAAGGGCAGGGTGTGCAGTAGAGCTTTGAGGTTGTAAAAGCCCATGCTGTTTCCAGGGTGTTCAAGGTGCAAGCGCCCAGCTACTCCTCCAGTCCATGCCTCCCTGCCATGCACATGCTCTCGTCCCTCAAACAGCAAGCCTGAAACACACTCTTTCTCTGCAAATCGCCTTGGTGGTGGTGCTTTGCTTTTTGTTTTTTTGACACAGGGTTTCTCTGCATTGTTTTAGAGCCTGTCCTGGAACTCACTCTGTAGACCAGGCTGGCCTCGAACTCACAGAGATTCCCCCTGCCTCTGCCTCCCGAGTGCTGGGATTAAAGGCGTGTGCCACCAGCCACCAATGCCTGACAGTTGTGGTGTTTTTATCACAGCAACAGAAATGTCACTAAGACTCTCATGTATGTTGGTCACGAATTCTACCATTGAGTCACATCCCCTGCACTCAGAATTTTAAAAAATATGCTCAATCCACACTTGAATCCCCAAACCAAAATTCCCAAACCCAGAGGTGTACATATCTAGTTGCATGTAGTAAAAGGGGTCTCAAAATAAATTTTATTCGATTTTGACCTAATCAACATCAAGTTAGGATGCAAATACTTTTAAAATTTATTTATTTTATGTGCATTGGTGTTTTCCTGTAGGTATGTCTGTGTGAGGGTCTCAGATCTTGGAGTTACAGACAGTTGTTAGCTGCCATGTGGGTGCTGCGATTTGAACCCAGGTCCTTTGGGAGAGCAGTCACCCCTCACCACTGAGCCATCTTTCTAGCCCCTAGGATGTAAATCTTAAACTATGTAAACCGCAGTTCTCTGAGTCTAGAGAGCATGAGCCTAAGGCAAAGGTAGATAACCTTCTCTGTAAAGAGATAAATATTTTATAGTTTATAACACAGTCTACTGTGACTACTCAATTGCCATTGTAGCATAAAAACAACAGGCCACAGTATGTCAAAAAAGAGTGTGGCCATGTTACAATTTCATTTACGAAATGGGCAGTGGCCCATTCCATCTGAACAGCAGCTACATGGACCTCTGTTTAAGGCATTCATGCCTCTTACCACCACCAAGAATAACTAGGAATTCAAGTTCATACAATGAGTTATTAATTAGTAGAAACAGTTATATAAGCTTGTGATGGGGGATATCCTTCTGTATTCTGTGAATATATGTTTCTCTTATTGGTTGATGAATAAAGCTGTTTCAGCCAATGGACAGGCAGGAAATCCAAACAGGTATAGAGAAAGATAGAAGGCAGAGTCAAAGAGATACCCAGGCATCTCTGGTAAGCCAAGACCATGTGGAGAGCCACAGATCAATAGAAATGGGTTAATAATTAAGAGAGAGCTAGCCAATAAGAAGCCCAAGCCTTCAGTCAAACAGTTTATAATTAATATAAGCCTCAGTGTGTTTATTTGGACTAACACGCCTGTGGGACTGAGCAGGACAGAAACGTCTGTCCCAAAGCTTGAGTTTCAAGAGCTATATGAAAAATCTGAACTCATTTAAAACGCAAGGATAGTTTTTGGAACTTCAGTGTGCCCTGAATTTCACCTAGAGGTGAAAGTTTAGTTTCCCACTGGTGCGCTTTGACCTCACCTGCTCGGCTAAGCCGGGGGACCAGGTATCGGTGTCCTGATGCCTGTAGCAAAGGAGCCAGATCATGAAAGAGGTAAAACACTCCGGTCTGCTGAGCTTTCCTGCAGGCCTCATCATCTTCCTTCAACTCAAATAAATACCTGAATTTGGGAAACAAGCCATTGAAAAACCATACTTAGGCCCATGAGATGACCAAGCCTGACTTCAACTTCCAGAACCCACATGGTGGAAGGAGAGACAACTTCAAGTTAGCCTGACCTCCACATACATGCCGTGACATATACAGATACAGCCCAAGTAAGATAAACAAGTAAACCTAAATAAACCATGCTTGGTTGTCTGTCTTGTGGGGATCACAGACCCTGGCCGGAAACCCACCCCTCCATCAGCCTGGGAGCAGGCAGCTGTGAGATAATGTTTACTGAAAACAATTCAGTGCTATAAAGCTCTTGATAGGGCTTAGATAAGGGCTCGCTCACTGAAATACCATGGCTTTGATCCCCTCTAAGGCTAGATGCTTCTTCCTGCTCCCTGCGGTTTCTCCCTGATTCTGGGGCCGGGGATTAAACCACCAGCCAGGAGGGTGAGAAGTCTGGGAGAGCTGTGAGAGGTGTGTGAGAGCTCGGTTGGAGAATTGTGTGTGTATGGATTGCAGAAGTCCTTAAAAAGGGAAGCGTTTTTTCTTGAGGAGTTCTCCTAAGCCGACTTGGGGAGCATAAAGTTTTCTTAAAGCAGCCGACCGGTCTCTGTGTCATCTATCCCGACCACCTCGCTACATTCTCGGATGCAGGCTGCTCAGCAGGTGCGACACTGTCTGTCATTCATTTGGGGGAAATCTTAACTCTCCTGCACTGCATGTATGTATGTTTGTTTGTATGTATGTATGTATGTTTGTATTGCACTACTGGAGCCTGAACCCAGGGACGTGGACATGCTAGGCAAGTTCTCCGACACTGAGCTATATGATCAATTCTCTTCTCACCTTTTATGACTAAGTTGCCCTGGTTGGTTTTGAACTCACTCTGCAGTCCATCCAGCAAAGTCTTGAATATAAGCCTCCTGCCTTAGCCTCTAGAGTAGCTGCGATTACTGGTCTGTGCCATCACGCCACGCTCCAATCATTTATTTTCACCCCAGTTTGCTCTGAAGTCGAGGTGGCTACAAGCAACTGTGCACTCTGGTCTTCACCCGGCGGCCACCACCCGTCCCTGCGTCCCCCTGCTCCTCCTGTTGACTGTCCACCTCTCCAGAAAGACTGGTGTCTTTAAGACAGGGTCTCCCATTCTTGGCTTTGCATCGTAGTTTAGCATATGCAATGGCTTAGTTCAACCAGTGTTTATTGACTTGAACTTCAAGGGCAATAAATACTGAGTTAACTCTTAAGGGACTTTGCTAGTGTTACACAGTGAGGCAAGAATTGCAGGCAGGCGACTGAAAGGAAAAGGTCTATGGTAAAAATGTCAGCACAGAAGACCCACAGACGGGAGCAGGCTGTACTCTGACGCCAGCAAACATTGCGCCTTTAGGAATTCTCATTCAATCTGGGGAAGACGGGGCACACATGTGATGATCAGTTGCACACTGTTTCAGACATGAATTCCTTTGGCTCCTGAAGTGTACCAGAGGGACCACTGGTAAAGCCCGCTTTGACCTACTGACATATTCATAATGATAATATTTTCAGTAGCCAAGAAAAAGAAATGTAGATTAAGAAAATTGACTGGACTGGGCATAGAGTTGGAGCACACCTTTAATCCCAGCACTCAGGAGGCAGAGGTGGTGCATTCTGTGAGTTCCAGGGCAATGAGCGCTATGTAGAAAGACCCTGTCTCAAAAAAAAAAAAAAAAAAAAAAAGATTCAGTGAGAGATGGTTCAGAGGTTAGGAGTCCTGGCTGCTCTTCCAGAGGTCCTGAGTTCAATTCCCAGTAATCACATGGTAGCTCACAACTGTCTACAATGAAATCTGGGATCTGGTGTCCTCTTCTGCCCTGCAGGCATACATGCAGGCAGAACACTGTATTCATAAAAAAATAAAATAAAAATCTTAAAAGACTTAGTGGTGACTAAATGAGCATGCTCTTGGGGCTTAATCATTAACTAGCTTTGTCTGTTAAAACCCTAAAACCAAACTAGGGGAGTATCTCAGTGTTAGGGTGCTTGTCTGGCATGTGAAAGGCCCTGGGTTTGATCCACATACAGAATGACCAAAAAGTCAAGCCCTAAAACAAACTCTCAATTATATGCCCTATCTTGAGTGTAAGCGGGAAATGTCTTGCAGGTGTCTCCTGTAAGATACAGGGCATGTAAAAGCAGAGTTGGCACCGCTTGAAAACACACAACAGAACAGACACCACAGTAGCTGTGTTAGGAGCCTCATCCTCTGGTAAAGGGAGTTACAAAGCTCTTTAGAAACGGAGACAAAAGAAACCTGAACTTTTAAGACTTGTGATGCTTCTAAACTTATTTTGGGAGACTGTACCCTCCAGGGTAAAGAGTACACGTCAGTCAAAGGAGAGACAAGGGCCACTGCAGAGTTACCAAATACAAACAACAGAAACTGCTGCCTTCAGAGACAGTGGGACAAAGAGAGTGGGGTGGCCTTTGCTGTGCCCCAATGAGCCTTAAAAGCAAAACCCTGATGTGGAGGTTTTCAGCCAAAGTCCTCAACAGACCTGGAGAGGCCCACAGTTTGGACACTCTTCTCAGTAAAGAACTCAGCTTCTCCCTTTCGTTATAACACCATGGACCATTATACTGGCTGCCAAGGCTGAAATTAGATATTTTAAACTTTATCTGATTTTTTTTTCTGAGACAGGGTTTCTCTGTGTAACAGTCCTAGCTGTCCTGAAACTCACTATGTAGACCAGGCTGACCTCGAACTCACAGAGATCCTCTGGTCTCTGCCTCCTGAGTGCTGGGATCACAGGTGTGCGCCATCACCACCCTGCTGATTTTTCTTAAAAGAATAAGAAAAAAATAACCATTCTTGAAAAATACAAAAATACTACAATTTTACACACACACACACACACACACACACACACACACACACACACACACACTTTGGTTTTTACAGACAGGGTTTTTTTGTGTATACTTGACTGTTTCAGACTAGCTCTATAGACCAGGCTGGCCTCAAACTCACAGAGATCCACCTGTGTCTGCCTCCTGATTGTTGGCATTAAAAGCATGGGCTCCCACCACCCAGCTAATTATAATTTATTTTTATTTTATGTTTTACCTGCACGCATGTCTGTGGGGGCGCGTCAGAAGCTCTGGAACTAGAGTCACAGACAGTTGTGAGTTGCCATGTGGGTGCTGGGAATTGAACCTGGGTCCTTTGGAAGAACAGTCAGTGCTCTTAACTGCTGAGCCATCTCCCCAGCCCCAATTAATTTTTATCCAAAAACAAAAAAAAAATCAATTATCCCACTAATCAGAGAATAATCCTGTTCAGAATTTTGGAATTATCTAAATAGTATTGTGTATTAATACATTGAAAGGAATATAGGCATACACAGAATAATAGAACCATCATAACTACTCATTTGTTGCCTTTGTTTGTTTGTTTTACATTTCAAGACAAGATTTTTCCATGTAGCCCTGGCTATCCCTGGAACTCCATCTGTAGACCAGGCTGGCCTAGAGAGATCCGCCTGCCTCTGCCTCCCAAGCGGTAGGATTAAAGGCGTGCACCGCTGTTGCCGGGCTATTTGTGGTCTTTTGTTGTTACTATTTCTTTAAAGATTTATCTCTTTTTGCTTATGTGAATGTGTGTTTTGCTTGCATGTGTGTGTGTGTGCCTGGTGCCTCTGGGTCTCCAGAAGAGGGTGTGTAGAGTCCCTTGAAACTGGAGTTAAAGATTGTTGTGAGTTGCAGATGCTGGGAACCAAACCTGGGCTTTCTGCAGGAGCAGCAGGTGCTCTTAACTGATGAGCCTTTGCTCCAGCCTTTTCTGTTTTCTTTTTTTCCTTCTCCCTTTGCTACCTTCCACTGAAGCATAGCTCTTTTGAGAGAAGGAGGGTCTTGGAGTCATCCTTGCTATTTCAGGAAACAAAGATATACTAGTCAATATAGTTTAAGCATGTTTATTAAAAATCACACCAAACAGGTCGCTTTGACGTCTTCCTCCCTGTGCATTCATCTAACAATACTTCAGTGCCTGTTATGTGGGAAGCACTGTTTCAGGCAACGAGACACCACAGAGGAAAGTCAGTGTCTTAGCTGGGTGTGGTAATACACACAGGCAGCCCCTGCTCTCAGGAGACTGGAGGAAAAGAAGTGGTCAGAGCCATCCTGGACTATATAGTAAGATGCTGCCTCAAAAAGCCAATATGACCCAGCCAATAAAGTGCTTGCTATGCCAACATGAAAACCCGAGTTTGGATCTGTAACACACTAAAAACCTGGGCAGGGTTCTATAACCCCAGAGCCAGGGAAGGAGAGACAAGAGGATCGCTAGGGCTTGGTTAGTCAATCAATAATCTCTAGGTTCAGTGAGAGACCCCATTTCAAAAAATAAGATGTAGGACTAAGATGGCTCTGTAGTTAAGAACACTGGCTGCTCTTCAAAGGACCCGAGTTCAGTCCAAGGCACCCACGTGGTGGCCAACAACCATCTAGACACTTTCTTCTGGCTTCTGTGGACACCGCACACTCATGGTATACAAACATATACATGTCAAATTCCCATATACATAAAACCTAAAAAAAATAGTAAAGTGGAGAAGTGATTGAGGAAGACATCTGGTCGACCTCTGCCTCTGTATGCATATGCACACCCATGTGTGTTCACCCTTCTCCATATGTGTAACCAGAAATATGTACACACATGAAAAAAATACAGCTAGGCCCTGTCTCCAAACAAAACAGTAACAACAATAAACAGACAAAGTCCTTTTCTCCTCCTCCTCCTTTTCTTCTCCTCCTTTTCCTCTTGTTATTGAGAGAGAGAGTTTCATGTAATGTGGGTTGCCCTCAAATTTTCTGTGTGGATGAGGAGGATCTTGAATTCCTTCTGCCTCCACCATCTACAAGCTGGGATTTCAGGTGTGCATCACCTCTTGGCCAAAAGGACAATGTCTTATTTGAGGAGAACTTACAGTCAAGAATATTTTCAACGTTGGAAATTTATTATTAAATGGCTTTCAACTGTAAATTATTTACAGTGATATTATTATATGTCATTTTAATCTCTAACACTTAAATCTTAACATAGAATTTTTAAGAGTTTAGAGTTTAGTATTTAATAGGCCCAAAATAATCAGGTTGGTCAGAACTCACCGTGTCTTAGTGACATAAGTTGACAGCAGCCTATAGCACCAAAAAGATTTCCTCCTGCAAATTGTCCCACAATACAGAGACATTGTTGGGTTCCTAGAGAAAATGGAGGCTTGTTTTGTTTTGTTTTGTTTTTAGGATCACAGTATGCACTTTAAAATAATAAATCAACAAGAGAGTTATAGCTTAAACCAGGCCAGAATCACTTTGCAATATCAGGGAAAAACAGCAACGACAATCCCCAAGACTCATGTGAACAAGCTTTGACACTGTTTTTGTTTTTTAAGATAGGGCCTCCATGCAGCCTTGGCTGGCCTCAGACTCACAGAGATCTGCCTGCCTCTACCTCCTGAGCGCTGGGGTTTCAGATGTGCAATGCCACCCCAGGCCTTCATTGCACTTAGCTATGGGATCTCAAATTCCTATTGCTTATTTTCTAATTCACAAAATTGACATCTGTTCTGCTAAGCTAGTAAACTATGAGAACCAGCTCATTAACATAAATGATGTGTTTCCTCCTTCATAGTGTGGCGTTGTTGCTAGGAGGTAGTTGCAAAGTCAACCATCTCTCTCCCCTTCCTTGTTCCTAGGTAGGGCCATGCCTGGGTCTTAACAATATGGTGTTAGTGGAAATGATGCGTGTCCCTTCTACGATGAATCTTTAGCCTTGAATGTGGCTTCTCCATCCTCATTTCCCCCTTGGCTTGGAAGACTCCAGTGGAAAGGGCAGGCATTAGATGGATCTTTGATTCGCATACAGAGAAAAGCTCCCCACCAACCAAAACTCTTCTGCACTGGACTGTTGGTAAGAAATGAACTTTGGCCATATTGGGTAGGGGTGGGGTGGGATCATGACAGAACACTTCCAGAGCATGTGCAAGGCCCTGGGTTCAATCCCTACAACTGTGGGAAATAACAGAAAGGAATTCTTAAAAAGAAAGAAGGCTTTGCCATACACTAAGAAGCTAAAAGTTTTTAATTCTTAAATTTTAGTTCTTGAAATTGAGTGGAACACGCACACCATGTGCTCTACCACCGAGCTAAACCCCTCGTCTCCTGATGTCCTAATGACATGATATTATGTCATTAGAGTTATCCTAATGGAATAAATGACAACTCTGAGATGTCTCCAGACTCCTGAGTCCAAGTTTCTCATCCATGAGAAACAACATTCTAGGCTTGGTGTCGCCTAGAGTTCAGTTCCTAGGACCTACATGCTGGAAGGAAAAACCAATTCCCACAAGTTGTCCTTTGACCTCCCCAAATGTACCAGGGAATACACACATACACACAAAATAAATAAATAAATTTAAGATGTAATAAAACAATTTTTTAAACCAACATCTCTTTAATCCCAGCACTTGAGAGGCAGATCTATGTGAGTCTGTGAGTTCCAGGCCAGCCTGGTCTACAAAGTGAATTCCAGGACAGCCAGGACTGTTATACAGGGAAACCCTGTCTCTAAAAACCAAAAAGAAAAACAAAGAAACAAACAACCCAACTACTCTTAGAAAATTAAGTAGGAGAAAATCCTGTAGGGTAAAAATTAAAAACAGGGCCACTAGGAAAATATTTCAATAAGCAGCTATGCAAATTCACAGATAATCAAGTCAGTTTCTATTTTTGTAGTATATTCTGTCTCTTAAAAACATTTTCAGAATTGTGTTTGATCCAGAGCCTTACACATCTGAATGCTACCCATTCACATTCCAAGTAAGCATTCAACCACTGAGCTACGTCTCCAGCCCCAAGTTTCTTTATACAGTGTTTATCATTATGTATTGTCTTCCCTGTAAAGGGTACCTTTCATATTAGTAGTAAAAAGTTCAAGAAATCCCATTGAGAAAGTAAGACCGCACTGTTAAAAAACCAACCACCTTTTAACTGTGCCAAGGGAAGCAAGCTTTGATACCAGCCTGTGGAGAAATGTTTAGCATTCAGGCCTGCTGCTTGATTGCACAATTATTAGTCACTGATGACTAATCCTTGAATAGTTTTGATTTTGATCTATGACCCTGGAAAGGCTAAAATAGATTTAGCAAATTAAAGTCAATGAAATATTAGGCCGCTTAAGAAACAAAAAACACAGTATGGATCAACTTCACAGAAGGCAGTATGTACTATATGGGTTAAAAAGCAACCTGAGCCAGGCGTTGGTGGTGCACGCCTTTAATCCCAGCACTCTGGAGGCAGAGGCAGGTGGATCTCTGTGAGTTCAAGGTCAGTCTGGTCTACAGAGTGAGTTCCAGGACAGCCTCCAAAACAATACAGAGAAACACTGTCTCAACACAACCAAAAAAAAAAAAAACAAAAACAAAACAAACCCCCAAGAACAAAACAACAACACACACCCTGAGATAGTGACAAATGTGTAATTTTAATAATCTAAAGGTATGTGTTTAAGGCCAACTTTTCTAGCTCACATATAGCTCAGAAATGTACATTGCTCCAGTGTTTTAAAGTTAATTTAGGAATAACTATTAATGTGTTAAATAACCTTCTTTTACCTAAAAAGTCTACATCTAAGAGTCTGTCCCAGGGAGGAAAGACTATGTTTAAGAACGTTAGTAAGAAGCATAGGGTTGGAGATGGCTCAGCATTTAAAGACAATGGCTGCCCTTCTGGAGGGTCTCTGCAGTTCCCAGAACTCACAGGGCAGCTCACAGCTGCCTGTAACTCCAGTCCCATGGATCCAGCCCCGCTTCTGGCCTCCACAGGCACCAGGCACACACACACGTGGGATAAAAACATAGTTGTTTATGAATGAAGATAAAAATAAATAAAAACTTTTAAAATCATGATAATGGGACCCAGCAAGAATGCTCAGCCACTTCCGCCCACGGTGTAAGGCGAAAACCGACTTCCCAAAGTTGTCCACTGACCTCCATATGCACACTATGGCGTGCTTGCGTCTGCGGGCACAGGCGTCATGCACACACAGTAATAATATAACGTTTAAATTATGATATGGTCTGGAGACGTAGCTCAGTTGTAGGCTACCTCCCTGGCCCAAGGTTTGACCTCAGCAACCCCTCAAAAGTATGATTAAATAGAATAGTAAGTAGTTTCTGAATAGAGAATGATGTGTGTAGGAACAGCAGAGTATTCATGATATTTTATCAAGTAGAAATGCTCAGGAGGCAACGGGGAGATGCTGGCCAAAGGGAATATGGTTTCAACTGGACAGGATATGTAAGTTCTGCAAATCTGTACTACTGATGGCCACCACATGTATTTGAAAGATGCTTGAAAAACTCTAGGAGATCTTAAATACCCTCACCACAATGAACAACTAAAAATATGTGACATGATAGATATACTAGCTTGGTTTATTTAATAGAATATGCAAATATTGAAATATTGCATTGTACACTACAAATATGTATTTTTAACAATTTATGATGATGATAAATTTTTAAGATGAGTCTGACCTGGAAACAATATAGCCTAGGCTGGCTTTGAACCAGAGGCAATCATCCTATATCAGTCCCCCCAAGTAGTGAGATAACACACATAAGCCACCATATCAAGCTTTATTTGCCTATTGTATCTTCAGTTAGACAAGTGCAAAAGACAAGTAATATTTGCTTGATCACCATTCCCTAATTCATTTACGATGAAGAGAACAGATAAACATTCCAGTATACATAAAATACATGGTTTTTGTTGTTGTTGTTATTTTAAGATTGGGTCTTAGCTTCGATGAGCCAGGAAATTGCTATGTAGCCCAGGTTGGCCTTTGAACTCATGGTAATCCTCCTGCATCTGACTCCACAGTGCTGTGATTACAAATGTATAACATTTCACTCATCTGGAGTTGTGTGAACTTGTGTTTGTTTGTTTGTTTGTTTTGAGAGGTTCTCACATAACCCAGGCCGGCCTTGAATTCACTGATTCTCCTGCTACCACCTGCTGCATGCTAGGATTATGGTTAGGCATCTATATTTTTCAAATGACTAGAAGTATACAGACCACGCTGTAGACAGTGGCTAGTTTAGGAGGAAGATGATGAGGGCTGAGAAGTGTACATGCAATTAACTGTTCATTTTCACACTTACATTTGTGTATATATGATTATATGGGGTGTGTGCGTGTGTGTGTGTGTGTGTGTGTGTGTGTGTGTCTGCAGGCTCAGGTGCTGAGTGTTCATTTTCACACTTACATTTGTGTATATATGATTATATGGTGCGTGTGTGTGTGTGTGTGCGTGTGTCTGCAGGCTCAGGTGCTGAGTGTTCATTTTCACACTTACATTTGTGTATATATGATTATATGGGGTGTGTGTGTGTGTGTGTGTGTGTGTGTGTGTGTGTGTCTGCAGGCTCAGGTGCTGGTCCTCATCTTATTCCATGCTGGCTGTCTCTGTTGCTGTTTGCCCCCGTGTACACCAAGCTAGTTAGCCTGTGAGGGCCCAGGGAGCCTCCCCTGCCTCTCCTTTCATTGTAGGTGAGCTTGGATTACAGATGTGTGTTTTTGCACTCAGCTTTACATGGGTTTTACCTGCTGAGCCATCTTCCCAGCCCTGACTTAAATTTATTTATTTTTACTGATTTCAAATTTTATTCACTTTTATATTCTTGAGACAAGGTCTCACTCTGTAGCCCAGGCTGGCCTCAGACTCCTGGCATCGACCATTTTGCCTCAGCAGGAGGGAATGTAGACATTGAGACACGATGCCCAGCTACCTTTAGAAATTTAGACACACGCATGTACGCTTTTTAAGAAACAAAAATGTATAACAAAGACAGTAGTCCTGGGATAATGGCTGGAAATGATTTCTAGGCTCCTGGAATTCCTCCAGTGAGGTTCACAGATCCTGGGAAATGCAAAAGCTACTTTGTTGTGGCTGTAGCTACTCCCTAGTCTGCATGGCCCACTGTGTAGCTGCCTGATTGATGTCTTGCCCAATGTCTGTTACTAAATTGATTACAAGGGCCTGAAGGCTCAGGAACCCTGCAGAGGCAGACACGGCTGCTCGGGTTTGGGAGAGTTCTGGAAGCGTCCGTCCCACTGTGGACTTGGAGCCGGCTGGGAAGGATGCGGAGCCGCCGTGATGCAACTTCACGGTCTTGGCTATATGAAAAGCTTTACGGTTTATTTCTAAAAGATCCCACCGCCGCTTCAAAGATTAAGAGAAAGGGTGAGAAATGGGAAAGCTCCACGTTTAAGTAGCTCTCCAAAAACGTTTCAGAAAAGTCATCTGAGGTACTCAATGTTGAGTGCAAAACGGTCCCGTTTCTCGAAATTAGAAACCCTTAAAAACTCAAACACCGTAACCGAGGGCGTCTGTCAGTTCTGACTATGACTCCTTACTACATCCTGGACGCGCTTAGAACAGGTTCCGTTTCACTGTACTCACTCTGAATTCTTTTCGGGGTGTCTCCTATGCCCCAACAGTCTGCAAACCCCAGGGAACGCCGAATGTCCGAGTTCAAATGGTTTCTCGTTTCCCTTCCCTGAGGGACTGATGCTTCTGCCACTCCTCCCAGAATCCTCCTAAAGCGGCTCTCTGGGAAACGAAACTATGCCTGCGACAGTAACTGTAATTGGGAAAAAACAAAATCCTCTGCCACACTTCCCAGCATTCCCCGAGAGATTAGAGAGGCACTCTGGGAATTGTAGTTCAATTTTCCAGGCACGGAGTCCTGACCTTGGATAGCAAAGTTAACCACAGTTGTCAAAATGTATAATGAAAACCACAACAACCAAATAGCTGTCGTAGTATCCGGCTCTTCTGGGCTGGAGGTGTTACTTAGATGTTGCTTAGCTGAATTGGTGAGCTCCAGGTTCAGTGAGAGACCCTGCTTCAACAAACAAAGGGGAGAGCCATGGAGGAAGACATTCAATGTCAACTTCACCCTCTACACCCACATACTCGAACATGCACCTCATGGACACACACGTACCCATGCACACGAACCCATGTATACATATGCATGCGCGCGCGTGTACACACACATACACACACACCACACACACCCCAAAAACAAAAACAAACTTTTTTTTAAAGGCTAGGAGTTCCAGGCCTGCCTTTAATCCCAGAAGACAGAGGTAAAGCTCTCTAAATTTGAGAACACCCTGGTGTACATAATACGTTATAGGTTATCCAAAGGTGCATAGAGAGATCCTGTCTCAAAACAAATGGTAAGAGCGGGCTGCACGTAGGCATATGCAAACTTTTGGTATATTCCTAACATGATTGAACAGTCAAACCAGCCAGCATTTGTTTAGCAGCAACCTCCAGCAACGCTTCTGGGGTGCCTCTCTCACTGCAGGAGCAGCTCGCTCGTGTGGAAAGCCAGTGCTGCAGGCAACTCACTCAAAATCTGGTTATTTAGTGTCGGTGTTTCATCTTTGTGTGCGGGTGTTGCACCTGCAAGTGTGTCCATGTATCATGTACATCTCTGGTGTCCTTGAGAGCCAGAGGCGGTATCAGGTGTGTTCAGGGTGGTATGACCACAGACTAGAAGGGGGTATCAGTCCCCTGGAACTCGGAGTTAAGGATGGTTGTTACCTTCAAATGTGGGTGTTGGGAACTAAACACAGATTCTTGGGTGGAGAAGCCAGTGCTGCTAACCACTGATCCATTTCCCTAGCCCCTCAAAATATAATTAATGAGTTAAAAGCACAGAATACATAAAAACTTCTACCCCCATGTAAATCAAATTCTATGGGAGGAAACAACAAAACATGTAACTATTCAGATGGTTGTAAGTGCTGGAGGGAAATTAAAACATGTTAAGAGGAAGAATGATTTTGCCATTTTGTGTAGGACAGTTAACCTCATTTTTTGTTTGCTTGTTTTGTTTTTGAGACAGGGTTTCTCTGTGTGGCTTTGGAGGCTGTCCTGGAACTACCTTTGAAGACCAGGCAGGCCTCCAACTCACTGAGATCCGCCTGCCTCTGCCTCCCAAGTGCTAGGATTAAAGGCATGTGCCACCACTGCCCCACCATTAGCCTCGTTGTTAAGGCAACATTTGAATAAAGAGCTTGAAGGAGGTGACAGGCATAGCCAAATTATGGGGAGAGACTTGTGGAAAGAATAAAGTGAGCTGGGCAGTGGTGTCACACACTTTTAATCCCAGCACTCGGGAGGCAGAGGCAGGCGGATCTCTGTGAGTTCAGGCCAGCCTGGTCTACACAGCAAATTCCAGGACAGCCTCCAAAACAATACAGAGAAACCCTGTATTTAAAAAAAAAAAAAAAAGGCCGGGCGGTGGTGGTACACGCCTTTAATCCCAGCACTCAGGAGGCAGAGGCAGGCAGATCTCTGTGAGTTCAAGGCTGGGCTGGACCGACAGCCTCCAAAACAATATAGAGAAACCCTGTATCAAAAAAAGAAAGAAAGAAAGAAAGAAAGAAAGAAAGAAAGAAAGAAAGAAAGAAAGAACGAAAGAGGAAAGTATAAAGTGAGCTCCTGCAAAGGCCCTGGGGTGGAAATGTTCCTGGCAGCTTAAAGAAAGGATAGGCCCGGGACTGGAGAGATGGCACAGTGGTTTAGAGCCCCGGCTGTCCTTACAGAGGACCTAGGTTCAATTCCCAGTCCCAGTATGGAACTCTAATTCCAAGGGATCTGAGGCCCTCTTCTGGCCTCTGAGGGGACTGCTGGAAAGTGGTACACAGATGTATATATAAACATAAAAAGAAAAAGTAAAATAAAAAAGAAAGCTAGGACAGATCATGGTTTTGGAGATGAGGTCTTATTCCGAGAGGGGCAGGCGGAATGTCACCGAAGGACTTAAACAGAACGAGAGGACTTGACTTATACTTTAAGAGAATCACAGACTGGCAGTTAGACTGTAGGGGACAAAGGTTACTAAATCCTGAATGTTGCTAATATATATCTAGATTATTAGGAGAAGAAGAGCAGACATTGTTAACCAGCTAGACAGAGCAGGTGTGTGTGTATGTGTGTGTGTGTGTGTGTGTATGTGTGTGTGTGTGTGTGGTGTGTGTGTGTGTGTGTGTGTGTGTGGTGTGTGTGTAGGCCATTGGAAAACCTTGGGCATCATCCCTCAGGTACTGTCCGCACGGGTTTTTGAGACAAGCTCTCTCAGCTTGTCTCCAAGTGGACTATGCTGGTTCACCGTCAGTCCCCGGGGATCTGCTTGTCTATGCCTCCCCAGTGCTGGGATTGTAAGTGCAGGCCACTGTGCCCAGCTTTTTCCATCAAGGATGCGAAATGAGACCTCAGAAATGAGTCACAGGTAAATGACCTCGCTGCTAAGCCTGACAATCCTTGTGACAGAAGGAGAGAAGCAACTCCTGCAAGCCACCTTCTGACCTCCAAATCAGGGCCATGGAACAGTCTATAAATATATTAATTAATGTAAAAAATAGATGTCATCTGAGGAATAACCCAAGGTCAAACTTTAGCCTCACACACACACACACACACACAGAGTAAGTTGGCACTGACAAAGGTTACCATTTACATCACTGCATTTCTATGCTGTCAATATACCCACACCCCTAAGGCACACAGAGGCAAGAGTTTGACCGCTATTCTGACAAACAAGGAAACAGAGGCAGTTGAGGAAATTTCCAAGGCTGTGCAGCTAATGTAACCCAGGTGTTCTGCTCTCTCCACTGGGCTGCACTGTCTTTAAAGGCACAGCAGCAAGAGCTGCCCTCTCTGCTGTGCTTTTTGCCCTCAGAGAACAGGGCGGATTAGAGGCAGAGCTGCAGCCTCCAGTACCCTGCAGCCGGGGCATTATTGTCCTAACAGCAGCCTGGAGTAATTCATCAACACACACACATGTCCCAGGATCCAGTTTTTATTCTCTAATGGAAAAAAAGTCCTTGCTTCTTAGTGACCACGCAGACTCAAGGGAAATAATTGAGCGGATGCTAGGGCCGTCTCCCACCCAGTCAGGGCCTGTCCAGACACACAGCAGGACCCATTACATAGCATATATCAGGTTCCACCGCCAAGCAGCCAGGCCAGCACCTCCCACCAAAGCAAACACCCTGCTTTGCTGGGGTTATCTGCTCTTAATTTAGCATGCTGCCCCTTCGTGCTGCCTGTTGTGGCTTCTTCCCAGGACCCGTTACTGGGCATTTGTGACTACAGCGGAAACAGGAGCCCAGAGGGCAACTTAGCATAAGGCTCCCTGCTCTGAGCATTCGCTAGGAGCCAGGATGAGTCAGCTTGATTTAGGACTCATGGAAGTGCCAGGGGAAGTTTAAGTCCCTGCCAGGGGCACCTGCAGACAGGTGTATGTCCCCAACAGGGGCATTGGTCATCCATGGCACCAGACCTGTCCTTCCTCTGCCAAGCACGGGGTTTTACATCTGAGGAAATGAGGTTGACTCCTTTCTGGAGGTCCCTCCTGTAGTCTTCTCTTAATGTTCAAATTTGGAAGAGTTTCCATCCAGAAAAGTCCCTTGGAGCAATCCCATACCCACAATTCCCTTCTTCTAAGAGATGCCAGGAAAAGGCCTGCCAGGGGCTTTTGTCCCTCCCAACAAACCTCCAATTCCCATTTGGGTTCTGGATCGCTTCCTGAGGTCAGAAAGAGTGCTCAGGGGATTCGGAGGGACAAGGCCTCAGTCCCAGGGCTATGTCTGTCATTTGTGGCCTTGAGCAGGTGCTCATGAGTGTCTCAGTGTCTGCCACGGGCAGCCTCCACCCTCACTTGGCCAGTGAACCTCTTCAGAGATAAAATCCCTCAGAGTCTTTCCTAATGTACCAGGCACCAGAATTGGCAGCAGGGAAGGGGACCTTCCTTGGTGATAAGACCTGGCCCCATCCTAGTGACATGTCTGTGACTATACCCTCGATTTCAGGGATACATCACCATGCCAGCCCCAGCGCTACTCCAGATCCGTCACTAAGCCGGGACTCAGACATGGTGCCTGGAGAGCTGTGTGGTGGTCCATTGACGTGTGGCTGTCCGGTGGCTTGTTCCGGTGAGGAGCCGCGCCCTATGGTGTGTTCTCAGCTCTGCTGTGTGCCGTCCCTTCTCAAGCTCCTGGGCTCTGAGGTTGGAGCTGGCTCAGGCTCCCAGCCATCTTTCAACAGCCGCACCAACCAATCCCAGCCCAGGCCGCTCGTTAGAGGAAACATCAGTGTGGTCCCGGGGCTGACCACACTGGTCCTTAGGCGGGACTCATGAAACCGGGATTCAGCTCTCACTGAATTGCTGGGCGGCTCCCCAGAGATTTCAATGCCATGTCCTGGAGCGTGTCCCGGGGTGTCTAAAAGGCTTCAGAGCTGAGCACATAACCTTTTTAGCTAGGACATGCCTTGACTCCCTTCCTGCCCTAGAGCTGGGTTAGGACAGGGTGGAATATATATATGAAAAAGCCAGTGAGATGACTCCGCCTTAAAGGCTGCTTGCTGCGGAGGCTCACGACCAAATTCCGTCTTCAGTGTCTGCATTCGAAAAGGAGAAAACCAGCGCGCATAGGTTGCCTTCTGACCGCTCCACACACAATGTGAAGGCGCGCACATGCCATAAACAAATTAATTAACCACTTACTTAATCGATGGATTAAAAATACGCTAAAAAAATAAGAACAATTCCTGCTGAATCCCACAATGGGGTCTCACACAGTGCTAGCCCCTCAGAGCTGCAGGTACAAGCCATGCTGTTTTACGCTCTTACTCCCCACGGTCAGGAGGCTGTGGTGATCGCCCGTTCTGGCTCAGTAATATCACACACACAGAGCTCACCATCCTCGCTCACGGCCATGCCCCACAGTCCACTTCTGGCTGACTGCAGATAACTCTTTGCTGTGTCCTCACCGACCTCACCCCTCAGTATTCCTGTGCACTGAAATTTTGTTTTGTTTTTTGAGACAGGGCGTCTCTGTGTAGCCCTGGCTGTCCTGGAACTCACTCTATAGACCAGGCTGGCCTTGAACTCACAGAGATTCACCTGCCTTTGCCTCTAGAGCGCTGGGATTAGTGAAACACTTTAAAACACCGTGTACATCATTCCATCCAAAAGATGTCAGAAATTCCCTCTTGTACCTATCATATTAGCCAGACTTTACCCAGATGAAGTATATATCACCCATGCACGCTCTTTTTTAAAGATTTTATTATTTATTTATTTGATGTCTATGAGTACTCTATCTGCATGTATGCCTGCATGCCAGAAGAGAGAGGCACCCCATTATAGATGGTTGTGAGCCACCTCGTGATTGCTGGGAATTGAACTCAGGGCCTCTGGAAGAGCAGTGGGTGCTCTTAACTGCTAACCCATTTCTCCATCCCTCAGGGCTCACACTTTTGTATGTCATGGATGTAAGGAGGAAGGGATGAATGCTTTGAACAGATGCTCCGACACTCCAACTAAGCCCTGTGGAGCAGGGGCAGGGAGTGTCTGAGTCCAAATGTGGAGATAAAGGGGCTCTCTGGAAACTAACCTGGATGGTGACCCTGGTCTAGTCCCAGATAGAGTTCAGCTCTGCCACTCCCTCCATAAGAAGAGTAGGGTGGGAGGGCTTTCTGGGATCTGCAAAAGAGGATTCCTGGAGGCCAAAGAGATGACACAGCAAGTAAAGGTGTTTGCTGCCAACCCCGATGGCCTGAGTTTGATCTACAGGACCCACCTAGAAGAAAGAAGGCTGACTCCTGCAAGTAGCCCTCTGATCTCCACCGCTGAGTGTGGCTTGCATACCCCTCACATACACTCCATGTGCCGTCCTCACTGTAACAACGTAGTTCTTCAATGTATTGAAAGATACTTCAGACCTGTTGTATCTGCTGCTTGTAGCCATGAGCCACGGTAGGAGCTAATTTACTCTCCTTTACGGCTGAAACTAGACAACATATACAAAGCAACAGCTTTTAGACCGGAGATAACAAGGAGTGCAGGGCATTGATCTCCAGGAGAAAGGGGGGGCTATGTCCATCAGAAGGATATAAAACTACCGAAGCAGCCTCAAGGAAGGACACGAGTGACGGCGTGCGAAGACGAGGACTTCCTTTGACCAACATATCTGCATTGCAGTAGAGGCAGAGACTCCCTTCTCAGTTCCTTACCTAGGAACTGGTTCACTCACCTGGTCATTCTTTTAATGAAGACAGGACTAGCCACCAGGACCAAGGTGGGCGACAAAGTCAGAGCAAGCACAGGACCTTGCATTGTAATGAGGGTGATAACGTTAAACAAACATGCAGGAGAATCTGATGGGAAGAGGCAGGGTAGGTTAGGACGGGCTGAGCTTGCTGGGTAAGAATGGGAGTGCAGCAGAGGAAGGCACAGCACAGGACAGGTTAGTCGTCCCCTGGTGTGGGCAGCCATGGGCCACGGAGTGTGTACACAAGGGATTTGGGGGGATTCAGGCCAAATGGGAACGCAAAGGGATAGTGCTCTGTGACACATGTCTAGGGGCTGTCAGGGTATTAATGCATGGAGTGTAGAGAAGGGTTGACCATGAGTGTTATCAGTTGACCTTGTATGTGTAAAATGTGTGAGAGTAGGGTTTCCTTGAATACAGTTCTAGCTGTGCGGATAGTAGCTTTTGCCCATGGCCCTGGATAAATCACAAAAGACACAGAAGGAGATGCCAAGACGCACTAGGAAGGACCCTTGGATTTTTTTTTTTAAGGCTTCCACGGCTCAACACCAGCCAGCAGGCTAAGCAGCTTTAGACAAAGAGCGGACAGCAGGCTGCCTTGGTTCTCTCTTGCTCCACTTCCTCATTCCTCGTCTCAAGAAGGCAGCCCTTCCCCAGGCTAGCCCCATTGCTTCTCTGGCCCTGGGTCATGTCATAATTTCTCTAAAACATCTTATGTGCTAGCCTTTTTCACCATTGCCTTTAGAGTACAGAAAATATATCTGCCCTCAGCTGTGTTCCATGGACTTGGAGGCACTTTGCTAGAAAGCTGTTAAGTGTCCCTCTGGTGTGAGGATCAGACATTACCAACAGCAAAATCTATAGGAACCATGGCTGGCCCAGGAGAGACTCCATGTGGACCTCAGTTCTGTTCTGCTTCTTCAATGGAGTGTTTCAAAACACATGTGTGGGGTCAACCAGATGTCCTAAAGGGACGAAGCCTATCTTCCAGTGAGCTGATTAGAAAATGAATAAATCTGTAAGAACTTCTTCTCTTCCATTACTCTTACTGTACACAAGTGGGTCACTAACCTCACCCGAGTTTCTGTTTTGGGCACTGCATTTTCTTTTTCAGCAGTCTCCAAAGTGTTTTCAACATAAGAAAGCAGAAGTGAAGGGGGCAAGGGCAGAATGAGGGCAAGAATGGGCAATGGGGGGACATGACCACAGTGTATCATATGTATGTATGGAGACTCACAACAAAACTCACTGGTTTGTGAGATGCATACTAATATCTACTGTATTAGCTGCCTGACGTCAATATGACAAAATACCTGCTAAAGCATCTTAAGAAAGAAAGAATTTGGGCTGGGGAGATGGCTCGGTTGTTAAAGGCTAGGCTCACAACAACAACAAAGACGAGGAAAGAGGAATTCTGACTTACGTTTTCATGAGACACAGTCCGGTGCGGTAGGGAAACGGGAACCTGAGGCAGCTGGTCACACATCTGTAATCAGGCAGCTGGGATGGATGAATGCTGCCACTCAGCTCACTTTAACCCTTCACTGACTCCGGAGCTCCACCCATGGGAGCAAGCTGGCAAGCAGCGCTCCTCTGGTCTCTGCTTCTGTTTCTGCCTCCAGACTCCCGCCCTGGCTTCTCTTCATGATGTAAACGGAAATAAACCTTTTCTCTTTCTAAGCCGTTTCTTTTTTTGTTGTGGCGTTATCCCAGCAACAGGAAACAAGTTAGAACAGTTGGCATCTTCGGTGCAGTCTCCATGGGGAGGCAGAGGGGTAGTGGGCAAGCACCCAGTTTCTTTCTGCTCCGTGAACACTCTCAAGTGTACTGTAGCGTCTCCCAGGTGTCCCAGTGGGGTCAAGCTCCGGTGCCTACAGCAGTATTCTACCTGCAACTCATCCTTGCCTCCCTCTGACTCCTCTGCTGCAGCTTCTGGGGTCACTTGCCAGATGAACAACCTCATGCCATTCTAGACCTGGTCTTTGAAAGCCCAGTGTTGGCCAGGACATCAGAATTGTGGATGTGGGGGTGTTCAAATGAACCTTGGGCTGTGGAAAGTGATGAGAGTCTTCTCAATTCTATCTCTCAACCATGCTTCAAGTTGAGGCTCGGATTCTGTATTTAAAAACAAACAATCACAACAAAACAATCCCCCCTCCAAAACCTACCATGTTCCTTCCAGAAATAACTGCTAAGACTGAGCAAGATTAAAGGACTGACTGCTCTGGCAGGGACCTGGGTTCAATTCCCAGCATCCACATGATGGTTATCTTATTTAGGGCTACTATTGCTGTGATAAAACACCATGTGCAAAAGGAACTCGAGGAGGAATGTAGTAAAATATTGTTTATGATCTAATAAAGCCACTGGGGATCAAAATGCAAAGCCAGACACAGCCATAGAGCCAGACAGTGTTGATACACACCTTTAATCCCAGGACTCAGGAGACAGGCAGATGGACCTCTGTGAGTTCAAGGCCACCCAGGGCTACACAAGAGTGAATCAGTCTAAAAGAGACACAGAGCTCACGCCTTTAATCCCAGCACTAGGGAGATATAAAAGGAAGAAGCGAAGGTCTCATGTAAGATTTGGTTTCCAGACAGGGAGAGCCTCTAAAGATTGTGGAGACAGGGTCACCCATTTCTGTCTGAGGTAGGGGTGAGAGCTAGTGGCTGGCTGCTTTGCTTTTCTGATCTTCATTGACTTTGTTAGATCATAAACAATGAAAGGGTTTATTTGGCTTACATTTCCATTTCACTGTTCATCACTGAAGGAAGTCAGGACAGGAACTCAAGCAGGGCAGGAACCTGGAGACAGGAGCTGATGTAGAGGTCATGGAGGAGGGCTGCTTACTGGCTTGCTCCACATGTATTGCTCATTCTGCTCACTTGTAGATGCCAGCCTAGGGATGACACCAGTCACAATGCCCCGGGCCCTCCTCCACCAACCGCTGATGAAGAAAACGCCCTATATGCTTTCCTCGAGCCCCATCTTATGAAGGTGTCTTCTTAACTGATGTCCGGTCTTCTCTCAGATGACTTTAGCTTATGTTAACTTGACAAGAAATTTCAACACAAGGGCTCACAACCACCTGTAACTCAGTCTAGGGGATACACACACACACACACACACACACACACACACACACACACACGGTATACACACATTCATGCAAGCAAATCATGTATGCACATGAAATAATACAATAAATAAATCTTTAAAAATTCAACACTAGGCACGCCTGCTTACTTAGTTGAAGAGTCCCCTCAAATCCTCCCACATCCTCACTTGTGGTCACAGCAAGCTGAGCCTCCTCTGAAATCAACTTCTCAGTTAGATAAAGACCCACGGAGACCTGCATTATCTGCCCCACACAGAATGTTCTCTTACAGCAAGGGGACTTCCGGGAGCCCCCAACACCCTTGCCTACAAGTTTCAGCCACTGGTTCTGTTAGCTGAGCCACTAAGGTAGCCCCTTCTCTCTCCTGCCCTTTCTCATACAGGACGCCAAGCTGGGGCGTGTGGGCCTCATCCTCCCCCCTTGGCTTCTGTTTGGAAAGCTCTCTTTCACCCCTCTGCAGCCATGTCGGTTGAGTGAATCCATAAGCAAATACCTATGTTGATGATCGGGTGGGTGGCCTTTCCCTTATCTCAGGGCTCATCCAGATGGAAGGAAAGCCGAAGCCCATCTACTCTGTTTACTCTGGATTCTCTGACCATTGTACATGGGATTGATCTGAGTTTTTTTCCCCCTCTAATCTCTCTATTAGTTCAGCTTCAGAAAATCTCTTATCACCTCCAGATGTTAGACCACGCTCTGCCATCCAGGCTGCCTGGCCATTTTATGTTTGTCATTAATTGATTTTGCCCTCCCCACTTGGGAAGCACAAATTGTCTCTGCCCGTTAGCAGTAATAATTCCCTGAAAGGGGCTATAAATCATGCCTTGTGTCTAGTCCTCGCTCACAGTGGGGCACTGTCTACATAGGGAGATACTTGGGCTAGGACGTGGGGAGGATCTGATAGCCCAGAAATCAAAGGCTGGCAGACCCCAACACACAGAGGACACTCACTGTGGGTTGTAGAAGAAGGGAGGGAGGGAAGAAAGGATGGAGGGAAGAAGGGATGGAGGGAGGGTTCTGTGGCTTTCCCTGGGAAGATGAGAAAAAGTGTCTGCTCACTCCAGACAGCCTCCAAAGCCACAGAGAAACCCTGTCTCGAAAAACCAAAATAAATAAATAAATAAATAAATAAATAAATAAATAAATAAATAAAGACACTGTCTCAAAACAATGAGCTTTCAGAAGTTCCCCAACCACGTGACTGTGGGTTGTTTTTTTGGGGGGGGGGTTCGAGACAGGTTTCTCTGTATTGTTTTGGAGGCTGTCCTGGAACTCGCTCTGTAGACCAGGCTGACTTCAAACTCAGAGATCCGCCTGCCTCTGCCTCCCGAGTGCTAGGATTAAAGGCGTGCACCATCACCACTGCCGAGCCAGTGACTGTGTTCTTGAGAGAGATCCCATCCTGGAAGCATCAGAAACAGAACCAGCAGGAGGTTTCAGAAAAGATGACTCCCCAGCTCTCCTCACATTCCCTCCAAAACAGACCACACCTGTTCTTGCTCTTAATACCAAGCAGCCATGCCCCTGCCTCACCTCACGCCTGTAATGTTGTGCTGTGTTCTATACTGGGCCTTGTAGCAGAGGAGAAACCCTATGTTACTCTTTCTCTCATAAACTTGAAAATCATAAAAATGCTCTCCCTTGTTTTGGTTTTCTGTAGGCCCCTGTCTTAGTTACTTTTCTAGTTTTGTTAAGAGACACCGTGACCAAAGAAACGTATAGAAGAAAGATTGCTGGGGCCTGGCTTACAGTTTCAGGGGGTGAGTCTATTTCTACATGGCCAGGAACACTGCAGCCGGCAGGCAGACATGGTGTGACACTTGTAGCAGTAGCTGAGACCCTACATCTTGATCCACAAGCATGAGGCAGAGGGAACACTAACTAGGCCTGACATGGGATGGTGACACACTGCCTCCAACAAGGCCATACCTCCCGATCCTTCCAAAACAGTTCAAGCAACTAGGGACTGAGCATTTACATCTATGAGCCTCTGGGGGCGTTTTTATTCAGATTACTACATTCTACCACCAGCATGTGCATTCTTTCATCGTCCCTCGGCACAGAAGTAGGGGGGTTGTTTGTCTTGACAGGCTAGCCACAGCATCTTAACACCACAGCTTCTTCTAGTTGATGGCCACACCTGTGAGGCTCACGTCCCTTTTGACGGGGGCAGCTCAGTTCTAGAATCCTGTCTGCTTAATGACTTGACCCTAATATGTCCCATCTGGTACTGGACAGCTGTGACATGACCACCATGTAAATGCTCTCATGGACACCCTGCCTTTTCACATGAGATCAGAGCCAGGAAACACCAAGAGAAAAAGGCAGAGAAGAGGACCTAGACCTCACCTCTGTCACGTTTCTTTTACATGAAATTTCCAGAATAGGGAAGTCTATTAGAGGCAGAAGACAGGTTCCCACAGGCTGGCGAGCAGACTTGGGTGAAGTGAGGAGCAATGGCCAACATAGGAGGAGGTCCTTCTTTGATAGTGGTGTGGCCTTATGGCCCTGTGGATACAGAACAAACCATAGTGGTGTGGCCTTATGACCCTGTGGATACAGAACAAACCATAGTGGTGTGGCCTTATGGCCCTGTGGATACAGAACAAACCATAGTGATGTGGCCTTATGACCCTGTGGATACAGAACAAACCATGTCAAACCATGTGCGACAGTCAGTGTTGACTCTCAACTTGACAGGATCTAAAATCAGCTAGGAGACAACCCTGTATGTGTGTGTGTGTGTGTGTGTGTGTGTGTGTGAGAGAGAGAGAGAGAGAGAGAGAGAGAGAGAGAGAGAGAGAGAGCGCTCTGTAAGAGAGTTTCTAGACTAAATTTATTGAGGTGGGAAGATCCTTGCTAAATGTAAGCAGGATGACCAATGACTGGACTCCCAGATTGAGTGAAAATGGAGAAGGCAGCCGCGTGTTGGTGGCGCATGCCTTTAACCCCAGGACTCAGGAGGCAGAAGCAGGCGGATCTGTGTGTGTTTGAGGCCAGCCTGGTCTATACGGAGAGTTCTAGGACAGCTGAGGCTACACAGGGCTTTTTGAACCCCTGTCTTGAAAACAATAACAACTGACGGCCAGTGCTCACCTCACTTTGCCTCCTGACTGCGGATGCAATGTGGATGCAATTCACGACTGCCCCAGGCTCCCACAGCCATGCCTTTCCTTGTGGAGATGAGCTAACCCTACACTATGAACCACAGTAAACCCTTCCTTCCTGAAGTTGCTTTTGTCGGGTGTTTTCAAGGACACCGTGGGAGTGGCCACTTTCAATGTATGTCAGGAGCTATGCCAATAAAGCTGTCACGTCCATGAAGACCAACCAAGGCACCACGGGCCCACCAGTGCCGCAAGGACCCGCTGACAGCACTGTGGGGGTGACGGCTCACGTCTGGCTTCTCCACGCTTGCGTCTCCCGAACTCAGCATCCTCCAGATAACTTGCTCAAGGGTCTCAAGCAAGACAGACCATTGGCAGAAGTGGTACCCGGTGGTTCCCAGGGCCTCCCGTGCATCAGTGGAACTGATTGATAATGCTGCTAAGCAAGGCTGTCATCTGCCTGTTTACCCTGCTCTGATCTGTTTCACTCCGGCTGATTCATCATCAGGTCTTCCCCACAGGCAGAACAGTCCTCCCTATTCCATTCGGTGAGCAAGGCCAACCCACACCCCTGTGAGCCTTCCCTCCCTGCTCCCCGTATTGTGCTGGGAGCCTTCCCAAGTGAGGAGTCCGAAGTTGTCAAGAGCCCTTTTAGACCCAGCTCAGTGAGTTCCCTTCAGATCGCCTGGCGGACTCAGCCTCGCTTGGAAGCAGAGGATGAGACCAGATGTGCCCAGGAGGAGCCTGCAGGTGTTCCTGAGGGGCCCATGCGTTTGCTACCTTGCTGCTGTGCATGGAAAAACAAGGCTGGGTGGGGGATGGCGGCCTGTTTGCACACCGCGCTGTTCAAACAGACTCCCCTGCCGCAGACACCTGTGAGGTGGAGGACAGGGAAGGCAGGAGCAGGGGTGCTCACCTCCTGTCGCCACCGCCGCTCCCCACAGCCACCCTGACAGCTGCTGCAGAGTCCTAGCCGCACCATGCCCCGTGCTGGCCTCTGTAGCTGCTGGGGTGGCCAGGTATTGCCCCTGCTTCTGGCCTACATCTGCTACCTGCTGCTTGGGGCCACCATCTTCCAGCTGCTGGAGAAGCAGGCAGAGGCTCAATCCAGAGACCAGTTCCAGCTGGAAAAGCTGCGCTTCTTAGAGAACTACACCTGCCTGGACCAGCAGGCCCTGGAGCAGTTTGTGCAGGTGAGGGAGCGGGGAAGGATGGGCCAGGAAGAGTGGGGAGGTGGACGGAGGGGCCGGGGAGAGCCACCACCCAGAGGTTGGTTTCCTGTTCAGAAGCAGAGGAAACTGGAGCCTGGAGAGTCTAGTACAGCCCCTGACCCGCAGGTCTGCTATGTGACCTATGCTACTTAACTTAAATGTCTAATCGGTAAGGTGAGAAGAAAGAGCATATCTGGGGTTGGGGAGGGGACTCAGTCAGTTAAATGTCTGAGAAATCCGAGGGCCTCAGCTCGATGCCCAGACCCCGTGCCGCAAAGCCCGGTGTGGGCAGGTAAGACGGCACTTGGCATGGAGCCTGATGACCTGAGTTCAAGTCCTGGAGCCCACGTGGTGTACGGAGAGAACCAGCTCCTGGAAAGCTGTCCCCTAATCAGCTCCTGGAAAGCTGTCCCCTAATTTTGACACCCTTACAGTGACACACGCATGTCCACACGTGTACACACACGTGTACTAATTAAAATTAATTTTAGATAAAAAATCAAAGGTCAGGCAGGGTGATTTGTAATCCCAGGACTGGAGAGGCCCAGATAGGCAGACTCCTAGACTCTCTGACCAGCCAGCCTTGGCAAATGGGCAGGCCCCAGGCCAGTGAGAGAAAGCCTGTCTCAAAAAAAAAATGTGGAAAGCTGGAGATAGCTTAGTATGAAAGAAAACTTCCTTTACAAGCGTAGGGACCTGAACTCGAACCCTTAGCACCCATGTATGACTCTGGGTATGGCTGTAAGTACCTGTGACCCAGCTTGGATGGCTGGGTTGGGGAGACAGGTGGATCCTGGGAGTTCACTAGCCAGGCCAGGCCAGCCTAACCAGGTCGAGCCTCTAGTTCAGCGAGAGCCTCTGTCTCAAGGCAAAACCAAGTAAGGCTGATGGCTCTGAGGAGTGACACCTGAGGTTGACCTCTGGCCACAGGCACAACTATTTGCACATACACAAACATATATGCATGCACACATACATACACACAGAACATGCATGTCTGTGGTCTAAACATTTGACAGAGGATTAAAGGCCCCCTCTGAGTGTCTCTTGCCTAATGAACATGATCTGTCAGTTATCAACTCTCTAGAAATTTCCTCGCCCACACTCCCCCACTTCTCAGGACTGCGGCTCCATCTGCTGGCTCCCAGCTTATGTCCCTGGGTGGAGATGCAGACGAAAGTGGGGACCAGCTGGGCTGATGGGCAGGGAATTCTGCCAGGATACGGACGGCACCCTGGCTGCTCTCACGCCCTGTCTGGGCCCCTCCTGCCAGAAACAAAGAAAAACTAGGTGTTTGGGCCAAGACCAACCCACTGAAAAGATGGGCAGAACAAGCGCCAATCGCGGCAAACCAAGGGCGGTGGGCACGATGATCCCGTGTGCTGGGGTGGGGACCAGGGCTCTGTCCGTAGGGATACGGCACCTGGGGCTGAGCACCTGCAGGTGTCTCCAGTTTGCAGGCGGGAGCCAAACTCAGAGAGAGGCAGAGTGTGGACCGAGGATGCAGAGCTCACAGCCTCGCTTCCTGCTGTGGAGATCCTTACCCTTCCCTCGGCAAACTAGTCCACGTGCTGAGGACAGGGTCCTGCTGAAAGTGGGGGTTCTTAGCGCGGGACCTCCCGCCCCCCAGCAGCAGCGCCTGAGGGCCCGTTAGGAAAGCAAGCGTCAGCTCCCACCCAGCCTGCTGACTCACCTGGGACGGAGAGCCGCTGGCCTACAGGATGATATGTGAGCAGGGGGTACTGTCCCTGCTGTTCCAGGGTATACTCCACTTACAGTTACTCAGGATGGTACTACTTTCCAACATCCCAGAAGTAAGCCAGAAGCACCTAAACCTCTCCCCCGCCTCCCCGAGCTGGAAGTGGAACCAGGAATGAGAACTTGGCAGACAGGTTGCAAGACCTGAACCAGCTCTATAGTCACAGGGCAAGGATTTACTAGATTCGACTGCATCCCAAGGGGGCTTAGCCGAGGGTCTCCCTGGGAAAGATGGGACAGACACACCCCTGGAAGTCCCCAGTCTCAGGACAGACTCTTACCTTCCAGGGCGAGCGGAGCTTGGAGGTAAGATTTGGGGGAACCCAGTCCCCAAGGGACCCCACACTGAGTCAGAAACAGAGCTGAGTATTCAAATGTGGCTCCACGCGGAAGCAAACTTGTCTGTCCATCAGCCCTTTCTCCTTCACCACTGGGTTCTGAGTCCACTCATCCACCCTCGGAGGGGTCGGAGCCCCTCCCCCACAGATGGAGGGCTCAGAGGTGCAGTGGGTGTCCCCATAAGTGAAAGTCTCCAGGGAGGGGGCATGCTCTGGAACGCCAGGCTCAGGACTCTGGGTGTGTGGGAAAGAGATTAGTTCTGGCCACACGGGTCTAGGCCTCCGGCCCGTCTATGAAGAATCAGGTTCCCACAGGAAAGGGAGGCAGGAGCAATGGTTCCCAATGGTTCCCCTGCCTTTGGGGCACGACCAGATATCAAAGCTGAGCTGCCACCATCCTGTGACAAGTTCCCAGTTAAAGAGGAGAGGGCTAGAGTTTGGGGAGACCGAACCTGCCCATTCCCCCATAAGGGGTTGAGGGTGAAGGCTTAAGCCTATTAAGGTTCCTGTTCTAGAAACATAAAACATAGACACATACAGCACACATACACACACATACCCAGCGCTGCACAGAACATAGACACACACATACACACACACACACACACACACACACACACAGAGCACTGCACATTCGGTCTACACACCACATGTACACAATACCATTGTATACCCACTTACAGACAGATGGACGGACGGACAGACACACACACACACACAAACACACACACACACCCTTTTGTGGGCCTCTCTGATGGAATTTCTCGTGCGGGTACAGGCTGTACTCACTAGGGGGCACCAGAGAACAAGGTTACCAGCTTCCTCTGGATGCCCAGGAAAGCTCTTGCTCTCACCACCTGCCGCGTGGGAGGGCAGCCCCAGACCCCATTTTGGCAGCAGACCCTTCCAGAAACATTCTCACAAAACCTTCTCACCTTCTCTCTCCCCCTCTGTGTGTGTGTGCGCGTGTGTGTGCCCTCCCGTGCGCGCGTGTGTAAGGGTAATACTTTCAAGCTATCAGCAAATCCATGCCACCTCCTCAGGCCCTCCGCTAGCTCATTAGAGCACACACCCCAGTCCGCCTCTAACCAGTGTCTTAGCCACTCCGCCGTCATTTTCTGTGGAACAGGAGCAAGGCTATCTGAGAGACACGAAAGCTTGGTGACAGCTTGCACTCACTAACCCAGCCACTTTCACAGGTCGTCCTGGAAGCCCGGGTGAAAGGCGTGAACCCCAGAGGCAACTCCACCAACCCCAGCAACTGGGACTTTGGGAGCAGTTTCTTCTATGCAGGCACAGTGGTCACCACCATAGGTAAAGGGAAAGGAGAGAGGGGTCCCCTGAGCCCTGCTCAGCTCGGGAGCCCTTCAAGAGCCATCACTGGGACAGGGATGTGGCCTCTCCCGGAGGGGCATGTAAGGCCCAGACGGGGAAGAGGGTAGGTGAGACTCGAGGGCAGACAAGCTGGCTGTGGCTGAAGGCTCTGGGCTAAGCAGAGCCCATCCTCAGCACGGCAACGTAAAAGGCGGGAACGAGGGCCTGACTTCTAGAGACTTCAGTCCTGCCCAGCAGATGCTGGTCCTGGTGTGTCAACCCTGTGCACCAAGCTCACACCTGGGGTGAGAGTCCGCTCAGGGAGAGATGGAGGGACTCCAGATGGAGGCATTTGTGCACAGGGCTGTTCCTCAAGGCCCAGTGTCCCGAGGAGATGGTTACCACAGAAAGAGCACCCTACTCCCCCCTTATGAGCCCCGAGGCCCCTCTCACATGGGCCTCCCTTCCAGTCAGTTAAGCCCAAGTCCATTTCCACTCATCTTCCTTGTCAACCCAGGCGGATGACAGAGCCGGGGCCAGGGTGTAGACCTGGATTTGTCCCAGCCTTCAGAGTTTTTCTTCCATCAAAGAGGGAATAAATTGCTATGATTACATAAGGCAACACATAATTAGATGAAAATGACAGGAAACATCTCAGAGAGGCAGAGGGTGGCAGTCAGGAGGGCTTCGTGGAGGCAGAATCGTGGGAGATGAGCCTTCTATAAGTAGAGATTGTTCTAGCAGAGAATAGGGTGAGTGTCCATGGGGACAGGGAGCCTCTCCTTCCCCAGAGATGATGGAGACAAGCCTCTGCTTACCAGGGGGAGGGGACAGGGATCATTCCCCAGGGATGATGGAGACAAGCCTCTGCTTGCCTGGGGGGGCACAGATGCAGATGGGGTGTGGTTCTGGGCTCCCTCTTCCCTTGATCTGCACACTCCCTTGCCCTGTAGGCTACGGAAACCTGGCGCCCAGCACGGAGGCAGGTCAGGTCTTCTGTGTCTTCTATGCCCTGATGGGCATCCCACTCAACGTGGTCTTCCTCAACCACCTGGGCACAGGCCTGCGTGCCCACCTGACCACACTGGACAGGTGGGAGGGTCATCCCCGGCATTCCCAGGTAAGGTAGAGTCCTCCCTCCCCTGCGGGCCCTCTGGGATGGATAGCTGAAAACTGGGAGATGGGCTGGGTATACAGACATCTGAGTCAGTTTGCAAAGCTGCAGGGCTGGGAAGAGAGAGAACTGGAAAAGGGATGCAGACTGGGCAGGGCGTGGCCTCAAAGGGCTCTGCAGTTACATGTGGCTATGGAGTCTGCCTGCGAAGGGTTGAGGGCCAGGCCTGGGTACGACTTCCCTGCGAGGATGGTGCCCTGTGCCAGGCAGCTCTGGGCGGCATCCTTCTTTGGTGGAGAATCTGAACATCACGGGCACCCAACATTCTTACGCGTGGTCCAAAGCAGTCCCCAGCATGCCCCATAGAGCTTACTGCCACAGAGGGACTTGGGACAGTTCGGTGGGTGACAGTCGTCTTATCCCAGGTCTGAGCGCCCCAGGGAGTCTGCTCAGGTGTGATTCTCAAGTTCAAAAGGAGTCTTTGGCTCCTTCCTTGACCCGCTAACACATTCCCCTGCCCAGGAAAGCTTGGCACATACATGTCACATGCCCATGGGCACAGCCCCACCCAAAAGTCTGCAGCCGGGGAGAGAGTGGGAGGCTTAGCTACTGCCCTGCCCACACCCAGACCTCCCCCATGTACTTTCAGAACCTTCCAAGTGGTCTCAAGTGTCGTCTCTCCCCTCCCAGCTCCTGCAGGTCCTGGGCCTGGCTCTGTTCCTGACCTTGGGGACCCTGGTCATTCTCATCTTCCCGCCCATGCTCTTCAGCCACGTGGAGGGCTGGAGCTTCCGTGAGGGCTTCTATTTTGCCTTCATCACCCTCAGCACCATTGGCTTCGGAGACTATGTTGTCGGTGAGGATGGGATGGTCAGGGTGCCTTGGTGGGTGCTGGGGAGCAGGGAGGTACCTGCTGGTCACTTCTGGGGTCACTGTGGACTCTCGGTGACATCCTCAGAAGGCTCTAGTGTGATACCTATCACTACTTCCTCCATCGTTAGTCCCTCATATGAGGGCCAGGGAGACAGCATTCCCACGGACGCTGGGGGTGACAGTGCCCTCAGACACGAGCCACCACCCTTCCCTGGCAGGCACAGACCCCAGCAAGCATTACATCGCGGTGTACCGGAGCCTGGCAGCTATATGGATCCTGCTGGGGCTGGCGTGGCTGGCGGTGGTCCTCAGCCTGGGATCCCTGCTTCTGCACAGGTGCTCCCGGCTCTGGCTACTCATCCGAGGCCTGGACCTCAAGGACGGAACAGACTCTGACTCTGACCCTAGACCACAGAAAATCCCCATCTCTGCATGAGACCCAAGGGTCCTGCCCTCCCCAACCCATGACATTCCCTGCCCTTCCTCTTGTATCTCAAACCACACACAGCCCAGATGAGGTGGTCAGCAGCTGTTCAGAGAGAGAGAGAGAGCCTACAAAGTAACGGATGAGACAGAAATCAAGGCCTGTATGGATGGAGATGTGCAGGCTGGCCTCGGGGCTCCTCCCCTGTCTCCCCAAGAGGACCCAGAAAAATCAAACCCAATATGGACCACAGTGGCCAAATCACTTATGCCGCCTTGACGTACTGGGAGGAAGCAAAGGTGGACTTGATTCCTGCATTATTTGCTACATACATCCTAGGCTCTCAGAAAGCTCCTACTGTGTCCCAGGCACCGTGCCTTGCTCTGGGCTATGGCAGTGATGGTTTCTACCTTTACCTTCACCTGTCTTCAGTCTTGAAGGAGCCCCGGCATCTGCAGCCTTGAGGGGGGCAAACCCGGGGAGAAAGAAAGTTCAGGGCAGTGGCAGGAGAGGGCAGCGGGCACACACACCCGGGAGCGCTTACTGCAGGAAGCTGCCTGCCCTCGGGAGTCTCACAGCTGAGGGACAGGAAGGCTGCCAGTTAGAGTCCTCCAGCTCCCCTTGCCCACACGTGGAGAGAGTTCCTGAAGCAACGCTTGGGGCCTCTTTCCTAAGTCCCACTGCTTTCCTGAAGTGACTTCCCCTGACCCTGAGACCTCATCCCCGGCCCCCAGAAGCTGGAGCAGCTCCCAGGAGCCTTATAGGATATGAGCTCCCCGGTGGCACGGGCTCCCAAGGGAACACTTTATCCAAGCCTGGTCCTTCTGCCGGATTGTGACGCTGTGGGCCAGAAGGGAGGGGGAGGTTTGACCCAGTCTGCCCCAGTGCCCGCTCTCAGGGTTAGGAATTAAAGTTTTCTTGGCTTCCTCCCTCTCCCTGGTGGCAAGAGGCTTCGGAAGATCTGTGTCCTCTTTACAGAGTTAGGGGTGGGGTGGGTGGGACTGTGAGCCCAGGAGGTTGAGGGGAGTCCCAGGGAAGGACCCACGTTGGCAGGGGCTTCCCAGCACCCAAGTCCTACTCCCGCCCAGGAAAGGATTGAAATCTGCAGTCCTCCAATACCTACCTCTGCCTGCACATGCTGGCCCCTGCTTCTGTTCTGAGGACGTGGAGACACAGGGACCTTCCTCCAAAGCCGCAAGCACACTCTGTCTCCATCTCTTGCCTGCCACCCCGCCCCTCCCCCCCCCCCCTGGGGTCCCTTTCCCTTCTCTTAGTGCGCTGGTTGTAGACCCAGGGTGATGAAGTCCCTGGCCTCTCAACATGGGCAGGAGTCCTGTGATAATAAACTTGACTGCTGTTTTACCTCTGCACAGTGGGTTGCAGGAGTCTCTCCGACTACAGGGACCTGCTGGGGTGGGGAGTTCTGGGCCCTTCCGTCCCCTGCCTGGGGCTATCCCGACCCCCTCCATCCCTCTGACGTGGAGGTGGGCACTCCACACTCTTCTGGGAGCGGTCCCTTTGGTCCCAGGGATTGGATCCTTGAGGGTGGGCGGGGCCATCCGCCAGCACTCTTGTACAGGGAAACAGGAAGGCGTTTTCTTAGAGAACCGGGCTCCTGCTGCTCTCGTATCTGGCTTACCTGGTGTGGACACTGGCGTGTTCTAGGTGCTGGAGGGTCGCGCGGCTTGGGACCACAGCCGCAGCTTCCAGAGCCACAAGTGGGAGCTGCTGCAGAACACACATGTGTGGACCGCCGGGCACTAGGCTGGGCACTGCTGGTCTGGGTTAGGGGCCAGCCTGGAAAAGAAGAGATGGGGCAGGGGGCGCGCGGGATGCAGGACAGGGATGAAGGATGCTCTGGCCCGGGACAGTGAAGTGCAGGGTGCTCTTACTTCATGGAGAGGTAGAGGGCTAGGCCTGGGGACAGCAGGGCTGTGCGCTTGGGGGTGGGCGACCACAAGCTTGACCTGAACAGCAACGGAAAAGGCCTCCATCCTTAAGGAAGTAAGAGGGCATGGCTAGTCTTGGGGAACACGGCCCTTTTAAATTTGGAAATAAGGAACACAGAAGGCGTGTGTCCCTGGGTCACAAGATGCAGGGCTGTCGGGATAGGGTCAGGTAGCTTCTGATCTTGTGGCAGCCCTGGGCGAGACTTACTGGGACAGAGGGCAAAGAATGAAAGACGACACCTACCCTCTTCCAAAGGGCCCCGGGAGGGGCAAATTAGGGGCCTCTAGGGTGAGGCTGGGCTCTAAGGAGGGACGGGACTCTGGGCACTTGGGAAAGGGCTCAGCCAGTAGGGTGGGCAAGGGACAAAGGGGGGGGGAGGGGCTGGGAGTGGGCAGACCTGGGCGGGATCCAGGGTGAGACCAGTTTGCCCAGAGGTCATCCTTCCCCACCTGCCCGGCAGGCAGGGATGGAAAGGGTGGGCAGGGGAAGGTGCAGAGATCACGGAGCCAGAGGCTCCCATGAGGACGCTGTAGGGTAGGGAGGCAGAAGGTGGTTCATCCTGGAAGGGCTTCCCATGGAGGCCTCGTCCACTTGGCCAACAGAGCCAGCAGCCGAGCAAATCAGTTCCCTCTGCCAGGAGGCCAGGGGCGTAGGGCCAGACCTTAGACCCATGTGCAGACTCTTACACTCCTGCAACGGCCCCAAGTCTCTAAGCTGGAGCCAGATACCGGAAGGGAGGAGGAAATTGTTGGGGTGAGACAGAAGGTTGGCTGAGTGGAGGCAGACTTTCAAGCTTTTGGACACGCCAGTTGGGCAGGGTCTGAAGCTAGGGACTGTATCTGCCCACAACCACCACCATCAGTAAATGCTTGTGTGCTGTCCTTCCCTGGCCCAGCCCCTGTCTCTCCGGAGTCTCACTAGCAGACACTCTCACCCCATTTAGAGTGGACGCAAGACCGCACAGCCAAGAACGGAAACCACTGAGCACCCAGAGGCTGCTTCAGGACGTTGCCAGAATTCCCAGCCATGCTCCACAGATGTAACCTTCACGGAGAGCCAATGTTTACATTAGTATTTACAGATAAGGAAACTGAGGCACGGAGAATAACCAACTTTACACAGCATCCACACCTGAAACGGCATTGAGGGCTCATGTCAGAATTTATTCAGTTCTCTGTCCCTGTCACTTTCCACTGACACCCAGCCTGCTGTTTCCTGCAAGATCAGGACTGAACCGGCCAGGGAATGAGTACTTATACCTGAGAGAGAGCTCAGAAGCCAGCTCTGGGATATGGAGTAGAAGGGGCTGTCACGATCCCTGCCTCTGGGGAGCCCTGGTTGGTAGGAAGGGTGAAGACTGCTTGCCCTGTCCAGGCTTGGAATAAAGAATGAGACATTGACAAAGGGAACAAGTTTCCTGGGTCACAGAACAAAATTCTCTTCTTCCTGGTCAGGGCGCCACAATCCCACCTGTGTCTATCTGGATGGGCCAGTGAGTTTACTGGGTTTACTCACAGGAACATGGGCCATTCAAAGCCACCCCAGTAGGCATGATATCTCGAAGAAGCTGCACCCCCATAACTCACCACACAGCTGCACTGAGGAGTCCTCTCTCCTCAGCAAATTGTTACTGGGTATGTAACGTGGAGGAGGGGGCCTTGTGAATCCTGAGCCTTAGAGAGTTTTTTTTTTTAAAATTTTAAATAGCTTGTTTTACATGTCAATCCCAGTTCCCTCTCTCTCTCCCCTCCTCCCACACTCCCCTATTCCCCCTATCCTCCCACCCTATCTCCATTTCCTTCCACATAGGGGATATCTAGAGTCTGTCATTTCACTCAGGGTAGGGTCCAGGCACTCCCCTAAGAGTCCAGGCTGAGAGAGCATCTCTCTTTGTGTTATGGACACACGATGACTGTTTGTATTCCAGAGATAGACACTGCTCAGGGCCCCATAGGTTGCCCAGGCCTCCTCACTGACTCTCACATTCGGGGGGTCCGGATCAGTCCCATGCTGGCCTCCCTGCTGTTGGTCTGGGGTCCAAGAGCTCTCCCCTGTTCAGATCAGCTGTCTCTGCTGGTTTTGCCAGCCCATTCTTTGCCAATTTGCTCATCACTCCTCTCTCTCTGCCACTGGGTTCCTTGGGTTCAGTTCAATGCTTAACTGTGGGTGTTTGCCTCTGCTTCCATCAGTCACTGGATGAAGGTTCCTGGATTGTTATAGACATCAAGTTCATTATCAGGAGTGGGCATTCGAGGTGGTCTCTCCACTATTGCTTAGCTTGCCAATTGGTGTCATCCCTTTAGATCACTAGTTAGACATTCTAACCTATGATTCCCTCTTCCCCCTATTCTACCCCCCCACTCAACCTTCCTGTTTCCCCATGACCAACTCTCTCTTCCTCTTCTCCCCCTCTCTTCTTCCCAGCTCCCACTCCCCTCCGCCCCTCTCTGTGTTCCCCATCCATTCAGAGGATCTTGTCTCAATCCTCTTCTCTTGGGTACTATGTATATCTTTTAGGTTCTTTCCTGTTTCCCAGACTCTCTATCAGTGGAAGTGCAAACTGGCACTATCCTGATCCATGTCTAAAATCCATATATGAGTAAGTACATACCATGTTTGTCTTTTTGTGACTGGGTTACCTCACTCAGGATGGTTTCTTCCATTTACCTGCGAATTTCAAGATTCCATTGTTTTTTCTGCTGAGTAATACTCCATTGTGTAAATGTACCACATTTTCTCTATCCACTCTTCAGTTGAGGGGCATCTAGGTTGCTTCCAGGTTCTGGCTATTACAAATAATGCTGCTATGAACATAGTGGAGCAGACGCCCTTGTTGTATGAATTTGCCTCCTTTGGATACATGCCTAAGAGTGGAATTGCTGGGTCTTGTGGTAGATTAATTCCCATTTTCCTGAGGAATCTCCATACTGATTTCCAAAGTGGCTGTACCAGTTGGCACTCCCACCAGCAGTGGAGGAGTGTTCCCCTTTCTCCACATCCTCTCCAGCATAAATTGTCTTCGGTGTTTTTGATTTTAGCCATTCTGACAGGAGTAAAATGGTATCTCAGAGTTGTTTTGATTTGCATTTCCCTGATGGCTAAGGATGTTGAGCACTTTCTTAAGTGTCTCTTGGCCATTTTAGCCTCCTCTATTGAGAATTCTCTATTTAGTTCTGTGCCCCACCTTTTATTTTTATTTATTTTTTTATTTTTATTTTCCAGTTTAAATTTAGATAAGAAACGAGGTTGCTACACAAGTCAGTTCCAGGTCCCTCTCCCATTCCCTCCCCTCCTCCCGTGCCCTCCCCCCAACCCCCCCTCCCCGTTATCCCCTCATTCCCCCAGGGAGGGTGAGGCCCTCCATGGGTGTGTCCATAGTCTGTCATTTCATATAGGGCAGGGCCTAGACCCTTCCCCAAGAGTTCAGGGTGAGAGTGCACCTCACATTGTTCTATGGGAGTCCAAAGTCCGTGTGTATACTTGGGATGGGTACTGATCTGCTGCCCAAGGCTCAATAGATTCCCTAGGCCTCCTCACTGACACCCAGATTCAGGGGGTCTTGATCAGTCCCATGCTGGCTTCCCAGGCTGATGCCTGGGATTCAAGAGTTAACCTTTGTCTGGTCAGCTGTTTCTGGGGGTTAAACCAGCCCAGTCTTAATCCCTTTGATCACCAGTCCTCCCTCTCTGTTACTGGCTTTCTTGAGTTCAGCTCAGTACTTAACCAAGGGAGTCTGCCTCTTCTTCGATCAGCCACTAAATGAAGTTTCTGTTTCCCAGACTCTCTGGCCAAAGGATTGTAGGCTGGCACTCCCCAGATCTATGTCTAAAATCCATATATGAGAGAGTACATGCCATGTTTCTCTTTTTGTGACTGGGTTACCTCACTCAGGATGGTTTCTTCTAGTGTCATCCATTTGCCTGCGAATCTCATGATTCCATTATTTTTTTCTGCTGAATAGTACTCCATTGTGTAGATGTACCACATTTTCTCTATCCACTCTTCGGGTGAGGGACATCTAGATTGCTTCCAAGTTCTGGCTATTACAAATAAAGCTGCTATGAACATAGTGGAACAGACATCTTTGTTGTATGAATGGGCATCTTTTGGATATATGCCTAAGAGTGGAGTTGCTGGGTCTTGTGGTAGGTTTATTCCCATTTTTCTGAGGAATCTCCATACTGATTTCCAAAGTGGCTGAACCAGTTGGCACTCCCACCAGCAATGGAGGAGTGTTCCCCTTTCACCACATCCTCTCCAGCATAAATTGTCATTGGTGTTTTTGATTTTAGCCATTCTGACAGGAGTGAGATGGTATCTCAGAGTTGTTTTGATTTGCATTTCCCTGATGGCTAAGGATGTTGAGCACTTTCTCAAGTGCCTCTCAGCCATTTTAGACTCCTCTATTGAAAACTCTCTATTTAGTTCTGCAGCCCATTTTTTAATTGGGTCCTTTGCTGTTTTGGAGACTTGCTTCTTGAGTTCTCTGTAAATTTTGGAGATCAATCCTCTGTCAGATGTGGGATTAGTGAATATTTTTTCCCATTCTGTGGGCTGCCTTTTTGTCTTGCTGACTGTGTCCTTTGCCTTATAGAAGCTTCTCAGTTTCAGGAGGTCCCATTTATTAATTGTTGACCTCACTGTCTGTGCTACTGGTGTTATGTTCAGGAAGCTGTCTCCTGTACCAATTCGTTCAAGGGTACCACCCACTTTCTCTTCTATGAGGTTCAGTGTGGCTGGATTTATGTTGAGGTCTTTGATCCATTTGGACTTAAGTTTTGTGCATGGCGATAAACATGGATCGATCCGCATTCTTCTACATGCCAGTCTCCAATTATACCAGCACCATTTGTTGAAGATGCTTTCTTTATTCCATTGTATATTTTTAGCTTCTTTGTCAAAGATCAGATGTTCGTACGTGTGTGGGTTAATACCCGGATTTTCAATTCGATTCCATTGGTCTACCTGTTTATTTTTGTGCCAATACCAAGCTGTTTTCAGGACTATAGCTCTATAATAGAGCTTGAGGTCAGGGATGGTGATGCCTCCGGACGTTGCCTTGTTGAACAGGGTTGTTTTGGCCATCCTGGGTCTTTTATTTTTCCATACAAAATTGATTATTGTTCTTTCAAGGTCTGTGAAGAATTGTGCTGGGATTTTAATGGGGATTGCATTGAATCTGTAGATTGCTTTTGGCAGGATTGCCATTTTTACTACATTGATCCTACCTATCCAAGAGCATGGGAGATCTTTCCATTTTCTGAGGGGTTCTTTAATTTCTTTCTTTAAAGATTCAAAGTTTTTACCATACAGGTCTTTCACTTGTTTGGTTAGCGTTACCCCAAGGTATTTTATGTTGTTTGTGGCAATTGTAAAGGGTGATGCTTCTCTGATTTCTCTTTCAGCCCTTTTATCATCTGTATATAGTAGGGCTACTGATTTTCTTGAGTTGATCTTGTAGCCTGCCACTTTGCTGAAGGTGTTAATCAGCTGTAAGAGTTCCCTGGTAGAGTTGGGGTCATTGATGTAAACTATCATATCGTCTGCAAACAGTGAAAGTTTGACCTCTTCCTTCCCAATTTGTATCCCCTTGATCCCCCTTTGTTGTCGTATGGCAATAGCTAGAACTTCAAGTACCATGTTGAAAAGGTATGGAGAGAGTGGACAGCCTTGTTTTGTTCCTGATTTTAGAGGAATTGCATTGAGTTTCTGTCCATTTAATTTGATGTTGGCTGTTGGTTTACTGTATATAGCTTTTATTATGTTTAAGTATGTCCCTGTTATCCCAGATCTCTCCAAGACCTTTATCATGAAGGGGTGTTGGATTTTGTCAAAGGCTTTTTCAGCATCTAGTGAGATGATCATGTGATTTTTGTTTTTCAGCTTGTTTATGTGGTGGATTACGTTGATGGATTTTCGTATGTTGAACCATCCCTGCATCCCTGGGATGAAACCTACTTGATCGTGGTGAATGATTGTTTTGATGTGTTCTTGGATCCGATTTGCCAGTATTTTATTGAGTATTTTTGCATCAATGTTCATGAGGGATATTGGTCTGAAGTTCTCTTTCTTAGTTGTATCTTTGTGTGGCTTGGGGATCAAGGTCATTGAAGCCTCATAGAAAGAATTTGGCAAAGACCCTTCTGCTTCTATTGTGTGGAACACTTTGAGAAGAATTGGTATAAGCTGTTCTTTGAATTTCTGGTAGATTTCTGCACTGAGGCCATCTGGACCTGGACTTTTTTTGGTTTGTACCCCACCTTTTAATTGGATCCTTTGGTGTTTTGGAGACTTGCTTCTTGAGTTCTTTGTAAACTTTGGAGATTAGCCCTCTGTCAGATGTGGGGTTAGTGAATATCTTTTCCCATTCTGTGGACTGCCTTTTTGTCTTGTTGACTGTGTCCTTGCCTTACAGAAGCTTTTTAGTTTCAGGAGGTCCCATTTGTTAATTGTCGATCTCAGTGTTTGTGCCACTGGTGTTATGTTTAGGAAGTGGTCTCCTGTACCAACTCATTGAAGAGTGTCTCCCACTTTCTCTTCTAAAAGTTTCAGTGTGGCTGGATTCATGTTGAAATCTTTGATCCATTTGGACTTAAGTTTTGTACAAGGTGATAAACATGGATCTATCTGCAGTCTTCTGCATACCAGTACCCAGTTATGCCAGCACCATTTGTTGAAGATGCTTTCTTTTTTCCATTGTATAGTTTTAGCTTCTTTGTCAAAAATCAAGTGTTCATAGGTGTGTGGGTTAAAATCAGGGTTTTCAGTTTGGTTCCATTGGTCTACCTGCCTATTTTTGTGCCAATACCAAGCTGTTTTCAGGACTATAGCTCTATAATAGAGCTTGAAGTCAGGTATGGTGATGCCTCCTGAAGTTCCTTTATTGTATAGAGTTGTTTTGGCTATCCTGGGCCTTTTGTTTTTCCATATAAAGTTGATTAATGTTCTTTCCAGGTCTGTGAAGAATTGTGCCAGAATTTTTATAGGGATTGCATTGAATCTGTAGACTGCTTTTGGCAAGATTGACATTTTTATTATGTTGATCCTACCAATCCAAGAGCATGGGAGATCTTTCCATTTTCTGGTATCCTCTTTGATTGCTTTGTTTAAAGACTCAAAGTTCTTGATATACAGGTCTTTCACTTCCTTGGTTAACATTATCCCTAGATATTTGATGCTGTTTTTGGCTATTGTAAAGGGTGATGTTTGAGCCTTAGAGACTTGTAAGAGAATGAAAAGAAGAAGAAGAAGAAGAAGAAGAAGAAGAAGAAGAAGAAGAAGAAGAAGAAGAAGGAGAAGGAGAAGGAGAAGGAGAAGGAGAAGGAGAAGGAGAAGGAGAAGGAGGAGAAGGAGAAGAAGAAGAAGAAGAAGAAGAAGAAGAAGAAGAAGAAGAAGAAGAAGAAGAAGAAGAAGAAGAAGAAGAAGAAGAAGAAGAAGAAGAAGAAGAAGAAGAAGAAGCAAGGTCACGTGGCTCCTAGGTATGGATTGGGGCGGGTTTATTGTGGACAGCTGGGAGAGCGTAGGCAGAGGCGCCGGGAAGCATGACTGGGGAGGGGGAAGGGGAGAGTCAGAAGCCGAGAGGCCAGCAGGGCAGGAACCAAGAGACCCGAGTAGACAAAATGGCTGGGTTACAAAGAGAAGAGAAGCTGGGGGAAGGGCCAGCCCTGCCCCTGGGCCAGAGAATTTAGGGTGGGGGCAGGGAATGCCACCCAAGATGTCCCTGTTACCGGTACTGTTGATGCTGAGAGAGACTGCGGGGGAGGGTGGAGGGAGCCTCCATTTGATATGCTAACAGGCGTTTGTGCTGAGACCTGTTTGGTCCTAAGAGAGTCTCTCCTCCCTCTAGAGGGAAGGGTTTCCCTTTGTAGAAGTTGCCTACACAATATGAGGGCTGCAAGAGCCTGGTGTAGGTGTGGCTGTAGATGTGGATCTGTGGGTGTCTTGGGGTGGAGGGGCCCAGCCCCCTCCAAGACACGGTTGGTCACTTCATCCAAGCACACGGAGCCGGGACCAGCCTCCGGAGCAGTACCGCCAGCCTGGGGCCGGGGAGCTGAGCTCCCTGAGAGGAGGCAGCGCAACTGGGGATGGCCTTTTTCCAGGGCGGCATACCTGTAAAGCAGTTCTGCCGCGTGACCGCACCCTCCTGCAGGCCGCAGCTCCTGCCTCAGGACCCATGGACCTGACTTTTGTGTGTCACCGGGTACCAGAAGGACTGTACATTTTAAAGTTTGGGGACTGCTGCCTATGGAACTTCGGTCATTCCGCCCAGCTCCTCTTAGCCCACCAGCGCCTCTCACTCCTGTCACCATTCTCCAGATCCATTTCCCCTCCAGAGCCAAGATGAAGTGGAACCCATCCCAAAAGAGCCCCTGGGGACGGTCGTTTGGGAACAGTATGGGCCCAAAGACCCGGGTTCCTGCAGCCCCGAATCCCAGGGAATAACGCCAGAGTCCCCAGTGCCCTTGCTCTCGGCATGGCCTGCATGACCCAGCACTTGCCACCAGGTGGCAGGCTCACACCAATGATGACTCGATCCAGCTTTCAGCTTCCCTGCCTTTGTCCTCCCAAGAGCGAGCAGGTGAGTTGCACTATGCACAGCCCTCTGGGTAGTTTTAATTCAGTCACTGCTTCTAGGAGGAAGCGGAGGACTCCCGGGAGCATGGGCAATCTGTGAATGTGTGGAGGTCCCTCAGTGTCCATAGACCTTCCCAGACACCCGGAAGGACTAACCTGTCATCACGGTGTTTCGTCTTTATTTATGTGTTTATTTTATTTATTTAATGTGTGTGTGTGTGTGTGCAAGAGGGGGGAAGGGAGAGGTCATTTTTTTTCATCCAGAGCCATTCACCTTGGTTTTTTTGAGGCAGGGTCTTTCCCTAGGACCGAGGACTCACCAAACTGGCTGAACTAGCTATCTGGAGATCCCCAGGGATTTTCCTGTCTCTGCCTCTCGAGTACTGAGGTTCAGGCACACACCACCACACCCAGCTTTTTATGTGGGCTTTGCCCTTGTGAAGCAGGCATTTTACTGACCTGTTTCTCTCGTGTTTTTTTTTTTTTTGTTCTGTTTTGTTATTGTTGCTGTCGTTTTGTTTTGTTTTTTGTTATTGTTTTTTCAACAGGGTCTCTATTATGTAACTCTAACTGTCCTGGAACTCACAGAATCTTCCTGCCTCTGCCTCCTGGACACTGAGATTAAAGGTGTGTAGCACTATTCCTGGCTTAGAGACCCTGTTTTAAGGGAACCGAAAGAAGAGAGGAGAGGACTGGCGCTCTGGAGGAAGAGGCCCCTGAGGGGTTCTCAGGACAGATGCCCGCATGGGGCAGGTTCCCACCGATCGTCTGTCCGTTCACCCAGGCTTGCACACACGGCTCGCACACACGGCTCGCACACACGGCTCGCACACACGACTTGCACACACGGCCCGCACACACGGCCTGCACACACGGCTTGCACACACGGCTCGCACACACGGCTTGTACACACGGCTCGCACACACGGCTCGCACACACGACTTGCACACACGGCCCGCACACACGGCTTGCACACACGGCCCGCACACACGGCTTGCACACACGGCTTGCACACACGGCTTGCACACACAGCTCGCACACACGGCTCGTACACACGGCCTGCACACACGGCTTGCACACACAGCCTGCACACACGGCTCGCACACACGGCCCGCACACACGGCCCGCACACACGGCTCGCACACACGGCCCGCACAGGGAGCGCATTCTACAGTAGTCCCCGTTCTGGCTCATTACATCTGTGCCAAGGGAATGTGTGCACCCATTTTAAGTCCAAGGAAATGCGCTCAAAAACATCAGGGACCCTGTCCAAAGTCCCCCAGCCTTGCACGGGGCTGGGATGGGAGAGAGCTCTGGCTCCTTTTTGGAGCAGCCCACTCCGGAGTGGGAGTGGAATGCTGGGGCGGGGAGTGGGGGGTGAGGGGTGGGCAGGAAGAGGGCTGCCGCGGCCATGTGCAGAGCCCGGGAAGAGTCCCTTCCAGAACTCCTCCCTCTAGCCCAAGGCTGGGACAACCTGAGCCACAGGCCATGCTGCCTGTCTCCTCTGCATAGTCTTTGCTCTCCTTGGGATGCCACTCAACCTGTGGTACTTAATCGGCTGGGCCACCTCATGTATCGTGGGGTGCACAGATGTGCCCGCCGGCTTGGGGGCAGCTGGCAGGTAAGGGAGCCAGGAGGAGTCACTTCCGGTAGAGGGGCTGTTGGAAATGGGGCGCAGGACCAGGACGGGTGGGATGGGGGAAACGGGGGTTGATAGGGTTGGGGGAACAAAGTCCAGAATGGGGTCTTTGATCGTTAAGATGCCCATCGTGGGGATGAGAAGGATGGCAGGCGTCAAAGCTACCATGGGCTCTTGGCAGGAAAGTGGGGGGATCACAAAGCTGGAGATGGAGGGAAAGGGCACCCCCCTTCTTACTCCTCCGGCCAGAGTCACAGGCCGGTGCTGCGGGCCCCGGGGTGCTCCGGGTGCCTAACAGGCTCCGCTGTGCCGCTCTCAGGCCCTCCTGCTCTTCCTCTCTTCCTGTTGCCGCCACTGGAGCTACGCGGAGAGCTTCTACTTCACCTTCATCACTCTAGCTTAGGAACTTCGTGATTGGTGAGGCGCGGAGGGGGGGCCGGGGGGCTCAGCTGCCTGCACCTCAGCTGTCTGACTGGGGTCTCGTGTGGGTGGCTTGGTGAGCTTGGGACACAGCTTGTAGCCTAAGCGGGCCCTACCCTTTCCCGGTGTGGTGGGCTAACAGCCACTCCTTCTTGCTGGCCAGCTTATCTGTAGATGGAGCAGTGCCCCAGAGGGACACGGAATCCAGTCTTCCCCCTCCCGCCGAATCTCTTCCCCATGCATCCCAACCCCAGCTTCAGGTGAGGACCCAGGCAAAACAGTCAGGGGACTCATGGCTCCTCCGTCTCTCCTCGGCCCAGGGGCAAGCAATGGCCAAGAAGGTCCCAAAATGAGCATCGGCACTGTCACCTGCGGCCACGCAGGCACACCAGAGGCAGCCGACCTTGCAGCAGCAGTGCAGGGACAGTCCTTGTAGCAGAGGCTGCGGCTGACCCCGGCCACCCTAGCTAGCATCCCTTTCCCTGAGAGTGAAGGTCACAGGCTCCCCCCCCCCAGCTGGCCTCCAGGACACCACACCCTCCAGTAGACCCTGGAGTGAAGAGGGGGTCTGTCATGAGAATTTTCTTCTGGCACTGGGGGGTGGGAGGTGGGGAGCAGAGCTAGGTAACACCTATCCCCTTCTTTCTGAGGTTTCAAAGACAAAGCAAAGTTTGATTCTGTCAAAATTCTCCCCCCGGGGAACCATGTGTTTGCTAGGTTTACTTGCAGAGCACGGGTGAGGGGTTCCAGGCAGGAGTGATCCCAAAGCGTTGCATTGCAAGGTTTTCACCCGTCATGGACGATGATTCCCCAGGGCTAATTAGATGGAGCCCCAAGCCATTTCCAACCCATACACTACATACCCCAAGCCTTATAGTGTGTACTCAGGTGAGGGCAGTGATTCCCCTCACCCATCTCCTATGGGGCAATGTCAACAGGCCGGCTCAGCCGTGGTGGCCGTTTGCAAGTCGGGCCAGCCGACATGATGCTGGCAGCCTGACTTGGGCGGTAGTCCTGCACAACAGGGCCCTTCCCATCATTCTTTGGAGGACAGTTGAGGTGAGGCTCTGCCAGGGTGGCAAGCCACTCAGTCAACCTACAACCCAGAGTGAGGGCCACTCCCATCTCCACAGCGAGGAAGCTGAAATCCAGAGAGACCAGCACAGTGAAAAACAACTTCTAATCTGTTTGGTTCCGCCATGTAAGTTGTTTCTGGAACATTCTCTGGGCTTTTGGGATCGAGGTCCTCCGCGTTAGGAGGGTCTCATATGGGGACAGGACTGTCCCAGCCTGGTCCTCCACAGCCTGTGGCCCCAGAAGAAGTGACTGGGACAGATTCTTCTAAATGGGCAGGTGCTTCCCTCCACCCTCGCAGAGGGCGTGTGTGTCTGAGGAGAGGGGCAGTCAGCAGCATGGAGGACCAGGACCCATGGAGGACCCCTCCCAGGGCAGGAGACACTCCTTATCTTAGTCAAAGTTCTGTTGCTATGAGGAAAAATCATGGCCGTGGCAGCTCTTTTAAAGGAAAGTGTTTAACCGGGCTTACTTACAGTGCAGTTTAGTCCGCTGTCGTGTTGGTCGAAGCGCGGCAGCGTGCAAACTGACATGGTGCTTAGAGCTCTACATTCAGATGGGCAGGGAGAGAGAGACACTGGGCCTGGCTGGAGCATCTGAAACCTGAAAGCCCACCCCCAGTGACACACTTCCCCCAACAAGGTCACCTACTCCAATTAGACCACACCTCCTAATAACGCCATTTCCTGTGAGCCCACGGGGATCATTTTCATTGAAACCACCACACTCCTGGGAGCTGTCTTCTCTTCTCTCTTTCCCACTGCGATTTCCCCTGTCAGGTCAGGACTATTGCACAAATCTGTTCAGGTCGGGCACTGTAAAACCCTGAAGGGTTCCCATCCGTACAATGTAATGAGGCTTAGCACCCAGGGAGCCATAAACCCTCTTTTCTTGTTCCCCTTGGTGGTTAAGAGCATGTATCATGCTTCAACTTTGAAAACCTTCAGGCTTTTCCCATAGTCTCAGGAAGGACCTCAGATTCTATGACTAAGCCCAGGTGTGGTTCACCCTGTCATCCCAGCATTTATGAAGACAGTGGCAAGAGGATCATGAGTTCAAAGACAGCCTGGTCTATATCATACAATCCTGTCTCAAAAACAAAAGGGAAGAAAATCTCCCAACCAGGCAGTATTCTCTAGACACTGGCACTGCGGGCATAGGAAGAGAGGCATCAGCCAACCTCCAGGGAGGGCAGGGGCCTGGTGCCATGGCCTGAGACTGTAGGAGTGAAGGGGCCGCCAGGGTCTCTGCCCAGGCACCAGTCTGAGGGAGGCAGGACAACCTCCTCAGCCTTTCGCGCTACAGCCCCTGCCCTGAGCCCAGGCCAAGTCTTGGATGCCAGAAGGGAGAGCAGCGTGGCCGCTGTGATGCTCGCCGCTGTCCAGCATTTCTGCAGAACCCGACAGAGCTCCAGGCTGCTTCCTGCAAGGGCTCTTGTTTATGTATGTGGAGAAACTGAGGCCTGGAAAAGGGCAGGGAGTTGCCTAAGGCCCCAGCAGGCAAGTCAGGGCAAATCCAGGGTGGATTCCCAAACCATAAGGGTTCTGGAAATTTCACCACCTCTTCCCCAAACCTCAGCCCTCCTGGTCCTTTAGGGATGGATCAACCTCTTTCTTGAGTCAGAATGCTGATCCCACACACATAGTCACACACTCACACACACTCACTCACACATCACACACACTCACACATCACACACACTCACACATCACACACCACACACTCACACATCACACACCACACACTCACACATCACACACCACACACACACTCACACATCACACACCACACACACACTCACACCACACACACACTCACACACCACACACACTCACACATCACACACACTCACACATCACACACACACTCACACATCACACACTCACACATCACATCACATCACACACATATCACACACCACACACACATCACACACCACATACACACACTCATACACACACACTCACACATATCACACACCACATACACACACTCATACACACACACTCACACATCACATCACACAAACACATCACACCACACATATACACATATCACACACCACACACACCACACACACACATCACACACCACACACACACTCACTCACACTCACACACACATCTCACACACACACATCTCACACATACACACTCACACACACACACACACACACCTGGTCATGGGTGTCATTCATTGCCCCTGCCTGAAGCCAGCAGCCAGAGTCACCCTCGAACCCAGCCACCAGCTCCGCCCACGGCCCTCATCCGCAATTGCTTTAGCTACTCAATGCAGAGCCTTGCCAGCTGCCAACTCTCCTGCCAAAAAAAATGAAATCAGGGAGAGAAAGTGCCTCCCCGCTTCTGTGGCCAGGCCCGGAGCTGCTGCCTGGGTCCGCGCTGGCTCTGCTGATCTCATTTGGTACCACAAAGGAATCAGCTAGTCACATAACCCTATCAGCTTAATCCAGACTGCCAGCCAGGGCCAGGGACACTGGCCAGGCCTGATGCAGGGCCAACAGCACAGGATGGAGGATGGGCCAAGGCAGGAAGGGCTGCGAGGGCCCAAGAGGCAGATCTCCACCCTGACAGGATCCCAGGCTGATGCAGGAGGCCGGGCAGGCTCCCAGGAAACATGCAGACAGCAAGGGAACACGGTACAGAGCAGGCCTAGGATGAGTCAGCTAAGTCTCGGCGACCCCTTCCGCGTCTTTCCTGGGCCCTCCCTGACCCGGTGTGCCAGGGCATCCTGGGTGAGCCGCCCCAGAGCTCGGGAGTGTGCAGCACCCGGTGGTTTTAGGATACGCGGTCCCAGAGACCGACGTGGGAAAGGTTTTTTTTTTTTTTTTCCACAGCTGAGGAGGAAGACACAGCAAAGACACTCAGACTTTGAGAGGGCGACAGGCTGTTCTCTGAGGAAGGGTGTCCGAGCAGAGGAGCAAGGTTGAGGGGAAAGGTCGCAGGCCAAGCACAACAGGAAATGGAAGCTGTGGGAGCTGAGGGAGCCGTGGGTGCGAGGAAGAAAGAAGGATCCCCAGAAAAGACAGGAAAGAGAAACAACAAAGAGAGGGGCATGCTGGGAAGCAATGGGGGACCTGGAAGTCAGGACCCAACGTGGAGTGTGCCCTGCCTTGTCACGGTGCGGTGACGGTCTGCATGACGGTCACGTGACGGCAGTCACAGCTTCAAGGAACAAGGACAGGACGCCCCTAGCAGCTCCATGGCTCTTCCTAAGCTCCCGGCTCCCACTACCTGCTCCATTTCAGCCGCGACAAAGCGACGGAGTGGGCACGTGGCTAAGCGGGTGGAGTGCTACCCTAGCGTGCTGAGGCCCTGGGTTCCACCTCAGCATCATATAATGGTCCCAGCACTCAGGAGGGGGAGGCAAGGCCAAGTCATCTTCAGCTACATGAAAAGGTCAAGGCTAGATTGGGCCTGGTAAGACCCTGTCTCAAAAATAATCCAACAGGGGCTGGAGAAATGGCTCAGCGGTTAAGATCACTTGCTACTCTTGTAAAGGACCTAAGTTCAGTCTCTAGCACCCACGTGGTGGCTCACAACTGTCTGTAATTCCAGTTCCCGAGGATCTGACACCCCTTTCTGACCTCCAGGGGTACCAGGCACACACATCGTGCTCAGACATGCATGCAGGCAAAACACACATGTAAAAATAAATATTGCCAGATGGTGGTGGCGCACACCTTTAATCCCATCATTCAGGGGGCAGAGGCAGGCAGATCTCTGTGAGTTTGAGGCCAGCCTGGTCTAGAGAGAGGGTTCTAAAACAGCCAAAGCTACACAGAGAAACCATCTCAAAAAACCAAAATAAGAAAATAAACCTTAATAAGTTTTTTTTTTAAACCACCCCACTCAGAACTCTCAGTTTCTGTCTCAGCCACACAAGTTACCATCCTCTGCCCCTTCCCCAGGCATGGGCCCTGCTTGCAAGTGCCCTCTGTGGTACAAGAATATCGTGTCCCCGTGGATCTGCTTTGAGGTGACCTGACTAGCTCTCATCAGCAAACTGACCCTGTTCCAGTTTGGGACACCTGGGTACACAGGCACCTGCTCATACAGCTCACATTGCTCCAAGGGGAACTTGGAGGCCTGGACAAGAAGGAGAACGTAAGGTCCAAATCCCACAGCCAGGGGATCCGAGAGAGTCACACAGCATCCGGGACCTTCTGCTCAGGTTATGAACGGTGCCAAGGACAACTAGCTGTATTCCACAATTGCTGAGTCTTCCTCCTTGGATCCTGTTTTAAGCAGTATTTCCTGTCCTTCTTTCCAGCTAGGTTCATCTAGATGACTCAGGTCCATCCAAAGGTTGCACCCCATGCAACTTAGGGGATGTGACCTCGGAAATGAAGAATGCCCCTCTTCCCCTGCATCTTCCTCTTGCCTTCTGCAATGTTGACATGGTGGCCGGAACGCCAGCAATCACGTTGCACCGTGAGGTAGAGACCATGATGACTGCAGCTGATTGCACAGTGACAGAAGAAGCTTGGGTTCCTGGCCATCATGCCATCGTCAGCAAACTGGAACTGAACACCATTGGACTTGATTCATGTGAAAACAATAGATGCCATATTAGAAATTATTATCTGGGTATTTATGATATATTGAAACCTACACCCAAAAGTTTACATACATATCCAGAAACAGACAACATCCGAGGCTCTAACCTACACAGAGAAGCAACGCCTGCCCCAGGAGAGCTTGCCCCGGATTGGTGGAGGATGTTCCTGGACCTCTCCACCCTTAGACCCCACAGAGGAATTCACAGTGATTTCTGATGATTCCCAGGGCCCGGCCAGCCAGCAGAGCAGCAAAAACCCCAGCCAGTTACTGGATCCTTCCTGGCTCTCTGGCTACCTTAAACCTCAGAAAAGCATGGCAGGACCAGTGACCTGATCCTGCCTCCCCTCAGCCCTCTGCCTAGGAAGGCTGAGTTACAGAGCCCATCTGTATGCAGCGTGGCCTTCCAACATCTGCAGTTTTCCCGCCTCTCTTCCTGGGCTGTGTCCACGGCAACCCAAAGCTCATACAGCTGCCTAGCCATGGCTGCAATCCAACCACACATACCCAGACTTCCCAGGCGCAACGGTTCCCCTGAGCCAGTAGGGTTCTTGGCCCTAGTGGGCACCCATGACCTGTTTCCTCCATCCCCGCTATGGAAGTTCTGCCATAGGCATACTAAGCTCTCAGACCTAGGGCCTCCTGGAACTGAGTCAGTGGCGGTCTTGTGGCCAAGAAAGCCTGGACAGCTGCTACACCATCTTGTTTGCGACATCTGATTTGCTCCTAGGTGGGCCAAGGCCAGGCAGGTCCACAGAGCAAGGGCCAGGGCTCAAGCCCTGTTCCCGAGACCTTGGGTCTGGACAGAGGAAGCAAGGATGAGACAAAGGTACACTCTCCACAAATGGGACCTGGCGAGTCAGAGCTCAGAGGGAGAGAGGGCCCGACTCTAGCTGACCTCTGCTCCTTTGTCCCCCTGCCAGGCACTCTGGCATGAGCAGCGATCTCCCCAGTAAACTCTTCTTCCCATCTCCCCAGGACCCTAGTTTCCAGCTGGAGGCAGCCTAGGGAGGCGTCTAAGGGAAGATTGCTGATCGCCCAGATCCTTGCACTCGCACACCCATGGGAAGAATTTTTGGAGTTCTGCCCTCCAAATCTGCCCAGATAGCAGCCAGCAAGGGAGACATGCCTGGATTCCCAGCCCTGCGGCAGGAGGGAAGGGTCAGCAGCTCCAGGTTACCCTCAGCTACACTGAGTCTGAGGCGAGCTTGTCTCAAAAACCAAACTGGGGGAAAAGAACTCACCCCTGGGAAGGGCACACAGAGGGGCGGGAAAGTTAGGAGAGGCTAAGCAGACAGCCTGCGTTCAACTTGCTGTCTTCAGGAGGACCAGTATTCTGCCTTCCTGGCAGGCTAGGATGTGCCCCCCTCCCCCACTGCCGACAGACAGAAAGACTGCTCCAAAGCTGGCCCTTTCAGGGGCCAGGTCTACAGCCCACCTTCCTGGGCACGAGCCCTGGTTCTGCTCTGTCAGACTCTATTACCCCAGGCAAGCTCAGGCGCAAGCATCAGTTTCCCTCTGCAGCACAGACATGCTTTCTCAGGACTGATGACTAAGGCTTGCGCAGAAATGTAAGAGTGTGTCAGCCAGCCCCTGCACGCATGCGCGCCTTCCCAGCCAGGTTGGTGGACCAGGGCAGGAAGAACCACTGCTCTGCCAGCCCCAGCTGGCGTGGCACTTCTGCTGACCACTTCTTCAGTAACCAGTGCTGATCTGGGCTCTGCCCCTGAGGCTCCTCACTGACTTATCACATGCTGGCCAGGACGAGGGACTCTGGACGTACGTGACTCATTGGGGAGCGTCCATACAGAGGCCAAGAAATGTGGGCCAAGTGTGCAGATGTGGCCCAGGGACCAGCCACAGCTGCTCCAAGATGCTTCCTGCAGCCAGACCTTGCTTTTCTGTCCCTGCAGACCTCGCTGTCCTGACTGCATGGCTTCTGGCACGGCCCAAGCACACGGATGCCTCTCTTTAAGACAACTTCATTGTTATCCATATCTTGTTTTGCTTAGGTTTGATTTTGAGTTTTTGAGATCAGGTCTCATAAGGTCGAGGCTGGCCTTGAATAAACTATATAGTTAAGGATGATCTTGAACTCCTAATTTCATGTCTGCACCTCCTAAGCATTAGGAATAAAAAAGTGCACCACCATTCATGGTCAGGAGCATGTAGGGAGTCTTCTGTAGGGAGAAGAGTTCCCAAAGCCAGGGAGGACATGTTTCAGGACATACTGGCATGTCTTTCATTCTAGCACTCGGGAGACAGAGGCAGGCTAATCTTAGTGAGTATGAGGCCAGCCTGGTCTACAGAGTGGGTTCCAGGGCAGCCAGAGATACACAATGAGACACTGTCTTTAAAAAACAGTCGGCCAATGGTTCAGTGAGTAAAAACACTTGCCACCACGCCTGATGGCCTGAGCTCAGTCCCCAGGACCCACACAGTGGAAGGAGAGAGACGACTCCTGTTAACCGCCTCTGGCTTCACACGCTTGCCATGGCACGTAAGTACCGCCCCCAAACACGAATCATAAATAAATGAATTCTAGCCAAGCCAGGCATGGAGATTCAGGTCTGTAATCCAAGCTACTTAGGAGGCAAATTCAGAGCCAGCCGAGGCTACAGAATGAGTTCAACGGTAGCCTAGGCAGCTTGTCAAGACCTTGTCCTACAATTAAAAGTGAGAAGAGAGCTGGGGGTGTGGTTTGATGGTGCAGCGCTTGCTTAGCGTGTTCAAAGCCCTGGGTTCATAGAACAACAGCAAACATAAAATAGTCTTTCCAGGTAAACAGGACAGACTTCCTTTGTGTCCTATAAGGTCAAACATTCCCTCCCCACCCAGGAAAGAGGAGGTGACTCTGGAGCCTTTACCTTCATATCTGACCCCTCACCACAGGGAGGGTTCCCCACCCTACCCAGCCAGTTAGCAATCCCCCCACTTCTGAGGAAGACGCCTTTGCCAGGTTCATCAGGCCTGAGTTCACTAAGTTCCCCTTGCTTCCCCAGCCCCCTTCTCTGGGTCTTCAGCCTGGAGAAGGTTATCCAACAATGCTAGAAGCTGGCCACAGACGTAGTCAACGCAGAAGCTTGTGAACTCCTAGGACTGAGCCAACTCTAGGCTGAGACTCCCATCCCCAGGGCCCCTGGGCCTTATCTCAGCAGATCCCACCCTGGGCTCCTGGCCAGAGCTCGCTGTCCTGCAGTAGGCCTGCTGACCTCCACCCTCTTCAGGCCACCCACAGGGCCGTTTCCCACCCACCCACGCTGCTCCAGCCTCCCTCCTGGTCCCAGCACGAGGTTGGCGCCTGTCTCCTGCCTTCCTTCACCTTTGGCTGGCCAAATTCCTGTCTGAGCAAAATCTCCCTTGGGGCCACAAAGCCTTCCTCCAGTCCAATCCCGACACCTTAGCCTGAGGCCTGGCTCTGGTATTCAAGCAGAGCCGAGAACTGTCTGTTTCCCACACCATAAACAAACTGTCGAGAGCATGAAGACAAAGCCGTTTTGACCCGCTCCCCCTGCTACCCTCTGACCAGGAGTCCTCGCTTCGCCAGGTGTATCTGCTCCATAGCTGCCATCCGCTTGTTCGTCACGTGGTCACCGACGGGCAGTTATTGAGTAGACTGTGGCAGATACCAGGAAGCGCATAGCCAGGACTTTAGCTGCAATCTTGGGTACCCACTGGGGTTTAGGGATCTATCTCCCTGCAGACAAGAGATGTCCGTGTCCATTCTTCCCCATCTCTGAAGACTGGTTTGAGCAGGGCCTGCTCACATGTGTTAATCCAGTGACCATCTGAGTGGTGCTTCTCTTAGCGTGGTGACTGAGCAGGGTGCTGGGAACTGGGTCTCCTTCCTTCATCCTCTTCCCCAGCAGTAGACTGCCCACTGTTGCTGTTGCTGGAAACCACACCATCTTTAGAGCTGACTCCCTGACACTGGACGTTGCCTCTGCAATTTAATTTAAAAACAGCTGGGAACAGCTGGGAAGGGCCAGCTGTTCCCTGCAAGGGCCTGCTGGGTCCATTACCCAGAGTATCAGGTTCTTACAGCAGCAGGAACAGAGCCTTATGCCGCGACTAACTCTGTGGAGAGCAACGAGCAGTCCTCCTGGCCCTGGAGCTGCCCCAGCCCTGGGTAGGACAATGTCAAGATAATAGAAACCCTTTTGTTCTACCAGCACCCATCAGACAAGTCACCTGGCCTGCATCTGTCGTCCTGTAGAGGACAGTGACAAGGAAGAAGGAAAAGATTTCCTGTAAAGCCTCCTCTTGTGACACCTTGCTGTTGCTGGAAGGCTCAGCAGTTCAGAGAATGATCCTCCACAGGAGACCACTCACATCAAAGGCCCTCTGAGCAGGAGAAAACTTGCGAAATTGTACCTCCCAACCCTACTTGGGTTCTCTTACAGTGTTGTATCATTCCGATCTATGTGCCTCTGGGCCAGTCACCTATCCTTGGTGTGACCAACTCATCCCAAGTTTCCTGGGGTCATTCCGGGAAAGCCACACCCAAGACCTCTCGGACTCCTAGGAGCAGCAGGACAAGTGTCCTGATCTTCACCCATTCTTGCTACCCCACAGAGCCTCACAGGGAGCAAGTGTTTCATTCCAAGGTGGCACTGAAGGGGACACAGACGCTCCTGGCTCATGGGAGTTGTAGGCCCAGCACCTAGAGCCATCTCTAACACCCATTGCCACCGTTTGCGTTCCCCAGAAGCACAGCCGGGAACTGGATCTGGACTCAGAGTAGCTTATCTGGGAACCAAGCTCGAAGCACAGAATTAAACAAGGGTTGGAAATGGCACACAGGTTAGCCACAGAGGAGATTTTGCACAGAGGTCCTGAGGCGACCTGGGGCGGGGCAAACAGGGTCTCCTGGGCCACTAACTCCCAGCCCTGTGGCCCGGAGGCCTGCGGAGCACATGGGAATGGCGGATCATGGTGGGCACTGCCAGAGAGCCACGCCCTCCCTCACCGTTCATACAAGGTGAAGGAGGCACGAAAGGAGAGGGTGTGCGTGTGGGGTGCGGCAAGGCAGGTGGGGAGAAGAGGGGTGTTGTGTAAACTGCTGAGAAGAACCTTGGAAAGTTGAGGCACAGGCGTAGGGATAATAAGCATGGAGAGGCAGGAGCAAGGAAAGCGTTGAGAGTATCCTCTCCGGTCTCCTATGCTATCCCAAACCCCACCCAGATGGTCAGCGGGGAGCTCTGCATCAGCCCCATCTCTCTCTCCAGACCCCGCCTTCAGAAAGCTGGCCATGCAGTGGCTCCTCCCCCTGAGGCGCTTGGGGCCACGCCCACAGGGTGTTTAAGACCGGGTGCCTGGACCGGCCACGTGATTTCTTCTCCTCCATTTCCGAGAGTCACCTGGGATGCTTTGCTTTACTCTGTTATCAAATCTGGTTTTATTAATTCGGCCGGACTTGGCTTATTGCATAGGTGGAGAAACCCACAGCCAGGGATTTTCAAAAGCGCTTATCAAGAAGGAGGTGGATGAAGAGGAGGACAGAAAAAGGGATGAACACTAGGAGCAGAAGCTGGGGAGGAAGAGAGAGGGAAGGGAGAAAGAACCCGAGGAGGAGAACGGGTGACAAGAGGGAGCTCGGAGGAGAACGGGTGACAAGAGGGAGCTCGTCACAAGGCAAGTACGGTGGCCATGCTCGTCATCCCGGCCCTGGAGATATGAGGATCAGTTTAAGGCCATCCTTGGCCACACAGAGAGTTGGAGGTCAGCCTGGGCTACACAAGACCGTGCTTTCAAAAACTGAAAGATGACCACGCCTTGGTGGCGCACACTTTTAACCCCAACACTCGGGAGCCAGAGGCAGGTGGATCTCTGCGAGTTCAAGGCCAGCCTGGTCTACAAAGTGAGTTCCAGGACAGCCTCCAAAGCTACACAGAGGAACCCTGTCTCAAAAAGCTAAGACAAAAAACAAAAATTGAGTGATGAAAGGAAGGGAGGGAGGAGGAGGGCAGGAGGTTTGACCTAGAGGTTGAGAGCTTGCCCAGCAAAAACAAGGTCTTCCAACCCTAGCATGGGAGAGAATGAAAAAATACCTCCATCCTCCATCTAGAGCTGACGGAGAGCCAGGGCTTCTGCTGGCCTAGGGGTTACAGAGGTCTGGGGAGTGCTGTGTTCCACCCAGAGCAGAGGCCACGGAGGCTTCACAGGTGGCAGTTATAGGCCAGGAGCCAGAGCATTGACTGCAGAAGGCCTTGGGGTGGGTGAGGAGCCAGCCCTAGGCCGGGTACAGCTAGCTAGCCCGGAGGGAGGTTAACACCAAGCCACACAAATATTGTTGTTTTGACTGCTCATAGGATTGTGTTATTTTCCCAGGGAACCACAGTCTGATATGTAAGCTCATTTCAGAGCAGGGCCCAGGAGGAGAACAGTGACTCTGGCTTGGCCTTTCCTCCTCCAGACCAGGCCCATGTGTGCTTGAACACACACTCACACACACACATTCACACTCACACACACACACCCTTGCATGCATGCATGGGACCCAGATGTTTGTGACTTTCAGTATCACAGATATCCCACTTCTGTTACAGAATTCCCACCTGGTTCCGCAGCTGCCTCAGAGTCCCCAAATGAACACACAAGACTTACATTAATTATGAAACTGTTGGCCATTGGCTTGGGCTTCTTATTGGCTAGCTCTGTCTTAATTATTAGCCCACAACTATTAATCTAAGTATTTCCACATGGTCTTATGTTGCCAGAGAAAGGTTTGGAAACCTGTTACTCCGCTGCATGGTACATCTCGACTGCCTCTGCCTACACCTCCCAGAATTCTCATCTCCTAGTCCCACCTATCTTGATGCTCTATTGGCCAACAGTGCTTTATTCATCAACCAATAAAATAAACATATACAGAAGGACAACCTCTCGTGTGAAACAGTGGCTGACTCATAGCACTGAAAGAGTGGTCCAGAGTAGGCTTGGGAACACAGACCAGTTGGTAAAGAAATGGACTAGTTTTACACATTGCCCTGGATCTGATTCCCAGCACCACATAAATGAGGTATGGTGGCACACACTTGTACTAACTGCACTCAGGAGGTTGAGGCAGGAGGATAAGGACTTCAAGACTAGCCTTGGCTACAGAGTGAGTTTGAGGATAGCCTGGGATACCACAGACCCTGTCTCAAAGAAAGAAGACAAACAGAAAAAGCTGGCCAAGTATAAATGTCATCACTGTGTTAAATGGTTCATTTTAGTAGTCAGCCTCATTGGATTAAGAAATACCCAGTGGGCTGAAGATATGACTCAGTGGTTAAGGGGACCCAGTTTCTGTTCCTAGCACTCATGTTGGGCAGTTCACAACTGCCTGTAACTGCAGCTTCAGGGGGACTTGACACCCTATTCTGGATTCTAAAGGCATGGCACTCACATGTACACATATCCACAGAGACACAAACTTATGTTGTCAGACTTTCCTTTCCCGCCAACCAGTTTCCAGATAACGGACACAGAAACTTAATATTAATTATAATTGCTTGGTCGATAGCTCAGGCTTATTATTAACTAGCTCTTACAACTTAAACAAACCCAGTTCTATTAATTGATGTGCTGCCACGAGACTCGTGGCATTTACCTCTCTGGTGAGTCTTGCTTCCTCTCCATCTGGCTGGCGACGCCTCTCCCTGTCCTTCTTCTTCCCACCGTTCTAAGTCTGGCTCTCCCTCCTAGCTTTGCCCTGCTCAGCTATTGACCAGTCAGCTCCTTTATTAAAGCAATCGCCGGGACACATATTCACACAACGTAGAGGAATACTCCACAAACTTATTCATACTTAAGAATGAAAGGCAACTCATTTAACAAAGCAATAACTTGGGGGTGAATCAAGTATGCCCCTTGGGGTGATTGTGGGCATTCCCAGAAACAATTAGACCGTGAGGGCTCGAGTCTGGGGAAAGGCCCATTCCTTGATGAAGTCACATGAAGTTACTTGGAGGAAGTAGGTCACTCTGGTCATATTCTTGTGATATGTCTTGCCTATGTCCCTTCCTGTATTCCCCTGCCTCTGCTTCCTGTCTGCCAAGGCAGGAATGGCCTCCCCACCACCCTCCCACCCATGCTGTTCTTCCCATGGGCCTGGGGCAGAGGAACCCAAGTGTGGTCCCACTGAGCCCCGGGTGTAGATAAGCCTTCCTGCCTTAGTTTGATTCCAGCAGCATTTCTTTTGTCACAGGGACAGCTCACACGCTGTGTGAGAAGGGAGGGAAACAGTGTTCACCAGTTTAGGTAGAAGTGTGTGAACAATCCCTGAAAATTGTCCTTAAAGGGAGAGCCACACCCCCTTTTTGGGCTTTTGTTTTTCCAACCTTGTTAGAATGTGGATGTGATGGTTGGTGTTTCAACAGCGATCTTGGGTCAGATCCAAGGTCTACATTAAGAAAGTGGGTCAAGCCAGGTGTTGTGGCTTACATTCTTACATTGCCAAGAACAGCCTTCCCAGGCTCACTGGACAGGCTTAGCCCTGGGAAGTTCTAGGCCAATGGCATCTTGGGAAAGGGGAAGTCAAGGATGGCTTGAGACAGCCTGGACAATTTGCAATCAATCAATCAATCAATTGAATCAATCATCAATCAACCAGTCTTTCCCTTTTTTTTTTTTTTTTTTTTTTTTTTTGGTTTTTTGAGACAGGGTTTCTCTGTGGCTTTGGAGGCTGTCCTGGAACTAGCTCTTGTAGACCAGGCTGGTCTCGAACTCACAGAGATCCTCCTGCCTCTGCCTCCCAAGTGCTGGGATTAAAGGCGTGCGCCACCAACGCCCGGCCCTTTCCCTTTTTTTAAAGTTTCTTTTTTTTTGGTTTTTCGAGACAGGATTTCTCGGTATTGTTTTGGAGCCTGTCCTGGAACTCACTCTGTAGACCAGGCTTGGTCTCGAACTCACAGAGATCCGTTTGCCTCTGCCTCCCGAGTGCTGGGATTAAAGGCGTGCGCTGCCACCACCCGGCTTTTTTTTTTTTAAGATTTATTTATTTATCACATATACAGTGTTCTGCCTACATGCCAGAAGAGGGTACCAGATTTAATTGTAGATGGTTGTGAGCCACTATGTGGTTGCTGGGAATTGAACTCAGGACCTCTGAAAGAGCAGTCAGTGCTCTTAACCTCTGAGCCATATACCCAGCCCCCACTTTTTGTTTTGCTTTTGTTTTCTGAGACAAAAATCTCACTATGTAGCCCCCTGGTGGCTGGGAACTTGTGTAGAGGAGGCTGGCCTTAAACTCACAGAGATCCTCCAGCCTCTGCCTTTTGAATGCTGGGATTAATAATGGTGTGCTCAACTGGGTGGTGGCAGCACACACCCTTAATCCCAACACTTGGGAGGCAGAGGCAGGGGGATCTCTGTGAGTTTGAGGCCAGCCTGGTCTACAGAGCAAGTTCCAGGACTGTGTGGCTGTCACACAGAGAAACCCTGTCTCAAAAAACAAACAAATAAATAAAATAAAGGTGTGCCCCACAGAACTCCATCCTCTCCTTGGCCACAACCATGAGAACACTTTAGGCTAATCTTTTTCTCTTTCCTTCCTTCCTTCCTTCCTTCCTTCCTTCCTTCCTTCCTTCCTTCCTTCCTTCCTTCTTCCCTCCATTCTTCCTTGAGAGCATGTCTTCTCTGTGGAACTTAGGACCATGGCTGGAGAAATCTAATTACTTCCACTTGGGACACCATGGCAGATATTGTTCTGAGCTTGGAGAGGGCTGGACTTTTTGCCTGAATCCCTAAAGATTAGTTAGTGGCCCCCCTTGCCCTGAGGTGAGGTGCAGGTGATTGGATTAGGAGGTTCCAGACCCCTGGTCCAGTGCTTACACTTAGCCTTGGGATTGGGTAAACTTCCACGAATCCTGACAGCTATGGATAAAAGGTCTCCAAGGAAAGAGGCTCGCTTTGGTCATTATCTGCCAGCGTTCTGACAGCCAGCTGAATCTGATGCTCCCCACTTTTCATTTCTGAGCCATGCTCCTCCTCTGAGTTCCCCCACCTAAACTGATGGGATTATTCCCTTCTGTCTCCTCTCCTGGCTCATGATGGCTGCTTGAGTTCCAGCCAATTTGTCTGCACTCTAGAAAAGAAGAAAAGAGTATGCCACATACTCCACAGTTCTTTTAGATGTCTTATATTTCAGCAATAGAACAAAATCACACTGGAATGTTTCACTGCAAGAGGAACTGGGAAACCTGGTCTTCTAGCTACTTGACAAAGTAACCAGTTTTAAAGGTTGACAAGTGAAAGACTTGGAAAATATTAGAAGTTTGTACTACAATGTCCAGAAACATCAACAGACCCAGTACAGGTTGCCCGGACAGCTCCATTTAAAGGGCCAAGAATGGGGTTGGTGCCGGGCGGTGGTGGCGCACGCCTTTAATCCCAGCACTTGGGAGGCAAAGGCAGGTGGATCTCTGTGAGTTTGAGGCCAGGCTAGACCGACAGCCAAACCCTGTCTCGTAAAACAAAAAAACAAAAACAAACAAACAAACAAAAAGAATGGGGTTGGTAGAATGCTTAACCAGCTTGTACAAAGTTCTGGGTTTCATTCCCAATATCACATAAACCAGGGTGGTGGTGCATGCCTGCAATATTAGCACTCAGGAGGTGAAGGCACGAGGATTACAAGTTCAAAGTCATCCTCAGCCACATAGTTAGAGAGTAGCATGGGCTACATAAGACCTTGTCTCAAAGTGGGGAGAGGGGACAGAGGTACACAAATTGGTGTATGATGTTAATGGGTCCTGAACAAATGTTTCACAAAGAAGCCGGACATTACCTCACAGACTGGGGTCCTGCCCCTGTGGAAGTCCAGAGTTGGACACACACAGATAAACGGTAGATAAGCTGGGGCTGGGGAGATTTCTCAGTGTCTGGGTGCTTGTTATGAAAGTATAAAGAGCCCATATGAAAAGCTTGTGTGGTGACAAATGTTTGCAATCGCCGTGCTGGGAAGAGGAGACAGGCAGGTTCCTGGAACTAGTAAGAGATCCTGGCCCCAAACCCAAGGAGGATGCTGGAGAGATGGCTCAGTGTTTAAGAGCACTGGCATCTCTTGCAGAGGACCTAGGTTTAATTCACAACACCCACATGACAGCTCACAACTGTACAGAACTCCAGTTCCAGGGGATCCAATGCCCTCTTCTGGACTGTGCTGGCACTGCATACACAAGGTGCACATACACACATGCAGGTACTCATAAGTGTGAAAAATCTTTAAAAAATCTTTAAACAGTACACAGACAAGGGAGACAGCTCCTGAAGAATGACACTTGAGGCTGTCCGCATGTACAAACATGCACAGACACATCTGTGCACCCCCACTGTGTTAGAGGAACAGAACTTATAGAATGAACCCATACAATATAAAATCCCGTATATATATTAGAATGGCTTACAAGCTGTGGCCTAGCAAGTCCCACAATTGCTGTCTGTCAGTGAAGAGTTGAAGAATCCAGGAATTGTTCAGTCCACGAGGCTGGATGTCTCAGGTGGTCTTCAGTGTGTACCCAAATCCAGAAGAAGTAGACTGTGAGGCTAGTGAAGGAACGGGCGGACTTGCCATCGGCAGTGAGAGCAAGCAGGAAAGAGCAGTTCTCTCACGTCCTCCATGTGGGTGGCCCCCAGAAGGGGTGGCCCAGATTAAAGGTGAGTCTGCCCACCTCCGAAGATACGGATTAAAAGTGGCTCTTCCCATTTCAAATGACTTAACTTAGAAAATCTTTCTGTCAGGGCAGATGTAATCAAGTTGACAACCAAGAACAGTCCCTCTGTCACACACACAGAGAAAGTAGTTCAGTTGTTGCTTGGGATGGGGGTAAGATGTAAAGGCTCAAGGACTTGGTGCTTTGGAGGTGATGAGAATATTCTCTGGAGGTGATGAGAATATTCTCTGGAGGCGATGAGAATATTCTTTGGAGGCGATGAGAATATTCTAGATTCTGGATTATGGTGATGTCACACTTTTCCAGGAATAGACTAAAGGCCATTAGACGGTACCCTTACAATGACTGATTGTGTGGTACATGAATTATATCTCAGAACTATCCTGAGGACATTCTAGAAGACTGAATGAACACCCTGCCTCTATCCGCTCCTCACAGTCCCTGGAACACACGCGGCAGCCTCTTTGAACTCATGCTTGGCCTCTTCCTCTTTGCTCTCACTGTAGCCAATTCATTGCTAGTTCTGACTTTCTAACTGCGACCTCTTCCCAGCTCCACTGTCACACGCTGGGCCAAATAACACTCTGCCTTTCCACCTCAGGACACCTGATGTCCCTTGCTACTCTTACTGTCCTTTCCCTACCCAGGAGCCTGGGAATGGGCAGGCCTGAGAAGACAGCTCAGCAGATAAAGGGCTTGCTGTGTAAGCATGAGGACCCGAGTTCAATCCCCAGAATGTGTGTGAAAATCTGGGTGCCAGGGCTTGTGTTTGAAATCCTTATGCTGAGGAGGTGGAAATAGGTTGATCCCCAGGACTTACTGCGGTATTTCTAGCCTACTTGTCAAGTTTTAGGCCAGCGAGAGACATCTGTCTCAAAAGCAAACAAACAAATAAACAGGTGGCAAACTTCTGAAGAATAAAAGCTGAGGTTGTCCTCTGTCTCCCACACCCCTATGAACACACGCATGACTCCCACACCCCTATGAACACACGCATGACTCCCACACCCCTATGAACACACGCATGACTCCCACACCCCTATGAACAGGCGTGTGACTCCCACACCCCTATGAACACACGCATGACTCCCACACCCCTATGAACAGGCGTGTGACTCCCACACCCCTATGAACACACGTGTGACTCCCACACCCTTATGAACACACGCATGGTTTCCACACCCCTATGAACACACGCATGACTCCCACACCCCTATGAACACACGCATGACTCCCACACCCCTATGAACACACGCATGGTTTCCACACCCCTATGAACACACGCATGACTCCCACACCCCTATGAACACACGCATGACTCCCACACCCCTATGAACACACGCATGACTCCCACACCCCTATGAACAGGCGTGTGACTCCCACACGCCTATGAACACACGTGTGACTCCCACACCCCTATGAACACACGCATGACTCCCACACCCCTATGAACACACGTGTGACTCCCACACCCCTATGAACACACGCATGACTCCCACACCCCTATGAACAGGCGTGTGACTCCCACACCCCTATGAACAGGCGTGTGACTCCCACACCCCTATGAACACACGTGTGACTCCCACACCCCTATGAACACACGTGTGACTCCCACACCCCTATGAACACACGCATGGTTTCCACACCCCTATGAACACACGCATGGTTTCCACACCCCTTTGAACACACACATGGTTTCCACACCCTATGAACACACACATGCATGTGCACACAGAGGAGATGACAGATTGGATCTTTCATGCCTCTGCCAATCACCTCAGTGATTTCTTACACATGAGCAAAACCCAAAAGATGGCCTTGTGGTCTCCTGACCCTGGCAATCCTTCAAAGCCATCTGTCTTCTCCACCTCTGTCCCACCCTGCATATCTCTCTTGGGCTAGTGTCCTGTAAAGGCTTCCCTGTCACCACAGACAAGCACTTGTCTCCATACCTAGAGGTCTAAAGGCCCCGGCTCCTGTCTCTCAAATCCTTCACCCTATGTGTGGGTCCCAGCCACCTCCTCAGGGGATCCTCACAACGCCTCCACATCTCCCAACCCTTCAAGATGCTCACTCTTCTGTAAATACCTGCTGAGTCCAGGATTACATGCTTAACATGTGGATTTCCTCTCAACTGAACTCAGTAGGTATTTACGAAAGAGTGAGCATGCAGAATGCCAGTCTCTATTCTGAAGGCTGTCAACTCCTTCTAGTCCTAGGCCCAGCCCATGGTCCCCCCGAGTTGTCCCCACTGACCCCTAAAGGGAAGGGACTGCTCAGCTGGCAGCCTCCTGGACAGTGGGGACTCTCATAGCAATAACTTATCTGTCTGCCACCCATCTCCTTTCCCAGAACCCTCTACGTAGGTGTGTTCTTACTTCATGGCCAAGAATTCTGTGAGGAGTCACTGTGGAAGGACCTGAGACCACCCTCACTTGCACTCATTGGTCTTCTCCCTACCGCAGATATATTGAGTTTCTCTCTATAACAGGCCTGGTTTGTGTCTAAGGGGTCATGGAGGCCTGTGCGTATGATAGGCACAGCCGGCTTAGACACAAGATGTGTTTCAAGGAGACAAACATATTGCTGTAGTTTGGATGTAAATGTCCCCTGAAGGCTCCCTGTTTGAACTCCATTCTTGGCTGGTGGCACTGTTACAGGACACCATGGAACCTTTCAGACACAGGACCTAGCTGATGTAGACCACTTGGGGAGCACCTTTGTAGTGTGACACTATCCCTGGGGTGTGGACAAGCCAATCTGAAAGCAAAGTAAGGAAATCGCCAAAGTCCAACTTGGTAAACCAGTGGGTTCTATTGGGGTTCCTCACAGGAGTATGGTAAACCAGTGGGCTTTATTGGAGTTCCTCACAGGAGTGTGGTAAACCAGTGGGCTTTATTGGGGTTCCTCACAGGAGTATGGGTGACGTGACTTTGTTATTTACAGGAGCAGAGATGATTCCAAGACAGTGAAGCCCAGCCCAGCACGGGGTGTCAGCTCAAGATGGGACACTGAACCTCTCTGCATGACTTGTCCAGAGCCTGACAGGCCAGGGTATGTCTTCTAGACAGCTTGCCCAATCTCAGCCTGTTCCAATAGCTCCAATGATTTGAGATCAGCTCTCAGAAGTCCTTGCTGCTCATTTAGCTCTGGGGAAGAATGGACCTTGTGTATTTTCAGTTTCAGGAACTTCCCAAGATGTGTGAGTCATTTACTTCTTCAATCTTCGCAAGCTTCCCTTTAGAATTTCCAGAGTCTTAAAAAGTTTCTCTCTAGCTGGGTGATGGTGGATCATGTCTTTAATCCCAGCAGAGGCAGGTAGATCTCTGTTAGTCTGAGGCTAGCCTGGTCTACAGAGAGAGTTCCAGGACAGGCTCCACAGCTACACAGAGAAACCCTGTCTCGAAAAACCAAAACAAACAAACAAACAAAAAAACAACAAAAAAAGTTTCTCTCAAGAAGGAATGTTTTTGGGGATCAGAGTGGAGACTGGGCGGGGGACTGGGGAGCCTGGTGCGGAGAGCGGGAGAGGAGGGAGGGAGAGGGAGCTGGGATTGACATGTGAAACAAGATTGTTTCTAACCTAAATAAAAAAAAGATAATTATAAAAAAGAAGGAATGTTTTAACTTAGAAGAAATTAAGCACACAATAGCCCTGAGGAGCATAACCCCACTCCACTCTTGCCTGAGAGAAACTACCACGAGGTGAGCAGGCCACGCCACAGATCTGTGTGCTACCACACAAGTCATGCCAGTCACCACCATGGGCTGTTACTCATGCGGACTGACCCAAAAAGGAATCTCTCCTTCCTCAAGTTCTGGTCACTCTGATGAGACAAGTAACTGACACATGCCACACATGCAACCCCAGTTTTGTGTGTGGAAGGCAAAGTTCCCATCTGCATTCCAGACCACGTTCTAGAATAGTCTTTATGTCTTTATAATGTAAGCCTTACTTGGTGTGCTGCCTCAAATGACGTGGAAAGAGAATAGATCATCACCTCTTCTTCCCGTCTTTGTCAGTCCGAGCCCTACCTAGGCGACCCAGCTGAATTCCTACCCCACCCTAACCTTGTTTATTTTGGAATGCCCGTAGACCCGTAGCTCCTCCTGAGCGGGGTTGGATGAAATTAGTTGGATATAAGATGGCTGCTGGGCTTACCCCAGACAGCCTCTGACTTCCTTACAATTCCATCTCTGTGCGGAATGGCACATTCTTCAGTGCCGTGACACTTGACGGTTGCCACAGCAACATCTAAAAACAGCCATAAAAAGGTGTGAAAAGAGGTGGTGGTCATAACCCTGAAAAACCTCCCGTTCTCAGAAAATATGTAAATATTCATCCTTTTTATTAGTTTAACCCTTCCCTCATTAAAAAAAAGTTACTTTTATGTTGTGTGTATGGGTGTTTGCATATCTGTATGTGCACCATGTGGGTGGTGCAGTTCTTGTGGAGACCAGGAGAGGGCACTGGATGCCCTGGAACTAGAGTTACAGGTGGCTATGAGCCACCATGCAGCTTCTGGGAAGCAAAGCAAAGCCCTCTGAAAGCACCTAGTGCCATCCCTCTAGCCTCTCTTCTTTCATCTTTTTCTGCCCTCGATCTGGAGTCTCCTGAACTGCAGTGGTAGAGAGCTTAACTCGTGAGTGTACCTCCTCTCACTCAACTTGTCCAAGAGTAAAAATCTCCATCACTCGTGCTTTGTGCTGTTAGCAGTCCCCCAGTTCTAGAAGGGAAAACGGACCCATCCCAGAGGCAACAACTAGGAATGCTTTTAGTCTCTTTTTCTTCTAGCCCAGAAAAAGTAGTTTTCAAGGCAAGCAATTGATTTGCATAGGAGGAGAAAGGAATGCGTTCACTGTGACGGTTGATCTGATGGTCAACTCCATGGGATTTGGAATCCCTATGTGTGGTAGTTTGAAAGAAAAACGGCCCCCAAAGGGAGTGGCACTATTAGGAGGTGTGTCATTGTAGGGGTGGGCTTTGGGGTCTCTTTTGCTCAAGCTTCCCTCAGTGTGACAGTCTACTTCCTGCTGCTTGCAAGATGTGGCACTCTCAGTTCCAGCACCGCATCTGCCTGCACAAATGTCCCACCATGACGATAGTGGAGTGAACCTCTGAAACTGTAAGCTGGCCCCAATTAAATGTTTTCTTTGTGAGAGCTGCTGAGGTCATGGTGTCTCTTCACAGCAATGAAAATTCTGACTGAGACATTATGAAGACAAATCTCTGGGCATGTCTCTAAGGAAGCTCCTGGATTGGGATAATTGAGATGGGAAGGGCCCATCCTTCATGTGGGGGGCACCATCCTCTGGGCTGTCGACCGTGACTGAGTAAAAAGGAGGAAGTGAGCTGAGCACCAGCATTCGCCTCTCTCTGCTTCCTGACTGCACACAATGTGACCAGCCACGTCCTGCTACCGTGTCTTCCCTCCATGGTGGACCGTGTTCCTTAGAACTATGAACCAAATGAATCTTTCCTTCCTTAAGTGGCGTCTGTCGGATGTCTGTTACCACAATGAGGTAAGTGATTAGTGCAATCATGTTGCAAAATACTACAAAATTTAGTGAGTGAAACACCCTTTTTATCTTGCCCAGGAATTTGAGCTTCAGTCGGGCATCAGTGGGGTCATGCTTGTGTCTCTTGACGTCAACAGGGTTGTGGGAAAATTCAGCTTAGGATCATCTGAGCACCCACTCTGTTTTTTTTTTGTTTTGGTGGTGGCTGTTGACTGAGGACTTAGCACGTGTCTGTGTGGCTTCCTCCTGTGCCTGGGGGCTCCTCTCAATACAGCAGCTGTTACTCAAGGGTGAGTATTGAGAAAAAGTCTTGTTATAACCAAGGCTGGGGCCATTCAGCGACACCTTCTTATCCTCTCCACCTGGCCCAGCCAACTCCAGTGGGGTGAGGAAACAGCCATCTTTAGGTGGAAGGTTCTAGAAAAGTGTAGGGTGAAGAAAAGGTAACCGGTCATTTAAAATAAAATATCCTGTGTACCTCTTTATTTTCCAGTGTGTCTCTCATGGGTGGGTGGCCTTATCCTGCCATCTCTCTAAAGGCCTGGGGATTTTAGGTCAGCCAGGTAGGAGCCTTTTTGCTTGCTGTCTGATGGTATCCGAGAGGGATCAACATCCCACAGTTGCTCAGGCAGAAGCTGAACCCTCTGGGAGTCATGCTGGTCTGAGAAACGGAGAAGCCTTGACGAGGAGGAAGGAGAACCCAGCAGGAGCAAGAATCAAAATGGGAGAGGCAGAAGTGTAGGGTTGAGAAGGCACAGCGTGCTCAGGCCACGGAAGAGACTCACAGAGGGGAAGAGGGAGAGGCAGGCATCCGCTGGGCTTCACATGGAGTCTGTGGCAAGTCTTGGAAGGAGCCAAAGCAAGAGAAGAAAGTAAGATTTTCCTCCATACAAAGATGACTTTGTGCTAAGTGAAACAGTTGTGAGAAGCATTTGGGGGACAAAAGCCATGGGTATCAGTGACAATGGGACAGCAGGAAGTTGGGGGCAGCTATCTTGGCTCTGGGCGTTGAGGGTTATCTATACTTTGGCCAGGGGGATCTCTGCACGTCACTGCTAGGAGTCATCACACACCCACACGTACACCCACAGTCTTGTCAGTATCTCCTAAGTTTGTAAACAGTGTAATGGTACGCTACATTAGAATCCCAGCACTTGGGAGGAAGAGACAGGCAAAGGCCAGCTTGGTCCACATAGTAAGTTCCAGGACAACCAGAGACACAGCCAGACCCCACCTCAAAAACAAATAAACAAACAAAAACCCAACCCAAACATTCAAATAAATGAAATGTCCCCTAAACTGTCGATGGCCTTATTGTGAGTCCAAGCCATGAACAAACTTCCTGGTGATAAAGCCAAACAGCCTTCAACAAAGGGGCTTCTTGGCCATGAAGCATGGGGCCAGAGACCCAATCGGCTGGGGAGGGAGTGAAGAAGAGGCAGTCACCAAGACAGGAGACACCCCAGTCCTTCACCGCAGCCCTCCGCCTCTGCTGTCCCCGAGAGCCTGACTCAGTCTGCCTTTAAATCCTTCAGCAGAAATACAGGGAAGAGGAGGGAAGCTGGGGCTTTCCAGAGGACACAGAGACCACTCTAGATCCAGCTCGGGCCCCTTGATCTGTGTATCTCAGCTGACACCGTTGTGCCCAGGCAACAAGGACACAGGATAGATAAGCCCTACTGAGTGAGGGTTGAAGCTGTGGTGCAGGACTGTAGCCCCGGTACTCAGGAGATCAGGGCAGACGGGTCAGTTCATGCGGGGCCACATAATTAACTGGAGGCCAGCCTGGACTATATGCGGGGCCACATAATTAACTGGAGGCCAGCCTGGACTATGACACTTTTGTCTCAAAAAGGGAAAGAAAATGCAAGAGAAAAGATGACCCACGTTGAGCAGCTATTTGACTCAAAGAATGTTAGGGATGTATTATTTTATACTAATGCTGTTTGGGGTTAGGGATGTAGCTCCGTTGGTTGAGGACTTGCCTAGAATGCATGAAGCCTGGGTTCCATCCTCAGCACTGCGTAAACTGGGTATGGTGGTGAAGGGAGCAGGCCAAAGCACCTTGTCCTAGGGCTGCCGTTTTTCACGCCAGGTTTCCAAGCCCTAGGGGAGCTGGGGACCTTCCAATGGCTGCCCCACCTCCTCCTTATACCACAGAAACAGTTCTTTAGAGACATTATGGCTGTTCCCAACAACAGAAAGAGCAAATGAATCTGATTGGTTGGACTGACAGGCTTCCACTGTATATTTGTTGACGATGATGCAACACACAAGGAAGGCCCTAATCTCTAAACCCTGATTGGTGAAAATTGTAACCGAACTTGGCAACAAATGTTTGTGATTTTTGTGCTTATAAACCAGCTTCTGCCCTGCTCAGGGCTGTCAGGAGAAACAAGGCTCCCGAATCCTTGTCCTGCAGCCATGATTGATCAGTGACCCATTTATGTGGTGAATTATTAAAACCTTTGGAACCCATAAGAGACTTCCTCATGGCACATAACCAGGTAGATTTAACAGTGGCTGGGGAGGTAGAGGCAGGAGGATCAGAAGTTTAAGTCCAGCCTGAGATAAATGAGAGACCCTGTCTCAAATAATAATAATAATAGTAAAGATTACAATAAAAACAACACCACACACATAACTAAAAATAAATGAAAAATTTACAATTTTAATAAGATACATAAGCATGTGACGTACTAGAATGCAAAGGTGATCTGTGGGCTTTCAGAGAACCAGGACTTGAGACCACTCTCCTAGGGACTTGGTTGTGTAGAGTCAAGCCCTTTCTGGAATGCGGTCTGGTCTCTTTGACGTTGGTAGGAAAGTTGGAGAAACACCACAGAATTCCTGAACACATGCAGTCCCCGGGTGACCCCGCACATGGCTGTTGTCAATAGAACTGCAGGCTACACACACACACGTCTTACACACACACGTCATACATGCACACACGTCCTACACACACACGTCCTACACTCACACGTCCTACACACACACGTCATACATGCACACACGTCCTATACACACACATCCTACACTCACACGTCCTACACACACATCCTACACACACGTCCTACACTCACACGTCATACACGCACACACACACGTCCTATACACACACACATCCTACACACGTCATACATGCACACACGTCCTATACACACACATCCTACACTCACACGTCATACACACACACAAGTCCTACACACACACGTCATACATGCACACACGTCCTACACACACACGTCCTACACTCATACACACACAACACACACGTCCTACACACAAGTCCTACACACACATGTCCTACACACACACACACACGTCCTACACACACACACACACCCTACACACACACACACACACGTCCTACACACACACACACGTCCTACACACACACACACACGCCCTACACACACACACACACGTCCTACACACACACACACACGTCCTACACACACACACACACGCCCTACACACACACACACACACACACACACATCCTACACACACAAGCCCCCTCTCTGTGCTTCAGGTATAGCGACTGCAGATGCCAGCCAGAGTAACTGCTCCAGAAGAGTCTTCCAGAACCCTTGCTGTTACCGCTGCCTCTGGCTGTTCAGAGCAATGCTATCGCCCTCCATTCCCAATGGGCTAGCCCCGTGGACTTGGGTCAGCGGTCAGCAGGAGAGGACATGGAAGGGGGTGGCCGGACCTTGTCCTGACCGGTCTGTTTTGGCTCTGCCTTTCCCTACGGTGCCTAAATCTACCACCTTTGACCTTTGCCCTGTCAGTGAGTGGTTCTAGGTTAGGAGGAGCACACGGGGGATGGGGGTGAGGGCTGGAGGCGTCCTGCTCCAGTCAGGTCCCGTAGCGCTGCAGGGGCACCAGCAGCCCTCCACTACAGCGGGCTTGGGGCAGAAAAGGAGGCCCCGACTCCTTCCTCAGCAAGTTCCGCGTGGGGGAGACACAGCTTGTTCTCAGGGGCCCCAGTGTGAGGGAGATGCAGCCTGTGTTCAGGGAGCACTATCAGGTCAGGGTGGCCCCTCCGGGCACTCGGGACCCCCTACCCTGAGGTAATGGTCTCCGGGGGGCTCTGCAGAGGCTCCCTGTCTCACTCACCCCAGGAGCTTTGCTCCGGATTCCTGTAAACAGAGGTGGGCAGTCCCAGGGACCCAAGCGCTTTTCAGTCACCCACTTCACCGTCTTTCTGTCGGTGACTCAGCGTAGGAAAATCACAGCTCTGCAGTGAGCCCCAGAGGCAAACCGAAAGGGACAGTTAATGAGTGAGGATCTATTGACACAGTCTGGGAGGCTGCTGGACCTTGTTCTACCGCTCACCACAGCCACTGGGACCACTGCCAGAGCAGTGAGGTGAGCTGTGACTACAGGACACCCAGTCCACAAGAGGCCCCGCTGCAGGGCTGGCTCTAGATTCAGGCCGGACCTCCGCACAAACACAAGAGTCCAGCCATGTGGCCTGGCGGGCCGGCTGCTGGTCAAGCCTGTGGCAGCACACGCAGGGAGACGTGTGCAAGGCCCCTCTCAGTTCCAGGTTTTGCTCTGGCGAGCCACACCTGACCCTCTCTCGTCTGAGTTGGGATATTTGTGGGTGTGTTAAGTTCTCACTTGAACCCTGAAGCCTCAAGAAAAGGTGTTGCCCAGAGCAGACCGGACCTGGCTCTGGAGAAAACAGGAGGGGGCTTGGGGTGTGCCTCAACTGGCAGAGTGTTTGCCTAACATGCATGGGACCATGGGTTGGATCCCCAGCAGGACTCATAAACCGGACACGGCATTAAATACCTGTGAGCCCGGAAGTGGGGAGGGAGGGCAGGAGGATGCCGTGTTTAAGACCACTGTTGATGTAGCCTTCCTGGATACAGGAGACCCTCAAGCAGGCAATAGGGACGAGAGGACGGAAGAGAGAAAAACAGAGTCCACAACTTCCGATTTCCTTAGCAGAAAGTGGGGGGCAACCTATGGGGGTCTCTACAGCCGTGCTTTCCCCAGGAGCGAGAGAAGAAGACACTGCTCTAAGATGGGACCTTTGGACCCACCTGGAGACACAGCTCTGGGCAGGGGAGGGCATCTCAGGTCAGGAACAGGACTGGGTGCCGCCCCAGTCCCCTGGCCCTTGGTTGACCCTCACACTGGTGCCTGAACCCTGGGCCAGGTTGAAACCCTTGAGGAGACATGCTGTTCTGAGCTTCTCTAGTGGGGCAGCGTGGGGCGGGTCGGGGCAGAGTGCCCGTGGTGGTGGCTAACAGGCTCTGTCCAAGGTGGGAACACCTCATCACCAGGAGGCCTGGCCAGGACTGGCAGCCGCTGCAGGCCAGGAGAAGGTGTTTTGTGCAAACCTTGGATGAGATCCCCATCCTTAGATAAGTCTCCAGGATACTTGTCCCGGCCAGCAGGATGAAAAGGGCCCCATCCTGCCCTTAGATAAGTCTCCAGGATACTCTGCCCTGGCCAGCAGGATGAAAAGATCCCCATCCTGCCCTTAGATAAGTCTCCAGGATACTCCTCCTGGCCAGCAGGATGAAAAGGGCCCCATCCTGCCCTTAGATAAGTCTCCAGGATACTTGTCCTGGCCAGCAGGATGAAAAGATCCCCATCCTGCCCTTAGATAAGTCTCCAGGATACTCTGTCCCGGCCAGCAGGATGAAAAGATCCCCATCCTGCCCTTAGATAAGTCTCCAGGATACTCTGTCCCGGCCAGCAGGATGAAAAGGGCCCCATCCTGCCCTTAGATAAGTCTCCAGGATACTTGTCCTGGCCAGCAGGATGAAAAGATCCCCATCCTGCCCTTAGATAAGTCTCCAGGATACTCTGTCCTGGCCAGCAGGATGAAAAGGGCTCCATCCTGCCCTTAGATAAGTCTCCAGGATACTCTGTCCTGGCCAGCAGGATGAAAAGGGCCCATGCTACCCTTAGATAAGTCTCCAGGATACTTGTCCCGGCCAGCAGGATGAAAAGGGCCCCATCCTGCCCTTAGATAAGTCTCCAGGATACTCTGTCCCGGCCAGCAGGATGAAAAGGGCCCATGCTACCCTTAGATAAGTCTCCAGGATACTCGTCCTGGCCAGCAGGATGAAAAGATCCCCATCCTGCCCTTAGATAAGTCTCCAGGATACTCTGTCCCGGCCAGCAGGATGAAAAGGGCCCATGCTACCCTTAGATAAGTCTCCAGGATACTCTGTCCCGGCCAGCAGGATGAAAAGGGCCCCATCCTGCCCTTAGATAAGTCTCCAGGATACTCTGCCCTGGCCAGCAGGATGAAAAGGGCCCCATCCTGCCCTTAGATAAGTCTCCAGGATACTCTGTCCCGGCCAGCAGGATGAAAAGGGCCCCATCCTGCCCTTAGATAAGTCTCCAGGATACTTGTCCCGGCCAGCAGGATGAAAAGGGCCCATGCTACCCTTAGATAAGTCTCCAGGATACTTGTCCCGGCCAGCAGGATGAAAAGGGCCCATACTACCCTTAGATAAGTCTCCAGGATACTCTGTCCCGGCCAGCAGGATGAAAAGGGCCCCATCCTGCCCTTAGATAAGTCTCCAGGATACTCTGTCCTGGCCAGCAGGATGAAAAGGGCCCATCCTGCCCTTAGATAAGTCTCCAGGATACTTGTCCCGGCCAGCAGGATGAAAAGGGCCCCATCCTGCCCTTAGATAAGTCTCCAGGATACTTGTCCCGGCCAGCAGGATGAAAAGGGCCCATGCTACCCTTAGATAAGTCTCCAGGATACTCTGTCCTGGCCAGCAGGATGAAAAGGGCCCATGCTACCCTTAGATAAGTCTCCAGGATACTCTGCCCTGGCCAGCAGGATGAAAAGATCCCCATCCTGCTCTTAGATAAGTCTCCAGGATACTCTGTCCCGGCCAGCAGGATGAAAAGATCCCCATCCTGCCCTTAGATAAGTCTCCAGGATACTCGTCCCGGCCAGCAGGATGAAAAGGGCCCCATCCTGCCCTTAGATAAGTCTCCAGGATACTCTGTCCCGGCCAGCAGGATGAAAAGGGCCCATGCTACCCTTAGATAAGTCTCCAGGATACTCGTCCTGGCCAGCAGGATGAAAAGATCCCCATCCTGCCCTTAGATAAGTCTCCAGGATACTCTGTCCCGGCCAGCAGGATGAAAAGGGCCCCATCCTGCCCTTAGATAAGTCTCCAGGATACTCTGTCCCGGCCAGCAGGATGAAAAGGGCCCCATCCTGCCCTTAGATAAGTCTCCAGGATACTTGTCCCGGCCAGCAGGATGAAAAGGGCCCCATCTTGCCCTTAGATAAGTCTCCAGGATACTCTGTCCCGGCCAGCAGGATGAAAAGGGCCCCATCCTGCCCTTAGATAAGTCTCCAGGATACTTGTCCCGGCCAGCAGGATGAAAAGGGCCCATGCTACCCTTAGATAAGTCTCCAGGATACTCTGTCCCGGCCAGCAGGATGAAAAGGGCCCATGCTACCCTTAGATAAGTCTCCAGGATACTCTGTCCCGGCCAGCAGGATGAAAAGGGCCCATGCTACCTCTCTCCCACGGAGGCAGCCTTGGGCTTTCTTGGAGCTGGCATCCAGGCATGAGTGGAGGGTCCACCCAGATGTCCCTACTGTCCCCACCTGTGATAGTATTCATAGGTGATCAAACAAATCATATTGCAGGTTATCTAGATGGTCATTAAGTACCCAGCAACTCAGTGAGGTGGCTTAATATTATTGCCATTGTTTTAAAGGCAATTCAGACATTGGGGCCTGAGAACGACAATGACCAGCCCAGGTGTCACAGTCAGCACCTGATAGAGCTGAGACTATTTTGCTCCCAATCCTTGCTTTTCACTGCTAAGGACCCAGCTGCTGCACTCCTCAGCCCCCGGGGAGAAGGATGCGTAGACACTGGGCACAGGAGCCACACCCTTCAGAGAAATTATAGTGGCTGCAAGTGCCAGGGGCCTGGGACGGGACCCTTCGCTTGACCATAGCAGAAATTTCTGCCCTACCTGGTCACCTTGTAGGTTAGGGACAGGAGCTAACACTGGGCAAGAAACACATCTACTGGGTGCCAGCCTGGGCTAGCTACTTGCAAAATAAGGATACTGGTATCTTGGCGATTACAGGAATAGCTTTACTGGGGGTAACCAAGGCTCCCTTGGGTGTGACCTACCCAATGCGCCCTTAGGGGCACCCATGAAGACACTAACATCCTTTACTGGGTTGCCTAATGATACTGGCCAATGTGGCCTAGCTACCTTGATGAAGCACACATCACATGGAGGCTGAGCATTCTCAGACCATCCCAACGAAGGAAGAAGTGAGACTCATTCACAGTCAGCCAAGGATTTAAAATTCAAGACCGGAGCCTGATCTTAGGATTTTAACACGATCCTGCCTCCTTCCCACTGACCTCCCAAGCACATTAGTATGTATGTCTGTAACGAAACACTTGGTGTAGTGCAGCTTACAAAGAAGAAAGGTTTGGTCTGGTTCGCAGCCCCAGAGGGTTCACTCCATCATTACTTGCCTGCTGTTTTTGGGGCTTGTGTCAGCACAGCGCTTCGCGGCAGAAAAGCTGCCAGAGGAAACTTAAACTTTCTGCTACTCAGTAGCACTCTGGCTGGGGACCAAGCCTTTAACACTTGGATATTTGAAGAATGTGTCAGATCCAAGCTAAAGCACCAAGAAGATGAGTTGCTAAAAGCATTGCTAACCTGCATTTCTCGGTATTTTGTTTGTGAATGTTAATGCATGCTGGGTGTCTGAACTAGTGGTCAGCACGCTTAGGGAAAGCTCAACAAGGAACGGAGCAGTGAGCTGTAAAGAAGACTTTTCTCTGTCTACCACAGTCCCACTTGACTGTCTCTCTCTGCCCACTGGGTCCCCACGGTCTCTTATAAGATAACCATCAGAGACTTAATGTATATTTATATTGTTTGGCCAGTGGCTTAGGCTTATTACTGACTAGCTCTCTCTCTTTTGTAAATTAATGCATTTAATCTGTGTATCACCACGTGGCTGCATCTTACCAGTGATGCCCTGGTATCTTGTCTCCCTGGCAGTTACATGACATCTCTCCCTGTCTCCTCTCTCCTCTCTCCTCTCTCCCTCCTCTCTCTCTCCCTCTCTCCCTCTCTCCCTCTCTCCCTCTCTCCCCCTCTCCCTCTCCCTCCCTCCCTCCCTCCCTCCCTCCCTCCCTCCCTCCCTCCCTCCCTCCCTCCCTCCCTCTCTCTCTCTCTCTCTCTCTCTCTCTGCCTCTCTGCCTCTCTGCCTCTCTGCCTCTCTGTGTCTGTCTCTCTTGGGTTTCCAGCCTGGCTTTACTATGCTTAGTCATTGGCTGAAACAACTTTATTCATCAACCAATAAAAAACAATGCATACTTGCAGCAAACAGAAGGCTATCCCACATCAGTAACAGAAATGTAGAAATGGAAGGGGAGGTTGGGGGTCGAGAAGGGATAATTGGGGAAGTACAAAGTTTGGAACCAGGAGCTGGGGTAACGTGAGGTTCCCGCAGCTGTTTCGCCCCAAATAAGAAGCTTGGGCTTCTTATTGGCTAGCTGTGTCTTATTAACCCGTTCCTCCCAATCTAAGCATTGCCACGAGGCTGTGGCTTACCGCTGGCATGATATTACTCCTCCCACGGCATTGTGACTCTGTGAGACCCGCCCACTCTGCCTGCCTTTCCCAGAATTCTCCTTGTCTCCTAGACCCGCCTACCTTCCTGCCTCATTGGACGAACAGTGTTTTATTCATTAACCAACAGGAGAAACACACACAGAAGGACAACTCCCACCCACGGAGGGACAAGACACTCGGAAAGCAGGTGGAGAACCGAGTGAATGGTAAACGGTCAGCTGAAAGCATCATTAGACCATCTCTCCTCCCTGGGGTGAGGAGCCCGGCCTGGGGCTACTGCAGAGGCTGCCGCCCCCTCCCAGGAAGGCTTCTTTGAATTGTGCTGGGGACAGATGGCGGCCTTGAAAGCTTGAGGACCTGGGTTCAGTCCCCAGAACCCACATAGAAAAGCTGAGTGTCAAGTCCCAAACCTTAGACTAATGGCCGAGCTTCCTTTTTAACATATCAAAGCAGACCGGCACCAGGTTCTCCCAGTATCTCAGTCCCTACCTGTTACAGGGTATGGCTGGCATACCCCGCCCTTCTCCTACCCTAAACTTCTCCAGCCCGGGGCTGGGCTGCCCTTCCCACAGCCCTTCCCTATAAAATCCAGACATTTTGATTACCTTTTGGGCCGCCTGGCTGCTGTACCGGGTTCCCTTCTCTCCGTCCTCTCTGCCCCTCTCCTCACGTGGCTCCGCTCCGAATCATGTCCACTCTGGACTCTCCCAGATGTCCCTGCCTCTGGCTGTGCTGGCCCACACATCTACAATAAGCCTTTCCTACAGCATGCCTAGTCCTTTCCTTTCTGTTTTTCATTCACTGACCACGGAAGTGCACACCTATAATCCCAGCACTGAGGAGGCAGAGACAGCAGATCCCTGGGACTCCCTGGCTGGTCCTCCCAATCAGCAAGCTCCAAGCCCGTGAGATACCTTGACTCAAAACACAGGTGCAAAATGACTCGGGGTTGTTTTCTGACTTCAACATGCAGGCAATGCACACACAGGTGAGTATGTACACACACACACACACACTCACAAACACACAAGAATAAAAATAATAGCTAGGCATTGGGGGCACACGCCTTTAATCCCAGCACTCAGGAGGCAGAGGCGGATCTCTGTGAGTCTGAGGCCAGCCTGGTCTACAGAGCGAGTTCCAGGACAGCCTCCAAAGCCACAGAGGAACCCTGTCTCAGAAAAAAAAAAAAAAAAAGAAAGAAAGAAAGAAAGAAAGAAAGAAAAAAAGACAGCTGAGGAGCTTCAATGAACATCTCAGGTTTTTCAGATGCCATAAACGAGTAGTAATCTCTATCTTCTCTCTGTAACTCCTGCTCTGTGAAAGTGTCCGGGCCTCATCCCCAAGGTAACTAAACTTGTGTCTTTTTGTTTTCATTCATTTTTGTTGACGTCACCTACTTGCTCCTCCATCCACCTGTAACATGGAGCCAAGGGCTTGAAGCCAGAGAAAACAAACCAACAAACTATTCAGAAGAGACACTCAGATGGGTGTTATTTTATTCCCTGAGTGAACTACAGCTAACACTTTGATGAGTGTCCTTCTGAATGCTCCCTCCCTCCCTCCCGTCCTTCCCTCTCTCCCTCCCTCCTTCTGTTTTCTTTTGAGAAAGTCTCAGTTTCCCCATCTTGGCCTTCCAAGAGCTGAGACCATAGGCATGAGCACCAATCACATTGCTGTGACACACCCTGGGCGCCCAGAGAAAAACAGGGCTGGGGGCCGAGGCAGGTCCAGTCTCAAGTTCGTTTGCATGCATTTCATCCTTCCAACTTAATTACATAAGTTACCTAGGAGCCCGGTCCACACACTCCCAATTCTAGAGGTCAGGCGGCCCCCAGGTTCCAGGTACACCATGGGGCTCTGCTCAGGACTAACTTAGCACTGGGAACTGTGGATCCTCTGCGTGCTCCCTCCCGTCTCCCTGGGAACTGTGGATCCTCTGCGTGCTCCCTCCCGTCTCCCTGGGAACTGTGGATCCTCTGCGTGCTCCCTCCTGTCTCCCTGGGAACTGTGGATCCTCTACGTGCTCCCTCCCATCATCTCCCTTGGAACTGTGGGTCCTCTACGTGCTCCCTCCCATCATCTCCCTTGGAACTGTGGGTCCTCTGCTTGCTGCATCCCATCTCCCTGGCCTCTCTCTGTGCAGCTGCCTTTGGGCTCAGAAGCAGAGTCTTCAGCTTGAACAGTAGTCTCAAAAGGACCCCGGATGCACAGCTTCTGTCCGCACCAACCCATTCAGGGCTGTCCTGCCATTACCACAAAAGCCACCTCCGCAGCTTGGCAGTGGTGGTGCCCACCTTTAGTCCCAGCACTCAGGAGGCAGGCTCACAGCCTTAGTTATATTCTATGACCTGGGAACACTCAATCTCCTCACCCTGTCCTACTCTGAGGCTCTCAAGATGCCTACACTCCCCCCCATGCCCACCCACCCAAGTTTGCCAGCTTGTTCCTTTTCTGAAGGAGTTACATATGCAAATAAGATGGATGTTTGCTCGGGTCTGTTTTTCTTTCTTTCTTTCTTTCTTTTTTTTTTTTTGGTTTTTCGAGACAGGGTTTCTCTGTATTGTTTTGGAGACTGTCCTGGAACTCGCTTGGTAGTCCAGGCTGGTCTCAAACTTACAGAGATCCGCCTGCCTCTGCCTCCCAAGTGCTGGGATTAAAGGCGTGCGCCAACAACGCCCAGCTTTTTCTTTCTGTTTTTAATAATTTATTTAACTTCATTTTATGTGCATTGGTGTAAAGGTGTCAGATCCCCTGGAACTGGAGTTGCAGACAGCTGTGAGCCACCATGTAGGTTCTAGGAATTGAATCCAGGTCCTCTGGAAGAGCAGTCAGTGCTCTTAACCTCTGAGCCGTCTCTCCAGTCCCCCAGACCTGTTTTTCTGTGGATAACCAAGAAGCTTGCCTTGTCCCCAGATCTGCTGAATTCTGAGGAGGGGACCAGGGAGAGATCAGGTCCAGGGTCTGTCCCCTTTGATGAACTGTAGCGTCTGGGCAAGGGCCGTGAGTGGCCTGTGTCCATCAGCCCAGAGCGCTGTGTGTCCTCACGGAGTAGGGGGCACACCACTGAGGGGCTCCTGAGCTCGCTGGGGGTGGTTCAAAGAAACTGCAGGCGGATGCTGTGGTAGGGTGGCTGCCTAACGGTCCTGGGTTCCATCCCTAGCACAAGACACAAGGCATGGGTGAGGGCTTTGGCACCTTGGCAGGCACATACCCCAGAGTCAAGAAAGGAAAACCGGGTCTGGTGGCCTAGTGGCATCTGCTGGGGCGATTACACACGACCCGAGCTGGGTGAGAGACTGAGATGGGATGGTACAATCTTGGGCTGGGTGACTGGGCTCCCGGCCAGGAAGGGAAAAAAATCTGCTTCTCTGAGAACAAGACAGGAAAGAGAGAGAGAGAGAGAGAGAGAGAGAGAGAGAGAGAGAGACAGAGAGACAGAGAGACAGAGAGAAACAGAGACAGAGAGAAACAGAGACAGAGAGAAAAACACACAGACACAGAGACTTCGATAGGGAGAAACAATGCGATGATGAAGAAAACCCAGGCACCAAGGACCAGGGTTGGGAGGAGCCTGTGGACAGTGCAGGCTGATGGAAGCTGGGGACTGAGAGTCGCGGACGGGGGCCACAGGCTGGTCCTCTGTGAACTACAGGCACCCATTGGGATAAAGGGGGTGATAGCATTCGGATGGCTCTTTGCCCAGTGTCCCCGGGGCTCTCCTTCCCCAATCCAATGCTTCGCCATGCTGGAGCACCCCCATTTATCCCTCCAGATGGCAGCAATCATTCCCTTGTTTTGTTTTCCATGCTGGGGACGGGACACGCGACAGGCAAGTGCCCTGCCACTGAGTTCTTCCTCCAACCCCACCGCACGAACCAGAGTTCCAGATAAAACCAAAGCAATCTCCCCAAGGTGTCCAGCTCTTCCCTGCCCCCTGCGCCTTGGAAGATGCCATGCCGCCCACTGGCAACACCTGGGCCGCTCTCCTGGTTCCTGCCTTTCCAGGGTGGTGCCCAGCTCATACCACATGCCTGCTTCCTTCTCTGGGCTTCTGTGATGACTCAGGTAGGGACCGTGCTTCTGTTAATCACCCAAAGTGTCTGTCTCCCACAGATGGCAAAACTCCACAAATCTCAGATCCCCAAGGGAGCGCTGCCTGAGTCTGGACAGAAGGGCTGCTTTGGTGACTGTGACACTAAGCAAGTGCCTTCGAGTCCTTACCAGCCTTTCATTCAGCCTGGCTCAACTTAGGTCAAGTGAATTGCTGACCGTCAAGCCGCCCTGGGCCCACTGAGTCCTTTCTGTTTCTCAGAGTCGAGGCTCCCTGCCTGCCATGAGTCTCACAGCCCGCCCCCGTTTTCCTGGTCGTAAACACTGGCACACTCTAAGTCCTGGACAGGTTCAAAGCACCCTGCCCTTCAGGGTCCTGAGCTTGAGCAGGGACCAACAGCGTGTGGCACATAGCTCTCCTTGCTTACCTGATCATTACCCTTTCTGTTAACAGTAACCACCCGAATACAGAGGCTGGATGGAGATTAATCCCTGCCGTGTGTGAACTTGATATAAGCCGAGTCACAAGTATGTCTCTGATGGAATGCGGTTTCTTTAATTCAACACGGTTTTGAGTGTCTTCCTAATTATTGCACATAATAATCATTCTTTTCATTTTGTTTTTGGTTTGTGTGCAGTGGGGGTAGTAATTTGTTTTAGAGACGGGCCTTCACTGTGTAGCGCAGGCTAGCCTAGAACTCATGATCCTCCCAACCCCAGCTTTCCAAGAGTCGGGCTTACAGATGTAGGAAACAAGACTCTTATACTGTTATAAACAAAAAAGACTAGGGAATCCAAAGCAGCCACAAGTACATAGTAGGACCCTGTCTGAAAAAAAAGTCCAGTGTGATGATTTGGAACAAGACCGAGGTTTTTAAACCCTGAGCTTGAGAGGCTCCTTGCCCTCTCTTTTCCACGGGCTGGGACTTCAGAGAACCACAGTCTTGGGTTTTTCTGGAAAGTCCCCTTCCCAAGCTCTCCATCCCCTTGGTTCAAGACGCAAAGCCTTGTCTGATGAAGATCCCAGGTCTTGAGATGATTGCCTTCCTTTCTGAACCTGCACCCAATCATGCAGCTGACTGCCTGTACCTTCCCAGCATGCTCCAGCGGCAGGCCAGGGGAGAGAGGCCCGGGACCTGCTTCTTATCTGTGACTCTTTGGGAAACTCCGAGAGCATTGCAGACCAAACATGGAGCATCACGATGTATCCCTACATGGGCGTGTGTCATCACGGCTTGGCTGCCTTTCTTCCCATCGCTGTATAACAAGACTACTTCTCCATTCTCATCAGGGTCTTTCCAGGGCCTCCCTCCCGAATCTGGGCTCTCGTGAGCTGTGAATGGTCTCATTGTCAGCAGCCATGAAAGAAAGCAGCTTAGGAGTCACCATGTCCTCCAGCATGCAAGTGCTCACCCTCAGAAACGTTTCTAGAGGCTTTCCCAAGTGGCTGCACACCTTTTTTAAAGTTCCATTTGATTAATTAATTAATCATTATTCTGTGGGTATGTTGTACCACATGTGCGTTCAGAGGACAACTTTCTGGAGTTGATGCTCTCCCTTCCACCACACGGGTCCTGGTAATCCAAGACAAAAGCTCAGGCTTGGCAGCAAGCCCCTCTGCCTACTGAGCCATCTTGCCAGTCCACGCCACGTGTCTTTATTAACATGTATACTCCCCTGTGCACACATGGAGAGAAGACTGGTAACAGTGTTGGGTGAGGAGCTGGTCAAGGGGGAGACAGAAATCTTAACAATCTCCACCTTCAGAATGGAAGCATCTTAAAGACTTTATTTTTTTTTGTTTTTAATTATGTGTGTGTGTGCACGCACGTAAGTGGGTGCCGGTGCCTGAAGGCGCCAGAAGAGGGCGTCAGATACTCTGGAGCTGGAATTATACACAGGTGGTGGAGAGCTGCCCAACTTGGGTGCTGGGATCCAAACTCAAGTCCTGTGCAAGAGCAGCAAGCCATGGCTCCAGCCCCGGAAAGGAGGAATTTTGAAGTAGTGCTGTTGTTTTTTCAGAAGAATGGGGAGGCATCTCTGTAGGTGCTCCTGCCCTCCCTGCGTCTATTAAACCCTCCAAGACCGTCTCCTGACTGCCCCTGAAGCCTAAAGCTCAAACCCTCTGCTCCCCCCCCCCCCACTGCTGTCTGAGGAAGTGACAGCCATCAGGGAACAGAGCTTCTTCCAGGCGAGCCCAGCTTCGGGGAGAGGAGAGTAACAAAACAGGGGAGGCGAAGAGGAAACACAGTAGCTAATCACATCCATAAATCCCAAGGGCTGCGGAGCTGAGGTGTGGCCCAGGCTCAGCTGTCGATCTGGAAAGACCTGCTGGCTGGGAAGCCTGGCAAGGCGAGAGGATGGGGAAGAGTAGGAGGCGGTGGTGAGGACCCTCCGTCTGTGGGTGCTGCTCCCTTTCTCCTTCTTTTCCAGAACATTCCACCTTCCTGCCCCATCCCCATTACACACACTTCACGGTAAGAATACTGGCTAATTCTCCCTCACCTGGCCCTGGGTCCCCAGCCCTGGCCCGCTCCACGACCTGGGGTACCTGTTTCTCCAACTGGAACGGACAGGAAGTGGCAGAGGCCCTGGGGTGACCGCTGGACGCTCTGCCTCCCTCAACCACAAGTCTGTGGGTGTGGACAGCAGCAAGCGCAGACTATTGCTGCCTCCCGGTGAGAATGGCTACTCAGGCATGCCACTTCCTCCCTGTTTGCTCGCTCGCTCGCTCGTTCATTCATTCATTCATTCATTCGTTCGTTCATTCATTCATTCGTTCGTTCAGGACAGGGTCTCGTGAGAATGGCTACTCAGGCATGCCACTTCCTCCCCGTTTGCTCGCTCGCTCGCTCGTTCATTCATTCATTCATTCTCATTCATTCATTCTTTCGTTCGTTCAGGACAGGGTCTCATGCAACTCAGGCTGGCCTCAAACTCACAATGTAGCCAAGGGTGTCCTTGAATTCTGTTCCTTCTGGGGCAACGTCCTGAGTGCTGGGAATGTAGGCTTGCACCACCAAGACCAACTGATGTAGCGGTTGGGACTGAACCTAGGTTTTGTGCATGCTAGGCAAGCACTCTACCAACGGGAAACTGCTGTTCTGACGAAAGAGCCAGAAATGCAGACCCTTAGCTGCCGGAGCTGCCTAAACACTGACAAAGAGGAGCTCCTGAAGGATGCTGTGAGGAGATCTCTTACGGATGTAGTCTCTGTTTCCTTTCATAAGTAAATTTACGAACACTTGAACTCTCATTTGAGTCTTGAAAACTTTCAGCATCTGTCTGTCTATCATCTAGTTATTCCCACTTTACAGATAAGAACACTGAGTTCCAGAGGCTTATGCCACACCCATAAAGCCACACTCAGGTTGCGGTTCCCTATGACCTGTCTGGTTAGCAACTCCTGGCCTCCCCTCCACTTCCCCATCCATTCCCTAGGTAGACCAGGGTGACCTTGAATTCTGCCTGCCCCTGCCTCCTGAGTACTGGGATTATCGATCATTTTCTTTGTGTCCTGAAGACAAATGTGGGGCCTCTGTAGTCGAAGAGGCTCAGATGCCACATGTAGTCGGTGATGCATGCCTGTAATCTCAGCACTTGAGAAGAAGAGGCAGAGGATCAGAGCTCAGGAGTAGCCTGAGTTACTTAGCAAATCCCAGAGTAATCTCAAAATGGGGCCGGGGTGGGGGGAGTGTCCCCAGAAGCTAGGGTGGGTGGAGCCTGGGAGGGCGCCTAGGCAGGAGGCTGCGGAGGTGGGGGCAGAGGGCCCAGAGGTCTCTGTTGACTTCTGCTCCTTGGACCACACGAATCTCGCAGTCATCAGTTCCTGCATCCCCACCTGACCGGCTCTAGTAAATGATTAAGACTGGAATGGCAGTGGAGAGCATTTACTGTGCAGCTGAGAGGCAGGGAACACGGTGTGCCAGCGCAGGAAGCACAGACATAGGGACCGGGAGACGACCCAGTGGGTAAAGTGTTGCCAAGTGTTCAGACCCCAGCACCCGTGTGAGAGCTGTATGCAGCCGAGCACCTGCAATCCCTGCTGTCCTACACACAGGCGGGAGGTGTGTGTACATGTGGCCAGAACACTGACCCACATAAAATGAAAACAAAAATAAATCTTCCAAAGTGAAAATCAACAAGGAGCATAGCAGAATGCCATTAGGAGTTGTGTTAAGTTGTTTTATTGCTTTTTTTTTTCTTTTTAGAAGAGTTGTATGGTTTTACCCTAGGTCCCTGGGCTAACCACTCTCTACTCCCAGGTTCTTGGTCGTTCAAGAAGCATCAGGTATGGGTTCCATCTAGGAGAATGATCCTTAAGTCAAATCAGATTTGCGCAATCGTATCTTGCAGGCAGGACACCACTGTGGGTCAAAGCATTTGTAGCTGTGGACTCCTCTCCTTTGGTAGCATGCAGAGTGCCTTCTAGTTCCAAGGACACTATGGGGTGAAGGCTCTAGGTACCCACCAGCCTTCGCCTCCCGAGTGTTGCCATTAAAGACATGTGCCACCATGCCCAGCTGCCTGTTTGTTTTCTAAGGAGAGACAGAAAAGGGGGGATCTGGATGGAAGGGGAGGTGGGAAGGAACTGGGAGGAATTGGGAGAGGAAAAACTATAATGAGAATGCATTGTGCGGAAGATGAGGACTAGCCCTCAAGGTTGTCCTCTGACCTCTGTGTGTTCCTGGGCATGTGCATGCCTACAAAGTGCACACACAGACACGTCCCCCCCCCCAATACAGCACACACATTGAAAAGGAAGTGTAGCTGCGTGGTAGCTCTTGGGAGGCAGAGGCAGGCAGATCTCTGTGAGAGAGAGTTCCAGGACAGGCTCCAAAGCTACAAGAATAAAATAACCAAACAAACAGAAAAGCAAGTGTAGACTCTCTAAACTGAAAAGTGGGTGGTCTCCCCACTGCTCTGTCCTGCTCCACAAGTGCCAGGAAGAGCTGCCCAGGCCAGGTTGGCAAAGTCCAGTCCAGTGTCCTGCTTTGAGTCATTCTAGGCAATGTAAAAGTGAGACGTCCCAAGAGAGGAGCCCCACCCTCCCCAGCCCTCATCCGAATTCAGGTTGTTTGAGTCAGGCCTAGGACTTGGCCTTGTGGCCATCAGCCTTCTGGGCGTGCGGCTGTCTGACCAACGACCAACCCGCTTGTAACCCAGCGCTTTGTCATTTCCTGTCAGAAGCTCCTCTAAGGGCCCCTGCTTTCCCAAGCCACCCCATGGTCTCTTCTTAAGAACCACTGAACCATAAAGGCCAAGAATATCCCAGACACACGGAAAACAGTGAGTCAGCTCTACCCGAAGCAAACACACAAACAGGACCAATGTCCAAGGCTCACACCTCCCTCAGTGTCCAGAGATGAATTCATTCTACAAATCCTAGACATGCAAAATGGCACGCGTAGGCTGTTCACAGAAGTCTTGTAAATAGGAGACAACAGTTGGAGACAACCTACGAATCCCATCCATGGGGCACTGGTTCAAAATGGTTGTGTATCTAAACAGCAGAACCCTACCCAGCTGTGGAAAAGAATGGGCGCTGTTTGTTAGGGGTTTTTTGTTTGCTTGTTTTTGTCAACTTGACACAAGCCAGGGCCCTGTAGGAAGAGAGACTGTCAGCCGAGGGACGGCCTCCATCAGACTGTCGGCACATCTGTGGGGCGCTTTCTTAGCTGATGATTGGGGAGGACCCAGCCTGCCGTGGACAGTGCCATCCCTGGACAGGCAGTGCTGGGGTGTTGTGCTGATTGTTTTTCTCAACTTGACACAAACCTAGACACATCTGGAAAGACAGAGTCTTTACTGAGAAATGCCTCTGTAGGACCGGCCTGTAGGCAAGTCTGCAGGGGATTTTCTTGATTAATCATTGATATGGAAAGGCCCTACCACATGTAGGTGTTGCCTTCCCTAGACAAGTGATTCTTGATGATAAGACATGAGCAGGCTGAGCAAGCCATGGGGCACAAGCCAGCAGGCAGCACTCCTCCATGGCTTCTGCTTTGGTTTCTAGACCCCGGTTCCTCCCTGAGTTCCCGTCCTGACTTCCCTTCAAGAAGGACAGTTAGCTGTAAGATGCAATAAACCTGTCCCTCCCTGAGTAGCTTTTGGTCATGGTGTTGATCACAGCAGTGCAGAGGCAAACTACAATATGGAGAAATCTTTATGTACTGACAGAACCACCTTCAGGTTGCAGATAGAGCTAGGCATGGTGACTCGGGAGTATCCCTTCCCTAGGGAGAGGTGAAGAGCATCAGTTGCATTCTTACAAGGCCCAAGTGACAAAAAAAGCACAATTCCACCAGAGTTCACTCCTGGGAACCAGTAAATGTATTGGGCAAAGGATGATTGACAGGTGGCATAAGCAGTGGGCGAGGGATGATTGACAGGTGGTACAAGCAGTAGTAGTATGGGGAGGCCAGTAGGAATGATGGCTTCCCCATAGCCGCATAGACAGACGCCCTGACAGTAAGCCTCTCGCATCTATACTCCCCACCCTCTCCTGTGAGAGAATGCTAACAGACCCAGTGTGATGGCTTCTCCCAAACAGACACAGCTGATCTGTTGAAGAGGACAGCTGTTTTGCTCAGAGACAGGCTGAAACAGGAGGACCCCTGTGAATTGGAGGCCAGCCTGAGCTGCATAGTGAGATCCTATCTCACAACAATAAAAAACAAAACACACCCACAAAAAGTAATGTTAATTGGGAACCAAGGCATGAAGAAAAGGGAAAAGAAGTGTGTGGGGGTGGGGGGGACTTACTAACTTTTGATCAGGAGAATAAGGAGCTTGAGAAACGCACACTAAAACAGGTAAGCCTCCAAAGCATGGGTCTTTCCCACTCCCAGTCCTTCCCATGGGCAGAATTTCCACACACGCCTGTACACATACCTGCACACACATGCACACACACACACACACACACACACACTTTAAAACCTGACGTAAAGCAGAGATTCAGACACACCCATCCACAGCAGTACTATTTACAGGGATAAAGGGAAGTAACTTGAGTGCCCGTTGACAGAGGAATAGAGGAACAAACCGGCGTGAGCCGTGCGATAGAATGACACTCAGCCTCGGAAAGGAAGCGCTTTCTGATCCTTGACACACGTGGCTGAACCTTGCAGACACCGTGTTTGGTGACGGGAACCAAACGGCATGACAAACGCAGTGTGACTCCACTCAGAAGAAACATCCGGCCTTACCAGGAACACAGAAACAGAAAGCAGATTAGAGGTTACGGAGGAAGGTGTGGATAGTTGCATCATGGCTAAGTTTCTGTGTAGGGGGATGAAAAGCTTTGGAAACACATCCCGGTGATGGGTGGGTGGCGTTGACTCAAGCATGCTCGGAAATCAAGAAAACGAGCTGCACACAGGACACTTCTATCACCTCTCCCCACAAAGGGTACAGGACTCTGTGTGTGTGTGTGTGTGCGTGTGTGTGTGTGTGTGCGCGCGCGCGTGTGTGTGTGTCTGTGTGTGTGCGCGCGCGTGTGTGTGTGTCTGTGTGTGTGTCAGTGAGTGTGATGATACTCCCACCCCTAGCTGAGGAGCTGATTACAGCTGATGGCTTCTGGAGGGGGGGGAGAGTCAATTTTGTTAAGAGTTTAGTCACTGGTCATTGGAAGGTACCGCACCCCTAAATATTTGGGCAGCACAGACTGAAATCAGTGGATTTATAAAAATGATTAATAATAACAGTAATAAGAGGACATGAAGTTAGGAGGACGTTGGATCCTGGAGAAGTTAGCAATAAAGAACAACCTGGTGTTGACCTCTGGCTTCCGAGTTTACATGCACACATTTGTGCATGCACCTGTATACACATGCACGTACATGAACACAGACACTCGCGTACCTACCCTCTACACACAGAAGAGATGACAGCTATGACTCAGGTGAGGAGTGTAGCTCAGACACACACACGCGCACACACTGTGACCCTGAAGAAGGAAATAATGTAGCTCAGACACACACACACACACACACACACACACACACTGTGACCCTGAAGAAGGAAATAAAGGTTCAGCCCATTTAGGAAGGCCTTTTGGAGGAAGAGACATTTGAAAAGTTTGGGTAAATGTGATTCTGAGAGACAAGACAGACATGGTGGAAGCTGTGGTGGCCAGAAGGATCCTCAGGGATGAGCATGGTGGCCTCTCTTGGATCAGCAGAGGGTGAGGAGAGTCATCTTGAGGATAGGGTAGAGAGAGGTAAAAAGGGGCCTGAGGGTCAGGGATGTTCATGATATAAAATCACCTCTGGCGTCAGTACGGTGGCACACACCTGTAATACTAGCACCCAAGAGGCTGAGGCAGGAGGATCAGGAGGCCAGAGTCATCCTTGACTACACAACAAATTTGAATCCAGCCTGAATGACATGAAACTGTCTCGGAGAAATAAAAAATAAATAATCCAAGCACAAAACTAAACATTTAGGGTGGGCACAGCTTACTGTATTTTACAGGTGGGTAAACCGAGTCCCTGTATTAGGGCTTTCCTCAAGATGGTATATACAGCTCACAGAACGTGTGATGTGTACTCTGCTTTCTTCATTCTGGTTTACTGTTCTGTGTCTGTGTGAGGACATGCCACATGAGTGTCTAAAGAAGCCCAAAGGGGAGAGGCAGGGTAGAGTTTGTCCCCCTCTCGGCCTCGCACGTGGTGCCTGAGTCCTCCTTCTCAGCGCCTGCACTGAAGATGTCGCCCGTCCCCGTCAGCCAAGCCCTCCAACCCCAAGAACACACGGGTCTTCTTTGACGTGGACATTGGCGGGGAGCGAGTTGGCAGAATTGTTTTAGAATTGTTTGCAGGCATTGTTCCCAAAACTGCAGAAAAATTTCGTGCGTTGTGTACGGGAGAAAAAGGCACTGGACTCATAATTGGGAAAACTGCATTTTAAAGGGCGTCCTTCTCACCGACATATTAAGAAATGTATGATTCAGGGTGGAGACCTCTCAAATGGGAATGGGACAGGTGGAGAAACAATTTATGGTGGAAAATTTGAAGATGAAAAATTTCATTATCGGGAGGGTTTGCTGAGATGGCAAATGCCGGCCCCAATACAAACGGTTCTCGGTTCTTTGTCACAACTGTTCCAACCCCTCATTTGGATGGAAACATGTGGTATTTGGTCAAGTAATTAGAGGACTAGGTGTAGCAAGGAGGCCTGAAGATGTCGAATGCTGAAAAACCTGCCAAACTGTGTGTTATTGCAGAGTGTGGAGAGCTGAAAGAAGGGGTGGCTGGGGAAAACTCCCCAGAGACGGCTGGTGACAGGCATCCAGATTTCCCTGAGGATGCTGATACAGATTTAAAAGGTGTAGACAAACCTTTTGTCGCACCTGATGAGCAGTCTGCATCTGAGAATGTAGCGAGGTGGTCGGGATAGATGACACAGAGACCGGTTGGTTGCTTTAAGAAAACTTTATCTCCCCAAGTCGGCTTAGGAGAACTCCCCAAGAAAAAACACTTCCCTTTTTAAGGACTTCTGCCATCCATCTACACACAATTCTCCAACCGAGCTCTCACACACATCTCACAGCTCTCCCAGACTTCTCACCCTCCTGGCTGGTGGTTTAATCTCCGGCCCCAGAATCGGGGAGGGAGAAACCGCAGGGAGCAGGAAGAAGCATCTAGCCTTAGGGGGTATCAAAGTCATGGTGTTTCAGTGAGGAGCCCTTATCTGAGCCCTATCAAGAGCTTTATAGCACTGAATTGTTTTCAGTAAACATTATCTCGCAGCTGCCGGCTCCCAGGCTGATGGAGGGGTGGGTTTCCGGCCAGGGTCTGTGATCCCCACACTTTTATTAATAACTGAAGAATTAAAAAACACTGGAAAAAAAAACACTGGAAATACTTTTTTCAAATCTCAGAACTGGGAGATGGCTATTAAAAACATGCAAAGGTTTTATTCAAAGGCTGTTATTGAGAAAGCAGATAAATCTAGATTGTAGCCTGTAGCCTTAAGCTGTGTACTGAATATTGGTGCTTGTAAATTGAAGATGTCGAATCAGCAGGAGCAATTGACAGTTGTTTGGAGGCTCCTGAAACGGACACATCAAATACCAAACACTATACCGCAAAGCGCAAGGATGGCTAGGGTTAAAAGAATATGATCAGGCATCAGCTGACCTTAAGAAGGCGCAGGAAATAAAGCTATCCAGGCAGAATTGCTTAAAGTCAAACAAATGATGAAGGCACAGAAAGGTAAAGAGAAGGCGGTGTTTGTTTAAAGAGAATTGAATTCTGCTTAAATCTTCCACATTGATTATATAAAGGATAATGTAAGTTACTATCTGCATGCCGGGCGGTGGTGGCGCACGCCTTTAATCCCAGCACTCGGGAGGCAGAGGCAGGCGGATCTCTGTGAGTTCGAGACCAGCCTGGTCTACAGAGCGAGTTCCAGGACAGCCTCCAAAGCCACAGAGAAACCCTGTCTCAAAACCCCTCCCCCACAAAAAAGTTACTATCTGCATATGTTCCTTAAAGAGAATTGAGTTCTGCTTAAATCTTACATGTTGTTTATATAAAGGATAATTGGTTATACAAAGGGTAATGTAAATCTTACACGTTGGTTATATAAAGGGTAATAATGTAAGTTACTGCCTGCATATGATCCCTGATGTGTTTCCCTTGGTTCTTTGTCATCATTGTTGACATAGAAGTACTGGCATAGGTTTCTTCTTAATAAAGTGTCATGAAATGCAAACTAAAAAAAAGGAGGAGGAGGAGAAGGAGAAGGGGAAGAAGAAGCCGAAAGGGGGCATTGAATGCCCTGGAGGTAGAGTTACAGGCAGTTATGATCCTCCTGATGTGGGTGCTGGGAATCAAACTCTGGTCCTCTGGGAGGGCAGCCAATGCTCTCAACCACTGAATGTTGCGTCTGCTGCGCGGCCTGTGTCCGAGAACGTGCGGAGGGTGTCGGGGATTGACAACACAGAGACTTGTTCAACGATGTAAAGAAAACTTTAAGCAGGCCCCAAAAAGGTTCAAGAAAACTTCCTAAGAAAGGCTTCCACCAGAGAAGCTTCTGCTCTCTCCTCTCCCCTGGCTGGTTCTGCTCTGACTCCAGAAACTGATCTGGGCGTGGCAGAAGAGGTGGTTAGTCTTTGGACAAGGTCGAGGTCAGGGTGGTTTCTGTGGGCAAGCCTTTTCCAGGACCTTATTGCCCCGGGCATTGTATTGTTTTTAGTAAACATGTTTTTAGTAAACATTGTCTTACAGCTGCCTACTCCCAGGCAGAAGGGGAAGTGGGTCTCTGCTCAAGGTCTGGTGTTCCCACAACTGAACTGTTTCCCCCACCCGTATTTTGCTTTGTATTGATAAATAATTGCATCTATTCATAGGCTAAGACTGCTATTTTAATATATATGTATATTATGGAACGATGACATTGAGACTGGCTCAAGAGTCAGGCAAAATACAAACAAAATGCAAGTGAGGAGTAGATAGAAGCAGAAAGCATCTTACAAACCGGCTTAGGCCAGTCTCCTAGTCACTTTTTCATTGCAGTGACCAATGTACCTAATGAGAGCAGCTTCAGGGAAGAAGGGTCTATTTCAGCTCACAATGGGTGGGGGTGGGGTGGATACAGTGCATCACGATGGAGAAGCGTGGCTGGTTGCATGAGTGTGAGGTAGTCACATCGCATCCTCGGGCAAGAAACAAAGAGAAGTGGAGGGAGGGAGGGAGGGGGGAGGGGGAGGGAGGGAGGAGGGAGGGGGAGGGAGGGAGGGAGGGAGTCTTAGTTTGGTTTTTATCGCTGTGGAGAGGTTCAGTCCTTTATCATCATGATGGGGAGTATGGCAGCGTGCCGGCAGATGGTGTTGGAGTAGCTGAGAGTCTACATCTTGCCAGCAACAGGAAATCAACTGCCACACTGAGGGAAGCTTAGCAAAGGAGACCTTAAAGCCCACTCCACCAGGGACATGCTTCCTCCAACAAAGCCACACCTCCTAATGGTGCCACTCACTCTGGGGACCATTTTCTTTCAAACTACCACATTCCACTCCCTGACCCCTAAAGACTTATAGCCATATCATATGCAAAACAAAAACAAAAACAAAAAACCAACGTTCAGTCTAACTTCAAAAGTCCCCAGAGTCTGTAGCAGTCTCAAACTTGTTTCAAAGTCCAAAGTCTCTTCTGAGATTCATGCAGTCTCTTAACTGTAATCACCTGTAAAAATCAAAATCAAAAAGCAGATCGCATATGCCCCAACATATAATGGCACCGGATATGCATTATCATTCCAAACTGCAAGGAAGGGAGCACAGTGAGGAAATACTGGACAAAAGCAAGACTGAAAACCACCTGGGCAAACTCCAAACTCCGCCTCACACTCCCTTCTCTGCCAGCAGGCATCTCACAACTCTGGCATCGCTAACATCTTGGGTTCTTCAAGGCAACCCAGGCTTCAACTTCACAGCCTCATGCAGCGGCCTCTCTGCTAGGCCTCAGTGCAGGGACACACACACACACACACACAAGCCTGGCCTCAGTGGCTTTATTCCATAACTCCTTTCTTCTGTCCTTAACTCTAAAGCCAGAACCATGTGGCCAAGGCTGCCAAGCTCTGCTGCTAACTGGGGCTGGAACATGCCCCCTCGTTCGATTATGTCTTCACCAGCTTTCTGTCTTTTACTGAAACTCACTCTGTTGACCAGGCTGACCTGGGACTCAGGGATCCACCAACCTCTGCCTTCCCAATGCTGGGATTAAGGACGCGCACCACCACACCCGACTCTAAATTTTTCTCTAATTCCTTTTCACAAATTGGAAATTCAGATGGGTGGGGTTTTGCCCTGAGGTCACCACTCCCTTTATTCCAGTTCTTAATGTGTTTATCGCCTTGAACACAGGGTTTAGCTCCATTCCACTTTCTGGTGCCCCCTTTCTCCTCTTGCTCAGCCTGCTCCTTTTCATTATGTGTCTTCATCAGAGTTAACACTAGTAACCACACAACTGTCTATCCTGGGCTGTTGAGATTTCCTCTGCCAATGGAATTAATCTAAAACTTTCCACTTTAGCCTCGGCAGACTCTTCCGACAATCAAGAGCCTCTTGCTTCACCAAAATGTCACAAGAACAACTCTAGGCAACATTCTAAAATTCTTCTCCCCTGAAACCTCTTGAGGTAGCCCTGACAGTTCATGAAACCGCACTCAGCACCACTGTCCTCCACGCTCATTAAGCTGCACTTAAAACTTTTAACTGTTTTTCTAATCCACAGTCCCAAAGTCCACATTCCTCCAAACAAAACCGTGGCCAGGCCTGTCACAGCAACGCTCCAGACCGTGGTCCCCACTTCTGTCTGAGTTAGGGTCTTCTTTGCTTTGAGGAGTCCACCATGAGCATGGCGACATTCCACTGGGGTGGCTCACTTACAGCTCAGTCCATTATCATCATGGCAGGGAGCATGCCGGCGTGCAGGTACCTGTGCTGGCTACGTGTTGGCTTGCAGGGGACAGGACGTCGACTGACTGTCACACTGAGGGAAGTTTGAACAAAAGAGACCTCAAAGCCCACCCCAACAGTGATACACTTTCCCCAACAAGACCACACCTCCTAATAGTACCACTGCCTTTGGGGGCCATTTTCTTTCAAACCAACGCACACACACACACACACACACACACACACAGACACGCACGCACCCCTAGAAGTGCGTTACCATAGTGATTCCAAGTCTAATTAAGTTGGTGAAGATGAGGCATCACAGCTAGTGACCACCATGATGAAGGACCTGAGGGGTTGGTCCAGGCTGTGATTGAACCTCCATACACCTTTGTTGTAATACACTAGCATGATGAGATCACCCTGGGGAGACTCAAGCAAGAGCACATTTTGAATGTGTGTAAAGTACACAAGGAAAAGCTCTTTCCTGTCCTGGAAAAAGCTTAAGCAGCCAAGTCTATTCCTCGGTGACATGAAATGTACAACTCCGCTGGAGGCTTCTTCTCCAGCTGTGGGGAAGGCTAGGATAAACCCACTTTTCCTTCACTTGAGAACTAGTCTACCTGTGATCTCGCTCTCTGTGCCACTCTCTCTGTCTCTGTATCTGAGATGAGGTCTCACTGGCCTGGAACCTGCTATGTAGACCAAGCTAGGCTCAAATTCCCAGAGATCCACCCGCCTCTAGAGTGCTAGGATCAAAAGGGCCAATGCTTCCATGTCTGACTTAGAGCTGATTGTTGATTAGTGCATAAAATCGTAAATAATAGTGGAATACCATGTGATATTTTCATAGATGTATATTAAAATGTTAAATAATGTTTTTGTTTGGGGATTTTTCCCCTCATTTTTATTAGTTCTTTGCGAATGTCATACAATGTATTTTAATTATTTTCCCTACTCTTCCCAGATTCATCCTCCTTCCCAATCCACCCAATTATGTCCTCTGTCTTTTTTTTTTTTTTTTTTTTTTGAGATAGGGTTTCTCTGCATAGCCCTCGCTATCCTGGAACTCACTCTGTAGACCAGGCTGGCCTTGAATTCACAAAGATCCACCTGCCTCTGCCTTCCAAGCACTGGGATTAACAGCACGTACCATCACTGTCTAGCCTCTTTTTTCTTTATTCCTCTCATTGTTAGAGTCAAGAACCTACGGATAGAGGAGGTAGGTCCTAGGGGAAAATGTACTGCTGTCACTCTGCTAAATAGACCTTATACTACAGATGATGTATTGTCACACCATAGACGGGTGCATCTCTCTACCCTCATCTGAGAGGCCTCCATTAGCTGGACGAGTAACACGGTGACCTGATGAGGGATGTCCTTCTGTATATATGTTTCTCTTATTGGCTTATGAATGAAACACTGTTTGGCCAATGGAGGCAGGAAGATAGGCGGGACTAGGAGATGAGGAGAATTTTGGGAAAGGCAGGCAGAGAGATGGGGTTGGGGAGATGACATGTAGCAGAGGAAGGGCCAGACCCTTCTCTGGTAAGCCAAGACTTATAGAAATGGGTTAATAATGAAGACAGAGCTAACCAATAAGAAGCCCTAGCCATCAGCCAACAGTTTTATAACTAATACAGCGTCCATATGTGTTCATTTGGAGCTGAAGTGGCGGTAGGACCTGGCGGGACAAGAAACTACAGCAACAGTGACCCACAATCTGTTGAGATGTAGGGAATAAGAGACCACGGGATGCTCAGCTCTAAATGGGACATCTCCATCACACCCCCTCCTCCCAAGGCTGGGGGAACCATTGCATAAGAGTGGGTGGAGAGAGCGTAAGAGCCAGAGGCGGTGGATGACTACAAGAAAAGAGTATTTTCAGGATACAGCAGGGCGGTTGCACATGTGAATTCCCAGCAGCTGTGACGGCACGCACAACACCTGCATATGCTCAAGCCAGATAAGATGCTAGCGTGGAGTGGGGAGGTGGGCCAGAGGAGGAGCCATTGGCAACTGATAACTGTTAGGAGAGGCCAGTTTTCTTTAAGGGTATGGCTCCTGGTGGGTTGGCTACACTCTAGCAAAGGTCACATATCCAAGAATATATGGACAACACAGAGTAGACTTCATGGGGCTTTGCTTTTTGGTACTGGTACATGGTAACGCACACATACTAAGCCTGCACTCTACCGGTGAACCATACCCCGGCACTAATCATGCATCCTATCTTCACGGTAAAACTTTCTGCATCCTTTCTTCCAGCTTTTTGAGGCATAACAGTAATTGAAGAAACTCAGGCCAAAAATCACAGGAACCAGGCATGGTAATTGATACGTGTTTGTCACCTCAGCCCTCTGGAAGGTGAGGCAGAAGAATTTCAAATTCTAGACCAACTTGGGCAACACAGCAAAACCCTGTCTCAAAAATACCACCACTACCACCACTAACAACAAGGCCTCGGTTCCAGTAAAAACAATATTTACAAAAAAAAAAAGGGCAAGTGATAACACGTGCTTGAGGCAGGAAAGCAAATTATCACAGTCATGACAGAAACTTAGAGAGGAGGCTCAGTGGAGAAATCTGGTTTTCCCTCCTGTACTTGAAGCAGTGGTTCTTAGCCCTGGCTTCCCAATTATGTCCCAATATGTTTTTGTTTTGTTTTGTTTTGTTTTGTTTTCGTTTTTTGAGACAGGGTTTCTCTGTGTAGCTCTGGCTGTTCTGGAACTCGCTCTGTAGACCATGCTGGCCTCAAACTCACAGAGATCCACCTGTCGCTGTCTCCCCAGTGCTGGGATTAAAGACCCTCAACACCATGCTCACCCCCCCACCCCCGTGCTTTTAATGAACCCAGCCCAGCATCCCTCCCTGGAGAGCCCTCTCTCAAGTCTGGGTAGGGTTTGGAGTCCGGTGGGTGCAGAGGTGGCTGGGCAGTTAAGAGCACTGGCTGGATTGCACTGTTGAAGAAGATGTCTCTGTTTTGAGACTCGGGTGTCAAAGTTGATAGAAAAGAGATACCATGACCATCTGAGGGCAGACTGAGATACACAGGTGCTCCTGGGCTTTCCTCTCGCCCACTCCAACTTGGGGTCAACCGAGGAGGGACGCCTTGACTCGGGAGTACGCAACAAAAGCAGTAGTGACACAGCGCTGAGGCCTTCACCGTTAGAGAACACTGGCTCACAGGGGTAGCGGGAAGGGAAGGGCTGGAAAGGAGCGTGAGGTTAGTGCTGGTATGAATTCAGTTTCGGTCGTACAGATATGCATTAAAATAGCTAGGATGTGTATGGAGTGTTTTGCATAGGTCACATACACACACACACACACACACACACACACATGCACACACACACACACACACTATTCTCCTTACTGGCAGATTCTGTAATTCTGTACTTAAGAATCTGTCTATACTGGTTAGAATTTCCTCTTCACCGCCAACTCAATGCTCCTGTCTCTTTAGCAGCCATGTCTGGAAATGTACAAGCAGTGAAAAAGCTGAGTTGCCCAGAACAGTTTCTCCCAGCTGAGGTGAGGCAGTCGACAGTCTGCCTTCTTATTTCAGGCCTCAGGTTGTCAACAAGGAACTTTCTTAAGATTCAGTTGGTGACACATTGTGTGCGCACGCGTGCATGTGTGTGTGTGTGTTGATATTTTGGGTTGGTCATTCTGAAGCTTAACATAGACCTCCAACACAGAGCAGGGGAACTGTCAGTCATTTCTGAGCACAGGAGACTGGGATGTACCAGCGGGAGAACCAATCACCAGCTTTTTTTTTTTTTTCTTTTGGTTTTTCGAGACAGGGTTTCTTTGTGGCTTTGGAGACAAATCACCAGCTTTACTCATGGATCCAACCACAAGTTCAAGGTGTATCAGAAAGACATGCTAAATAGATGCATGATGAGGTTATTTGTCCATTAGCTGAAAAAAATATTGTGACCACTGACTCACAAGGACCTCTTGTGTTTCTCCTAGAAGTGTGATTTGGTATTTGCTAATTCAAGATGGCTGGGCAGTTAGACCACTGGCTGCTCCTGCAGAGGACCCAGGTTTGATTCCCAGCACGAATGTAGTGGACTCCACTGGCATTGCGTGCCTGTGGTGCACACACATATATTGAGGCAAAACATTCATAAGCATAAGTAAATCAGAAAAATGTTTTCATCAGGTGGAGGTGCTGGCCAAGACTATTGCCCCGAGTTCTATCCCCAGGATGGATCAAGAGAATTGACTCCTGGAAGTTGTCCTCTGACCTACACACACACACACACACACACACACACACACACACACACACACACACACACACACGATAATAAAATACAAATATAGAGACTCAGACAGGATGGCCATGAGACCCTGTCTCAAAAGTAAACAGTAAATGGACGAGCAGACGATGAATGAGTGAATGAAATGCAGCCAAGTGCTTTGCGGGGTCCTGAAGTTGGGACCCCAGTAGTGAAGCCATGGCCGGCTCCAGACTGGGAGCTTGCGTAGGGGTGGCCCTGTCACCAAGGCACACATGCTTATTTGCTGACCAACCCCCACATTAACCCCTTCTTCCCCAGGGCAACAACTGCTGAAATCTGTGCTGCAGCCAGGGAGGGGCCACACCTGAGCAAACACCAGACGCAGTCTCAGCTGGAATGAAGGCCAGCCAGGAGGTTTTATGACTCTTGTGCCTTATCTTCTGTGACAGTTACCAAAGCACCACCCCTCTGTCTGTTTATTCAGAGACCTATCGAACAACAGGCCCTTGAGCCCTGCTAGCTCAGATCCTGGGAATTGTCCATACAGGGCTTCTGGCTGCAGTAACTCCCTTCCTGCCTTCCTAGATGAATATTCCCATCACCTGGTGGGCCTCTGTTTTCAGTTTGGAAACGGGGACCAAGAACACAGGATTGGAAACCATGATCCTCAAGTCACTGAGTCATGGCCAGTGTGGGGCCCACTTCAATTCAGTGACCTAGGTATTTATTATGGGCCTAAGATGGGCAAGGTCTGAACAGGCAGTCTTTCAGCTGAACTGTGTCTGGAACCTTCCATCAGATAGAGACATAAGGAAAGGGAGGGATGTGGCGCTGTCCACTCACAAGAAACTTGGCATCCCTGTTTTCTTATGAACTCTTTCATTTGTTTTGGTTTTGGTTTCCTGAGACTGTAACAGGGCCCCAGACTTTAGCACAACTGACTCCATGTTGGAAGTGCCATTCAGGCTGTAAAACTTAGCATGTAGACAGTACCACCTGCTAAAAATGAAAACAAAGACCTAATCCATCAAAGTCCATAGTTCTGGGAAAGTCTAAATGTACTTACCTTGCTTTTTGGTTTCTGTAGCTCTGTTTCTGACTAACTGTTCTTGTTAACTGAAGTATGTCGGACTAGAACATTGTTTTTGTGTTAAAAGAAAGCTCACCCTGAGAGAGGCTTGGAGCTACAATGGATCTTGAACACCTAGTGTTCAAGCTAATAATGACTTTCTTTTGGCTTAAACCCATGTCTGAGCAGTCTTCTCCAGGGAGTGTCCCTCAGCAGAGATAGGGTCTCACATAGCCCAGGTAAGCTTTGAATTTCATATGTAGGCAAGACTGACCTGGAACTCCTGATACTCCCCCCTTCTCCTCTCAAGGGCTTAGATTACAGGCACATGCCACCACACCCAGGCCTCCCTCATTTTTAAAAATGTAATAAGTGTTTACTAAGCCTCGACTCTATGCTAGCCACAGTGTCAATGGCTGGGTATACTTACAGAGCAAGGCAGACAAGACGCTAAAGCCAGGCCAGGGGGTGCTGCCTGTGACCCTCGTGCTGGGAAGATTGGGAAAGGAGAATTGTTAGTTTGGGGCCAGCCTGGGTTACATAGGAAGGTCTTATCTCAGAAATGATGACAACTGGGTGCTGGAGTAATGGCCACTCAAGCATAAGGCCCTGTGCTGGTCACCAGAGCCCATACAAAAGCACTGAGCATGGTGAGTTTGCTTAAAATCCCAGAGCTGAGATAGAGACAGGTCCTGGGGTTTGCTGGCCAGTCAGCCTAGTCTATGTAGCCGGTGAGCTCCAGGCCAAATACACAAAATAAGTGGACAGGTCTACTGGTTGTCATCAGGCCTCCACATGTGCATACACACATGTGCATGTGTATACACACACACACACCACATAAACAACTGCACACATATGAATACCTACACACATATGCATGCACTAAAAATGATACATTAAACAATAAAATAAACTTTAATAAGCAACCTAAGGAAAACTAGACATGAACTTTGCCCCCATTTTAGCATCTACTGGAGAACACAGCATGGAGCCTGTAACCAGCAACCCCGTGTAAGCAGAAGGGAGGAAGCTACCACAGACAGGGCACAGGGCAGCCTCTTACAGATTCGATACTGAAGCTCAGCCTGGTGGAAGAAACATAACAAAGTGGGAAAACTGGGAGTGCTGGTCAGAGCATTCCAGACAGAGGGTTCCTGAGGTCCCTGCTACTTTGGAAGTGTGAAGACTGACTTGATGTGAGGCCCCGACTTCCAACTTGAAGACTGTTCTTCTCTTCCTCTGCGTCATTAGCATCTTCTCCAGCAGCTCCATTGACCAAATCACAGCACCACTGTCACTGCCGCTGCCCACTGCCAACTCCATCACTACCATCACTGTGCTGCCACCACCCCGCCACAGTCTCTACGTTACCACCAGCGCCCATCGCCATCGCCACTTCACAACCCTCACTGTCACTCCCCATAACCACACCCCATCGTAATCATCACAACCACCATGACTGCCATCACCACACACTGCCAGCACCTAACACCACCGCTACCATTATCACCACCACAACCATCACCATCACCTCCACTAACACTGTTACAGTCATCACCATCACCTCCACTAACACTGTTACAGTCATCATCATCACCTCCACTAACACTGTTACAGTCATCATCATCACCTCCACTAACATTGTTACAGTCATCACCACCACCTCCACTAACACTGTTACAGTCATCATCATCATCATCATCACCACCACTAACACTGTTACAGTCATCACCATCACTAACACTGTTACAGTCATCACCTGTGGGAACACCAGACCTTGAGCAGAGACCCACTTCCCCTTCTGCCTGGGAGTAGGCAGCTGTAAGACAATGTTTAGTAAAAACATGTTTACTAAAAACGATACAATAAGTTCCTGGGAAAGGCCTTCCCACGGAAACCACCCTGACCTCGACCTTGTCAAAAGACTAACCGCACCTTCAAAAACCCACACACATCCACCTCTGGTGTCAGAGCAGAACCAGCGAGGGTAGAGGAGAGAGCAGAAGCTTCTCTGGTGGGAGCTTTTCTTAGGAGGTTTTCTTGAACCTTTTTGGAGCCTGTTTAAAGTTCTCTTTATATCATTGAACGAGTCTCTGTGTTTTCAATATCCGACACCCTCCGCACGTTCTCGGACACAGGCCGCGCAGCAGACGTGACAATTGGAGGTCCCACTGAGATCGTGAAAGTGAGGTAAGTGGACGGGGTTAAGAAACTATGGGGAATAGTTCCGGGAAGCTAGAATCATTACAGTATCAACTAAAAAAGTTACTTAAAGAACATGGGACTGCAGTCAAGTCTAAAACCCTAGAAGGCTTTCTAAAATCGATCGAACGAGCCAGTCCATGGTTCATTACTGGGGGAAGCTTAAATATTCCAGATTGGGAGGAGGTTCGCCGTGATCTTCATAGACTTTTATGAAAAGAGGGATCTGAGTCCTTGCCCCCTACGACATTCTCCTTATGGAGATTAGTGAGGGGAGCACTTTTGACAGATAAGGTTCGTCACCACCAGGTAGTTCAGGACACAAAAGAGGCCTTTTTAGAGTTACAAGAGACTGAGACTCAAGCCTCCTTGAGTTCAGGGGCAGAGAGTGATGATGAAGAGACCGTGATTGAAACTAGAGGCTCCATTGTTAGTGAGGATGAGGAGGAGTCTCTTAGTAACAACAAAAAAACGGGTAGACATCTCCGGGCGTGACCCAAAAAGAAGGACTCCGGTCAGAATCGGTTATATCCTTCTCTATCAGACCTAGAAAATGGAAGTAGCTCAGACTCAGACTCGTCACAGTCTGAAAAGGAACGGTTACTTGCTGAGATCGCAGCCCTTAAAAAAGAACTAAAAAAGATTCTAATTAAGGAAAGACAGGACAGGGAGAGAAACCCTTCCCCATACTCTGAAAAAAGGGACTCCTCCTATGAGATAACCCAGTCCTTCTTGGACCTGGAGGGAAGACCCAGAGGAGGGGTCCAATGCTGCCCGGTGGTGGCCCCGGTAATGGAAGTTCCAGACCCAAACAATTCTCGACAGGTCATTCGGCGCCATGACCCTTTAAGTTTCAAAGATATAAAACAACTGAAAGAGGCAACTTTAAATTATGGAGCACAGGCTCCCTTTACACTTTCCTTAATGGAATCTTTTGCGTCTCTTAATTTGACACCTGGCGATTGGCAGCAGCTTTGCAGAGCAGCTCTGTCGGGGGGAGATTATTTGATTTGGAGAGGTGAGTTTCAGGAAAGATGCAGCCAGACAGCCCAAAGGAATGCACAGGCCGGACAGCCCCAGAGAAATGTGGAGATGCTTACAGGAAGTGGTCAATATGCCACCATTCAGCAGCAAATGCAATATGACATCGCAGTCTATGCCCAAGTGGCAGCAGCGGCCCAAGGGGCTTGGAAAGCATTGCCTTCCAAGGAAGGAGAGGATCATCTGTCCAAAGTCCTTCAAGGACCTTCTGAACCTTTTCAAGACTTCGTAGACTGTCTCAGTCAGGTAGCAGAAAGAATATTTGGGGGCATTGGGCCTGCGATGCCAGTCATAAAGCAGATGGCATTTGAAAATGCAAATAAATATTGTAAGGAAGCCCTTCGCCCCTATCGCAATAAAAGTCTAAATGACTATATCCGGATCTGTAGGGACATTGATGGGAACTTCATCCAGGGCCAAGTGTTAGCTGCTGCTATTCGGCCCCAAGTGGGGAAAGAAAGACCTACTCTGGGAGGGAGAAAAACATGTTTTAGCTGCGGTAGGGAGGGACACTTCCATAGAGAGTGCCCTCAAAATAGTACTACGGGTCTCAAGAGACCTGGTTTATGCCCCCGTTGTCGAAGGGGATATCATTGGGCCAATAACTGCTACTCTAAAACTGACAGGGAGGGAAATTTCCTTTCTGCTAATAATAATCAGGGAAACGGGAGGAGGGCCCCGCCCCAGGGCCCCAAAACCAATGTGTACGGGGCAATGACCCCTGCTCTGGGCAGTGGCAGGACTCATTTTCTCCCCCAGAGCAACCCCTTCATATCTCAGACCTCCTTAGAGCCACCTCGGGGAGTGCAGGATTGGACCTCGCTCCCTCTGCCCGGGCAATCCTAACACCGGAAATGGGGATCCAGGCCCTCCCTACTGGGGTGCATGGGCCATTGCCCCCAGGCACGGTCGGACTACTCTTGGGACGGTCCAGTACTATTCTTCGAGGCATCCAGGTACACCCCAGTGTTATAGACCAGGATAGTGAGGGGGAGATTAAAATAATGACATCAGTGGGCAGTGGGGTTGTTGCCATCCCTGCAGGAGAACGGATTGCTCAGATACTCCTTCTCCCTACAGCTCCTTGTGAGGCTAGAAAAATTAAAGAGAAAAGGGGCAACCAAGGTTTTGGAAGTACCGGCCCGGCAGCATTTTGGGTAGCCACTATGGAGAACCGCCCCCAGCTTACATTAAAGATAGAAGGCAAGTCCTTTAGGGGCGTCTTAGATTCTGGGGCAGATTTCCCTGTCCTCTCAGATAAATTCTGGCCCCCCACCTGGCCGAAAGAGGAAGGGACAGTGACCCTCCAGGGAATAGGACAGGCTGTGCCCCAAAAAAAGCCTCAGAATCTTAAAGTGGCAAGACTCTGAAGGCCACACAGGGCTTTTCCAGCCATATGTTTTGCCTGGCCTCCCTATTAACCTCTGGGGACGGGACCTCATGCAAAAAATGGGAGTGGTCCTCACCACCCAGACACCCAAGTCCAAACATAGGGACCCCAATTTACCTAGATAGTCAACCAAAGAGGGTAAACAAATCCTTCTACTGTTATGGTCCAGCTTCAACAGTTCAAAAAAAACTTTTTTTTAGAAAATAAAAAAGGGGGAATAATGTTCCCAGTCCCCACATGACTCATCAAATAATACACTCCTCATTTAAAAATGTTATAATGTGAATGCCAGTGAGCTTCAGACAGATTCTGGCATGATGGAACTTGAGCAACCATTGCTCAGGTCAAATGGAGACATCCATACACTAGACAGTGGAGAAGACCCTAATTTGGGGTCGAGGGCATGTTTGTGTTTTCTTGCAGGAAAAGAATAAAGCTTCGGCAACTGTCAGACCATTTAGTGAGATGCATGGAGCAGAGAAAAACTGGACCTGAGACCATGGGAGCCTACCTAAGCCAGTTTGAGTGAGATCTCCTAAATCAATGTTCCTGATCCTTGATGTCATCGAATCTACAGCCCAAGAAAGAAAGAAAACAGTCGGTTCGAGATTTCCAGTTTCTCAACAGACCTGCTGCATCAACCTTCCGGACCCATGAGTTTTCATCATGAAGCCAACAGAGAAAAAAGGACCCATTTAAAGCATTTGGACATTGGTATGGACTATGATGAGTGGCAAAAGCCTCTTTTCAGTATTTGAACAGGACATGGTCACTTGAAATATCAGACTTGATGGTTCCTGTTTCTAGAATCACGACTAGGCCAGTGTATTTTTCTGGAGAAATGCAACTTGTCCTAATGCGACAACTATTGTTCATATTTTTCATAATGCTACATGTGTAACATCAATGATTGTGCCCAATGTATCTGTGCAAGTGCACTTTCTAAATGCTTTCCTGAGCAGATCTTGAAACGATTGTAAACTTTATCAAATTGTAACAGAATGTAAATCACGTGCATGTTACCCTTGTAACAGATGAAGGCTGGTAGAATGTTATGGCCCAGATCTGGTGATGGGTATGGTGATGGAGAGGCGCTATGTCAATGGGGGTCCTGGAAATGGTGGCAGTGGCAGTAGGCATTCTGGCTTTATGCCGAGCTCAAACGTGCCTTGTTCCAGAGACAAGAGATCCGTAACCAAGTATTGTTTAGCTTAGCCCATGGCAATCCCGATAGCCATGAAGGTTGGTTACAGATGATTTAAGGTTGGGGTATCTCCGATGACGGGCAACCTGTGGGGAAGACCCCTCCCACCTAAAACAGGGGTTCAAGGTCCCCCAAAGACGGGAAAGGGAGGGTGACCCTACTTGACCTAAGCCAGGAGTGCCTCATTTGAAAATAAAAAGGGGTGAATTGTGGGAACACCAGACCTTGAGCAGAGACCCACTTCCCCTTCTGCCTGGGAGTAGGCAGCTGTAAGACAATGTTTAGTAAAAACATGTTTACTAAAAACGATACAATAAGTTCCTGGGAAAGGCCTTCCCACGGAAACCACCCTGACCTCGACCTTGTCAAAAGACTAACCGCACCTTCAAAAACCCACACACATCCACCTCTGGTGTCAGAGCAGAACCAGCGAGGGTAGAGGAGAGAGCAGAAGCTTCTCTGGTGGGAGCTTTTCTTAGGAGGTTTTCTTGAACCTTTTTGGAGCCTGTTTAAAGTTCTCTTTATATCATTGAACGAGTCTCTGTGTTTTCAATATCCGACACCCTCCGCACGTTCTCGGACACAGGCCGCGCAGCAGACGTGACAATCACCATCACTAACACTGTTACAGTCATCACCATCACCACCACTAACACTGTTACAGTCATCACCATCACCATCACTAACACTGTTACAGTCATCACCATCACCTCCACTAACACTGTTACAGTCATCATCATCACCTCCACTAACATTGTTACAGTCATCACCACCACCTCCACTAACACTGTTACAGTCATCACCATCACTAACACTGTTACAGTCATCACCATCACTAACACTGTTACAGTCATCATCATCACCATCACTAACACTGTTACAGTCATCACCATCACCTCCACTAACACTGTTACAGTCATCATCATCACCTCCACTAACACTGTTACAGTCATCACCATCACCTCCACTAACACTGTTACAGTCATCACCATCACCATCACTAACACTGTTACAGTCATCACCATCACCATCACTAACACTGTTACAGTCATCATCATCACCTCCACTAACACTGTTACAGTCATCATCATCACCATCACCACCACTAACACTGTTACAGTCATCACCATCACCTCCACTAACACTGTTACAGTCATCACCATCACCATCACTAACACTGTTACAGTCATCATCATCACCTCCACTAACACTGTTACAGTCATCATCATCACCATCACCACCACTAACACTGTTACAGTCATCACCATCACCTCCACTAACACTGTTACAGTCATCATCATCACCATCACTAACACTGTTACAGTCATCACCATCACCATCACTAATAGTTACAGTCATCACCATCACCATCACTAATAGTTACAGTCATCACCATCACCATCACCATCACTAATACTGTTACAGTCATCACCATCACCATCACCTCCACTAACACTGTTACAGTCATCATCTTCACCATCACTAATACTGTTACAGTCATCACCATCACCATCACCTCCACTAACACTGTTACAGTCATCATCTTCACCATCACTAACACTGTTACAGTCATCATCATCATCATCACCACCACTAACACTGTTACAGTCATCATCATCATCATCGCCGCCATCACCAGTGCCACCCCCACACTAGCTCCATCAGCACTTGTCACCGTCACCACCACTAACTAGTACCATAACTAGTACCATCACCATCACTGTTTTGCCCTGAGTCATGTCTCCTCAAAAGATGTTAAAATCCTAACTCTTGGTACCTCAGAATACGACCTTGGAAAGAAAATCCTTATGGATAGTTAAGTTGTGGTGAGGTTACAGGTATGAGCCTCAATCCAACATGCCTGCTGTCTTTACTTAAAAGGAGAAATTTAGATGCTGAGAAAGACAAGTAAACATAAAAGCAGAGGTCAGTGATTCGTCTACAAGCCAAAGAATGCCAGAGATTGCCAGGAGCAAGAGAGAGGCATGCGCATAGTCTCCCTCACAGCTCCCGGAAGGGACCAACCTTGCCGACACCTAGACTCTGGTCTTTGTAAAAACTCTTTCTCTATTCCGCTTGCCAGCTCCCAATACCCACACAGAGGCTTCTTATTAATTGTGAATTCTCGGCCTTAGCTAAGGTTTGTTCTTAACGAATTATTATAACTTAAATTACCCATATCTTTTAATTTATGTTCTCCCACATGCTTATTGCTGCCGCGCCCGCTGCGCAGCCTGTGTCCGAGAACATGTGGAGGGTGTCAGGGATTGACAACACAGGCTCCTCAAGAAGGCTCTCTTTTATTCCTATTCTGGCTGGTTATTATATACCCTGATACCAGAGGTGGAGGTGGATGGGTCTGAGGTTAGTCTTTGGACAAGGTCGAGGTAAGGGTGGTTCAGTGGGCCAGCCCTTTTCAGGAACTTATTGCCCCGGGCATTGTACTGCTTTTAGTAAACATGTTTTGTCTTACAGCTGCCTACTCCCAGGCCGATGGGGAAGTGGGTCTCTGCTCAGGGTCTGGTGTCCCCACACATTGCCTCATCTCCATTTAGCCCATCCTGTTTCCTCCACATCTAGCTATGACTCCCCTTCTTCTTCCCAGCATCCTTTCTGCCTGGAAATCCTGCCTAGCCATTGGCCATTCAGCTTTTTATTAAACCAATCAGTGACACATCTTCACAGTGTAGAAAAAGATTATTTTACAACATTTCCCCCTTTTTGTCAAATATAAAGGAAAGGTTTTCTAACTCTAACATAATAAAGCTATATACAATAAAAACAACTATCAGGTATTGTATAAAAGGAAAGATATTAACAAATGAAACCATATACAATAAGGATAATTACCAAGTAAGAATTATATTCACAATGTCCAGTCCATTTGCATTTGGCATATTCAGAGAAAATACTCTATTATCTATCTTATCTTGATGAATTTAATGTTTTATACCTAAATTATTTTCTATTATAACCTGTATTACCATCTTAAAACTACCTTTTTAGACCTCAAAACACTTTTTTTTTTTTTTGGTTTGTTTGGTTGGTTTTTGGTTTTTCGAGACACGGTTTCTCTGTATAGTTTTGGAGGCTGTTCTGGAACTCACTCTGTAGACCAGGATGGCCTCCAACTCACAGAGATCCGCCCACCTCTGCCTCCCGAGTGCTGGGATTAAAGGTGTGTGCCACGAACGCCTGGCTTTCAAAACACTTTTTTTTCTTTTTTTGGTTTTTCGAGACAGGGTTTCTCTGTAGCTTTGGAGGCTGTCCTGGAACTCACTCTGTAGACCAGGCTGGCCTCGAACTCACAGAGATCCGCCCACCTCTACTTCCCGAGTGTTGGGATTAAAGGTGTGTGCCACCAACGTCCGGCTTTCAAAACCCTTATTAGATAAGCAATTTAAGATTTTATGTCTCTCAACCTTTACATCTCCCATGTAAGTTTTTTTTTCTGAATTTGGTAACAAAGAAAACTGTAAGACTGTAACTATCTAGTCTTCAATCTTCATCAGAGACCTAAGACGTATAAAATGTTACTTGAGTAAATATGAAGTGCAGAACAAACAACTTCCAAAACTATAGAAATGACAGAAACATCTGGCTGCCTGAACAGTCACTCAAGGTTCCTCTGCAATGTTGGGGCAACCATCTTCAGCTTACAGGCCTACAATATCTGACAGACTTTTCTACGGAGCATGGATTTTGAAGGGATACACTGCCTTCTCTTGGCAGAGTTCAGCAGTTGCTTTGCTTTGTGTCCTGCTGGTCCAGTTTGGACAGCATTCTGTCAGCAGCTGAGGCAAGGGCAGTTTCCTTTCCAGTGGCTAGCTTTTGCCACAAAGAAACAAATTCCATATGGAGTTTCTTTGATGCCCACTATCCCTTTATGAAGTAGGTTGGTGCTGCCAGGAGCGGCAGACGTGTCTCACTGTCATGAAAAGCCTTATGCTATTAAAATATTTGAAATGCCATATTCTGTAGGTCTTTGAAGTGTTTGAAGATCACCTATCTAAAATGTATCTCTGTATGACCTTGAAAACATACTTAACACGACTACAAGTTTGATTGTTATAGGTGACTAACTGCTAACCCGCACTTTAATATCCTAAACAGTTTTTAAAGACTAAAACTTTGCATAACCTTTTAAAATAAGTATATAGGTATAGTACCTTAAACACGAGTAGAAACATATATGCGGTATAGCAAAAATAGCCTTAAATTTGTATCACTATACAAAAATCCATACCAGTGTAAAATATTTGAGACTAGTGGTTGTTTAAAACCAGACTCAACTATTTCCCCCCTCCCCGCCCTTTCCCTTCAGAAAGAAATCCCTGAATCTCATCTCCTATGTTTAGTCTTTCCACTTGACCATGACCAGCAACAATTTGTAACCAACACCTCAAGTAATGACAAACATTCATAACCGATCAAACGAGCAAAAACCACCCACTCAACCCTTTGGGAATGTGGGAGTTGTGTTCTCTAGACTGCTTCTTGTTATCTGGGGGTGATGGCATCTTTATAGGACCATGACAGTCAAGTCCTGGCTGGAATAGTCTGTGAGACTGGACATTCTCAGCCAGCAGCCTCGAAGCTGTTCTGGATGCAGAAATTGCAACAGGCATTCTGAGAGGCTGGATCTCCTGGACCACCCATTTTCATTGGTGTCTGGTCCCCTTGTTCTGAAAAGACTTAACTTTCAAAGGTAACAAACATATCTGTATTAACACAAGTAGGGACTGTGCATTGTACACAAGCCAGCCAAAGATGCTTTTTTCTTTTACATTTGAGCAGGTAAAATATATGTCACCTGTCTTGTAGTTTTTCTAGGCTTATTTCTTTTATGCCTGTAGCCAAGATTTTCAGGGGGTCTTCTCCGATCAAACCTGATTCTCCTTAACCTTGAACAAATCCACAACCTTTATTTTCTGTGGAAACAAAAGCATAACCTCTTCCCCAAAGCAATATATTTTTCATTCTGAATTTCCATTCTGAAGCCAAGACGTCTCTAAAGTATATAAGCTGGTTTAATTCAGCAGTTCCTTCCACAAACCTGTTACGAGAAGCTTTATCTTGCTAGCTGCTTTGGTTTATCCCCCGCCAGTCGCCTGGGCTCTGCCGCGCCAGCCTGGTTCTAGATCCGCATGAGTCCCAAATAAACACACAAGAGGCTATATTCATTATGAAGCTGTTGGCCTTGCTTGTCTCTTACTGGCTCGCTCTGCTTTAAATAATTACCCCATAATTGTTAATCTAAGTATGTCTCTTACTGGAGAATAGTTCTGGGCTCCTACCCCCATGGCGGTTACATGTTGACTCTCTTGTCTTTCTCCTTCCCAGAATCCTCCTGGACTCCTAGCCCCACCTATCTAGATTCCTATTGGCCAGCAGTAATTTATTGACATATACACAGGACTTCCCCAACACAACCCACTGTCTCTTAACAGCTGTTGGGCTCTGTATATTAGCATTTAAAAAATTAAAAGTTAACAAAGCACTATACAAGATCCAATCTCTTTGTGTTACATGGCTTATTTTTTATATTACTTTACTTTCTCTTTAAAGACTTTATTCATTTAAACTATTTTTTCCTACAACTGTCTATATTTTTCCTTCTTTTCCTGTCTTAGCCTTGCTTTACTGGGCACTTGCAGTGTTCTCTGACCACATGAGTCAAACCTTAAACCCACCATGCAGTTTAGCTCATGGTATGCTGGTGGCTCAAACCAGCAGGCAGTGGCTAGGAGACCTGTCTCTACAGTGGGACCTACCAGTGAGACTGTGGGGCTGGGAAGCTTCATCTGGCTCTGTGTTTGTGCCTTTGGAACTTTTAAGTGTTCTCACGGTGGTCACCATTTGTAACCAATCTTTCTCCGTCCAGGCTGCCAGCTCCCAAATAATCACACAGAGACTTCTTTTTTTTTTTTTTTTTTTTTTTTTTGGTTTTTTGAGACAGCGTTTCTCTGTATTGTTTTGGAGCCTGTCCTGGAACTCGCTTTGTAGACCAGGCTGGCCTCGAACTCACAGAGATCCACCCGTCTCTGCCTCCCGAGTGCTGGGATTAAAGGCGTGCGCCACCAACGCCCGGCCACACAGAGACTTCCTATTAATTATGAATGCTCAGTCTTGGCTTAGGCTTGTTCCTAGTTAATTATTATAGCCTTAATTAACCCATATCTTTTAATCTATGTTCTTCTACATACTCATTACCTCATCTCCATTCTGCTCCCTCACATCTAGTTGATGACCCCTCTCTTCTTCTTCCCAGCATCCTCTCTGCCTGGAAATCCTGCCTAGCCACTGGCCATTCAGCTTTTTATTAAACCAATCAGAGTGACACATCCTCATAGTATACAAAAAGATTATTCCACAACAGGTCTTCAATGGTGAGAGATAATGACTTTCTACAGAGTTTTCTGTGTTTGTCATGACATTTGTGAAAAAGGAATTCAATCTTCATTATCACCATTTTCTTCACCATCATTATCATTCTTGCACTATTGCTGTTATCGTGTGTGTATGTCTGTATGTCTGTATGTATGTGTGTATGTATGTCTGTCTGTATGTCTGTATGTATGTGTGTGTATGTGTGTATGTCTGTCTGTCTGTCTGTGTGTATGTGTGTATCATCTATCTATTGATTGGTCTACCCATCATATCTATCATCAATTTCGTTGCTGTTGGTCCTGTTCTTCTTCTGTGATGAAGCAGTGACCTGGCCTCACTCTCGTCCTCACAGACACACAAAGATCCTCAGGAGCCCTTGAGGATCATGGGTCAGGGCAGTGCGATGCATGCCGTCCTACCCTGAGTCTGGATCCACACTTAAATTGCTCTGTTTGTACAGAGAAGGTGTTCCCAGGCCTGATGCCAGCAACCTTCAGCAGAAGTGTCAGTCACCTTTAGATATGGTACTCAGGTAGTTTATAATGGATTTTATTGCCACAGCTAACCAGGGGCATTAGTCAGGTACACAGTAACCATGACTCAGAGGAATCAATCTGAGATTTGTGCAGGTATTCAGAACAGTTGGCAGAAAAGGCTCAGGGCCGTTTGAATTTCCACAAACAACAGGGGGGCATGGTTTTTTACCTATCCCACTGTTCCTGGCACCATGCTAATGTAAAACAGCTCCCTCTGTGTTTGATTATTTAGATGACCTCCTTCCAACATGAGCAGAGCCTCTAACTTGCTTTCCGGCGTGCAGACCCGGAAGCCTTGTGCATGTTAGGGACGTGCACTGCTCCTGAGCTATAGCCCCAGCTGAAGCTTGCCCAAGTGTGCTTGTCTGTCTAACCCTCCTTCCCGTCTTTACCCTAAGAGATTTCCTTGTGGAAAGAGTAAATCATGAAGAGCTTCAAAAACCCTAGCAGTCTTTTGGGATTGGAGCATTTAATTGTATTCCTGTTCTGATTATTCGTGTGTGTGTGTGTGTGTGTGTGTGTGTGTGTGTGTGTGTGTGTGTACACCCATGCGTGTTGTATGCACATGTGCATGCTGATGTGTATACACAGGTTTATATGAGCATGTGGTCACCGTCAGGTGTCCTCTTCAACGCCCCCACCTGATGTTTTGAGACAGGATCTCAAACCTGGAGCTCATTAACCCAGGAGCTCACAGTTGTCTAGGATGCCTAGCCAGCAAGCTTGAGAGGTCAGTCTGTCTGAGTGCCTGCTGCCCTTGCGGCAACATCCATCTTTTAGGGCAGTGCTGGGAATCTGAACTCAGGTCCTCACGTGCAACGACCACCTTACCAGCTGAGCCTTTTCCCCAGCCCCCTACGGCATTATGTTTCTATGGTTCGGCTATTGCAGCACCCACGGTTGCTGGCAGACTGGAGGTACTTTGGGGCCTGTCACTTTTTTGGGGGTCAAAGTCTACGGCCTTTCAAACTCCACTGTCATTTGCAGAAGCTATCCCTGTTTGCTGAGCTTCACCTTTATAATTTCGTCAAAATTTTGAGCTTACATTTTAAAATGAGGATTGTTTGAAATATGCAGCCGTTTGCAGAGCCTGTAGGCACTTGCAAAGACCACAGCTGTCTGCAGAGCTCTTTGAGGTTTGCGGATGCTATTATTGCTTGTAAAAGCTGTTGAAGTTGGTTGCTATGCCTGTTACAAGATAGGCGCTGGGTTCCAAAGTGATTTTGTTCCCCAAAACTTCATGTATTAGAAGCTCAGTTGTCAGCATGGTGATATGACAGCTGATGGGACCTTTAAGAGGCAGGGTCTAGTGGGAGGTAGGTAGGTCATTGCAGGGCTGCCCTCCCCTCGGGTTATAGCTTCATTTCTGTTGCTGTGATAAAATGCCCTGACACAAAGCAGCTTAGGCAAGAAATTGTTTGGTTCACAGTTCCTGGTGAGGAACCATTACTGTGGGGATGTCCTGGCAGGAACTTAAAATGATACATAAAGTTACATCAATAGTAGAAAGAGCCGGGCGTTGGTGGCGCACGCCTTTAATCCCAGCACTCGGGAGGCAGAGGCAGGCGGATCACTGTGAGTTCGAGACCAGCCTGGTCTACAGAGCGAGTTCTAGGACAGCCTCCAAAGCCACAGGGAAACCCTGTCTCGAAAAACAAAAAACAAAACAAAACAAAAAAAAGAGTAGAAAGAGAACACACATGTGGATTCTTGATTGTGTCCTTCCTTTCTTTCTCTTAGCTAGATTTCTTTCCTCTTATAATGTTCAGGAGCCCCTGCCTAGGGAATGGGGCTACCCACCATGGGCTGGGTCCTCTCATGTCAATGAAGCATCTAGGCAATCTTCCCTCAGACACACCCACAGGCCAATCTGATCTGGATAATTTCTCAGAAAGACCCTCTTCTCAGGTGATTGATTCTAGATTATGTCAAGTTGATGGTTAAAACTGCCACAGTTTGCAAGGGAGTCTCCTGTATTACACAGGGAGTTGGTGCTCATGAGAAAGGGTTTCTACAGAAAAACCAGCCCGCCCCAACCCCTCTAGCTTCCTGCCTCAACACATGATACCCATCGTCCCCCCAAACGCAGACACACACACACACACACACACACACACACACACACACACACACACACACACACACACGCTCCACCATGTTGGAGACCCAGTACCAATGCTATGTGATTTTGAACTTTGAGTCTCCAAAAGAGTGAGCTCTGTACAACTGTTTACAAACAACTGCACTTTGCCGGGCTCTTCCTCTCTGAGCTGACAATGGGTGTGAATTATCTCAGTGAAGTGTATGTCTGAGTTGTACCAAAAGATCTAAAAGACACAGAAGTGAAAAGAAAGGCTCTGGCTAAGAATAGACTGTGTGTGGGGGAGGAGTTGGGGAATTACTGAGCATACGGGGCTACCCTGGGACAGTCCCAGAAGCACTCAGGATGAAGGAGGATGTGAGTTTCTAGAAGAATCTCATTAGCAGGGTTCTGTCTCTGAATCTGAAACTCTGCACACATTTGGATTAGGACAGCTCCCCTTTGTATGGTGTATCCCATCCCCGCTCCATGCCCATGTGATAGGGAAGTCCTGTGTATATGTCATTAAAGCACTGTTGGCCAATAGGAAAGCAAGATATGTGGGACTAGAAATCGAGGAGTATGTTGGGAAGGAGAAACACAGGGAGTCACGATGTAGCCCACCAGAGAAATAAGATGTCCGGAACATTGCTCCAGTAAGAGACATACTTAGATTAACAATTATGGGATAAATACTTAAGTCAGAGCTAGCCAGTAAGAAACAAGCAAGGCCAACAGCTTTATAATTAATACAGCGTCTTGTGTGTTTATTTGGGACTGATGTGGCTCTGGAACCAGGCTGGCGGGAAGGCTTCTCTTTACACCCATGACTTTCAAGATAAACCCTAAATGGGAGCAATGAAGGAGTACAACTTATAACAAATATAATGACATGCAAGTATGAAAAGCATCATGATGGCCGGGCGTTGGTGGTGCACACCTTTAATCCCAGCACTCGGGAGGCAGAGGCAGGCGGATCTCTGTGAGTTCGAGGCCAGCCTGGTCTACAGAGCGAGTTCCAGGACAGCCTCCAAAGCCACAGAGAAACCCTGTCTTGGAAAAAAAAAAAGAAAAGCATCATGATGAAACCCATGATTCTGCATGCTAATTTAAAAGGACTGTTATCTGTGTGGGCGTGTCGCCCGTGTATGTGTCTGTGTACCAGTGTGAATGCAGTAACTGTGCAGGTCAGGAGAAGACATCAGCTCCTCTGGAGCAGAACCGGAGTTGCAGATGGTTGTGAGTGACTGTGTGGGTGCTGGGAACAGGACCTGGCGCCTCCTCTGTAAGATCCGCAGTACCTTAAGTCATCTCTCAGGCTTTTTGTATGCTAATGGAGAATGGGGGTGCTTTGATAGCATGCAAGAGGCCTAGGGCTTGATACCCAGCATCACACAAACCAGACAAGGTAACAGACATTGTACAGGAATATTAGAAAGCTCAAGGTTATCCTCTGCTACACTGTGAGTTTGAGGGCAACCTGGGTTATATGAACCCTGTAGGAAGAAATGAAGAAAGGGAGTGAGGAAGGGACAGAGGGAGGGAGGAAGAGAGAAAAGGGGAGGGAGGAAAAGGAAAGAAGGGAGAGAAGGGGGAAAAAGAATTGGCGCAACTCCTCTCCCATCAGGTCTCAAATTACAGTCCAGTGTGCTCCCCATGGAGCCCCTTTGTCTCAGGAGTTTCCACCTAACCTCCGAGATAAAACGACACAGAAAAGCTTGCTGCAAGCCAGTGGACGGACTACAATGGAAGGGGCATTTTGAAATAGGACCCTTGGTCATGACTGTGTGCTCACCCAGAGGCACATCCCTGAATATCAAGATGTGGGGTACAGTGATCTGCAGCAGGGGTGAACCCCAGCTGCTCCACGTGTAAGGCTTGTCTTCGGGCACACCCTGCTCTGTGGTCCCAGCTGCAGTCCAACCCAGTCCCTGTAAATCAAATCCTCTTTTCCAGTAACTCACATGCCCACTATGGAGCAAGGACATGCCCAGAATGAGAAGCGGGTCTAACCTCCGCCTGAGTTGAAAGACAACTCAATTAGTTCAACCCAGTGACTCTTGCCTCACCAAAATGTCCTGTTGCAGGCTGTTCAGCCTCTCGGTGTGTTCCTGTTTGTTTTCTTAAACTTCAGCGTGGGCTGTGACTCATTGCGTGTAATTGACGGCTGTTGCCAGGCCTCCATCCAGAGAGCTCAGTCCTGCCTTCCCCCGTCTCACCCCTGGGTCTGTTTGCATCCTTCTCTTGGGGGAACTGCTTCATCCTCTCCAGGAGCTTTGGAGAAAAATCCCCTAACATCTTGATTTTGTTTCTAGACTGTCAGGAGCAAGGGCAAGGTGATTCCCTTGGGAGACAATTCCCACCAGTGCCTGACTCTCCACCCCACCCCAGAACCTGCCTTTTTAGATTCCTGAATTTCTGCTTTCTTGGTTTGTTCCTCCCAGGTGAGCCAAGAGCCAGTCACACTTAAAAAAAGCAAAACAAAACAAAAAAACCATCAGCTTGAACTGGGGAGATGGCTCAGCAGTTACGAATTCTTACTGCTTTTGCACAGGACCTGAGCTCTGTTCCCAGCACTAATGGGATCAAGCCCAGGGTTTTAGGCTCCTTAGGCAGCCTCTCTATAACTGAGCTACAACTGCAGTCTCCACCAGCCCTGCTTTAAATACTTTGAAAAATTGCTGGATGGTGGTGCACACCTTTAAAGGCAGGCTGATCTCTGTGAGTTCAAGAACAGCTCCAAAACTACAGAGAAGCCCTGTCTCAAAAATTTTTTTGAAAAATTATTGCTGTGGGTGGTGGTAGTGCATGCCTTTAATCTCAGTATTTGGAAGGTGGAGGCAGGCAAATCTCTGGGAGGCCAGCCTGGTCTATAGAACAAGTTCCAGGACAGCAGGGGTCACAGAGAAACTCTGTCTCAAAAACGAAAAAAATGCTGTTCTATTAGTTTATCTGTGTGTACACAAACACGTACACACACATGGCATATGTTGGGAGGCCAGGGAAAATTTTTAGGAGCCAGCCTATTCCTTCCACCATGATGGTCCCAGGGGTCACACACAGGTCCTCCAATTTGACACAGAGTGCACTTACTCCCTGATCCATCTCCCTGGTTCTTTAAGTCTTTTTCTGATGTGTAAGTCATAGCTACTCATTGAAAGGACACTAGTACTTAAGTACTGCGCACCAGTTACATGTTATTTCCTAATTTGCAACCTGCCTACTTATCCATCAAACATGAATCCTGTCTCTTTCCACACTATCCTAACTCCAAAAGGACCCTAACACTCACCTTCTGCAGACAGGGAAGGTCTGTGTTGACTAGCTTTTTGTCAACTTGACACAAGCTAGGGTCAGCTGAGAAGGAGGAACCTCAGTTGTAAAAATAAATGCCCCTATCCAATTGGCCTGTAGGCAAGCTATGAGACATTTGTTTTTGGGTCGCTGACTGGTGTGGAACAGCCCAGCCCGCTGTGGCAGTGCCATCCCTGGGAGCCCAGCCCGCTGTGGGCGGTGCCATCCCTGGGCGCGTGGCCCTGGGGTGTATAAGGGAGCGGACTGAGTGAGCCCCGAGAGCAGGCCAGTAAGCAGCACGCTTCCGTGTCTCTGCTTTAGTCCCTGCCTGGAGTTCCTGCTTTGACTCTCCGTCAGGATGAATTACAACTACTGAGCTGAAATAAACCCTCTTTCCCGGAGTTGCTTTTGGCCCTGGTGTTTACCTCAGCAATAGAAACCTAACTAGAACAAGGCCCCACACCCCAGCTTTCACCCAGACAAGACGTCCATGTCTGCTTCCTGTAGTCCCCAGCTCCAGCCCAAGCCCCGGGGTCACCGGTCACCAAGCAATGAATATTCATTGAGCACCTCGAAGAGCTCCCTGTGAATAGAGTCTTCCCTTCAACATCTGTCTAAAGGAGTGCTCCTTGGCTGAGTCTTCTCAATTTCTGAAATCTTTCTAAAAATACATGAATGTTATCGTTTTAAAATTTCCATGTTCATTATTTTAAAATTTACTTGTATCATTTTATGTGTGTGAGTGTTTAGCCTGCGTGTATGTCAGTGTACCACACGTATGTCTGGTGCCCACAGAGGCCAGAAGTGGACCTCAGATTCCCTGGAACCGGAGTTGCAGATGTTTGTGAGATGCCATGTAGTTACTGAGAACTGAACCCTGGTCCTTTGGAAGAGCAGCCAGTGCTTTTTACCCACAGAGACATCGCTCCAGCCTTGTGATTTATTTTACTTTTAGTTATACGTATATATGCGAGTGAATGCCAGTGCCCAGGGAGAGAAAATGTGTCCGAGCCCCTGGGAGCTAACCCTGTATGATGCCTCGTGGGAGCTGAGAACCTAACTGGACTCCTGTAAGGTCAGCAAGAGCTCCTAGCTGCTGCACCATCTTCCAGCCCCGTTTTCCTCCTTGGAGTGCTGAGAATGGAACGGGGGGGGGGAGGTGGAGGGGCTGGGCGCATACAGGCAAAGCCCTCGTCTGAGCCGTGTCTTCAACCCTGCTCCTGTCCTTTGTTTCTCTTTTCCCATCAAGCCTTCTGAGCTCAGACTTGTTCCAGATTAAGGGAGGATGACCTTAAATCCCTAATCCTCCTGCCTCCACCTCCCAAATGCTGGGATTATGGGTATGCACCACCATACCTAATCTGAGCAGGGCTTTGTGCATGGCAGACAAGCATTCACTAACTCAGTCACATTCCCAGACCACAGCTGGTCATTGAGAGCACGCTAAAACGTGAGTACTATACACAGGGCATGAATTACTTCTTGAAATCAAAGTCACCCATGCTCACCTTTTTTCCCACTCCCTGCGTCCCTGGTCGACCTACCTCTAAATGTTTTGGGTTTCAGTGTTTTTTTTTTTGTAGATATTTTCCTCTCAGTCTCTCTGTCTCTGTCTCTGTCTCTGTCTCTCTCTCTCTCTCAATGGTTTTTCAAGACTGAGTTTTTCTGTGGCTTTAGAGGCTGCCCTCAAACTCACTCTGTAGACCAGGCTGGCCTTGAACTCACAGAGATCCACCTGTCTCTGCCTCCTGAATGCTGGGATTTAAAGGTATGGGCCACCACCACCTGGTTTGTTTTTTATATTTTAATTGACAAAAGCAGGCACATTTATAGTGTCCAATGTGCTGTTTTTTTAAATATGTATATGTATATGCATTGTGGAATGGCCAAATCCAGCCAATTAACATGTACTTGCTTAACATGCTAAGAAGACTTGAAACCTGTTTGCTTCCAAACCTTTTTAAAAGTTAGACATTTTTATTACTGTATTACTTATTATAATTTAAGAAATTTATAATTTAAATTTTTATAATTTAGATTTTATTATTTCTATCAGTTGTACAAAATAATGGCTTTTATTGTGCTATTTTCTTTTTCTTTTTTCTTTTTTTTTTTTTTTTTTTGGTTTTTCAAGACAGGGCTCTGTGACTTTGGAGGCTGTCCTGGAACTAGCTTGTTAAGAGAAGCTTTTTCTTTGCTAGCCGCTTTGGTTTATCACCCGCCAGCCGCCTGGGCTCTGCTGCATTGTAGTCCCCAAATAAACACACAAGACGCTGTATTAATTATGAAGCTGTTGGCCTTGCTTGTCTCTTACTGGCTAGCTCTGCTTTAAGTAATTACCCCATAATTGTTAATCTAAGTATGTCTCTTACCGGAGAATAGTTCCAGGCTCCTACCCCATGGCGCGTTACATGTTGACTCTCTTGTGTTTCTCCTTCCCAGAATCCTCCTGGACTCCTAGTCCCACCTATCTAGATTCCTATTGCCCAGCAGTGCTTTATTGACAAAGGACTTCCCCAACACTAGCTCTTATAGACCAGGCTGGTCTCGAACTCACAGAGATCCACCTACCTCTGCCTCCCAAGTGCTGGGATTAAAGGGGTGCGCTACCACCACCTGGCTTATTATGCTATTTTCATCCATGCATATGGTGTGTGTGTGTGTGTGTGTGTGTGTGTGTGTGTAGTGAGTGTGTAGCCCAGGATTGCCTGGCTACATCTTGAACCTTTTTAAATATTTATTTTTATTTTTAACAATGTGTGCATGTACACAAACATGTACATGTGTGCATGAGTACATGTGTGTGTCCACCCATGTGCAGGTACCTGAAGAGGCCAGAAGAGGGCATTAGATCTCCTGAAGCTAGACCAACAGTTGTAAACTGCCTGATGTGAGTGTTGGGATTATGTATTTTTATCCACAGAGCAATCTCCCCAGCCCTTTGGAGCTCCTGAGCTTTTGATCTTCCTGCCTCTGTCTCTCAAGTGCTAGGGTTACAGTATGCATCACCATCCTGGGTTCTTTTAGAAATCTTCAAGGGTGTAACATAGTGTTGTTAATTATAGTTATCATAGATGGATGATAAGTAGATGATAGATAGATAGATTTGGTTTGCTTATTTGGGGTGCTATAGATCAAATCCAGGGCCTGGTCCATGCCAAGCAAGAGCTCTACCGTTGAACTACATTCCTAGCTCCAACATGATATACGTTGCTAAGCACCACCATGCACCAAGCACTGGGCTGGATTTGAAGGATATGAACGATACAGAGGATTAGAAGGATACAAAGAGCACAGCCATAAACCAGGTGTGGTGGTGCGTACCTTAATGCCAACGCTTGAGAGGCAGAGGCAGGAGGAGCTCTGTGAGCTTGAGGCCAGCCTGGTCTACATAGTCAGTTCTAAGACAGGCAGAGCTACAGTGAGAACCTGTCTCAGACAGACAGATAGACAGACAGACAAACAGAGCACAGTCTGATGGTGAAGAGAGAGGAAGAGTCAGCTGTGGAGGTCCATAGGTGCACATGTTGGGCTACAGGACAGGGGGGAGTCTGAGAAAGACTTCTCCCTGGGCATGCATGATTTATCAAGATAAGGGGAACTGGGGAGGCATTGTGGAGACAGAAATTGAACTTGGGGGGCAGAGCTGACTCTCTTAGTCATGTGTCCGGAGTCCACCTTTGAAAGCAGCCTGTGAAAGTGATGTACTATGTTCAAGGAGAAAAGGGACCTTTAGGTAGAGGATAATGCTTCAGTGTGAACTTGTATATAGTTCTGGTGCGGACAATGCGTCAGTGTGCACGACTCTAGTGTGGACAATACGTCAGTGTACACGACTCTAGTGCGGACAATGCGTCAGTGTACACGACTCTAGTGCGGACAATACGTCAGTGTACACGACTCTAGTGCGGACAATGCGTCAGTGTACACGACTCTAGTGCGGACAATGCGTCAGTGTACACGACTCTAGTGCGGACAATGCGTCAGTGTACACGACTCTAGTGCGGACAATGCGTCAGTGTACACGACTCTAGTGTGGACAATGCGTCAGTGTACACGACTCTAGTGTGGACAATGCTGCAGTGTACACGACTCTAGTGCGGACAATGCGTCAGTGTACACGACTCTAGTGCGGACAATGCGTCAGTGTACACGACTCTAGTGCGGACAATGCGTCAGTGTGCACGACTCTAGTGCGGACAATGCGTGCAGTGTGCACGACTCTAGTGCGGACAATGCGTCAGTGTGCACGACTCTAGTGCGGACAATGCGTCAGTGTGCACGACTCTAGTGCGGACAATGCGTCAGTGTGCACGACTCTAGTGCGGACAATGCGTCAGTGTGCACGACTCTAGTGCGGACAATGCTGCAGTGTGCACGACTCTAGTGCGGACAATGCGTCAGTGTGCACGACTCTAGTGCGGACAATGCGTCAGTGTGCACGACTCTAGTGCGGACAATGCTGCAGTGTACACGACTCTAGTGCGGACAATGCGTCAGTGTGCACGACTCTAGTGCGGACAATGCGTCAGTGTGCACGACTCTAGTGCGGACAATGCGTCAGTGTGCACGACTCTAGTGCGGACAATGCTGCAGTGTACACGACTCTAGTGCGGACAATGCGTCAGTGTGCACGACTCTAGTGCGGACAATGCGTCAGTGTACACGACTCTAGTGCGGACAATGCTGCAGTGTGCACGACTCTAGTGCGGACAATGCGTCAGTGTGCACGACTCTAGTGCGGACAATGCGTCAGTGTGCACGACTCTAGTGCGGACAATGCGTCAGTGTGCACGACTCTAGTGCGGACAATGCGTCAGTGTGCACGACTCTAGTGCGGACAATGCGTCAGTGTGCACGACTCTAGTGCGGACAATGCGTCAGTGTGCACGACTCTAGTGCGGACAATGCGTCAGTGTGCACGACTCTAGTGCGGACAATGCGTCAGTGTGCACGACTCTAGTGCGGACAATGTGTCAGTGTACACGACTCTAGTGTGGACAATGCGTCAGTGTGCACGACTCTAGTGCGGACAATGCATCAGTGTACACGACTCTAGTGTGGATCTTCTTACTGAACGGCACTCCTGTTCATCTCCACCCATCAAGCTGACCCTAAAGCCAGCAGTGTGGGGAAGGAGAGCTCATACACTGTTCATAAGAGGGGAGGGGAGCCCCAGACTGGACTCTATCTTCCCGGTGTTGGGGCTGGGGACACTTACCGCATGAAAAGCAGTGGTTAGAAGTGTGGGAGATAAGGGAGGGAAGGCACCTGCTGTTTGGACCTGTGCGGAAAGACTTCCTGGTTTCCTGCTGAGCATTGACTACACAATGGCAGCTTTAGCAAGACCCGAGGGTAGAGTTGTGTCCTGTGATATCAAAAACTCATCTGTTGGATTCTTATACATTCACCTGACAGTGCTCACTCCTCAGAGATGCTATCTATAATACAACAGACCAGCTTCCACTCAGCCTTCCTCAACTTCAGCAATGTGGCCTTTGGTCTCTACACAGACGTCAACCTCAGGGGTCATCCCTCAGGTGCCTTGTTGTTTTCTAGACAAGGTCTCTCGATGGCCTGAGACTAGGCTTGCTGGTCGTTGACCCCAGGGGATTCACCTGCCTCCTGTCTCCTTAGCACTGGGACTACAAGGCCACATCACGTGTCTGCTTAGCTTTTGTGTGTGTGTGTGGATTCTGGAATTAAACTCACATCCTAAACCTTGCATGGCAGTTTACCGATGGAGGCAGTTCCCGAGTCCAGGCTTTTAGCTGGAATCATTTTAGCTAGGGAGGTGAAATAGCTCAAGCATCTAAGGAGACCAAAAGTTTATTTCGTTATGGGGACATTCATGCTAACATATTTTTTACAAATGTCCTTAATGTAGAAGGGACTAGTTCAGATGAAAATATGTGGGGCCTATCGAATGTGTGTGTGTGTGTGTGTGTGTGTGTGTGTGCGCGCGCGTACGCGCGCGCTCGCACGCATGTGCGCAGGCACATGAGTGCCAAGTGGCGAAGACGGCTCAGGGAGTGAAGCCACTTGCCACACAAGCCTGATGACCTGAGGTTCCTTCCCTAGAACCTACGTAAGGGTGGAAGGAGAGAACAAATTCTATGGAGCTGTCTTCTGAGCTCTGCAGCACGCACACACGCACGCACAAACACACTAAGTAAAATAAAAATTTTTTAAAGCCGCGGCTCTGATGTGGAGGTACATGGCGCTGGGGGGACTGACAGAGACTGAGGGAGTGGGAGTCATGTAAAGGACTGGCCTTGAGGTCACAGGCTGAATTTAGGTCTGGGAGACAGAATGAACACATTTTATCATCCTTAGAGTCTTTTAAATCCAACCACGGTACTGCCAAGGGTGAGGGCGTGCACCACGGCCAATTCAGCACTCAGGATGCTAAACCCGCAGGGAGATGGGTTCAAAGCCAGCCTGGTCCTCATAGTGAGACCCTGTTCAACAAGTCAAGCTTGAATCAGGTTTGGGGAGCACCTGCCCTGTAATCCCAGGCCTGGGGATGTGGAAACAAGGGGGTCAGAATTTCAATGTCTTTTGGGCTTGCTGATCAGCCAATCTAATTAAACTGAACTCCACGGTCAATACGAGAACCTGACTCGAAAAATAAGGCTCATGTCTTTAATCCAGGACACGCTGGTGGCATGTGTCACCAGCGACCAGCTAAGGGAAGGATTTTTAAAGACAAAACCCACAAGAAACCCTAGCTTTGCTTAGATTAGGTAGTTAAGGTGACCTCAAAGTAATCCTTGACTGTCTGTATAAGCCGGTGACAGAAGCCAAAAAGCAGTTAGTCATAGTGTAACAAGTAGATAGTCACAGCTGAACATTTTTGGGTGTGGATCACTGAGTCAGGGTTACTGGGAACTTATCTTCCAGAGACTGGAGTCAGAGTCAAACCGCTAGTGGGTACCAAGATGGATGCCTGGTATAAAATGGAGTTTCTTTAGCCATCACACATGTGTGTGCACAGAGGAAAGGAGGAAGGGAGGGAGGGAGGAAGGAAGGGAAGGAGGGAGGGGGGAAAGGAGGGGGAAGGGAGGGGGAAGGAAGAAAGAAGCAAGCTGGATTGCTTTGCTTGCATTTGTGTAAAGACTGTACCCTGAGGTACAGTTTGACTGGCTTCTCTGTATCTCTTGGGACTCCATCCATTGCTGGATTTAGAGATTTGATCAGATTCAAGTTCTAGTATTGGAAAATTTCCTTTGGAGTGGTGTTGGATATTTCTCTTGGGTACATGTAAAGTCTACTTGTCCCTCTTCCAGAAACCACTCACTGCCACCTCAGGGACATCGGGCTACATGGCCTTCTGGTCCTAGGAGGAGAAGAGAGGTCAAAGCTCAAGTAGGGTTGAGAGACACTGGCTTCACTACTCATCCCTGGGGAACCTGCTGGTCTTATAAGGGCCTTGGTGGCCCCAGGTCCTTTGTTGTGATCCTCAAGGCTGATCATTTTCTCCTCTAGCTGGGAGCCTCCCTTGTAAGCGCTGGCAAAAAAAGCTGCTTCTGCTTGGAGGCTTTCACGTGTCCTAGGACTCCAAGGCCAAAGTCCTGTGCATGCCAAGTTCTGTTTATTGCCCGGCTTCTTCATGGATATTGGCAAAGGAGGCAGAAATTCCAGAAATCTCAATTCCTCCTTCCTCTTGGCACCCCTTCATTCTCCTCCCTACCCCACCCTCTTCTCAACCAGTTCTGGGGCCTTTGCCCATTTGGTAGACAAGTGGCCGATTGTCTCTGGGATCTTCATATCCCGGAGGTGGGGGGGGGGATGCCCTAGGGTCAGAGGAGACTGCCACGGGCTGTGAAAGTGGAACTCAATGAAGCTTGCCGGGTGCTGGTATAGCCAGGGACCAGCAGGGCAGGAGAGGCAGGCTGAGGGAGAGGTCCAGGTATGAACAGAGAGTTCTGCAGAGCGGGAGAGGCACTTGACCATTGTCGCTAACCTCCAGAAGGTTCTGAACCACAGCACGAAGCCAGGGCTCACAGAGAACACGAAGGCCCCAAAGCAGGGAAAACTACAGTCTTCCCAGCAGCCTCTAATCGGCCCTTGTCTCATGCCTTCCTTCCGGTTTAAGTTAGTTTTCCTATGTGCTCCCCACCTGGCAGCCTGGTGAGACCTACAGATTTCCCCTGGCAGCATGGTTTTAAAGACATAAAATAAAATACACTGGTATTAGAAAGGCCACCGATCACGTCAAGGTATAACTAACGATCAAGAGTTTCCAGTCTGCACGGAGGAATGTAGCTCAGTTGGTAGAGTGCTTGCCCAGTGTGCAGGAAGCACTCGCTGGGTTTGATTCCCAACATTGCATAAACCAGGCAAACCTCTTGGTGCACGCCCATAATCCCAGAACTCAAGTGGAGGCTGCAGAGTTGCAAGTTTAGGGTTATCCCCAGCTACATAGTGAGGCTAGCCTGGGATACATGAAACCCTGGCTCAAAATTTTTAAGAGTTTAAGTAAGGTTCCGTTGGTAAAGCACTTGTCTAGCACAGGCAAAGTGTGGGCTTAAAAGACGAGCACTGACAACACAAGACATTCTCCTACATATTTTATGTCTGAGGTCTTAAAGGAGACAAGATAAAACCAGCCTCAGCAAGGTGCAATGTGAAAACTGCTTCTGAAAAGTTGTCCTCTACTGGGTGTGGTTCTACATGGTTTTAATCCCAGCAGTGGAGTGCCGATCTTTGTGAGTCTGAGGGCAGCCTGGTCTATACGTGAGAGCCTGTCTCAATACAATAAAAATAAAAACGTATTTCTCTGACTGCCACACTTGCCCTATGGTATGTGTGCATCACATACATGCAAAATAAAGTTTAAAAATTGAAATATATGATGCACTATACACGGTTGCTCTAAAGACCAGTTGTTCCTACAGGTCATATCCCTGTCCTCAGCACCCCTGTCCTCATAGGTGGCTGCCAGCAAAGAGACGGAGGGACCGGCAGGAACAGGCCATCTTCGAAAGGGATGGTCCGCGTTACAGAAGAAGCTGCTCACAACAGGGCAGGAAGCCAAGGGAGATATTCCCGAGAGCTGCGGTCCTGCCTCACACTGAACGTGGGGGGGAGTACGGGGGGAGGGCGGGGCGGGGGGGGCGGGGGCCATGTTAAGGGACACAGGACAGGAGGCCTTCAGGGAGTAGAGAGGCCACAGGAAAGGGCAGTAGGGACGGTGGGCAATCCTTGGCATGAGAAAGAGCCAAGGACTTCGTGCTCACCACAGACATCTTGAGTTTTCTCTTTCTAAATCCTAGTTTCTTAATTGGTAAAAGAGACTCACAGTCCCTCGTGGTATCAGTGTCTCCATTAAATGAGATGCTATTAGTAGTGAACAAAATGTTTAATGTCTCATCTTGTGTCATATTTACTAAATATCTAGCTAGAGCGAACCTCTTAAAAGTAACTTATTGGCGCTGGAGAGGTGGTTCAGTGGTTAGGAACCCTCTTGAGGGCTGGAGTTTGGTTGCTAGCGCTAAGGCAGCTCACAACTGCCCTTAACTCTAACTCCAAGGGATCTGGTGTCCTCTTCCTTCCAGCCTCCAAGGGCACCCATGCTTGTGTGGCATGTATATACAAACATGTATGTCGTACCTGCTGAGCAGCCTGCATCCACGAATGTAGCAAGGTGGTTGGGATAGATGACACAGAGACCGGTAGGCTGCTTTAAGAAAACTTTATGCTTCCCAAGTCAGCTTAGGAGGAGACTCCCAAGAAAAAAACGCTTCCCTTTTTAAGGACTTCTGCCATCCATCTACATACAATTCTTCCCAGACTTCTCACCCTCCTGGCTGGTGGTTTAATCTCCGGCCCCAGAATCCCAGAATCGGGGAGGGAGAAACCGCAGGGAGCAGGAAGAAGCATCTAGCCTTAGGGGGGATCAAAGTCATGGTGTTTCAGTGAGGAGCCCTTATCTGAGCCCTATCAAGAGCTTTATAGCACTGAATTGTTTTCAGTAAACATTATCTCGCAGTTGCCTGCTCCCAGGCCAAAGGGGAAGTGGGTTTCTGTTCAAGGTCTGATGTCCCCACACATGTACATAAAAATAAAAGATAAAATAAACCTTAATTAAAAAATAAACCTTATAATAGGAACGGATGAGTTTGTGTTCATTCAAATTTACCCTGGTATTCACCCTTCTCTCCATTGTCCTCTTCTTCCATACTGGAGGAGGGTGTCCCACCCCTGTCCCTGCCAAAGGTCTCTACAGATTCTTCCATTAGTCAGTCTTGTGAGGACTCAGGGAAAAGAGGAGCCTTGTGAGGACTCAGGGAAAAGAGGAGTCGTGTGGACTTCGGAAACCATGCAGAGTTCTCACGAGTGTGCTCCCAGGTACATTTTCCTGGCCAGAGAAGTAGCCACAGGTTCATAAAAACTCATCTAAGCAAACAAAGCACAGACATAAAACTTGTCATGTCTTGTTGTGTCCTTTTCCGGGTTTGAAAAGAGGTCTTAGGGGGAAGGCAGAGCTTAATGCAAAGAAATGACACCCAAATGGTGGGATTCAGGAATCAGTGGCCCCTGGGGAGAAAGGCTTTGGGTTGGGGGCTCCAGTCACGCCCTGTGATGATGGTACAGGAACAGCTTCATGTTCCTTTGAACTGTCAGACTGGAGGGGCCAATCTCATAACTGAGCTGCTTTTTCCTGTCAATGGAAACAGTAGGTGAAATTCTGCTATTTTTTGTTTTAAGGGAAAGACTTTAAGGGACCGGAAGATAGTTCAATGGATAAAGTGACTGATGTGTAAGGTTGAGGATCAGGGTTCAAACCCCTAGAACCCCCACAAAAGTGGCAGTGGGCACAGTAGTCAACCTGTGATCACAGCTCTTGGTGGGCAGAGATGGGATTCTGGGGCTAAACTGGCTAGCCAGCTGGACTCACCAAACTGGCAAGCTCTGGGTTCAGCAAGAGACCTAGCTTCAATAAACAACTGAGGAAGAAACCAGTGTCCATCCCTGACCTCCACACCCACACGCATACACGTGTGCCCGCATGTGTGCCCGCACACACACACACACGTGTGCCCGCATGTGCCCGCACGTGTGTGAAAGTGCTCCTGTATAGACATGCACACCACAATACACACACATGAAAAAGAGTCACAGGGGGAGGGGGGCTTTAAAATGACAGTGGAGACCTCGGTGAAGTCTTCAAACATGATTCCGGGCTGGTGCTTGGGTCTCTTTTAGCCTGTAATAGCGTGACTGCCTCTCAGAGCAAAGGGCATGTAGCTTTGCTGTTAAGAGCAGCTGAAACCCCGCCAAGGCAATGCTTACTTCATTTAATCACTGCCCCTTAGCCACATTGTTCTCCTCAATGCCCGACTGATTCTTGCAACTTCTAATGCCTTACATAGAATTAGAAATGTCTATTACTCCCGGACTTGAAAAACTGCGGTTATTAAGCAGGAATGTAGAAGGTGGACACCCTTGTCTTGTTGCTGATTTTATCCATTTGAGGTTTCCTCCTTTCAGCATGATGCTGGCTGTGGGCTTGTTTCATATTGCCTTTTTCCTGTTGACATGTGTCTCCCTAGATTCTTCAGGACTTTATCGTGAATGGATGTCAGATCTTGTCGAAGGCCTTTTCCGCATCTCGTGAAAGTATCATGTGGTTCCTGTCTTTGAGTATGTTTGTGTGGTGAATTACATTTACTGATTTACATACATTAAATCATCTCTGTAGCTCTCTGATGAAGCCAGATTGATCATAATAGACAGTCTTTTTAACGTGCTCTTGAATCAGTTTGCAAGCACTGTATTCAGAACATTTGCTTCATAGTGAGACTGGCCAATAATCTATCTTCCTTCCTTCCTTCCTTCTTTCTTTGGTTGGATCTTTGTCTAGTTTTGGTATCAGGATAATACTGGCTTCATAAAAAGATTTTTGAAGTCCTCCTTCCTTTTCTTTTCTTTCTTTCTTTCTTTCTTTCTTTTTTTTTTTTTTTTTTTGAGACAGGGTTTCTCTGTAGCTTTGGAGGCTGTCCTGGAACTAGCTCTTGTAGACCAGGCTGGCCTCGAACTCACAGAGATCCGCCTGCCTCTGCCTCCAGAGTGCTGGGATTAAAGGCGTGCGCCACCAATGCCCGGCTCCCTCCTTCCTTTTCTATATTATGAAATAGTTTGAGGAATATTGGTGTTAGTTGTTCAAACATTTTTTTAATTTTATGTGTGTGGATGTTTTGTGGTTGCATAGATATATGTCTATGCAACATGTGCATTTAGTGTCCTCAAAGGTTGGAAGAGGGCATTGGGTCCCTTAGAACTGGAGTTTCAGATGGTTGTGAGCCATCATATAGGTGCCAGGATTCAAACCCAGGTCCATTGGAAGAGCAATCAATGCTCTTCACTACAGAGCCATCTCTCTAGCCCCAAGTTCTTCTGTGAAGGTCTTCGGATTCCATAGCACACACATGGGCTGGGGAGATGGCTTAGTGGCTACAGAGCCTGCTGTCCAAACAAGACCCCAGTTCACATCACCAGGCTCTCTATAAAGCCCTGGGCATGCTGGCATGTGACTGTTATCATGGCGCAGGGTAGGACAGGGTGTGGGAGGAGCCTCAGGAGCCCGCTGACCTACTAGTCTGACCGACATGGTGAAGTGCAATGGGAGACCCTCGTCTCAGAAACTGAGGCAGAGAAAGAGAAAGACACTACGTGTTGACCTCTGGCCTCCATGTAAACACATGTGTATATTCATGAACATGAACACAAGCATACAACACACACACACACCAGAAAAGCTTGTCTGTGTTTTGTGATGCACAAGAGCTTTAGATCTTTAGAATTTTACCATATTGTAAAGGAACTTTATTCTCACTCATTCATCACGTGACAGTTTCTGCTTTCTTTCTTCCCAGCCCCAGGCAACTACTATTCAGCTCGATTACAACAAAACAAAACAAAACAAAAAACAACCCCTAAACAACAACAACAACAAACTTGATCTGAATGGAATTGTGCAGATTTGTTTTTGGACCGTCTTATTTCATTTGATATAGAGCTATCAGGGTTCAAATGCCAGAATCGCCTTTTCTTGAAAAGCTGCGGAATATTCCATTATTTGTGCGTAGCATTTTGTTGCTACTTATGTTGTTTGTTGATGTTGCTGTTGGAGACAAGATTTCCCTGTGGAGTCAAACTTGCCATCCTCCTGCCTCAGCATTCCCAGTGGTGACGTTATAGGAGCGCATCCCTCGTGCGGGTGCTATTTTGCTTTGTTTGTCTTTGAGGCAGGGTCTTGGTGGCTCAGGTCATGTGGGAACTCCTCCCCCAGACGCAGGTGACCTCAGCCTGTGCTCTGCGTCTGCTTCTTGTGTGCCTGCCTCTCTGTCCTCGTCTTCTCTTTTTTTACAGACAACAGCAGCTACACCACAGCTTTATAGCTATTCGTGAGTTTCCTTCTGGTAAACTAAAACTGAACGGGAAAAAAAACTGTCTACTCAACAAAGGGGGAGGGTTTGGGGACTTGAATATTTAGCTCCTCCCCCCCAAGGGCTTTAAATATCCATGAGAAATAGAGCAAGTTCATCAGTGATAATTTACAATGTAAGTGGTTTCACATGGCATTGACATGGCCCCACTACAGCAAGAATGAAAGTAGAATCCAGAGCAACAGGGCTGTGGTTCTCCTTGTCTGTTTGAGGTGTGGTCTCTTTCTGGCCCAGCTGGCCTGAACTCTCTATGTAGCCCAGGCTAGCTTAAACTCTACAACTCTCCTACTTCAGCTGAGCATCTTTTCTAGTTTGCTTTTGCTTTTGCTTTCTTTCTTTTTCTTTTCTTTTCTTTCTTTTTCTTTTCTTTTCTTTTTTTTTTTTTTTTTTTTGGTTTTTATGAGACAGGGTTTCTCTGTATTGTTTTGGAGGCTGTCAGTCCAGCCCGGCCTCGAACTCACAGAGATCCGCCTGCCTCTGCCTCCTGAGTGCTGGGATTAGAGGTGTTTGCCACCACCGCGCGGCTGTTTTTGCTTTCTGTGATAAACCACTGACCAAAACCACCCAGGGGAGGAAAGGGTTTATTCCATCTTAAAGCGAATAGTCCATCACGAAGGGAAGTCCGGGCAAGGACCTGGGGCAGGACTGACGCAGAGCCGTGGAGGGGCACTGCTTACTGGTTTGCACTGCTCACCGGTTTGCACTGCTCACCGGTTTGCACTGCTCACCGGTTTGCACTGCTCACCGGTTTGCACTGCTCACCGGTTTGCTTCTCATGGCTTGCCCAGCCTGCTTTCTTTTTATTTTTCACTGTCCTGGTTTTTTCGAGACAGGGTTTCTTTGTGTAGCCCTGGCTGTCCTGGAACTCGATCTGTAGACCAGGCTGGCCCCAAACCGGACCTCTGCCTCCTGAGTGCTGGGATTAAAGGTGTGTGACATCACTTTCCTGGCCTCAGCCTGCTTTCTTATATAGCCCTGGACCACTTGCCCAGGGGTGATATCATACATTAGTAGTCTGGGTCCTACATCAGGCCAGTCTGATGGAGGCGTTTTCTCTGTAGAGGTTCCTCTTCCCAGATTAATCTAGTTTGCTTCAAGTTGACAAAAAAACAAATAAACTAGTGAACAGACTATACCATCACAGGGTGGATTTTTTTCTTTTTGAAGGAGCAATTGTTGTTTCTTACATTTTATTTGTTGTGGAGTGTGGGTTTGTGTGCCATGGTCTGCTCTTCTCACCATGTGGGGCCTGGGGATTGAATTTAAGTTGTCAGCCTCCGCAGCAGCTACATTCATCTGCTGGGCCGTCCTTCTGTGTTCTGTTTGTTATTTTAGGAGATGAGGTTCTGGTGACCTTAAAAAAAAGTAAGCGTGTTACTGAACCGCTTTATGATTTTCAGGGCTTTTTCTATATCTCTTTTGGTGACTTGCTCTTCAGAGGGAAGTTAGTAGACACAGCAATATTCTTAAATAGAAATAGGTGGTCAGACCTGCTGGTTCTTTCACTTGACGACAGCATAGAAGCAGCAAGTGTTTAGTAGAATCTATATTTCCAATTTAGGTCTACGGTCCTTTCCCCTGTCCTGACTTGCACGGCTCTCTATCAACACTGAGTCCCTGTGGGAAACCACAGACACATCCCACTGTATTCTGGTACTCTGCAGGCTAGGGGCTGTAAATGCACTCTTAGATGTCTTCAGGCCATAGTGGGCTCCCCGCAGTGGCTGTGGTAAGTGAAGGGGAATCTGAAGAACAGTAATAAAAGGATTATCAAGGGCCGGGCCTTGGTGGCACATACCTTTAATCCCAGCACTCGGGAGGCAGAGGCAGGCGGATCTCTGTGAGTTCAAGACCAGCCTGGTCTACAGAGCGAGTTCCAGGACAGATTCCAAAAGAATACAGAGAAACCCTGTCTCAAAAAACAAAACAACAAAAACAAACAAAGATTATCAAGTGTTTGTTTTATTAAGAGGATAATCTAGTTGCCTAATTGCAATGAAGAAGAAACAAAACTGGGTGTGTGCCGGGCGTTGGTGGCGCACGCCTTTAATCCCAGCACTCGGGAGGCAGAGGCAGGCGGATCTCTGTGAGTTCGAGACCAGCCTGGACTACCAAGCGAGTTCCAGGACAACCTCCAAAGCCACAGAGAAACCCTGTCTCAAAAAAAAACCAAAAAAAAAAAAAAAAAAACTGGGTGTGAATACTTCTGCGGCCAGAGCCTGCCATGACCTTAGGCTGCACAACTGTTCACTCTGCCAATTTCTCCAAGAGGGACTCAGGCATATCCTGTGGTCAGAATTGCTGTCAGCCAAACTCCATCCTCAAACCCCACTTGCCTTTTAGGAGGTAGTACTCCTAATGATTAGTACAATAGGGCCAGCAAGAGGGCTCAGTGGATAAAGGTGCTTGCTGCCAAGCCTGAGCATCTGAGATCCGTTTCTGGGATCCACATGGTAGAAGACAGAACCAACTCCCACAAGCTGTCTTTTGAACTCTTCATAAGTTCATGATGGAGAAAGAAACTCCATTTTGTGTGAGTCATCCATCTTGGTACCTAATAGCTGTTTAACTCTGAGTCACGTTTCTAAAAGATAAGTTCCTGCAACTCTGATTCCTTGACAACCACCCAGAAATGTAGAGCTGTGACCATCTGCTTGTTATGATATGACTAACTACTGATTTTGGCTTTTGTAACCCGCTTATGCAGATCAAGGTCTCCTTGTGTTTTTTGCCTGCAGAAACCCTTCCCTGACTCCTCATCTGGCTTAGAGTCTGTACTCATGCTGGCAGTTTTAATAAAATTGGCTAATTATAATCTAATTGAATATGGAGGTCCTTTCCTGGGGGTGATGAACTCTGTAACAAGTATGGGAGTATACACATGATTGCATGGATACATACAAATATATATAAGTAAATAAAATGTAATGAAACTTAAATAAACATGTAAAAATATGTATCTACCTCCTAGTACAGACTTTTCTCTTTTCCATCCTTGACTCATTTTATTTAGACATGTTGGTATTGACAAAAGCCCCTACTGGGTGCCCCGCTGTTTAGAGAATAGGCACAGCTCATACTAGCAGTGTCCATGCAGCTGTGTCTACTCCTGGTCTCCTGGAGAAAGCATGATCCAAACCCGAGACCAGACAGAGGGGAGAGAGAGAAAGAATACATTCACACGGAAAGGAGACAGTGTGAGAGGCACGGAAGAGAGAGCTAAGAAAAGGGGCGTGGGGAGACACAGACAGGTGAGGGCCGGAGCCACAGAGGAGGATGGACAGACAGCACCCTGGACACAGGGAAAGACAGAAAGAAGAAAGTAACAGGAGATGGAGACACAGGGAGGAGGCAAAGAGAAACTAAAAATGAAAACGTTTTGAATAATGGAGCTGGAGAAATAGTTCTGGGTTGGAGAGGCGCTTGCTGGGCAAGCATGAGGCCCCAGCTTCAACCCCCAGGACCCGTGTCTAAAGGAGAAGCAGAGGGTGGTCGTGTGCTTGAAAAGCCCGTGCTGGGAAGTCGAGAGGGGCGCTCTCGGGGGCTCTAGGCCAGCTTCAGGTCCGTGGGAGACTATCTCCAAAAGGGAAACTGGGGGTTGGAGAGGCGGCTCAGAGTCCAGAGTGCCTGCTGCTCTTCCAGAAGGCCCGAGCTCAGTCCCTGGCACCCACACGGAGTGCTCCAGGGGGTCCAGTGCCTTTTGTGGTCTCTGGGGGCTCCTGCATGCACATGGTGCACATAAATTCACAAAAGCCCACAATGACATATACGTAAATAATATAAAAAGCTGGAGAGTACCTAAGGAGTGACACTTGAGGCTGACCTCTGACCTCCAAGCATGTATGGGCCCTCTGAGGGGGATGGGGACAGAGAGAGAGAGAGAGAGAGAGAGAGAGAGAGAGAGAGAGAGAGAGAGAGAGAGAGTTGAATAAAGATCGACTCGGTATATGCTGCAGTGTTTTTGTGAGGCAGTGAAGCGGAAATAAGGAGAGAGAGGCCCCCTTTCCTTCCCAGGAAGAGAGTACAACTGCCTCGGCAGATAGAAATTGTAGAGAATTTTCTGGAGGGTCAGGTGACTTCTCCACCTATGCTTACCACAAGCTGGTTGAAGTGCTCACGCCCTATGCAGCCCCTGACTTTATCACAAAGAGGGTGAGCCCCAGCCATGGGGAGTCTGGGCACACTCGGGACAGATATCTGATCTCCATATTCACTTGAGGGTTGGAGAGTGAGCCCGTGAGATTGGGGGTCAGACTACACCAGCCATGTTGAAGGGATAAGTGTTAGAAAAGGATAGAGAAGAGAAACCTGCTTAGGGTAGGACAGGGCACGGGTGCTGCTGAGGCGTGTGTCCTCTGAAGAAGGGTCACCCTAAGACATGGTCCAGGGTTAGCCTTGGCTGGAAGTACCCCGAGGGAACAGGACTGTAGGTCTCTGGGATCCAAAATTATGAAGTCTGGGTTTTCTTTGGATTGATTTATTTAATTTATTTGATGTGGTGTGTGTGTGTGAGAGAGAGAGAGAGAGAGAGAGAGAGAGAGAGAGAGAGAGAGAGAGAGAGAGAGAGAGAGAGAGAGAGAGAGAGAGAGAGCCCACAGAAGTCAGAAGAAAACATTGGATCTCTTGGAACTGGAGTGACAGGGCTGTTAGCGCTGTGAGTGGCAGTTCATGTGCTGGAAACAGAGCCTGGATCCTCTGCAATAGAAGTAAGTCTCTTAACTGTTAGCTCACCTCTCCTGCCCCGGAAACCTGGGTTTTCTCTGTTTCCTGCTTAGTCTTCTCCCTGCAGGGCATGCTCAGAATCTACAAACAAGATCTACAAACAATGATTCAAGGCCAGGAAGGTGGCCACATCTTTCATGCCAGCACTTGGGAGGCAGGGTCTGGTGGATCTTTGTGAGTCCAAGTCTAACTTGGTCTACATAGTGAGTCCCAGGACAGCCAGAGCTACATAATGTGACCCTGTCTTCAAGAAAACAAAAGTCAACGATTGATCTGCAGTGTTGATTCAGGGCTGGTCCTTCAGCTCCAGCAAGGTTTGGAGATCCACAGATAACCTTCTTAAAATTCTTGCCTGTGAAGATTAATCACCTGTCTCCCACAGAAAGAAAAGGCCCTGGGGAGATGCTAGGGAGTTTGGCCTCTGTTGTACCTGCCTCCACAGAGCCTGAGGTGGGGGACAGTCTGTGGTTCCAGTACCTCCAACCTGTGACTTGCCCTAGTGCAGCCTTCACAAATTTCTTCAAGGGCCTCCTCGTCTTTCCCGGGAAGTGAATCTAGGGGCAGACCCTGAGTATGACATACAAAAACACGCAGTCTGCCCAGGGTTTGCTGGCTCAGAAAAGCAAGCAAGTGACAAATAACCCGGACGTGTTTTTTTTTTTTTTTTTTTGGTTTTACGAGACAGGGTTTCTCTGTATTGTTTTGGAGGCTGTCGGTCCAGCCTGGCCTTGAACTCACAGAGATCCGCCTGCCTCTGCCTCCCGAGTGCTGGGATTAAAGGCGTGGGCCACCAACGCCCGGCCAGACGCGTTTTTTGACCTATGTACTCACACCTTCCGTAGTCATGTGTTTATTCCTGAGACAAGGTTTCACTGTGTAGCCCTGAGTGGTCTGGAACTCTATGTAGACCAGGCTGGCCAAGAACTCATAAAGATCTGCCTGGCTCTGCCTCCTGAGTGCTGGAATTAAAGCTGAGAGCCGCTGGGCGTTGGTGGCGCACGCCTTTAATCCCAGCACTCAGGAGGCAGAGGCAGGTGGGTTTTTGTGAGTTCGAGACCAGCCTGGCCTACAAGAGCGAGTTCCAGGACAGTCTCCAAAGCCACAGAGAAACCCTGTCTCAAAAAACCAAAAATAAATAAATAAGTAAATAATAAAAAATTGAGCGCCACCATGACTGGCCTTGTTTATTTTTGAGCCAGGGTCTCACTATGTAGCTTTAGTCGGGACTAAAAGGTACGCACCACCTCCACACCTGGCCCTAGTGTTTCCTACTAGTGACAGATTTTTGGAGAGACGCATCATTGAGCAGAAAGCATTTCCAGCCTCTCCAGTTGATAGTCCTGCTGTGGTCGGGAGTCCGGGAAGTGGTGTTATAATTTTAAGTAGGTTTGGGAATAAGGAAGAGGACCTTGCGGCGTGGGTGTGGCTGCCGGCTGCCTCTGTCTGACGCCGAGAGAACACAGACGACCTGGATGGGTTCTTCGCCCGTTTGTAGTTGGGTTTAGAGTTAATCCTAACTCAAATCGAATTCCCTTACTCCGGGCTGGTAGGTAATTGTGTGAGACCCAGGAATAGGCGAGGAACCTAAGCTCTCTGGGAAGAAACATCTGGACATGAGAGTAACAGGAGCAATGTGTTTCTGACCTCAGCAGTAAGGTGCACGGCCGTTTTAGCTAATTACGTCAATTGCTAATACACAACTGGAGTCCTGTAGACCGCAAATCCCGCGGCAGTGCTGGGGCGCGGAGGCCTGGACGAGCCACTACTCAGCCTAGCCCTGGACACAGGCAGGCGCCTGGAGCCTGGAGGTGCCTGAGGCAGGGACTTCAGGCGCGCGATGGGCGGGGTCAGGGGCGGGTCCTGCTCTGGACCACACCCACTTCAGAGTCTGGCGCGGGCGGGCTGAGCGCTGCTTAAAGAGCGGTGCGGTGGCGCGCCCGGCGTAGTGTCGCGCGCGCAGGGCAGCACACGTGTCTCCCGGTGTGGCTCCTGAGTTCCACCCTACCCTCCAGGGTCGAGAGACTGGGGGTGGCCCCGGACCCCTTTTGGTGTGCGCTCACCCTGGCCTGCGTGAGCGTGACCCACGCAGTTCCCTCCGCTCCCGGAGCCAACTTGGCCAAGCAACTGTCCCGGGAGCGGCGCGCGGGGGGTACCGGGCACTGCGCATGCGGAGCTCCAAATTCAAACAGCTGTGCCCAGGTCTGCAGTACCGGTGGACCCAGAGCCGCTGGATCTAGGGGACGCTTTCTCCGGGAGGTGGCCACTGAAGAGCCATGGTGGACCGGGGTCCCTTACTCACCTCGGCCATCATTTTCTACCTGGCCATCGGGGCGGCGATCTTCGAAGTGCTGGAGGAGCCGCACTGGAAGGAGGCCAAGAAAAACTACTATACACAGAAACTGCATCTGCTCAAGGAGTTCCCGTGCCTGAGCCAGGAGGGCCTGGACAAGATCCTACAGGTGAGCCGGGGGTCGCCCGAGTCCCTCGCGTGCACCTGAGGTGTTGGGGCTACGGCGATGTTTTAGGGGAGACCCCTCCCTCCTACAACGCCCGATGACACCCCTCCAAGCCAACCAGAGGTCCCAGGGTGTTGGGGAGGAAGTTCCTCATCAGGTGTCAGGTTGGAACGATCTCTCTCTCTCGTCCAAAGACAAGGGGGTTCCCCACGCGCGCAGACTCGGTCACAACCCAGTTCGTTCCGAGAACATTGGGGGTTGACTCCAGGGCGAACTGGGCCCCGCGGTGGCGCAGTGTGGGTGTGCGGGTGCCTCCCTCTTTGGAGGGAGATTGTGGGGCGGATAAAGGCGTTTATCTTTCCTTGGAGACGCTCCCGGAGTACGGGAGCGGAGCCGGGTGCCACCCCTCGCGTCTCCTCCTCCTGCTTCTGGGCCGTTGCCGCGCCTGCTCGACCTTTCTTAAGAACTTGAATATAGTAGTAGTTTTTCTTGAGAGCCCCCCAGGGCTCCGCGGGTCGCTGCTGTCAAGAGTGGGGCAGGGGGCTTGGAAGGGTCCCGAGTGCCCCCGGAGGAAGGTCTGAGGTTGGAATGCTGGGAACGCTCCCGGGCTTCCGGGAAGTCTTATCAGGCTGAGACATCCCTCAGACTCGGAGTTAAGACTTTGCCAAAGTAGCAGGTTGCACAAACGAACACCCCAAACCAGGTAGTCCCTTTTCGGGGAGGGAGGAGAGTGTGGGTGAAGGGAAGTTTCCTCGGTGTTGGCTTGTGGAGTCTCTTATCTGAGAATGCACACGCCCACTGCACGGCATTGACCTCACCGTGGTAAACTTGACGGATCATCTCAACTGGAACCTTGTGCCAACTTGGGGTGAGAGGTCCCCCGGTACCTGTTTCTTTGAGGGCTCAGCCCCAACCATCTATCCCTGTGCCGATGGCCTCCTATCAATAATAGCAGGATTAGATTGGAGCTGGGATAGATTGGCCGAGCTATTATAGATCTGATCTGGTACGGTTAATGGACATCGCCTCCTCCGTTCTTTCCACGAATCTCTCACTCTCTGGGGTCATTTTCCTGTTTTTTCAAATGGGAACAAACCATCTTCATCTTGTCCTACCTACCCTGGACTGCTCCTGCTGTAATGGTAAACTTTTGAGAAAACCTGAACATATCTTAGTGGCACTCACCTCCTATGTTGTCTCCAGTTTGCAGATGGACATTCACTGAGATAAGACGTGTAATTTAGGTGCCTAAGGGACCACGGGCTATGTAGAGAATTGTCCTCAGGAAGTCTTCCAGACGGAATACACTACCAGGTGGGGTAGAGTAGAGTCACCCGTCCCCTGTGCAGTTTCTGGGAGTTTCTAAAGGTGCACGGTTGGTCTAGCTCCTCTTCCAAGGGGTTCTGGAAAGATCCCAGTACCCCCTGCTAGGTGCCTGCTGTGTCTGGGTGTGCTGAAGGAAGGTGGTCAGTTGATGGTTTCCCTGGAGGAAACAATATCTCTGGAGGGGAGTTCTTGCGGTTCGCCCCAGGGCTTCGTTTGGGGGGGCCAGGGGAGGATGGTGGTGCTAAGTGTCCCTCTCCCTGCTGCTCCTCTGCCGTGGCAGGGGAAGCAAGGAAAGAATTCAAGGCTAAATGTGGGAAAATAAACTTCAAAACACAAGAGGGAAAGGGGGTGGGGGCGGGCAGGGGTTACGCAGCCGAGTGCATCTGGTGGTGGTAGCTTTACAAGCTAGGCGGCTTCCGTAGGGTTTTGAGAAAACAAAACGCCTTTATTTTGAGGTTGCTTGTCTGTCAGTGGTACCTCCACCCCCAAAGTGGACAGGTAAAAGGTCAGAAAAAAGGATTTGAGCAACATCAGACCAGTGTGATTTGGAGGAAATTCTAGATACTTTGCTTGAATGAACAAGGACAGCCCTGTCATCCTCCCCCCCCCCAAAAAAAAGCCTTGCCAACCCGAGCTGGGCAAATTCCCTCCTTTCAAAGGAAAAACCCAAGAAATGAAAAAGGACAAATGAAAGCATTTGCCAGCCTCAGCTTAATCTGCAAAAATCTGCCTCTCTCGGCTTTCTGATCTGTGACTTGGGGCGCTGCCTCAGGCCTCAGGAAATTGGTTTAAGGAAAAAACTGAAAACTCAAAAATCTTCCCATCTGGCCGCCTATGGCAGCTTGGGTATTTTCCACCTGAGGTACTAGGTTTTAGCCGGTCTGAGCTGCCCTGGTCGTCACAAAGCAGCCCCTTAGTTGAAAATTCCTGGGGTGGGAGCGGGAGGTAGCCGTGCTTGGGTGGGGTGGGGTTTACTGCTGCAGACTGGGCTACCTAGGGGAAGGCACAGAAAGACAGGGGGAAGTCTAGGGAGACGCTGTCAGGCCCCCCGCTCGCTCATACTGTGCCAGCACACCAGCCTGGGACCATGACTGCCCTCCTTACCTTCCTCCTTTCTGAATTCTCAAGTGATAACTGCTCCTCATTACTGTTGCAGTTTTTTTTAAGGCAGGCTCTCAGACTGGCCTAGAACTCGCTGTGTAGCTGAGGATGACCTTGACCAGGCCTCCTGCCGTCACTGGTGCTATACCTCCTGCTGTGAATGTAGGCGCTGGGGGAGAGCCCAGGACGTTTTTGTACCCAGACAAGCATTCTTCGCCGCACTCCAGTACATCTTGGGCTCTGATTTTAGTTTTTTTTTAAACAAATCTTACTTATTTATTGATTGGTTGATTGCTTGATTGATTGGTTGACTGATTGAGACAGGGTCTTACTGTGTAGCTCTGTCTTGTTCATTATGTAGACCAGGTTGGCCTTGAACTCAGAGATCCGTTTGCCTCTGCCTCACAAGTGCTAGGATTATTGTGTGCCAGTATGCTCATCTGATTTTATTTAATTTTTTATTTTTTACTTTTGGGTTTTTGTTTTTAGAGATAAGGTTTCTCTGTGTAGCCCTGGCTGTTCTTGAAGTCACTCTGTAGACAAGGCTGGCCTTGAACTCACAGATCCTCCCGCCTCTGCCTTACCTGCCTTATGAGTGCTGGGACTAAAGGCATGGGCCGTCGCGGCCCAGCTAGTTTTTGAGATAGTCATGGTATGTAGTCCAAGTTGCCCTTGAATGCATAATCATTCTGCCCGATCCCCTGCGGAGGCTGAGATTATAAGCATATGCCTTCATGTTTGGCATCGCCAGATTTTTGGTGGCTGGCTTTCCTCGCTGTTGTCAAGTATATTTCTTTTCCCTTCTTTCTTTTTTACTCAGCAAGGGACACTAGCATTGGTAGTGCATCCTACTGTGTGGAACACTGTGGTTAAAGTTATCCTCATTCTACGGGAACACATAAGATGATATTGATTGCCTCCTGGCGTGGCCATTCCTCATCAAACAGTTAACTTACCTGAGCCTCGATTTCCTCATGTGCAAAATGAGCAGTTTGGTGAGAGTCCGGGAAGGAGGCGTCAATAGAAGCGGGCAGGCTCTTGCCACCGCTGCTAACATTTATTGAGTTTTATGGAGCACTCCCCGAGGAAGGCACCCTGCCAAGGACTTTACCTGCTTGCTTCGGGTACATTAAGAAAGATAAGGCGGCTGACACCCTTGGCCACAAGGACAAGAACTTCAGCCTGTCTCCAGGCCGTATCCACCTTTGCCAGCCCACCACAGGAGTGTTGCTTTCTCTAAGTGAGCTGAGTTAATTGGTTCAGCTTGACTTTGGACAGCTGGGAAATTCTATTTTTTGTTTCCTCTGGAACAGGCATTGGCACGCAGGCTTCTCCGGTGTGGCTGCCTGGCTGACCCGGCACTGTCTGCGTCACTGAAATTATGCTCTGGTTCGCCATTCACTCCTTCGCACGGCTGTATTTTGGAAGCCCCTCTTCCTTCTCCCTCCCCCAAAGTAGAGGACCGAGTTGAAGTGTGGCAGACTGACAGCCCGTGAAACAAACTGTTCCGCATCCCTACAGAGGAGCTCTCAAAGGCATCTTAACATGGAATCCAGGCTGGTCAGGGAGGGGTCTCAGGAAGTGAACTTAGGCCGGAGTGAAGAAAGAGCCCTAACTTTGGGATGTCCCCCTCTCCTAGCACAGAAGAGTCGCCAGGCTTCTTGGTGGGAATCGCATGTCCCCTGGGACTGGGATAGGATGACAGTTGGCCTTTTTCTGCTCTGGTACTCCAGACTGAGCCCTGGGTTTCCCTGGGCAGCTGGCATAACTGACCCACTGTGAAAAGTCCTGGATCCGGATGACCACTTTCCCACCTGGACTCCAAAATTTGCTTTTTGGTTTTTGCTTGTTATGGCATTTGAGATGGACCAAAAGGCCTCCCTCATGCTAGGCTGAACTACATCTCCAGTCCCTTTAAGCTTCATCATATTCTAGTGGTTTCCATGTATACCTCCTTTAATTTCTAAGCTCTTAAATCCTCCACACGTTCAACAGGAGTAATACACATCCCAGTCTCGGAATTGTGAACCATTACTAATACCTGTCCTCCCCCAAATTATAAAAAAAAAAACCTCTGGACTCTGTCATCATGACTTTTGTTTACAGTGAGGCATTGGAAGGCTTGGAGAAAAGGTTCTCTGAGCTCAGGGGAGCAGAGGGTTAATATATGAATACCCACTTTGTCTCAAGCCACGGGGCACACCGAGCCTTACAGCTCCCTTCGCCTGCCTTGCGTTTGAGTCTTGAGTTTGGAGACTTCCGTGTCTCCAGCTCAGCGTGAATTCTCAGTCAAGGGCTGCAGAGGCGGAAAGTGGGTTTCTCTGTATAGCCCTGGAACTCTGTAGACAAGGCTGGCTTTGAACTCACAGAGATTCAACTGCCTCTGCCTCCCAAGTGCCTGAATGCTGGGGTTAAAGGCGTGTGCCAGCATACCCAGTTTAAATTGAGTTTTTGAGAGGAAGAAGAAAGACAACCCTCCCTCCCTCCCTCCCTCCCTCCCTCCCTCCCTTCCTTCCTTCCTTCCTTCCTTTGAGACAAGTTTCTTCTTGTAGCCCTGGTTGTCCTGGAACTCATGCCTGGCAAGGCAACCCTTTCTAATGGCTTGTTTTCTCAAGTTACACAAGTTGAAGACTGGAAAAAGCAAACAAACAAAAGACCAGTACCCCAATTCCATAAGTCTGCTTGAGTTAACTGTACTGGCTAGAGTTTTAGCAGTTAAAATAAATTTTATTAAGCTGTGTTGAGTTGTGTGGAGCCTTTGGAGAAGCACTCCCAAGTAGAGATGGACAGGCTTTGAAGGGCTGAAAGTGGGTGGTGGAGGGTCCCGGGACGCGGCCTGGAGGAGGCGGTGATTGTCCTTCTTAGTATTTTCCTGGGGCTTTGCTCTATTTATAGGCTGGTGTTTAAGAGAAACGCTGCGCTTGGCTAGCCCTGACCTGGGGCCAAAGGCTTTCATAGTGAACTTGGCTGTTTGCTGTCAAATTGGGCTCAGCTCTGAACTTTGTGTAAGGTTTTGTTTTAGGAATGAAGGGACGTGCAAAGTTTTGGGGAGCAGAGGAGCCAGGCGTGTGTAAGAAGTGAGGTAGGTGACCACCAGGAAGCATGCAGATAGAGCTGTCTTTGCATTGTTGTGATTGTTCTGAGTCCGGTCCCCTGGGTTCGTCTGACCATCTCTGCTCCTGCCCTGCCTGCTCCCTGGCACCTAGAGTCAGGTGGAGGAGGTAGGTAGGCCATCAGAGGCCTCCCTCTGGATTACCACGAGCAGTGTGACCGAGGCGTCCAGTGGCCTCTGACGCCACATCAGAGCCTGCCCACATCAGAGCCTGCCCACATCAGAGCCTGCCCACGTTAGAGCTGCCCATAGTACTTTTTTGCTCAGAGCTGACCTCGATCACAGATGTCAGTGCTCCACCCGGGGTGCTTGGGATCAGAAGTGATTTGGTTTTCACAGATTTGAAGTGTCTGCAGCAACATGACCAGCTTGAGGACAGGGCCCAAGTCAAAACACAAAACCCTTTTGTTTTATGTGCAACCTGTACACACAGCCCGAGAGTGATTTTATGGACTGTAGTGCACCTGTGTTTTGATTCAACCTATGAGGTCGGGTATAGAATTTCCCGCTTGTGACATCACTTCTAGTACTCAAAAAGTTTTAAATTCAGATTTTCAGAGAGAGGTTAGCCAGCCTACTCAGGACTCTAACTCCCAGAAGTTCTGCCATGGAGGGTTCCATGCACAGACACAGTGACTTCTAAATGGTGTTGTAAAGCGTCAAAAAGACTTGTGCACGCACGCACACACACACACACACACACACACACACACACACACACACGCGCGCGCGCACACACACACACACACGCATGCACGCACACACGCACACGCTATGGCCATGTAACTGAGGTCAGAGGACAAGTTGGTCCTATTTGTCTACCTTGTGGGTCCCAGGGGTCAAACTCAGGTTGCCAGGCCCTCAGGAGATGCCATCCATCTCACTGGCCCAAGACTTCCTAGAACACTTGATGCTGGGGCTAGCTAGCACACAGGGAGGGCCTCTTGCACTAGGCACACACGACATGCCACTTAGCAGCTTTCTCAGTCCTGAATTTATTTTTTAATTATAAAAAACAAATATAGGTTCTGGAGAGATAGATGACTCAGCTGTTAAGAGCAAGTACTGTTCTTCTAGAGGACCTGAGTTCAGTTCCCAGCACTGGCATGGAGCTCACAACCACCTGTAACTCCAGTTGCAGAGAATCTGGTGATTTCTTCTAGCGTCCAAGGGTACCTGCACTCACATTCATGCAACCCCCCCATTAAAAATACTAACAGTAAATATTTAAAAAATCCAAACGTCAGACATAATATTGTCACCACTTTTTATGTATCCTTCAATGATAATAACTAGCTTCATGCTGTTGCGATTCAGATCTGTGTTCATAGCCTTTCTTTTTGTAGAACTGAAACTTCCTATTTATCAAAAATGTATCTCTTCACCTTTCCAACCAGCCACTGGTAGCCACCATTATGCTTTCTGTTTCTATGAATTTGCTGCCCTCAAAGATGTTGGGTAGGTTGAATTATGTGTGTGGTGTTTGTCTTTTGGTGTGTAACATGGCACAGCCATTAGAAAACAGTGTGGAAGTTCTTTAAACAGTTAAAAATAGCCCTGCCGTATAATGTGCCCTGGCATACGCTACGCAAATGCACCGTCACCGAGCCACATCCCAACTGTCAACTGAAGGTCTCATTTTATTGTTGCGTGTGTGAGAGAGAGTGTGTGTGTGTACAGGTGTTTTAACTGCATGTATATCTGCGCATCATGTGTGAGAATGGTGAATGAGGAAGCCGGAAGAGGGCCTTGGATCCCTGGGAACTGGAGTTAACAGATCGTTGTGAGATGCGTCTGGCTGCTGGGAACTGAATCCTGGTCTTTGGGGAGAGCAGTCAGTGCTCTCAACTGATGAGCCGTCTCTCCAGCCCCTCAACTGAGTCTCTTAAAGAGCTGGATGAGAGGCAGTGGGAGAGGGGCAGTGGGTCCTCCCCTTCCGCAGCCCCCAGAGAGGTGTCATTTTGCATGACGGTGCTTGGGCTGCAGCCACAGGCCAGGGAGGTGAGGGTCAGATGACAGAGCCTTGTGAGTTTAGCCAAGGAATTTGAACTCCATCAAATGTTTGCTGTTTTCAAGGAGGGGAGTGGATAACGTTACAGAGAGTTCTCTCCCTCACAGCCATTTACAACTTGCAAACAGTGGAATATTCTGACCGAAATTAAATTTCCGTAGACTGAGCCATGCACCTCACAAGTGCTCTGATAAGGACGCCTCCTCCTTCCTCTCCACTTCTGGTGAAATGGAGTGTGGCTTTTCCCAGAAGGCCACACTTCAGCCCCCGTCTTCACCCCAGACTCTGACTGTGGCGCCTCTTTCCCTGCCGTGGCCCTGTCCCCGTGGAGGTCCAGGTCTGGGGTAGTCTACCCAGACACTCCACTCCAGTTTGACGTTCCTCAGTGGTGGAAGAGGTTGGAATACTTAGCTCTGCATGGCTTCTTAGCCTGTAGGCTTTTATGAGGCTTAAGCCCAGGCCATCAGAGACCCTATGGGACAGAGAGGGGGCCTTCTCTTGCTGGTCAGCATTTCTGTGCAGGGAACCTCACTGGAGGGTCTTTGAGCCTTGAGCTCAGTCTTGCTGGGGAGAGGAGGTTGGACTGGGGTGGCGAAGTGAGGGGAATTGCCGCGGAAGTGCTGAGTGATGGGTAGCAGATGGTGGAGGGTGGAGGGGAGGACAGGCTTGCGGGCCTTGGAGTTTCCAGTTCCCATGTCCAGAAGCCTGTGGAGGAACCCCAGCCTCTGTCCTCAGGGAAAGCCTGGACTGCAGGAAGAACAAGGAACCGCTAGGAGGTTGGTGTTGGTGAGTGACCTGGAGTATCTGGTAGAGCACCATGGACACATGGGTTTTTATTCTCCGACTCAAGGAGGGAAGAGCGCTGAGTGAGCATGGCTAACAGGCCTTTGAGTGTTCTGTGAGCTTCTACGTCTGTGCCAGGCAGGAGTCACTGCTGTTTCCTTTGCCCGAATGGACGCAGCACAGTCAAGGGCTGTGGTTCTCTCTCTTGTCCACTAAGCCTTGGTCTTGCCACGCATGGTGGAGCACAGGTGGGGCAGGGAGGAGACGGTTACTAAGAATTTCCTTGGCTCTGAGCTGGAGAATCACTGGCTGGCAGAGTCTCATTGAGTCTTTGGCCTGTGGCTTTCTTCAGCAGAGTAGATCACTGAGATGGTCTCCGTTGTCACCTCGCCTGGTTTTAGAACCACCATGGAAATGTACCTCTGGGAATGTATGTCTGAGAGAGTGTTTCTAGAAAGGCCTAAAGTCAGCATCATCACCCTGGGGCCCAGACTGATGAAAAAGTGAGCTGGACCCCAGCGTTCATCTCTGGTTCCGACAGAGGACAAATCAGCTGCCATATCTTCCCTGCTGTACCCTCAAACTGAGCTAAAGTGGGGCCCTTTAGAAATTACTTCTGTTTGTATGTGGGCTCAATATTTTATATGTGTGCGTGCTCTGTGTGTACAGAATGTGTGCCACATGACTGCCTGGTGCCCACAGAAGTCAGAAGACAGCTTCCAGGGCCTCTAGCACTGTAGTCATGGATGACTGAGCCACCGCGTCGGTGCTTGGAACTGAAGCAGGTCCTCTGCGAAAGCAACAGGTGCTCTTAGCCACTGAGCCATTGCCCCTGGCCTGGTCCTTCTTTTTTAAAGTTGTTTTGTTGGTCAAGCAGTGAGAAAGGTAAATCGGTACAGGAACTGGGGTAGTTTCTGTGATAAGCCTGACCACATGATCTGAAGGTCTTTGGAACTGGTGCACATGGGGGTGTCACAGCATGCTTTCTGAAGCAGCATTGATGGGCCACCCTGGTAGAGTGTGGCAGGCCAGAATGCCCATGCCTTCCCCTGCCATGATGAACTACATGCTCTTGACCCGTGAGAGCCAGAATATAACCTTCTTCCTTAAGAAGATGTCAGGTATTTGATGACAACAACAAGAAGAGTAACCAAGACAACCACAGAGGCTGTAGTGTGTCTGAGGCCTGGCAATTGGGAGGACGAGGAAGACTGACACCCAGCCCTCAGACGTGGAACCGTTTGTCTGTACATTCTGTTGTGTCTGTAGTGGAAGAAACAAGGAGGAAGGCTGAGATGGGAAAAGGCAACATATGCCTGGGTCTTCAGAACTTTTGGGGCTAAGCATCCAGGCAATTGATGGGTGTGATTGTGAGCAAGTTGTCTCCTCCTTGAGATGGGACAGTAGTACTCAATTGTCCTCATGCTCAGCCGCTGTGTCAGGGTGCTTAAACCATACAACAGGTGACCTACATGCCAGCTGCTCACCCTGCCCCCTTTCTCTGCCCCCACCCCTTCCCCACAGGCCTCATCATGCATTAATCTGGAGGTTGGTGGCAAGGAGGGTGATGAAACCCATCAGGTCCATCCTTTTTGGGTCAACCACCAATCTTCCATTCCTTCCAAATGAACCCACGATTCCCTGCACGGTGGGTATAATCAACGCTTGAAAATATGACTTCTCCCTTCCAGGCTCAAGCGTTGGTTAAGTCTTTCCTCCTGGAGAATCCTGGGACCAGCTGGCCTCATGACGGTTTTTCCTAGGTGGCCATGTAGGGTTGGAGGCAACACTGAGCCCTCCCTAGAGGCTAGACAGCACCAACATCCTGGGGCTCTCTTGGTGGCCAGGGCTCTTTGATTGGCTTTGCAATATGCATTCTTGCTCCTCTCATCCATCTAAATATTTAGGCTTCCTGCTGAAATATTTAGGAAGGACTGTGTACTTCCCTGGCTGTTGTCACCCGCTCCCTCATGCCCTACTGTAATCTGACTGCAGCTGTTTAACCAACTCCTTCCTGCAAGGGGGATTCTTGTCCAAAGTCTAGGAGAACCTGTGCAGGGTAGCTGGCGGCAGCACTAGCTAGCCTCCATCACATATCTTGGAGGTTGGTCCTGTAGGCCAGACCACCAGGATCTTACCGGCTTCTTCTGGAGGACTGTACACCTCAAGGCTCCTCCACTCGTCTGAGTCAACCTGTACTTGGGGCTGGGGGAAGGAAACCTTTGGGCTGTTATGAAGACAAAAGCTGGTCATCACCAGAGTCCCAATCTTTTTTTTTTTCCGAGACAGGGTTTCTCTGTGGCTTTGGAGGCTGTCCTGGAACTCACTCTGTAGACAGGCTGACCTCAAACTCACAGAGAGCCACCTGCCTCTGCCTCCAGAGTGCTGGGATTAAAGGCGTGCACCACCAACTCCCGGCCCGGAGTCACAATCTTAACTATATACTGGTTTGTGCTATGTGACCCTGGCCATATTTTACCACTCCATATCTATTCATCCATTTATTGAAGGATTGAAGTGCCTTAAATTAGACCATAAGGGTCCAACATGGGGCAGCTCTCTGTCCCCAGAGTTGCGTGACCAGACCCAGTTCTCAAGATGTCCTGCATGAAGGTAAGTCTTGCTTCATGTTTTGTCATGCCCGGGTGCCCATTGGCACATACCTCATGGAACTCTGATAAGAAGGCCAGGCCTCTTGAAGATCAAAGGCAGGTGGCTTCAGCCAGGTAAAGCTGCACTCACTGGCCTTGGTCTCTCACAGGCTTTGAAAAAAGTGATCAGTGTTTATGGATATTGAGCCGGCCCATCGGATAAAGGCTGTCCTCTGACCTCTGCATGTGTGTCATAACTTGAACACACCCATACACAATAAAAAATTTCAACTGCAATAAAGAGTTTATTTCTGTGTTGGATAGTTTTATGTTAATTTGATGTAAGCTGGAGTCATTTGGGAGGGGAACCTTAACTGAAAAACTGTCCGCCCTGACTGACCCAGGCGTCAAGCCTTTTGTGTGCATTGTCTTAATGATGGTTGATAGCGAGGGTCAGGCTCACTGTGGGTGTTGCCAGCCCCTGGGCTGGTGGGCCTGTGTTGTGTTCTGTAAGAAAGCAGGCTGGGCAAGCCTGGTAACAGGCCAGTAAGCCGCCCTTCTCCATGTCCTCTGCATCAGCTCCTGCCTCCAGGTTCCTGCCCTGACCCCCTTCAATGGTGGCCAGTGATACAGAAGTATAAGCCAAACAGCCTTTCCTCCCCAAATTGCTTTTGATTATGGTGTTTGATCACAGCAGTATAAACCCTAACAAAGACAGTTCCCAACCCCACCCCACCCTGCCGCCTCAAACTACGTCTGGGGGTATCGGGTAAGGACAGACTCACATTTTTTTAAACTTGCATATGCATGTGCATACAGTAGGTGTGACATCTTAGTGTGTATGATGTGTGATAGCCAAAGGAGGTTAACAGTGCTTCCGTACCCGTACCGTTTCTTCCTGTTTGGAACCTTCGGCAATAAACTCAAATCCTAGTGACACATGGACCATGCATCCTAGACCGCTAGCCTACTGGTTATTTGGTTTTTGTTTTAGATTGTGTGTGTGTGGAGTGTGGGTCTATGGGAGAGTGTGCAGTGTCTGCAGAGACGCTCCTTCTGGAGCTAGACTTCCAGGCAGTTGTGAGCTGCCAAGCAGGAGTGCTGGGAACCAAACTCGCGTCCTGTGCAAGAGCAGTGTGAGCTCTGAGCCTGTGAGCCCGCTCTTCAGCCCCAAGACAAGTCCTGTGCAAGAGCAGTGTGAGCTCTGAGCCTGTGAGCCCGCTCTTCAGCCCCAAGACAAGTCCTGTGCAAGAGCAGTGTGAGCTCTGAGCCTGTAAGCCCGCTCTTCAGCCCCAAGACAAGTCCTGTGCAAGAGCAGTGTGAGCTCTGAGCCTGTGAGCCCTCTCTTCAGCCCCAAGACAAGATGTCACTGTGTAGTCCCATCTGGCCTTGAGCTTGCAGACCCTCCTGCCTTAGTTTCTTAAGTGTTGGAGTTGTAGGCACATGCCACCAAAATGTAGTTGCTCTCTTTTTAGAGAGGCCATTTTTTTTAGTCTTCCATACATGTGAGAGCTTGTGTTTGTGCTTGTCAAAAGCTGGCATTTGAGTCCTTCCTTGGATGGATGAATTTGGTATTTGAAGCAGGATTTTCATATAGTTCGGGCTAGCTTTAACTTAGCTATGAGTCTGAGATTGTTCTTGAACTCATCTTCCTGCCCTCACTTCGTTACCCCATGGGTTTAATCTGCCTCCTCTGTCTACAGATTAGTCAGATAGTAAGCACCTAGTTACCCTGTCTTTGGGGGCTGGGGAGAACCGTGGGAGTCTATCAACAGTCACTCAGCTGTCACTCAGCAGCGGGCCCTTCTGCTGCAGCCATCGCCTTTGATGGGAGTGTCCCAGTAATGAGCTTCCCAGTCTGGGTCTGTTTATCTGCAGAGGAACACCCCCACCCCCCAGCTCCATCCTGCCCCATCCCTGCCATCCTTTGTTTTATAAACCTTCCCCAAACTCTTCCTGGGTTTCTGGAGGCCCAGGCTGTGGTTGCCAAGCCCTGGTCTTCAGTGTTCTGCTGGGTGCTGGGGCAGCAGGGAGAAGCTGTGGTTTCTACTTTCAAGGAACTGGAGATTATACACACATGTTGGCCGTCCTGCAGCAGTACTGAGTGCAGACCTACTGAGTGTGAGCACACATGGCATGTGTGACTAGATCTCTCTGAGGACGTTGTACCTAGCCCTGGCCCTTCCTGCAATTTAGGGAATGCTTTAGGCTGTGTTGTGGGGAAATGTGGGCTGGGCTGGGCTGGGCTGGGGTGGGCCACCTGTGTGTGTGCGCGTGCCCCTGCCTTGTTTAATCTTCAGAGCCTAGCAAGGAGGAGCTCTGAGAAGGCCAGGACTGTTTGCATGAGAGGAGGCGGCTCTCTAGCTGATAGTCTGTGGTGTGCCAGGCTAGACCACAGCCGCATTGGGCTGTGGAAACCCAGGGAGGGAGCAGAAGTGTTTGCAGGGTGTTTCCTATAGCGCCCGGGTGACCTCACCCAGGCTTCAACAAAGCTTGCTGATGCTGGCCACCCCACCCACCACCTTGCCTTTTCCAAGGGTCTGCAGAACCATTCTCTTGACACTTCTGCTTCCTCCATGGGCCGCACACTGCGAGGGGACCTCTCCCCCATAGCCAGATATGTGCCATCATCCCATTTGTTGACTGGAAACCAGGGCCCTGGTAAGGAATGACGAAGCTGGCGGCAGAACCATCTACCCTAACCTGTTCACATTCCATGACATTATGACTTGCAAATGCATTGGCCATATTCGCAGCTATCCAGGGATGCATGGGGTCTGTGGGCTGCAGGTTGGACTTTTCGGGTACAGAGGCAAGATCAGGTTCATGGAGCAGAACGGATTGTAGGTCTGCCTTTGGGCCTTCTTAGAGGTAATACTTAGCCCAATTCTACACACACACACACACACACACACACACACACACACACACACACACACACACACACACACACACGCACGCACCTGTGTATGTGGGTGTGTGTTAATGAGTGCGCTCGTGTGCAATGTTGCGTGTAGAGGGTCCCCTTATCTGAAACACAAGTCTCCGTTCCCTGCTTGCACAGCAGGGTAGCTGGACCGTGGCAATTCTGCCTGTGCCTCCCACTTGGCTGCAGAGGGTGCCGAGATGAGGGTGGCATTGTCACTTGTGACTTGGTTTCTGGGACTCCGAACTGAGGTCCTTACACTGGATGATTGGATGATACATCCTTGTAGCATTGCTTTTAAAGGTATTGATTGTGTTTGGGGGTGCAGAGCCTGCTTCATTTCTTGTCCTAACCTGCCCAGCACACCCTTCCCTGAGGTCTGGGGGGGCTTCCCTGCCAGTGGACACTGATGGTAAATGTTGCTGGTGTGGGAAGCTCCCAGTATGGTGCAGAAGGGAGGGTGTTTTTCTGGGCCAGTCTAGAGCCGGGGGCAGAAGGGATCTGACTGAGACCCACTCCAGCCTCCACCCCACCCTCCTGGGGACTCTCTCCAGTACTGGACTGTTGGCTGGCGTCTCCTGCCCATCGTGGAGGCTGCAGGAGGTGATTGACATGGAGGGCACCTCTCCTGGCTGCGTAGCTTGAAAATGTAAGACTGGAAGGAGCTTAGTAGTACTTTAACCAGCCTCCTGGAGCCGGGGCCCAGCCCTTTAGGGAAAGTTACACAACTTTGTCTAAGACAACTGCTTACCTACCAGGGGTGGGGAAGTACAATGAAGAGCAATTAGAAGCTGGGGGGCAGGCAATTAAGGAAGGGCTTCTTGGGAACAGTGGCCTCAGAGGGCAGGTCAGTCAGTCAAAGGTGATTACCACACCTGCCAATGGCTCTCCTGCTAACCGCCCCAGCAGCCTAGGATTTTGGCCCCCAATCTGGAAAAGCCTCGGGCCACTCCTCCCTCACAATAACCTGGGCCTGGGGTGGGGTGGGGAGGTGGACTGTTGATTTTAAGATTTCAGGATTCTTTCTGTTGATTCAGGCAGATAGGGGATTTCAGGTCAACCTTCTGTGCCAGAAGGGGTGTTCTGCAGGCAGGCCTGCATGTCTGTGGCATGTGTCTCCCAACTTGACCAAGACCTTTGAGGTTTATCTTGTTATTTCTTTTTAAGACAAGGTCTCAACTATGTAGCCCTGGCTGGCCTGGAATTCACTGCGATCCTTCTGCCTCTGCCTCGGGAGTGCTGGAATTAAGGGCGTGCGCCACCGTGTTAGGTGACCTTGAGATCCACTGCTAACAGATGACTTGGGGGAGGGTGGCAAAGAGAGAGGCTCACAGCAATGAATGGTCTGAGGTAAGGGTTCTTGCACACAAGCTGAATAATTGAGCCAGGATCACTCAGCTAACCATCCACTTGCACACAGGCGTGAGTCCGGAGCCAGAGCGCGGCAAAGTGGGCCTTTATTTTAGAGACTTGCTAGGCCACAGTCACTCCCTTCCCCCCTCTCGGGTGGCCCAGGATGGCTTTAACTGCTGGTGACCTGGAGCCTCTGCCCGCAGAGTGCTGGAACTGTGGGCACACGCACCACCCGTTTTCATTTGGTGCTGGTCATGGAGCCCAAGACTCCGTACACGCTACTGGGCCGCACCCCCAGCCCTCTTCAGACCTTGTCTTCTCCACACTTCCTGGTTGCTCCAAGTTTCAGCAGTTGCCCTGAACATTGTTCTTTGTAGCCTCTGGGGTTCCATATCCCAGGTGCCGTCTTGTCATCACCAAACAGACCATATATGTAGATCTGTTTACCACTTTAGGCATAAAAACTTGTAAATCAGGGAAACCTGGGTTAGGCCAGAGCTGTCAGCAGTGCCTCCAGCCTGCCCCCACCCCTATTTCAACACCCCTAAGGAGCCCTTGGCCTCCATGCACCGCCTCAGCCTCCTATCCTTGGGCAAGACCTCAAAAAGGAGCCTACAAGGCAGGGTTAAGGCGCTGGAGGGGAGGTGTAAGGCCTCGCGGGTGTGACGTGTAGGCTAGAGCCACGCTTGTGACGGGCACCTCTACTTTGCCTCCCCAGGGTTGGTGATCCCCGCCCCTCACAGGACCCTGCTCAGCACTTGGGAGGGAATCTTTAGTCTTTCTTTCCTCCGGTGGCTCACACGCCATCCAGACACATCCCTGCCAGGGACAGCTAGGTTGCCTGTAGTGTGCTGAGGGCTAGGCGGGGGAAGAGGCTTTGTGGAGATTCATCTGGGCCAGGGTGGCCTTGGTCTACGGTGGGGTTCTTGCTGCTCTTGTGCCCAACCCCCATGCAGGATGCAGGTAGGTACCTGTCCACGGATGACCCTGGAATAGCCCATTCCTCCCTAGCACTGCTGTTCAAATAAAACTCATGTCCCCTGGGCTGTGGAATGCATCCTGCCACTGTTGGCTTTGGAAGGGTGCCCTTCCCCTCCCAGCATCCCTGCCCCCTCCAGAGCTGCCAAGGGCGTAAGTGCTGAGCAGGCTAAGTGGGGCAGGCTGCTGTGGGAGTGTCTTGTCAGCACCCCCAAGTTAGGTAGCCGAAAGAGGGAGAGTGTCCTGATTAACAGCCTTTCCGCACACCCCTCCCCCTGCCTAGACTTTGGTCCCAGCCACATATCCATTGGAATGACTGGGACCCGCTAACCCATGTTTGGGGACCCTCAGAGGATTTAGAGGATTTAGAGCGGCCATTGCACCTCTCTGATGCTAAGGTTTGTTCACTAAGGCCAGTTGAACAAGGAATTCCAATCGTAGGCTTGGTACTGGTTTAAGGGCTATGGGAATGAGGAGAAATGCTAGATGCCGTGTGCCTTCCTTTGAAGTAGGTGGGGCTTAGTGTGTATTTGGGGTACTGTACAGTGCTCAGAGTAGGTACAAGCACAGCACACTGCTACCATAGGTCCTCTCGCTAACAATGAGCGCAGGCTGGGGTGTCATGGTGCTATGCCCTGACTGGGGTGGTATGGTGCTGTGCCCTGGGGCTGGGTCTGAGCACAGGCTGGGGTGTTCTGGTGCTGGGGCTGGGGGTTGGCTTTCTTTGAGCACCACCTCTCAGTACGCTGCTCCAGGGTTTGTCATGTCCACCGTCTTTCCCACTGCTCTCCACAGGACTCTCGACTTATGCCCTGTTGCATCCAAAACCGAGGACCCTGAAGGAGAGTGATCGTTCATGAACAACCAACCAACCCTTAGTGAATGGCTAGAGCCAAGCCAATTGGGTCCCCTCTGCCTCTGCCTGCCAGCAGCCTCCAGGCCTCCCTCGGCAAATTTCAGTGTGCCCGCCCCCAATCGGGAAGATGGTCTAGGCAGGCGCTCCCCACCCAGCAAGCACCCTGGGGGCTGACAGGCAGCACTCTCTTGGCCAGGGCACTTAGTTGCAGAGGTCATCCATAGTTGCTGGTGACAGTGCAGGAGAACCTCCCTAAGAGTTTGCCTGGCAGTGCCTCCCACCCCCACCCATCATGGAGGGCACTTTTGGGTACTGTTCTGGAAGGTTCTTCTTGCTACCCAGTAGCCTGGAGATTGACAGAGGCGTGTTTTTGACAGTCTTGTCTTTAGAGATTGACAGAGGCGTGTTTTTGACAGTCTTGTCTTTAGAGATTGACAGAGGCGTGTTTTTGACAGTCTTGTCTTTAGAGATTGACAGGCGTGTTTTTGACAGTCTTGTCTTTAGAGATTGACAGGCGTGTTTTTGACAGTCTTGTCTTTAGAATGACTGGCACGGAACTTCATGTTTTCAGTTCTGCTTGTTCTGCGAGGGCTTCTTATGTATCTTTGGGTTTATTTGTTCTGCATATGCAAAGCGAGCACTGCCCCCTAGCCTTCCCCAGACACCAAGCTTCCTGAAGCCAGTTTCTTATCTGACCTTATAACTGCCCGGCACTCTGCCTCATGGCTCTGCTCTTACTGTTTCACCCACCTTTAGTGGTCACATTGGTGTTCTTCGGCCTATGGTGGGTGGCCCCTACCCTGATGGTATGGAAACCCTGATTCCTGAGCTGCTTGGGGCACAGTGGTTTCCATTGAGTGATTTTAAAAGCAGGTTTGAGGTTCAAGCCACACTTCAGATTTACAAACACGAGCCAGGGGATGTTAAGTTTAGCACTGAGTCACAGAAACTCAATTTAAAAACAGAAGCCAGGCAGGGCCAAGCTTTGGAGACTGGATTATTGATGGCTTTATTTTTTCTTCCTGCCGTGCGCATTTTCTGTAATGCAGTCGTATTGTGTTTATAACAAAGAACTTGCTTTTTTTGTGGCATGAAATGCATGCATGTACCGTTCACCCACTGCACACTGGTGGTTCTTAATGTGTGGGGAACACAAGGCTCATTTTAACAGAATGTCCTCTGAAAGCCAGTGCCCCTCAGTAGTCATTGCACAGTGAAAGTATGGTCTTTCAGTTTAACAGAATGTCCTCTGAAAGCCTACCCCTCAGTAGTCATTGCACAGTGAAAGTATGGTCTTTCAGTTTAGTTACTAGAGTGTAACCTGCTGGGAAGCCAGTGCTCAGCGTGACAAGAACTTTCTAGAACTGTGTACCCCGCTGAGTAATAGTGCCCAGGGCTGGAGGAAATGGGTGGGGGTTTGAGATCAGGCCGCAGAGTTGGCTCCATTGTCTTACCTGAGTTAAGATTTCCACACCCATATCAAAAGCCAGCCATAACTGTGTGTGCCTCTAATTCTAAGGCCAAGGAAGTGGTCAAGAGAATTTAATTTGTAGGGCTTGTTGGCCAGTCCTACTAGTTAATCAGTGAGCTCTAGGTTTATTGAGAAACACTATTGGGAAAAAAAAATAAAGGGAAAGGGATTGAGGAAGACACCCAAAATCAACTCATGTGTACACACACACACACACACACACACACACACACACACACACACACACACACACACACACACTGCAAGACTGGTCACCTAGCCTGACATGGGTCAAGAAAGGCATGTAGTTCCATTGTACTGACAGCTGGCTGTTGTTCCCAGGATTGGTTGGTGTCTTGCATAGGTGGGGATGGGGGCCACTCCCAGGCACTTTTTGGGGGGTCTATGAACAAGTGAGGTCCTGACCCCATATGTCTCCAGCCCTGTCACCTTCCAGTGGCCCAGGAAATCTCACCCTGAGTTTGAGATTAACAGAAAGCAGGAGCTCAGGCAAGAAATGAAGTAGACGTCCAGAGAAGACGCACACCCTGGGGAGATGCAGGTATGCTCGATAGAGAGTCTACGAGTGGGATATGCCGGGGTGTGCTTATTTCTTAATATGTCATTGCTCATTGCTGTTTAAATAAATAAATGAAGAGAGTTCAGATCACATTGCTCAGTCATTGGCCGAGTTTCAAGTGCTCAATAGCCACACGAGACTGCATCTGAGTATATCTCATAGCGCAGAGTTCTGCTGGGCTGCAGGCTGCTCTGTTTTCTGTTGCTGATAATGCAATACCACAGATGACTTCACAAGCCGTGAAGAAAAGAGGTTTATTTTGGCCCACCATCAAGGGCCTGTGTCTGTCCATGGGCTTCTTCCTGGCAGCATCCTGAAGTCGTCGATACACACAGTGTGTGTTGAAAAGCAAGTATTACAGTAGAAGACTGTGGGGTGTGTGTGTGTGTGTGTGTGCCTACTCTTTTATAAAGCTACTAGGACTTGGTCATAGGGGCCCCACCCTGATGACTTTATCCAATCCTGATCCCCTCCCTAAGGCAGTTCAGAACACCAAATTGGATTAAATTTCCACCCTCTTAACGTCTCACCATGGGGATTAAATTTCATTCCACGAACCCTTGGCCTGGCGGGCACTCACATCATATCTAAGTCACAGGAGTACAGCATGAAGATGCTGGCAATCTCACATGCCTGTCTGCCTAGTCATCTTGCCTTCCTGCTCCTCGGAGGACTGGCAGCACATCCAAGACTGGAAGCCCCTAAACATGGGGAGGGAGAAAGGAAGGCATGATGGGTGTTTTTTTTTTGTTTGTTTGTTTTTTTTTTTTGGATTTTCGAGACAGGGTTTCTCTGTGGCTTTGGAGGCTGTCCTGGAGCTCACTTGGTAGTCCAGGCTGGTCTCGAACTTACAGAGATCCGCCTGCCTCTGCCTCCCGAGTGCTGGGATTAAAGGCGTGCGCCACCAACGCCCAGCTTGATGGGTGTTTTTAAAGCGGATGAACTATATGCCTTAAGTGATTGCTTTAGTCCCAGCTTATCCCTGTCTGCTTTGTTTTATTTTTGAGACAAGATTTTGCCACGTAGCTCAGGCTAGCTTCGTCCTTGTGAACCTCCAGGGTTGGGAACGGGAATGTATCACCGTGTCTAGTTGCCTTTGCTGTCTTTGCGCCTTCTTTTTTTCGTGAAGGGGCCACCGTGGGCCCAGGGACTGTCGCGGCCCCCCTGTCCGCTTGCTCTCTGTCCTCTCCTTTTGCACAGCTCTTCCGTCCACCAGCTTGACCTCTGCCCAGGCTACTGGCCCTCCGGGCAGGCAGTGGCTTGCTCTGCCTTTGCTGTGCCCTTTCTGGGCACACGGCTGGGCCTCAGCTGAGACTTAGATGAATCAGTTGGCTCTGTTCCAGGCTGCATGGGACACAGAACGTCCACCCGAGGCTCCAGTCCCACCTCCACTGGGTTAAATGGACTGAGTGACTGCCCTGCGCATGGGTGGGGTGCTGGCCTTGGCTGCACAGCCAGACGCAGCTGCCCGTTTGTCCCCCCCATAGAGAGGAACGGCTCAGAGGCCCCTGGGGAGATTGAATGTGAAAAGAAACCTCCTTGTTCTCCCATCTGGACCTTTGGCCTCGTCCTGTTCTTGGGATTGACCAGAAGCCTCATGTAAGCGTGGGGTGGACCCAGGGTCATGAAGAGGTCAGGGTGTGTCTGATGTTATTATTTTATGTGTTTGGTGTTTTGCCTGCATATGTGCCACCTGTATGCTTAGTCCCCCAGAAAACAGAAGAGGGGATTCGATCTCCTGGAATGGGGGTTAACAGATGGTTGTGAGCTGCCACATGGGTGCTGGGAATCGAAGCCGGGTCTTCTGGAAGAACAGCAAATGCTCTTAACTGCTGAGCCATCTCTCCAGCTTCTAGGTTAGTGTTTAAGTGACCACTGACTCAGCTCAAGGACTTGTGCCTCAGCAGATGTGAGGATGGATGACCCCCTGGCAATTCCAAGACAGTCCTTCCTGCTGCTGTTGGGGGAAATCTTGAGCCTCAGTGACGTGGGACACAGCAACATTTATTAATCCTTCCCTTCAGTCAGTCTCGCATGGCCACACCCAGCCCGCCTTTCCCCATAGTCCCTCATGTCTGTAGTCTGCAAGCTGGGGACTGGGGGCCTCTGCCTGGCTTCATGCTTACTGTGGACCCTTTTGCCGTAATGCTGAGGGCTATGTCCTGGGAGCTGGTGGGGAGGTGCTAGTATTTGTAGTTTGTAAGTGAAGAAACTGAGGCCCTGATTCAGGGCACCAGGCAGTAAGTTGGCGCCGGGCAGACTTGTCAGTTGAATCTTCACCACCCAGTAGGAAACCTGATGGAGGGGATTTGAACAATGTAAGGGTTTTTCGCTTATGGTAGTTGTTTGGAGAAGAAGGCCTTAGGGTGTAGCCTGGTCTGGCCTTGAACTTGGGGTCCCCTTGCCTCAGTCTCCTGAGTGCTGTGATGTTGACACATGCCTTGTTTAAGTAGGCAGCATGCACATCGGAGGCTGAGACAAAAGATCACAGAATTCGAGGCCAGTCTGGGCTATCTAGTGAGACCCTGTTTAAACATAACAAAACTACCCATGACCTTGGGGGTGGGCAGGTGTGTGAGCAGGGCCGGGTCCTGCTTACTTCGGGCCCCTAGGTTTGGCAGTGGGCCATTGCCTCTGGTAAGATTCTTGTGCTGTGACAGCAGGAGAGTTTCCATTTCCTGTCGCCTAGCTCGTCCCTGGTCCCGGGCCCCAGGTTAGTGAGAGAGGGAGGCTTCTTCTGCTCCCACCACGACCCTCACCTCAGCCCTCTGTCTTGGAAGAGCCCCAGCTGTGGTTTTCCATCACCTCAGTGCAAAATGGCCTGTGACTCTTAACCTGGTCACATCCCACACTGTGTTTGGCCTATGATGATAGGAGTGTGGGTTGCGGTGACGACGGCCATTCACGAAGAGTAGAAAAGCTGGGCCAGCCGTTCTGGGTGGCCCCTGTGTTTTCCCGTGCGTGAGTGGTCAGGGCCACTTTCCCTCACTGTTTGGTGTTCCTCTATATGTCCTCCTTGGGGTGACTAAATGAGGGGGGGCATCCTATGGACAGAACCCCCAGTGTGAGATTTGGGAGGGTTGTAGCCCTCCTTGTATGTTGCCCAGTGACTTTGGGGTTGTGGGGTGTCATAGTCTCAGTTGTGACCCAGTCTTCTCCTAGTGGGTCGAGGCAGGGCCTCAGAAGCCATTGAGGCAGAGAAAGTGTTCCTGCACTGCCCCTCCTTCCCCTGACCCACAGAGAACTGTCTATGCCAAGATGCTATGCCCGGTTCCTGGCAGTTTCTTGTACAATTTATTCCAGAGAGGATGGAGGCCAGCTGTTGTCTGTCTCCAGCCAGTGACTAAAGTAGAGGAAATGGGCTTGGACCGCAGCCGGGGGGTGGGGTGGGGGTGGGGGCTTAGGTTAGAGTCAGGCAATAAGGAAAGGGTTTCGTGACAGGTGGTTGACTTTCGGAAGGGGCGGGCAGGGAGCCTTGTGGAGAAGATGGGGCAAGGCCACCTTTTGAGCGTGGTCGGATGACAGCCCCTCAGACAGGTCCTGGAGGCCAGATTTGGGTGAGAGGGGGACGAGCTGTCGGGATACTGTTTCCTAGAGTTAATACCACCACCCACCGCCCCGTAGGCTTTTAATTTTTAATTAGTGAAGAGGTTTATAATCACCCCTTATCAGAACTCCAGCCTGCAAGGATGGGTAGTTAGTTACACAGTGTCGAGGCTGCCGGCCACAGGTAGAAGAAAGGGAGGGCAGGTGGGTGGGGAAGCTCGCTGCCTTGTCTGTGACATCTTGAAGGACACAGTGGGACAGAGCCAACCACACTCCTAAGGGTACAGGTATAACCTGGAAGTAGCCTGACAGGGGTTAGGAGCAGACATCCTGGGGAGGCAGGAGCTGGGAGACGCAGCACTTAGGCACCTATGCTCGGTGGGGCAGAACCGGCAGCCACCGGAACAGGGTTGCTGCACAGATCTGAAAGGCTTCCTTCTCTCCAGGAGAGCCTGAGGTAATGGCCTGCACTGAAAGACCCGTGGACCTTCAGCCACCTTGGACATCCCTCTCCCAGCTCCACCCTCCCCTCCCCACCCAGTCTCCTTCCTCTGGAATTTGGTTCCAAAGTCCACAAGAGTTGACTCAACAGGCCAGAACCTCTGGGGAAGGGGAAAGCCACCGGGGCCTGGAAGCAGTTACCACCACAGCACTAGTGGTGTCCCTCACCCACCTCAGCCATGGGACACTCGAGTTGGCGCCCCAGCAGGTAGCTGTCGTAGAGACCCCCGTCATTTCACTGGTTAATGTGGAGTGCTCTCCGGCGGAGGTTCTGCCTTGGGTTTAATGGCGTGAGCGCAGTCTGCCTTCTGAGCTCTGACCCATTTAGGCAGTATACGTAATGAGTCAGATAAACAGATGGCTGACAGCACGATGACTTGTGGTGATGCACTGGAAGATGGGCCTCCTGGAGAAGGAGACGGTGGAGACGGAGCCTGATTGAAGGAGGATCATGAGCCGTGGGCAGCGAGTGGAAACACACTGACCCGAGCCACTGGGCCAGTCTCTGGTCTTTGGGTGTCTAAAGGTAGTGTCACACACAGCAGTCACAGACCCTTGTAAAGCAGCATGGCCACATCTACTTTTCCCAGTATCCACTTGTCGAACATGGCGTGTGTCTAGAACCATGGTTCCCACCCTCGCCTAAACGGAACCGTGGTCCTCCTGTTTTACAGATAGGGATAATTAAGCCTGGATGGCATCAGGGTATGGCTCTACCCGCTTGCATGCTCTTGTGGGGTTAGAGCCTGGGTACGTCTGCTCCAAAGCCAGGATCTTTGCCCTAGAGTTGCTCCCAAAGGAGGGGAATCCCAAACTGGATACTTGGGGCTTTGACGTGAGCTTGACCATCTGGACATGTGTGTTCAGTGCAGACCTGTTGCAGAGGCCAGGAAGTCACGAGACAGGGCAGCTTCGATGCAGGCGAACCAGCTCTTCCCCAGGTTGTCTGCCATGGATGGAGACATGGCCAGTCAGCGGTTTCCATGGTGTCCTCCTTTGTAGCCTACTCACGGTACTGTTTTTAGAAACCTTGAGAGCATGGTTTCCTGTGGCTACTCCTTCCGTCTCTCCTCAAGGTCAAGTGTTGAAGTACAGAGCCTAAGTGTGCACACACCCTAAAGATGTGGTCAGACTTAGATCAGGGTGTGAGCATAGCTCCTACCATGCTAAGTAAGTCCCCCGGAGTCTTTACAGTTCCATACGTGTATGCAACGCTCTTGATCATAGCTGCCACAGCTCTCCCATGATCACCCCCAACTTGTGCCCCTCATGCCCTCCTAATTAGTGCTGCCTATGAGTAACCTAACAGGAACCGCAGTCCCTAAGAAAACGAACGCCCCTTCCCTCGAAGGCATTAGGTGCTGGTAGCTCCTCAGCTGGGGGCGGATGGACCCTCACGAGTTCCTCCTTGATCCATGCTAGAATTATTGACTGACTTGATCTCGTACAAACAGCCATAGCTACTGTAAGCTCCTGGGTGCCACAGCCACGCCACGCCACGCCACGCCCAGGGATGGCACTTGTTGGCGTTCCGCTGTTCAGTGTCCCTGTACCGTCTGGCTCTGTCCCAAGTGGCATTCCCTAGCACAGTCCCAGGGCTGACACCGAATCGTCGGGTTTTTCTGTGGAAAGAGACCCTCAGCCCAGAGTTGTGACTTATGGCTCTACCACCAGCTTGCTGTGTGTTTCCAGCCATGTCACTGAGCCCCTTGGCAGATTCCTCATGGATAAATAAGTGGTAAGAGGGGTATCCAGGGATATCCCGACTAACTCTAAGTCAGAGAAGGATGTAGGCGAGGTTTAAGGCCTTGGGGTGCTGGAGCCCGCTGTGTAGACTACAAGGGGATGGCAGGCTCCCACCTTTTGAGCCGGGACAGGGAGCAGAGGTCTGCCTGCTTGTCTGGAATGGATAAATTCACCACAGGGCCTCTTCTCCGAGCCCTAAGCCACATCCTCAGCCTGGCAAACCTGTGAAGCCGTTCCCTGCCCCCTCTCACACAACGAGGGTACCCTCTTGGCATTGGTCAGAGCAGAGAGATGCCAGACACCTTAGGGTCCAGATTCTGTGGTAGAAAGGGATGAAGTCACAAGTTCCAGGCCAGCGTCTCAGGCAGGGCACACATTATCCCAGAGCAGGGACTTGGGCCACTTGCGGGAGGGCGGTGCCGGTGAATGGGGGGTTCAGAGATGCTTCAGGGACATGAAAGATGCCCCTCTTGTCTTGTGGGCTGTAGAGAAAGCCTAAGAGCCGGCTCCAGGGGGCCAGCTGGTGTGCATGCTTGGGACGGAAGGGCCCTTCCTGTTCCCCAGGGCCAGTTCTTGAGCAAGCAGCTGTGCTCTGTGACTGCATCCATGCACAGCCACTTCCAACCTCCAGGTGCCTCGGTGTCCCTGCTGACATTCCATCCTGAGCTCAGACCCCTCTGGCCATTCCCGGTACTCCTGGCTCAGCCAGTCCCTGCCAGACTCTGTGCTGGCTGCCAGGACCAGGGCAGGGGACCTTCACAGGCTGAGAACAATGGGGACAAGGCCACCTGCCTTGTTTTCTTTGTCCCTTCCAAGTGAGGACAGGGTTCCCAGGCCTGTGAAAGTCGGAAACCCAGAAGTAACTGCTGAAGTCCTGCCGCTCCCTTTGGCACTGGTGTGTTCCCGGGAGTTCAGGAGTTCGAGAGAGCGTGAGACATTGTGGGTGGTGCCCCTGCGGCCCACAGAGGCTGCTGAGAGAGTGCTGTGAGGGTGCGGCAGGGGAATCCCAAAGTTGCATGGGAGGACATCCCCAGAGTGCTGACTCTTGGGGTGGGGGTGGAGAGCAGACCGTAATCTCTTTGGGTTCAGGGCATCTGTTTTTGAAAACTGGTTGAGGGGATGGGGAGGATGATTCGTTCAGAAAAATGCTTGCCATGTAATCGTGAGAACCTGGATTCACAGCCAATGCCCATGTGAAAATCCAGGTGCAGAAATGTATCTGTAATCCCAGTCCTGGGGAGGCGGAGACAGGTGGGTTCCTGGAGCTCACTGGCCGGCCAGCCTAACTGAATCTGAGTTCCAGGTTCAGTGAGAGACCTTGCCTAAAAACCTAAAGGCGGAGAGGAGGTGAGGGCGATGCCAGAGGAAGATCTGTGGCCTCTGTGTGCACATACACTTGCACATATGTATGTTCACACAGACACATACATACAAGACACACACACTCCTCCCCCTCCCCCACATGCTCGTGAAAACTTGAACAGCTCTTAAGTATCATTTTCCAGTAGTCAAGCCCTGACGGTTTCTCTGGGGTAAGACCTAGCTAATGGCTTCCCCTCCCCTGTTAAGGTATTGTCCAGGTCAAAAAGCCACAGTGCAGTAATCTTCCTCTGTGGTTTCACTTTCTATAATTTATGATTACTTATGGTCAGTTGCGGTCCAAAAGTATTCAACAGAAAATTCCAGAAGTAATTCATGAACTCACTAACCCACTGTTCTGAGTCACATGGTGACATTTCATGCCCTTTGCTGCTTCATGCTTGGGACATGAATCACCCTTTCTCCACGCTGTGTCCGCTACCTGCCCGTCACTCACCTCGTCACCGTAGTGCTGTGGTCCCATCGGCCCAGGTAACACATGGCTCCGTTTTCTGGCATCTACTATGTTGTCTTAGAAAGTGGGTAAGTGGGACAATTCTATAGTGACCCCCTACAGCATGTGGAGAATGAGTGCGCCATTTTCTATCCTGCCTGATGGGTTGCCTTGGTTTCTGGGGCTCAGACTTTTTAAATCTGGGTGTTGAGTTTCTCTATAAGGCCACCATGGTGCGTGCGTGCGTCCGTCCGTCCGTCAGTCCGTCCGTCCGTCCACCTGCACTCGGTGAGGTGTTCTCTGGCTGGTTGCTTTCTTCAGTGGGTGAAGGGACAGCGGGCTGGATGGGCACTGGACATGTTCCTTCAAGAATGAAACATGAGTGTGACGGGGAGGTCCTCCTCTCCAGCCTGAGAGGGATGGGGAAGACAGGCAGATGTGGGGCTGCTGACAGGGGAGCGACATTGGATGCGGAAAGCCATGTGGACTCTGAACATGGGGGGGGGGCTGTGCAGACCTGGGGTCTCAGGTTATGGTCAGGTCTTTTGTAGAGAAGAGGTAGGCGGAGAGGCTAAAGTTCCCTGGACGGCTCCAGGGCTTGGCAGAGGGATGCTGTGACCTGCAACAGTGTAGCAGCGTGGTGTAGCTTCCCCAGACCACCCACCGTCTGCCCCAGCGGAGACCAGCCTTTTCGTGGGCAAGGCGAGACCTGGGAGCTGGGCCTCCTGCTGGCACAAGGAGGGAGGTGGTGCCCTTGGACTCTTGCCTATACCTTGCTCTGAACTATGGCTGCCTTCGGAGACACACCCCGGGACTCGGGAGAAGGCAGTGAAGAAAATACCAGGAATTCCTTCTCCCTACCCTATGTCTGCTCAGACAGAAAGAAAGATAGAAGGTCTGAGTTCTGGACTCCCACTCCCTGCACTAAAGGCAGCTGCTGGATTGGTTTTTGTTTGCTTTGTTTTTATTGTATTTTGCTTTGAAAGATACTGCTTTCTTGTTGGTTTGGTGTGTTTTTGTTTTTGATAGTTCAGGCTTACCTTGAACTTGTGACTCTCTTCTTGCCTCTCCTAGAGTATCACGATTTCAGGCGTGCATCACCATGCCTCATTTCCGGGGGACACCCCCTCCCCCAAGACAGGGTTTTGCTGTGTAGCCCTGGCTGTCCCAGAACTCATTCGGTAAACCAGGCTGGCCTTGAACTCACAGAGGTCCGTCTGCCTCTGCCTCCTCCAAATGCTGGGATTAAAGTGCAGTTTTTGGGAGAAATTTTAAAAAATCTGTGAACGGGTCGGGCCGTGGTAGCTCATGCCTTTAATCCCAGGAAAGGCAGTGGTATCTCTAGCCTTTCCAAGATATTTTTGCTAATGTCCCCAAGTCTCAGTGGGGATTATCAGATTGAGTGGGGCCAGCTGGTCAAGATGGGCACGAGACCCCCCCCCCCGTTGGCCCTTCACTTCACCCTAACTCCCAAACTGCTTTAGGGGATGCCTTGGGGTCTCCTGCCTTTGACCTGTGCCTGGCTGTAGCTTAAAAAACAAAAGTGACAGTTGCTGTACTCAGTATAGGCCCAAACGGTAAATCACAGATATTTACCCAACAGGTGTCTTAAGTGTCGACTTTTGTGCAGAGAACCCCTCCTTCTACCCTTGGCTTCCCACTTGGAGGGCGTCATAGTAGAGACCAAGTGGACAAGGACAGTGAGTGACTGAGGCCAGTGGCAGGCAGACTTGGGGACAGTTAGGAGCCCAGTTAGGAATGTTCATAGAAGCTGCCTTCTATCCCTCCTGGGACCCGGCTGTTTGTTTAGCTCAATGGCAAACTGGTGAGGATGGCTCAGAACTGGAGACAGACCATAATGTTCCCTTTTGAAGGGTGGGCAGGGTGCTTTATATGCGCCTCGGTTTCCCCTTGCCCATCCTAACTCAGGAGACACAGTGATTTCTCCATGTGGCCTGAGGAAGCCCAGTGATGAGCTTATACAGGAAGAAAAGGGGTTGACAGTTGTCACCTCTCCTTGCTGGCCCTGCCTTCTAGGCACAGGCAGAGAACCAGCCCCGTCGAGGATTTGCCCACTCCCTCCCGTCTCTCCTTGTGGGCAAGCGGCCTTCACTTGGATCTCACGTGCCTATAGTGTCTGTGGTCCTGATTTAGACGGAGACAGACAGATGAGCTATCGAGCTCGTGACAGGCTCACTTGGCCAGTCCTCACTGGGTCCTGGATGCTCCTCGTGTGTTCAGGAAATGCAGGCCGAGAGCAGCCACGTGCTTTACCTGCTAGCCTTGGGAGACCCTGTCCAGCCAGCTCAGTCCCGGGTAGGTCCAACTGGTTCGGCGAGGACAGCCTGTACCTGAGGTGACTCAGTCTGTCGCCGCTACCGTCTGTGACTGGGAGAGTGTATTTGGAGAGGAGGTGTTGGTGACAAGCCAGTGAGGTGCCAAGCGGGTAGTAAATACATCAGGCCGCACTGACTTCTATATCCCTTTTCCTGTTCTTTCCATGTCCACTGCCTTTGTGAGGGTTTCCGGAGGTGACAGGTGTCCTTCCTACAGGAAGGACAATCTGGTCACCCGTGGGTATTCCCCTACCCCTGGCTTAGCCACCGTTTGCTCTGCTGTCTTGTGGCCTTTCCTGGGCTCCTTCTGTCTCCCCCTGACTCGTCCCCTCTCCAGCCTGGCTCCTTTCCTCCCCTTCAGCTGGATGGACTGCTGTCCCTTGGGTGGAGGTCTTTCCCACCCCAGTGTTCAACCTTAGCCTGGATACCCCACCGTTTCTGGGGTCTGCACCCCTCCCTCCCTTTCTGCTGGACAAAAGCCTCTCCTTTGTTGCAGATAAACTTGTTTAGAACCCAGTTATACCCAGGCATGATGGTGTAAGCCTTTAATCCCTGAGATGCAGGGACAGGTGGATCTCTGTATAAGTTTAGGGCCAGCCTGGTCTATTTAGCAAGTTCCAAGCCAGCCAGGGCCACACAATGAATCCCTGTCTTAAAAACAACGACTTCAGAACTATGCTTGAAGATGTTGGGGTGGTGTGTAGGTATCAGAAGACAAATGGACGGAGGCCAGGGTACCCCATTCTTCATTCAGATTTGCTCAACGGGTATTAATTGTGCAGGGTATACCATGTTAGGCAGAGGCCTAAGCTCTAGGAATACAAAATCCCTCCCTTCTTGGAGCTGGCCACAGCATTTCTCCTGGGATTACCTGGGGCAGTGGGTTACAAGCCTGGCGTCATTGTACCGAGCAGTCTGACACATGCTCTCTCTGCCCTCTCTCTCTGTGCTCTGTGGCACTGCCTGGGTTCACACCCCAGCCCCACCACTGACCTTGGACTGGATGGAGCCTGCCCTCTCATCTTTATTAATAGACCAGCAGTGGTCCCTGCTTTACAGGGCCCAGCCATGCCCTGAGGGACGTGTTTTAAGTACTTTGATCAGCATCTGTCCCCATATGTGCCGAAATATCAGCGTAACGACTGCACGGTTAGGAGGTGGTGTCTGGCAGAGCCTCTGAGAGACGTCTGCAGTCTTAAGCGCTATGGGCAGGTGAGGTGGCTCTCCAGGCCAGCGGGGGCCTGTGTGAACGCACAGTGTTGAAGGGATCCAGAAAGAAGCAGCCGGCGAGAGCACGAGGATTCTGAGCTCTTGGAACACTGTATAGCTCTGCAGAGGCAGCACTAGTGGCCATAGGAGCTGCAGGCAAGGCCAGATAGCTGCATGGGTGCTGGTTAGCTGCAATCCCATGCCTTGGCTGCAGCGTCCCTTGGCCCGTGCTCTTCTCTCTGGCTGATGGTGAGGACGGCTGGTGTCTGTAGTTCAGAGCGGGGCATGGATGGCGGCTTACTGGGAGGCTGTCTGGGAGTGGTTGGACTGGTTTTAGGGCACTGTTTTTTCAGCTGGTGGGAAGTGTGCATAGACCTCCTTCCTGTGGCCTCCGCTGGGGAAGGGGACAGGATCACCGTGATTAGGACCCAGATGGCCCTGGGTTCTAGTCCCAGCCTTGTAGCTTTTCGTGCCGTGACCTCTGGCTACTTCCTTGCTGTCTCAGCCTCAGATTCTCATTTGCAATGTGGAAAAAATGATAGTGTCTTTCCCAGCAGAATTCTGTCCTCATTAAATGGGCTAAAAGGCACATGAAATGCTGAGCACAACGCTTGGCACTTAGTAAGACCTCAATAAATCACACCGGCTTTATGATAAAGGTGACAAGCAGGGAACTCGATCCCGTCCCCAAACAGGAGCCTGGCCTGGATCGCTCGGCTCCCTCTCCATCACCCCCCAGGCTTAGAAGGAAAATGAAAATATTGTCTCTTGTGAATTTAGGAGCCAAGTTAAAGAATACTTCTAATGAGCAGGGGCCACCTCCTCCCGAGAAAGTTGTTTCCCTAACCCCGAGAACAGGACGCCTTGTCTAATAGGGTCTGCCTGACTCCCCCACGGCCCTCATCTGACCCGGGGATGACCTCCATCTCGGGTCAGCCCTTCTGTTCTGGGAGACTGGTTCAGGCCTCCTCCTCGCCCTGTGGAATCCCAACCATGGGCAGCCATGCATCTCCACCAGAATCGTGACTCCACGCAGGGAGAAAGAAGATGGATGGCTGGCCCTCATCAGGTTCACATCTAGACTCAGCTCTGTGCGAAGTCACATCTGGCAGAATCAGGGAGAGTCAGGCAGGTGCTGGAGGTGTCAGAGTCCAGGCAAGGAGGTGTCTCTCCACACCAACACTCTGCCCCAGCCTGTGGCCCTCCCCTCCCCCTCCCCATTCTTGTTTCAGCTTTGACTTGGAGCCACGCAGATCCCAAAGCCAGCCACATTTGGGGATGGTGGGGAGGGGAAGCAACAGCAGGGGGTGGGGGTGAGGGGTGCACCGGGGAGCCTCAGGGTTGTTAAAACAGTGGAGGAAGGGAAGCGAGGAGTTGCCACAGACTCCAAGCACAAATGTGCCAAGTGTTTACCCCATGTCCCGTGTACTTCCTCTGCTGCCTTTTTAGAGAGATGTGCCCCAACATTGCCGGGCTTCGTGGTGTTTAATGGGGTCAGAGGCTCTTTGAATCAGAAAGGCCTATCTTCCCTATCTGTCCTTGGTGGATGACTCAGGAGAGCACACGCAAGTCACGGGGAAGCAGGTGAGCGAGCCGTGGTTCCGGCTAACCCAGGGAGCGGCTGAGGCTGTGAGCTGGTACTCAGTGGACACCAGCGGGCGAGGGCAGGAAGGCCAGCATTACCATGCCATCCTCTATTCTACAGCTCTTGTGTTTTACGTTGCCGTTTAGTCCTTCCTCAGTGATTTCCAAATCACTGGCCTTTGCTAAGCAGGGAGGCATCATGAGTAGGGCTGTCCTGTGAGCTCTACAGCATGTAGCACCTTTGGCCCGCTGTCCACTTCATGCCAGCATCTCCTGTGAGAAGACAGATTCTGTCTGCTGACAGCTGTGTCCCTCCTGACATGCAGTGTTCCCTGTGAACACCGTCTCCCAACCCTCCAGAAACTAGAGCTGGCTCCATATGGTACACACACACTTGTACCATACTCTCCTGAGGGGTGATGCTCGCCATGACCTAACCGCTTCTCAAACCAGGAGCTGCGGACCGTCATTTGCAGAAGCTTCCCTGGTGGCTCTTCTCGGCCTTCGGCTCATTGATTAGCATGTGGTGTATAGTCTGACACAGAGTGGAACTGTGTGTGTGTCCTGACCCTGAGGCACAATGGACTTGGTATCTCCAACCCTGGGTAGATAATCTACCCGGTTTACTTTTCACCCTTGTGTTTGTTGATCTATGGTCAGCTGAGAGCAAGGACTCTCCCCCTTTGTCCTATACTAGCTTTTTCATTTTTTCCTTTTCAGTGCGTGCGTGCGTGCGTGCGTGCGTGTGTGTGTGTGTGTGTGTGTGTGTGTGTGTGTGGTATATGAATGTACATGTAGAGGCCAGAGGCCTGCACTGAGTGTCTCCTCTGTCTCTGCCTCATTGTTTGAGACAGGTGCTGTTGCAGCTGGACTGAATTGAGCCCTCCCTACCACCTCCGTGGGTGCACCCGACTCCTTGTCCTGCTTCCTGCACTGTGGTTATGGATGCACACACCCCCCCCCCCCACTGAGCTTTTGTGCGGGTGCTGGAAATCTGAACTTAGGTCTTGGCAAACGCGGTTCTCTCTTTCTGCACCAGTTCTCATTCTTGCGTCTTCTGCCCAAGGGAGTGGCGAGCTGTTGATGACCTAACTGTGCCACTGAGGAAATGAAAGGAGCCATTGTGGGGGTCTTGGGCATGACCGTGGAGACCTCTGTCTCACTGGTAAAGAGAGTGCCGTTTAGGGATGTCTCGCTGCCTTGAATGGACCCGATACTGTGCCGATCTCCAGTTTGCATTATTGAAGGGGCTGCAGGCCCCCCTTTGCTGGCTCTGGGGTTGAGTGCCTTCTACATGACATTGAGGCTCTGCAGCCCTTCAATGAAGGAAATAATGCTCATTCCAAATGTTCGGGGCTCCCGGAAGGTTTCAGGAGTTAAGAGTTGGTGGTACACGCCAGTAAGCCCAACAACTCAGGAGCCTGAAGCAGGAAAATTGAGTTTGAGACCAGCCTGGGCTTCATAGACAGACGGTTTTAAAACAGAATGTCTAGAGTTTACTCTTTTTCCTTTTGTAAGCACACAGCAGCTTGGCTCTGACATCTGTTCCCCAGGATTTCAGTGGGAATGATTAGAGGTGGTAACTCATTGTCATTTTAGATCCAAATCAAAGGCACTCTATTTATTGATTTGTTTGTTTTGGTTTTTTGTTTGTTTGAGACAGGGTCTCATTGTATAACTCTAACTGGCCTGAAACTTGCTATGTAGACCAGGCTGGTCTCAAACTCTGATCCATCTCCCTCTATCTCCTGAGTGCTGGGATGGAAGCCATGGACCACTACACCCCCCTGTTATTTATCTAAATTTATTTTTATGAGTTTTAATTACATGTATATGTGTGCATTTGGGTATGTGGAAATGCATGAAGGTGCCCATGGAAGCCAAACACACTGATCTCCCTGAATGTGGTGTCACAGGCAGTTGTGAGCAGCCCGGTGTGGGAGGCTGGGAATCGAACCTGAGCCACCCCTCCTGCTCCTTGCTTATTTGTTTTTGAGACAGAGCCTCGACCATAGGCTGACTTTAAACTCCGAGTGCGGATGGCAAGCGTGCCACCCGGGGTCTCACACGTGCGAGGCGAGCACTCTGGTCAGTCACGTGCTCCTTGCACACTCTGTCTGCTTCACTTCAAGCTGTGCGGTTTAAGATTGCCACCTAAGATAACAGGTTGGGGCTGAGATGGTTCTGCCTTTTCTCCCATCTGTTTAATGTCAACACAGGGCTCTAGAATTTCTTCATCCATTCTCTTGCTCCAGATAGAGATTTTTAAAGGCTAAATTGGGTACTGAAGCGTGTTTTGGTACCAGAGCTATCCTAGCAGGTGTGAGACCTGGGTTCGATCCCCCAGAATTGAAGAACAAACCTGTTGGATGTTTGTTGGATGGTCCTGCAGGTCTGTTAGCATCTAAGAGTCGTGGATTGCGTAGACCTGGGTGTCCTGGAGAAGGTCAGGGCGAGACCCCCGTTTTTCCCCGTCTCCTGGTCTTGGGAGGCAGTGGGAGGTAGAGCAGCAAGCGGCCTGTGGTCGGATGGGGTGTCGGGCAGGCATGTCATCATGGAAAATTCTTCGCCAAGCACGCAGATCCACTTACACAGCCTCTGCTGCTTCTGCAAGCTGTGCATTCCTTCGGAACCATCCATGCGTTCCCTCCTTCCCTCCAAACCTCAGTCATGCTTCGGGCGGCTTAGAAATGATGGCCTCCCCAACTCTCCTTTGTTTCCATGCCTCGCTCTGTTCCCCGCTGTCCTTGGCTTGGATTTCATAGGAAAGTTGGCTGAATTTCTGGCCTCTTAGTCTGATGGGTCACCCTGGGGCTGACCTTGAATGACAGAACTTAACCACCACCACCACCCCTGCCCAGAGTTAGAGCCTCTTACGGGCTCTTTGGTACAGGATGCGGCTACTGATACAGCTCGGGTGATTGGTGAGCTGAGTGGTGGGCAGAGCTGACGTTTGGGGGGAGGTAGGTATGTGGGACAGGGTCTGGTGCTTTTCCTGGAGGAGATGATGCCTGCCCTGGGGCCTCCTACCTGTTGGAAACTGGGGGCTGGTTATACAGTTTTGATCACCTTCAAGGGCACTCACCACCTGCTTATCTGTCCTTGCCCCAACAGCTGCTTAGCCCAGGACAGGGAGAGGAGAAGGTCCAGAGAAGGGGGTCTGTCCAGAGGAGGGCACCTGAGCGTTCTCAGAGTGGGAAAGGATGCTTAGGGGGTTTACCTATCCTCAAGGACAAGGACACCCCCGTATCCTTGTCCTCAAGAAGATACTGAGCCGAACTCAGTGACCAGGGGATATGGTTGGAGGTTCCTTCCCAGGCCATAGAGGACTTAGGTGTAGGGGACTTCCGAGGTAACTGCATCGCGTCTGAGCCTTAGCGAGGTGGAACAATCAGTCCCTGGACCAGCACCACCTGGGAACCCTTTGGAAAAGCCTTCTCCCCAGCAACCTGCGATGCAAGCTTTCTCAGCTCTGGGTGATTTGGGAACACGGTTCTGTCAAATTTTGGAGCCAGGTGCCTGGTTCCTATTCCTCCCTAGCTATGTGGACCTGAATAGCTTGTTCAGCTTCCCTGGTTCTCTCTTTAAGATGTTTCAGCTGTATAATAAAGACACTGCTAGTCACCTTGATATTATAATGGTTAAGTGAAGATACTCTGAGGTGTGTCATTGCTGTTGGTGTTGGTTGGGGGCAGGGTCTCAGATACCCAGGCTGGCTTCAAAGGATGATCTTGACCCTGATCATTCCCTTTTCGTTTTTCAAGACAGGGTCTCTTTGTGAAGCCCTGGCTGTGCTGGAACTCACTCTGTAGACCAGGCTGGCCTTGAACTCAGAGACCCGCCTGCCTCTGCCTCCTGAGTGCTGGGATTAGAGGCGTAAGCCGCCTCTTCAGTGTTGTCATTGAAAGTGTGCCACGGTGCTAGGTTTATGTCATGCTGGGAACAGAGCTCAGACTGCACATGCATGCTATGCAAGGGGGCCATTGCCATTGAGCTACGTCTCTGTTGCCCAGAGACCGTCTCAGCCCTGACCTTCCCTCTGCTTCTCTTTCTAGGTGGTGTCTGATGCTGCAGATCAGGGTGTGGCCATTACAGGGAACCAAACTTTTAACAACTGGAACTGGCCTAATGCGATGATTTTCGCAGCCACGGTCATCACTACCATCGGTGAGTCTCCTTAGTCCTCCAGAATACCCACGTCCACGCCCTCATGCCTCAGAACTCTGTAGGAGTCAGGCTTTGGTGACTGAATCCATGTTGGCCACCAAGTCATACACACAGTTTTACCATGGCCTTCCAATCAGGACCTGATTTGGACTCTGTTTTATTATTTCTGCATGTGTGTGTGTGTGTGTGGTGTTTGTATTTGTGTGGGCACACATGGATGGGGGGGTGTCCAATGTTGAATCCGTGTCTTTGCTCTCTACTTTATATACCGAGGCATGGTCTCTACCAAACCAGAAGTTCACCATTTTGGCTAGTCCAGCTAGTGCATTTGCTCCCGGGATCCCGTGTCTTTGCCATCCTTGTGCTTGAGAAGCAGGCACCACACCCACCCAGCCTTTACACGGATTCCAAGATTCTGAATTCCAACGGGTCTCAGGAATATTGGCATGGGCTGATGGCTAGCACCACACGGGTTAGGTAGACTGCTTACTGGAAGTCGGTGGCTTAAAGCAGTTAGTGTCTTCTACCTTTGGGGGCTTGGCTGGGTTCAGCCGACAGTTCTCGTGTGGGCTCTCCAGCACATGGTAACCAAACAGTGGCTGCGCCCCCTCTAACCCTAACACCCCCCCACCCCCACCCCCCACCCCCCGGCCTGGAGTCCAGACGGCTCCTCCCACCTACTGCTTGAGGTTTGATGCTGACAGCTGGCCGAGGCTGACCGCACAGGGCCTCTGCGTGTGGCTCTGCAGCTGGGCTCTGGGAAGGAAGAGTCTCAAGTCATGAAGGCAGGAAGTGGCCCTGGGCTTTTCCAGCCTCACCTGCCTGTGTCATTTCTGCCCCTCTGGCCAACCAAGTACCGGCACTCAAATTCAGAGACCCCGCCTTGACACGAGCATTTGCATAGGGGCAGAGGAAGTAGGAGTCTATTCTTCATACTGCTTCTGAGTATCTACTCAGTGGGGGCAGGGCATCTGTCTCATTTGCATAACAATGCCAAGTGGACCAGTGAAGTGCCAAATCATGATGGACCTAGTGCCCGCCCACAGGGAGCTCCCAATATAATGGAGAGGTCAGCCCTTGCTGTAGAAATGGTTGTATAAATGAGCAGGGCCAGAGCATGACCAAGGGAACACGTGTGTGTGTGTGTGTGTGTGTGTGTGTGTGTGTGTGTGTGTGTTGTGGCTCTATAATCTTGGCTACGAGGCGTCCCTTGCTTGATTCTTTGTCTTCCTGCAGGTTATGGCAACGTGGCCCCCAAGACCCCAGCTGGGCGCCTCTTCTGTGTCTTCTATGGTCTGTTCGGGGTACCGCTGTGCCTGACGTGGATCAGCGCCCTGGGCAAGTTCTTCGGGGGACGTGCCAAGAGGCTGGGCCAGTTTCTTACCAGGAGAGGAGTGAGCCTGGTATGTCCCAAACCCTAGATACAGAGATAAGGGGTGGGAGGGGCCTTCAGGGGAGGAGAGATGTTAGCACTGATGGTGCCTTGTCCTGCTGGGGCTCTGTCCTGCCGGGGCTCTGTCCCTTCCCACGGGTGACCAACTCGCTTTCCCACCACTCCACCAGCGGAAGGCTCAGATCACATGCACGGCCATCTTCATCGTGTGGGGTGTCCTGGTCCACCTGGTGATCCCTCCCTTTGTGTTCATGGTGACGGAAGAATGGAACTACATCGAGGGCCTCTACTATTCCTTCATCACCATCTCCACCATTGGCTTTGGGGACTTTGTGGCCGGTGAGTCCCGCCTCCTTCCCCTGACCTCTGCCTCATCACCTGACCTTTGGGCACCTGAGCCTGATGAGTGTCCTCTTGGTTGTTAGTCTTTTATCATTCTCCCCATCTCTCTCCTGCCACCACCCCACACCAAACTCACCCTCTTACCTGCGGAATTTGAGCATTTTCCAGAGCTCTAGACACACACACACACACACACACACACACACACACACACACACAGCTGAGCCAGGGTGGCTCCTAGACAAGGGAGGCCTTCTCCCCCAACTTCCTCCCCCCAAGCCCTACACTCCTCCTCCTCTGCTTAATCCGCACAGGCAATGAAGAGGTTCTTTGTCCCCTTTGTGTGAGGACTGCGCCTGTCCCAGACACCCATGCTTAGTGCCTTGTGCCTTGTGGCCTGCACAGTTTCCTGGTTCCTAATTTTCTTGAAATCCTTTTGAACCAGTATCTGTCTGTGCCCTCCCTGTTGACCTCCACCTCTGCTCCCAGAGGTCACTGCGCCAGCTGCGTTGCCCAGAGGGGCAGGTGGAGGTCACGCCTCTGCCCCTGTTTGTGTGGAATGCTGTGAGGGGGCAGCCGAGTGGGTAGAGGGAACGGGACGCTCTCTCTACGGTGAACACTCCTGACCTGGCTTCCTGGGCCCTGCCTACTGTCTGGACATCAATTTAGAGACACAACCCTACCATTGTTTTGTTCCAGAGGCCCAGAGCCTGCTGGGTACCCTTTAGCCATACTTCTGGGGTCCAATGAGACTCCATACCCGTCCTCCCGTCTTGGGTGCCTGTAACGCTAGCTGCACAGTTGAATCCCCTTCAGTTCCTGGGTGCTCAGGGTAGAAATCGCCTATGTGAGGCCGTGACTTCATCGTTACCATTATCCAACTCCGCTTGTGCTCAGGAGCCCTGTGCAAGCCTGACTACAGAGCCGGGCACCACCCCAGGCAGGGAAGCAGGCCTAGTCAGGGATGGAGGTTGTCTCTTCCGGGCCCTTCCCTCGAGTCACCTCCCGTCTGGGAAGGCTGGGAAGGCAGGGTGAAGATCAAGGTAGCGAATACGAAGTCACGAAGCCTGTCTGTGAAAGTTGCATTCATTTATTTCTGTGTAGGGAGGCGTACGGTATGTATGGAGGTCAGGAACAGTTCCCATGGGCTGGTTCTCTCCCCTTCTACCATGGTGTCCTGGGGACCAAACTCAGGTCCTTAGGCAAGCACCGCTACCCACTGAGCTGTGTCCCTGATCATGGAGGGAATCGTAACTATTCTAGAAGGGAGGAGAACCTCTAGAGCTGTGAGTTGAAGGTGGGAAAGACTTTGCAGAGCCATTGTCACAGAGGAGCGTGCTGAACGGTGGAGCCATCCAGGCCAGTCAAAGAGCTGCCCTGAAGAGGGCAGAGACAGGGAGGCAGACTCCGCCTTGGAGGAGGGTAAAGACAGTTTAGAGTGGTTCTTGCCAGGTCACTGCTTCCTAGGTCGCCCTGACCCAAGTACCAGCATCGTTCATAGTAAATCAGTTAGTCCCTCCCCGGTGCCGAGGCTGCAGCACCCCCATGTCCAGTCTCCATTCCAGTCTTAACTGAGCTGTGACGCGCTCACTGGCTTCGAGGAGCAAAGAATGAACAGGAGGGCGCATACTCAGGAGATGGTTATTTAACTCCGGGAGCCCCTTTAACTAACGCCCTCAGAGGGCGCATACTCACGGATGGTTATTTAACTCCGGGAGCCCCTTTAACTAACGCCCTCAGAGGGTGCATACTCAGGAGATGGTTATTTAACTCCGGGAGCCCCTTTAACTAACACCCCTCGGAGGGTGCATACTCACGGATGGTTATTTAACTCTGGGAGCCCCTTTAACTAACGCCCTCAGAGGGTGCATACTCACGGATGGTTATTTAACTCCGGGAGCCCCTTTAACTAACGCCCCTCAACCGGTAAGTGGCCTCGATTCTGACTTTGTGCAGTTGGAGAAACTGAGGCTCAGAGATGGGCTGGGCTGGAGCTGCAGTCCTTCAGGAAGAAGATGGGTGAGGTGGTCTGGGCTTGGTTCATGTGTCTCACAGATGTGTAGAGTCACCCTCCGCTGTCATTTGCTAAGAAGCCACCCAACCTTGGGTTTTTAAGACAGAATCTCATTAACCTAGAGCCCATCTATTTTACTAGCTGATTGGCCAGTAAGCCTCAGGGCCCCGGCTATCTTAAACTCTGGGATTATAGCTGTGTTCCATATACCTGGCCTGTGGGTTCTCTAAAACAATAAGTAAACAGTTTTGTTTTGTTTTGTTTTGTTTTTTCGAGACAGGGTTTCTTTGTAGCTTTGGAGGCTGTCCTAGAACTCACTTTGTAGACCAGGCTGGCCTTGAACTCACAGAGATCCGCCTGCCTCTGCCTCCCGAGTGCTAGGATTAAAGGTGTGCGCCACCAACGCCCGGCTTTTTTTTGTTGTTGTTGTTGTTTTTAATGTGCAGGGGTTTTTTTTTTGCCTGCATGTATGTCTGTGTGTCTGATGCCTTCAGAGGTCAGAAAGGGTGACAGAGCCCCTGAAACTAGAGTGACAGCTGTTGTAAGCAGCCCTGTTGATGCTGGGAATCGAGCGTGAGAGCCAGCGCTCTCTGCTGTGGAGCCAACCCTGCAGCCCTTATGTGGGTTCCGATGCTGGAGCTCAGGTTCCATCTTAGAGGTGCCTCCTCCTGGGCTGTCTCCCCGGGTCCCTTCTTGGACACTGCGCTCTGCGTGGTTTGCTCAGGCAAAGCACAGTGTCGGCCTCTGCTGACCTCTGAGCGTCCTGTCTCCACAGGTGTGAACCCCAGTGCCAACTACCACGCCCTGTACCGCTACTTTGTGGAGCTCTGGATCTACCTGGGGCTGGCCTGGCTGTCCCTCTTTGTCAACTGGAAGGTGAGCATGTTTGTAGAAGTGCACAAAGCCATTAAGAAGAGGCGGCGGCGGCGAAAGGAATCCTTCGAGAGCTCCCCACACTCCCGGAAGGCTCTGCAGATGACTGGCGGTGCAGCCTCCAAAGATGTCAACATCTTCAGCTTCCTGTCCAAAAAGGAGGAGACCTACAATGACCTCATCAAACAGATTGGGAAGAAGGCAATGAAGACAAGTGGGGGTGGGGAGAGGGTCCCAGGACCTGGGCATGGGCTGGGTGCTCAAGGGGATGGACTGTCTAACATCCCCGCATCCCTGGTGCCTTTGGTGGTCTATTCCAAGACTCGAGTGCCCAGCCTGGAAGAGGTATCTCAGACTCTAAGGAGCAAGGGGCATGTGTCCAGGCCGCTTGGTGCCGAAGCTGAGGCACAGGCCCCCAAAGATGGCTACCCAACCTCCGAAGTGTTTGTTAACCAGCTGGACCGTATCAGTGAGGAGGGCGAGCCGTGGGAAGCCCTGGACTACCATCCGCTCATCTTGCAAAATGCCAACATCCCCTTTGAAAATGAGGAAACCGGCCTCTCGGATGAGGAGACCTCCAAGTCTTCCGTGGAGGACAACTTAGCCTCCAAGGAGCAGCCTCAACAGAGGCCTGTGGCTGAGGCGCCCTTGAGCGCGGGTGAATTCCCGTCCTCAGATGAGTCCACCTTCACCAGCACCGAGTCAGAGCTCTCGGTGCCGTATGAGCAGCTGATGAATGAGTACAACAAGACCAACAGCCCCCGAGGCACGTGAGGAGGGCCTGGCTCCCCGCCTGCTCTCCAGAGGCTTCTGCCCCTCACCGGGGTTATCCTGTGATGGCCAGACCCCTGGAAGTGAGATGGGGAGCCAGGGACCTGCTTTTCCTTCTGTCCTCTCCAGCCGGTTGCTTCCATGGGATGTGAAGTCTACCCAGGACAGGCCTCCGTGCTAAGGCCCCCATGGGGAGGCTGCTGTCCTGGGCCTGCCTGGCAGGTATGTCTGCTGACTCGAGGCATGTAGGCCCCAGCACCCACTCACCCTGGAGGGCCTGTGTCTGCTGCTTAAGTCTTCCCCCATTGTTCGGTTGATTGTCACACGGTTTTCTGAGGCCAGGAGCTTCGGCCAAGTTCACCAGTATTAATGGGCACCTCCTGTGTGCCCGGAACTGAGCTAGGCATTTGGAAAAGGAGCTTGTGAGACCCAGGGTTGTCGTGTAGGAGTTCTCAAGTGTTCTGGGGAGGCACAAGTATGATGGGGTTCGGGGCACCTCAGGACCCATCTGCCCATCCATTCATCACTCTGCCCAGCAAGCCCTTTACTGCAAACCTCAGGGCAGGGGCTGGAGAAGCTGGGGGTGGGGGGGTAGTCCTTTGTGTATCCCAAGGCTTTCTGTTCCCTGGAAGTTCAGGGGAAAGATGGGTAGCTATGGGAACCAGGACTCTGGCATGGTCAGGGTGCTCAACATGAGGTACAGGCCTCTTAGCCCCTGCCTGATGGAAGTCCCAGCCCCAACCTGGGCATCCACACTCGCAACCCACCATCTCATTCCCTGGGGATCCCTCACTGCCCCTCCCCCTCCCGCCTCTCTTAGCAGGGCCTATGGGGTGAGGCCAAGCTGTTCTTGGCTTATAGAACTGTGAATTGAGCTCCCCCCCCCCGCCAGCCGCTGTTTGGTGGTGATGTGTACAGGTGCCAGTGGGCATGCGTGTGTGCATTTGGGCTGGGGAGAAAAGAAAATGTGAATCTTACTGGACCAGATGTTCCTGGTGAGGTCTGGGAACGAGCTGCTGCAATTAAGTCCTTGATGCTCAACCTCCAGCCAGCCCGCTCTGGCCTAAATGGTTTTTATTATTAATATTTTTTAATGGATCATTCTTTTTATACCCAGAATCTGTCGTTGGCTTCAGAGCCGACAAAGAACAGGGTTTCTACAAGTGGAATGGATGTCTGTAGAGGGCGCTCTGCTGTCCTCCCAACTCAGCTTGTCCTTTGTGGTAGTGTCAGCCGAGGCCTCACGCAGAGCTGGGGGGAGCCGGGCGGGGACGCCGCTGCAGAGATCACTGGGTGTGCTGGGTAGGAGACGGGAGTTCCCAGTTCAGCTGATAACCTTCCCCAGCTCCTTCCCTTGCTGTGTACATTCTGCCAAGGGGCATATAGGGCCAGAGCCCCCCCCCCCCAACACACACACACACACATTGAGACAGTGAGAGGTGTGTGTCCATACCTCACCATCCTCTAAGCGGTTGTAGAGGCCACGCGGGCCTCAGGGTGGAGGAACAGCCTGTCTCCTGTGAGAAGTGTCCCGAGCTGAATGTCCTGGAGCTACGCTGACCACACTGTGTGCATGTACTGCTGGTGAAAGCAGATGTAACTTATTTTAACATTTTTACAATAAAACACAAGAACCAGCCCACTTGCTGCGTGGTGTGTGGGGCTGGGGGCGGGGATGGGCAAGGGGACCTGGGACAGGCTGATGTCGGTGGGGCAGAATTGCTGTTGAGATCAAGAAAGAGAACTCCAACAAGAGCCTTCAGGAGCCGGCAAACAAGATGTCCTTCTCACTTATCTGATGCTCACACAAAAGTCTGCCCCAGAGCAATCTGAGGAAAAGTTATTGGCTTACGCACTTCCAGGCCGCAGTCCGTCAAGAGAAGCTAGGGCAAGAACCTGGAGGCAGGAGCCATGAAAGAACATTTGCTGGCCTGGGATTTATGCCTCATTACAGGCATGCTTAGCTGGGTTTCTTGAGCGGCCCAGGACCACCTAGGGATGGCTCTACCCACAGTGGGTTGAACCCTCCTTCATGGATTATAGTCAAGGCAGTCTCCCACAGCTGTGCCCACAGGACAGCCTGAGCTAGGCAACCCCTCAATGGAGGTTCTCCTTTCAGACAGTGTCAAGTTGACATTTAAGGCTAATCAGGACAGGTAGGATGGCGGTGGCCAAGTCTGCCCCTCACTAGCTTCCAGATACCTCTCTATAGACTTTACACCTAGCAAAGCATAGAGGAAAAGCTCTCACCTTGCAATGGTTCTATCCTAGAAGTGAGTGGAGCAGGGAGCAGACAGGTGTCTGAGGCACAAACTTGTGCAAACATTAGTAAGAGTGGGGAGGTTGGCTTTGAACCCAGGCAGCACAGTTCCTGGCCGTCCACAGCCATCCTGGTGGGTTGAGAAAATGGCTAGTGGGTTTGTGGTGGGTCTGACATCATTGGAAGAGCCTCCATCACCAGCTGGGTGAATCAGGACTTTTCCCCACTCGAGGAGTCTGGAAACAGCATGTACTGGGCATGGGCACCCTGGTTTTGTGTGTGTGTGTGTGTGTGTGTGTGTGTGTGTGTGTGTGTGTGTGTACCTGGAGAGATTACTCACAGGTAGAAACACTTGCCAAGTGGCCCTGACAGCAGTTTTTGATTCCCAGAGTACACTTAAAAAGCAAAATGAGGTGACGAGTCTAATCCCAGCCCCAGCATCCCTCGAGTGCGATGGAGAGTCGGCTAGAAGCTCCTAGGCACAGTGGTGAAGTAGGTTTTAACTCCAGCACTCAGAGGCAGAGGCAGGCGGACCTCTGAGTTCCAAGTCCAGCATGGTCTACAGAGTGAGATGCAGAATAGCCAAGGCTTCACAGAGAAACCTTGAACAAACAAGCAAGAAAAAAAATGTGCCTGGTATGGTGCCTCCTACCTGTAATCTCAGTGCTCCTGAGGCCAAAGCAGGGGCATCCAGGAATGAACATCTTTGACCAGGACGTGGTCCCCTGATGCAGAAACTGCAGCACTTTAACCCATGGAGCCGTCTTCCCAGCCACTGCCATCTCTATAAGGAACATGTACTGTTGAATTGGGAATGCTTCCTGTCTGCCTGTCCATCCCCACACACACACGCACATGCCCTCAGATGTGTAGGTCCAGTGCTTTCTGCTTTGACTTTGACCTTAAGATAACAGCATCATAAACACCAACAGCCTTTATTTAGCACAAGGTTGCTTCACAAACTCCTCTGACAGTTGCCACTTAAAACAGCATCACCCTGCCCCAGCAGCGCCAGTCACTAGAGTGGGGACTCAGGGAGTGGCGTTCAGGGCCACAGCTGAAGCAGACACGCTGCAGGTTATCAACATAACTGAAGAGGGTCAGGCTGTGGTCTTACTGTGGCCAAACTTAACCTGGAGCTTTCTAAACAAGTAGGAAAGGCTGAAGAGCAGCTACAACAGAGCCCTGAGATGCCCAGCTTCCCGAGTGGTCATGGACCGAGGAAGGGTGTACTGCAGGGGTGAGGGCTAGGGGCGGGGGCACCACAGTGAGCTGGCCTGAGGCTCAGAAGTCACTGGACACTCTGGCAGGGACTGCCCTCTTTGAAGCCACTGGATTATCCATAGCCTGGGCCAGTGTTGCAGATGAGTGAGATCAACAGAGAGGTGGAAATCCATGGGGTCTCTCCTACTCCAGCAGGCTGCCCCTCCCAGCAGGGCCCCGATGCCTCCAGAAGCTTTCCTGCCCTAGCGTAAGACAGCTCCCTTCTCTCCATCAGAATTGCTGCGCTTACTGCTCGGTAGCCACTGTTAACTGGGCACCTGCTCTGTGCCCGGCAGCCACTGTTAACTGGGCACCTGCTCTGTGCTGGGTGAGGAACAAGCACTTCTGGTGCTGCTAGGTGGACAGGCAAATGGCCCCCTGCATCCAGGGAGTTGGCAGTGGTGCAGGCCAATTTTCAGAGTGTGTGATAGGCATTGATACTCGTTCGTTTTAGTTGTTCCTAGTTGGTTTTATTTCCCCCTCTCTTAGATTTATTTTCTAACTTTAAATTAGGTGTGTGTCTTGTGTTCGTATATGCATATGAGTGCAAGCCTTTGAAGAGGCCAGAAGAGGGCATCATGTCCCTTGGAGCTGCAGTCGCATGCGGCTGTGAGTTGCCTGATGTGGGTGCTGGGAATTGAGCTCAGGTCCTCCAGAAGAGCAGTACATGTTCTTAACTGCTGAGCCGTCTCTCTAGCTCCTGAACTTGCGTGTGTGTGTGTGTGTGTGTGTGTGTGTGTGTGTGTGTGTGTGTGTACTTTGAAAATCCCATGCATGCATCCAACATATTATTTTGCTTACATTTACTCTATTTTACTCCAGGAATATAACCTTATTCCTACCCCTAACTTTGTCTGGATTCATTTCTCATCCCCTCCCAACTTCATATCCTCATTTACAACAACAACCTATTGAGTGCAATCTGTGCACATGGGTGGGGGGCCACCCCCTGGAGCACAGTGGGCCTACCAGGGCCACACTTCTCAAGCACATTGACTCTGCTTCCCCTGCAGTCAGCAGTTGTCAATAGCTCCTCAGTTAGGGGTGGGGCCTGGTGAGCCCCTCCCCCACCCATGCTGGACCGTTGACTGGGTTGATCGTGCGTGGGTCTTATGCGGGCAGTCACGTTGCTGAGTTCATGCATGCAGTGGTCCTGTCGTGTCGACAAAGCAGTTTGAACCAGTTCTCTCTGACCTCTGACTCTTGAGATCTTTCTGCCCCCTCTTCCACAATGTTCCTTGAGCCGTGGGGTTGGAGCTACAGATGCTCATTTGTGGCTGTGCACCCCACAGGCGCTTGTTCCCTGCCCTTGAGTGGTTGTGAGTCTTCGCACTGCGTTAGAAAGCTTTAAGACCGCTTTTATCTACGCCTTTTAAGCCTAACGTATTATTAACTTCATTTTACAAATGAAGAAGCTGAAGAAAGTAATTTTCCCCAAGTTCAAATAGCTATGAGGTGGCAGAAAACACCTGCCCAGGCTTGCATTCCTGTCCCTTACACCACCCTCTGGCAGTTCCTAATCTGATAAGGAAGACAGACATTCAAAATCTGTTGGAGGTGGCTGGCTCTGACCTTCAAGGAGTCTGCAATCTGAGGGACTGGGGAGGCCAGAAATGGCAAAACCAGCACCTCTGTCCCAGCTGTCTCTCTGCCTTCCTGTGAGACCCCAGAAGAGTCATCGTGCCAGGGTGCAGGAGAAAACGCCTGCTTAGGTGTCACCTCCTCCTGGAAAAAACCCTGCCAAGGGCAGGGATTGCTTGGGGGAATTTCTGAAACCTAGGGCAGAGTCTGGGGCGGCAGTGGGCAAGTCGGGAAGATTGCCCCAAGACCAGTCTCGGGCAAAGACAACCTCTCTTCGAGGGACCCCAAGGTTTGGTCTCAACCCTGCCCAAGCACTCTCCGTGTTTGAATAGCAAACATTTATTTGGTATTTGGGGAGGAGGCAGCCCCATTGTCCTTGTAGGAGTCACAGAACAAGGTACAGGACACAGACATCTTTCATTATGTGTGTTCTGGGGGATCAAACTCAGGGAATCAGGCTTGACAGCAAGTGCCTTTACGTGCCGAGCTGTCTTGCTGGCCCCAGAGTCCCAACTTTGAAACCCAGGTCTAGCTAGTCTATGAATCTCCAGACTGTTCATGTTATTCATGGCCCCCCTCTTCACCCGCCTTTTCTTCCGTGGGGTTGTCGACTGTAGACTTCCCATAGCCACTAGTTAGCCCTCCCTGGTCTGGGCTGGGTGTCTTTGCCTGTGCTGCGGCTGTGTCCCCTCAGGGAACCACCTCTGCTCAAACTGCTGAGTCCTCTTCAAGTTCCCGGTCTCCTTCTCTCGTGCCCTCTCCCCGGGCAGAAGGCACTCACTTTGGACAGCAAGGAATGGGTTTTCTCATGTACGCATTCCCACCGGGGCCTGGCTACGTGGAGGTGGGCACTGCCTTCTGGTGTTTGGAAAATTCAGGGTGAATGTCCCCCAAGCTCCACCCTTATCATCGGCAGCTCTGTCGCTCTGATCATGGGGCAGAGGCCAAAGCAGGGCCAAAGCTTGTTCCACGAGGGCGAGTCCCAACAAAGCCAGCTGGATGAACCTGAGGGACCTCGGGGCAGGCTGAGGTGGCCTGATGAGTCACCTCATCTCATGCCAAGTCACCTGAATAGAGGGTGGGACGGGGACAGGGCATACCTGACTTCTCCCCACCCGAGAGCACGGCTGCTCCAAGCCTCCCCTTGGCATCTTCACTTCCTGGTGTTTCCAGATGATGGTAACAGAGTTCCCGTGCCCCCCAGTTCCAGTGTGTCCCCAGCCATGCTCAACCGTGTCCTGCCTCCTGGCTGACAAAGCCTTTCACACCCATCCCAGTGTGGGATTGCTCAAGGAGCCAGGCAGACAGGAGCATAGCTTCACACCTGACTGAAGGGCCTTTTGCACAGGAGGAAACCTGGTGCCTCGGTTTGGGCCCAGGAGGGCGAGGCCTCAGGCAAGATCTGGGGGATGGTCAGAAGTAACAGAAATGGAGACGGGGTGATAATGGAGGCAACAGAGGTATACTTTTAAAAATATATATTATGCCGGGTGTTGGTGGCGCACGCCTTTAATCCCAGCACTCGGTAGGCAGAGGCAGGTGGATCTCTGTGAGTGTGAGACCAGCCTGGTCTACAAGAGCAAGTTCCAGGACAGCCTCCAAAGCCACAGAGAAACCCTGTCTCGAAAAACCAAAAAAAAAAAGAAAAAAAAAAAAAGAAGAAGTAACAGAAATGGAGATGGGTGATAATGGAGGCAATAGAGGTATACTTTTAAAAATATATATTATATTTCAGCTCAGTAGTGCTGGCCCATGCCTTTAATCCCAGCACTCAGGAGGCAGAGGCAGAGGCAGGTGGATCTCTGAGATCGAGGTCAGCATGGTCTAGAAGAGTGAGTTCCAGTGTCTCAAACAGCAAAAAGCTGAAACAAAAGAAAAAATTTAAGTTTGACGTATGTGCCCCCCCCCCGTGTGGGGGGGGAGTGTGGGTGTGTGGGGGGGGTATGTGTGGGTGGTCAGAGGAGGATGTTGGAGTCCCTGGAGCTGGAGTCCCAGGTGGTTGTGAACTGCTCAGCGTGGTACTAGAAACAGAACTCAGAACCTCTCCAAGGGCTCTAAACTGCTGAGCCTGTCCAGTCTGGAGATGCACATTTGAACCAGTCACACCGGGTGGGGCCAGAGCTCCACCCTGCTGGGGCACCTCTGTGAAGGGGCAGTAGGACATACCCCTCGGGCTGATCTCTCTGGATGAGGGCTTCTTTCTTCCACTTTCAGTGAAGGATGGGGGCAGGCTTACTGGCCAGAAGCCTCAGACAAGCATCTTCCCCTCCTAACTCCTCAGCAGCAAGAACCGGCTACTTCCCCAACAAAAGCAGCCCCCTTGGATGTGGCTGACTTTTACTTGCTTGTTTCTTTTGCAGTTCTGGGAAGAGAAACTCTTTAAACTGAACTCCATCTCCAGCCTACCTGGGCTGTTTTGGTCTATAAGACAGGTGATTTCTGCCACTTTTGGACGTATGTTAGGAAGGTATGACACATCTGTGCTTGGGCAGGGGGAGGTGATGACAATTTAAGAAATCCAAGCACCCTAAGACCCAAGCAATGAAGAAACCAACTCTAACGATGTGTCAAGAGGACCGGCCAAGCTGAGAAAACATCTTGAATATCCCAGCCCTAGGTGATGTCACAAGGAACCTAGCCAGCCAGTCTATAAATTGCAGAATTATGAGCAATAAATGATGGTCTGCGTTTTAGTTTGTTTTGTGTTGCTATAACAAAATACCTGAGATAGAGTACTTTATAAAATAAAGAGCTTTATTCACCACAGTGCTGGGAATCTCAGAGCATAGTAATGACATGGGCTTCAGGGTGGCTAGCATCACATGATTAGAAGGAGGGGGCGTGGAGAGGGAGAGGGAGACAGAGAGAGAGAGGGAGAGAGAGAGAGGGAGAGAGAGGGAGGGAGGGAGGGAGGAAGGAGAGAGAGAGGAGAGAGAGACAGACAGACAGTGAGAGAGAGGGAGGGAGCAGAGAGAGAGAGAGAGAGAGAGAGAGAGAGAGAGAGAGAGAGAGAGAGAGAGAGCAAGAAAGGCGATTGTTTTTGGAACAGGGTCTCTAGCCAAGGCTGGCCTTGAATTCCCTATGTAGCAAAGAGTGACCTTGAACCACTGATTCTCCTGCCTCTACCTCCCTCCCATGAGCTACCACAGCCAGTTTATAGGGCATCTGGATTGGACCCCACATGTTAGGTGGGTTCTGCCAACTGAACTACATCCCCAGATCCGGATGCAGTTGTTTTTACTCTTTGTCCTTTGTGGGGCCCACCACCCAGCTCCCAAACAAATCACACAGAGTCTTATTCTTTCTAACAAATGCTGGCCTTAGCTTGGCTTGCTTCTGGCCAGCTTTTCTTAAATTCCCCCGTCTACTCTTGCCTCTGGGCTTGTATCTTTATTTTATAAATCCTTCTTTACTTCTGCAGCTTGCTGTGTAGCTGGGTGGCTGGTCCCTGATGTCCTCCTCTCCTCTTCTCACTCCTTGATCTTCTCCTTCTCTCCTCCTATTATCCTCTCTGCCTGCCAGCCCCGCCTATCCTTTCTCCTGCCTAGCTATTGGCCATTCAGCCCTTTATTAGACCAATCAGGTGTTTTAGACAGCCAAAGTAACACAGCTTCACAGAGTTAAACAAATGCCACATTAAAGAATGCAACACATCTTTGCATCATTAAACAAATAAATGTCCCACAGAATAAACAAATGTAACCTATGTTTAATATTCTACAACAAGCCGGGCGTTGGTGGTGCATACCTTTAATCCCAGCACTCGGGAGGCAGAGGCAGGCGGATCTCTGTGAGTTCGAGGCCAGCCTGGTCTACAAAGTGAGTTCCAGGACAGCCCCCAAAACAATACAGAGAAACCCTGTCTCGAAAAACCAAAAAAAAAATATTCTACAACACCCTGAATTTGACTTTAATAGTCTGCCCTTAGGGTAACCAATCCATGCTCACAAAATAGGCACGCGTTCCTTTCAAGGATGGTGCCCCCAAAGATCTAGTCACCATCACTAGATCCCATCTCTTAAAGGTTCTATCTATCGCTGTCAATATAGTCACAATAGGGACCAAGCCTCCAGCTCACCTTTGGCAGACAAACTGTAGAGTAGTCGTTAGTTTGGGGGATGGCTTGTTACACAGAAAGAAATAACTGAAACACTTGTTGGGCTTATCCCAAGCAAGTGGCTGTCTGCTGGGCTATGGGGAAAGTTGTGAGGTAGACATGTCGAGACACACCCCACAGCTATAGGAACATGTGAAGTGGTGAGGTTGGGGGCTGAAGAGATGGCTGGGACGGCTCAGCGGCTGAGCATACTGGGGGTAGCAGAGGACCAGGTTCTGTTCCCAGCATCCACGGGATGGCTCAGAGTCACCTGCAACTCCAGTTCCAGGGGATCTGATTTCCTCTCTGGCCTTCAAGGGCTCCTTCAAACAGATGGTGACATGAACTCAGGAAACACACACACACACACACACACACACACACACACACACACACCTAGCTTCTGGGGCCAGATTCTGGGTACACTTGAAAACTCTATCCTTGGACACAAATGTCATTCGCAACCAATTTCTTATCCTCAGGATGCTAAAGACCCTCTGTTTTCAGGTCTCTAGACCTCGTGCTATCTGTAAAATGTGTTGGAAGGTCTGGAGTCTGACTATTCAGATAGGTGGTCTTTCTTTCTTTCTTTCTTTCTTTCTTTCTTTCTTTCTTTCTTTCTTTCATCCTTTTCCTTCCTTCCTTCCTTCCTTCCTTCCTTCCTTCCTTCCTTCCTTCCTTTTTGAGACTCTGTGTTGTCTCCACTATCCTGGAACTTGCTCTGTAGACCAGGTTGGCTTCAATCTCAGATCCACCTGCCTCTGCCTCCCAAACTCGTGAGTGCTGGAATTAAAGGTTTGCACCACCATCACCTGGCCAGCCAGGTGATCTTAATAGCCATTTTAACACGTATAAAGATGCCCTACTGCGTTTATGAATTATCTTAGGCAGTGTTCTATTGTTGTGAAGAGACACCATGACCATGGCAACTCTTAGGAGAACATTTCATTGGGACTGGCTTACAATTTCAGAGGTGTAGTCCAATATTATCGTGGTAGGGAGCATGGTGGCACTCAGGTAAATATGGCGCTGGAGAAGTAGCTGAGAGTTCTACATTCAGGCGGCAGGAAAAGACAAACAGTGGGACCTGGCTTTGGCTTATGAAACCTCTAAGCCTATCCCCAGTGACACACCTCCAACAAGGATGAGCCTCCTAACCCTTTCAAATAGTGTCACTCCCTGATGATCAACCATTCAAATATGGGAGCCTATGGGAGGCATTCTTACTCAAACCCCACGGTGACGCTACCTTGCTGGCAGCAATGAAGACATTCCAAAGTGATACTTGCCAGTGACTATTGAAACAACAGTCCCCAAGAAATTAAAATTTTATCGGGAATTTTATGCTAGAAGAAGGAACAGATCGGTGCTAACTGGACAAAACAGTTGTCTCAAGGGAAGGGATTTACAACCATGGTTCAGGGAGATCTGAGAACGGACAACGAAAATGGATAGCACTGTACCTAAGTCAGAGCTAGTCAATGCTGCAGTTAACTCCTGCCTCCTATTTAAACCCAAACTTCATGACAGGATGGGAAAAAAAGGCTTGGTGGGCAGATGGGCATCACCAGATCTTCTTGTTTTTCTTCCCAATGAATAAAACTGCCTTTCTTTTCTTCTACTTTTCACTATTATTTTGTTTAGCTGGTCTAATGGGGGTAAGAGGCTGTGCCTCGGTTGTTAGAGCTGCCGAGGCCCAGGCTCTGACTCCAACAACTGTAGGAACAACTACATCCAGGCACTGACGACTGTTTATGAACCTGATCTCCTTTAATCACCCAGCACACTGTATAAGGCTGGCATTGCCACCCTCAATTGAGAACTGAGACTCAGAAAGCCACAAAGGGATAGGCACTTGAGGACGCCAAGTTTGTAGTATGGGCTACTCTCCAAGCCTGCTGGGGGCACATCTCACCACCCCGAGAAGGGTGGCCGGAGACTGTCACCACACCCCAGATAGTGCGCAAGACCACTGGCGTGGAACCGGCAGCCCAGCCCTGTTAAAGGAAGCTTTTTCTTTGCTAGCTGCTTTGGTATATCCCCCGCCAGTCGCCTGGGCTCTGCCTGGTTCTAGATCCGCATGAGTCCCAAATAAACACACAGGAGGTTATATTAATTATGAAGCTGTTGGCCTTGTTCGTCTCTTACTGGCTAGCTCTGCCTTAAGTAATTACCCCATAATTGTTAATCTAAGTATGTCTCTTACCGGAGAATAGTTCCCGGTGTCCTACTCCCATGGCGTCACATGTTGACTCTCCTGTGTTTCTCCTACCCAGAATCCTCCTGGATTCCTAGCCCCACCTATCTAGATTCCTATTGGCCAGACAGTGCTTTATTAGCATAAGACTTCCCCAACCCAGCCCAGCACAGCCCTGGCTGCTCAAGCATCATGGGTGGCTGTAGGAGCGAGGACCTTAACCTTACTTGTAAGAACATCAGCTCAAGAGGGGCAGTGCTTTAATCCCAGCACTCAGGAGACGGAGGCGGGCAGATCTCTGTGAGTTCAAGACCAGCCTGGTCTACAGAGCAAGTTCCAGAACAGCCTCCAAAACAATACAGAAAAACCCTGTCTCAAAAACAAAACAAAAAAGGGGGCGGGGACATTGGACTCAGCAATGTGCACTGTCTGTCCCAGCACTGGGCAGGTAGAGTCAGGTAAGATCCCTCAGGCTTGATGGCCAGCCACCCCTCAATCCTGTGGTGGAATTTTGTAATTCATGAGCTCCAGGCTCAGTAGGAGATCCCCTCTCAAAAAATGGAGACTTGACTCAGCTGTTAAGAGCACTTCCCGATCTTCCAGAGGACCCAAGTTCAGTTCCCAGAACCCATGTTTAGTGGTTCAGGATTGCCTGGCTGTAACTCCAACCCTAAGGGGATCTGACACTTCTGGTCTCTGTGGGCAAGTGGGTGCACAAACTCGTGTGCACACACTCACACACTCACACATACACACTCACTCACACACTCTCACATACACACACTCTCACACACACACACACACACTCACACAATCACCGTAGGGGTTTTCTGGGCTCTGACTTAGAAAGGTCTTGATCAGGAGCAATGAGTAAAAGCTCAGAAATACCCAAGGCCTGAGAACACGGGCCTGGAGAGCTCAGAGGTCAGGGCTGTGGTGTTTCCCACACCCCTGCCAAGCCCTCCTGCCTGTTTCCGGTCTGCACTGACATGGTGTTTACCTCTCCAGTCTCTGATTCCTTCACCTGCAGCTCTGGTCAGCTGAGCTGCTCCATCAGGATTGTTGACATCACGCACCGCATCGCAGATGACTGTGTTTGTTGGGTCTCAGGGAGGTTGCCTAGGACACCTGATGCTGGTGACTGAGGAGGAAGGACAGTGCCTGTCTCTCTAGCCACTCAGTTCTCTGTGCTCAACAGTTCACTCTGGGGAAAGGTTCTAGCTCCGGGGCGGGAGGGGCGTGGGGGCATGGGGGGCTGGGGTCAACTTGTGCTGGCTCATGGGAGCCAAGTGGCTTGCTTTTCAGACTTTTACAAGCCAGCGGTCAAACTAACCACTTAAAGAAAACAATGACAGCGGAACAAAACAAAATTACACCGCAGGATTGAGAGGAAGCTCAGACGGTAGGATCAGAGCTTGATCCCTAGCATCCCCATGAAAAGAAAACCAGGTGTGGTGGCTCATTCTTATAGTTCCAGGACAGGAAAATGGAAACTCCTGAGATCTCTGGCCACTCAGCCCGGCCTAATGGATGAGTTCCATGCCAGTGAGAGACCATGTCTCAAATATCAAGGTAGCTAGCCTGTGAAGGATGACACCTTAGTGCTTGCATGTGCGTGCGTGTAACACACATTACACACACACAGAAACATATTACAAAAAATACTACCAGAAATGAGCATGGGGAGTCATCTCAGCATTGGGAAGCTGAGGGAGAAAGTTATATCCCATGTGTGTGTGTGTGTATATGTGTGTATGTATATATATATGTAATATATATGTATGTGTGTACATATGTATGTATGTATATATTGTGTATGTATATATGTGTGTGAATATATGTGTGTATGTGTATATTTGTGTGTGTGTTTATGTGTGTGTGTGTGATAAAATCAAGACCATCCTAGTCTATATGTATCAAGATCCTGTCTCAAAAAACTAAGTCAAGCCAAAACAATACAGAGAAACCCTGTCTCGTAAAACCAAAAAAAAAAAAAAACTAAGTCGAATTATACAAATATGTAATTAAGCTGCCCCAGCTGCCTCTCCTTCATCAGGCTCAATTACTGCTGTGATAGACAAAAGGCAGGCCACATCCCTGTGCTCCCTGATGAGTCCAGGGAGGATGCTGTGGTTAGCATCCAACAGCTGGATCACAAAGGATTTCATTGTTTGGAGCACTTGGTACCCGTGGCTGTGGTATGACAGGGGATCCCACACGTGTTGACGGCCCTAGGCAGACACGGTTACAGCAGAAGGCCAGGCTCGTCAGCCCCACCCTGAACGCTCCAGGTCCGTCCCACCTGACCCAGGATAGTACCTCCAGCTGTGGCAGCGGCATTCTGTGCGCGCCCTCCTGCCATGCCTGTGAATCCGGAGTCACACGCAAAGCTCTGCCCAGACTGGGTTCTTAGAGAATTTTCTTGTGCAAAAACCATTGAGGATGCGTAAATAAATCTAGAGTGGCATAGTACAACCAGAGGCCTGGGGAAAAGGTCTCTTTTACTTTCTTTACCAGAGCATGCAAATACACCTGTGTACATCTGTCTGTCTGCCTGTCGGTGTCTATAGTGGGAGGTGGGGGTGGAGAGAAATTGGAATTACAGACTGGGGTGGGTTGAGAGGAAGTGGCCCCCAAAGGGAGTGGCATTCTTAGGAGGTGTGGCCTTGTTGGAAGAAGCATGTCACTGTGGAGGCAGGCTTTAATGCCTCAGGTAGCCTGAGCCACACCGAGAATCTCGGATCACTCCCTGTTGCCTTCTGATCAAGATGTAGCCATCACCAAGTCTGCCTTCACACTGCCTTGTTTTGCCATGATGATAATTCTCTGAAAGTGTAAGTCACCCAATTAACTGTTTTCCTTTTTAGAGTTGCCGTGGTCACGGTGACTCTTCACAGCATTAGACACCCCAGGTCTTTACATTTGTTTATTTGCGTATGTGGGAGGCAACACAAATGCCACACAGATGAATGGCGGTCAGAGGACAGCGGGATGACTCAAGTCATCAGGCTTGGCGGCAAGTTGCCTGGATCTGCTAAGCCCTTCTGACAGCCCGCAGACTCTTGGGTTTTTAATAACTCATTGGAAGTGCTCTGTTGTAGTTTTTTTTGTTTTTGTTTTTGTTTTTGTTTTTTTTGAGACAGGGTTTCTCTGTGGCTTTGGAGGCTGTCCTGGAACTCGCTTGGTAGTCCAGGCTGGTCTCGAACTTACAGAGATCTTCCTGCCTCTGCCTCCCCAGTGCTGGGATTAAAGGCGTGCACCACCAACACCCGGCTCCGTTTTAGTTTTGATTTCCCAAGAAGCAGATGCCATGGTGGGGCTACACCAGAATGAATCAGAAGTGACTCTGGTATGTCGCTGTTTGATAGCAGGCATTGCAGGCTGAACTCACAAGCCCGCGGGAGCATCCTAGAATGCTGCGCAGACGAAGGAAGGCAAATAGCCCTGGCTGCTGTGCTGTCTTCCAGGCGCAGGACGCCAAGGGGGTCCCAAGCCTGGGCTTTTCTCCCTCCCTTGGTGCATTCAGTCCCTTGCTGACAGTCACCAATGGCCTGGGCACAAGCTTGGGGGTGGGTTTGAGGGACTCTGACCAGTAGCTGGAGACCTCCGGGGAGTGTTTTAATACCCACTGAGTTATAGGGGAGCAGAAAGCATGGAAGGGCTTAGGGAGGTGGTTCAGTAAAGTGTTTGCCACGCACACAAGAGGACCTAATGTACCCAAAGGTCTTGCCCGGCAGGGAATACCGCAAATTTGTCATCGTAAAGAACCCTGGTGCAGGTTTCAGTCTTCTGTCATTGAAATTGCTCAGCTTAAGAGTGGATGTTTACCTATTGCAGATGTTGACAAGTTGGTCTCAAAGGTCTCACTCAACCACGTGATCTCGAGTTTCCACAGTGGGAGGGGAGGGGGGTATTTTAAGATTGTTTTGCTCCTTCTTGGCACTCAGTGCCCCAAGCCTGACACTTGGCAAGGAAGCCTGTACCCCTAGGGACAGCTGTGGAGCAGCACAGCAAACAAAGGTACCAGACAGTTCCTGCTGCCCCCTTTCCACCTGGGCACACGCACATCCCACAGAGGGAGAGTGGCAGGGCTGCCGAACAATGGAAGCCGTGAGTCATGAGGGAAGGCCGGATGGCGTTTCTCCAGCAAGGCTCCCTCTAGCCGCCGCCGGAGGAGCTGACGCAGGCCGCTGACGGGTGGTCACTGGAATAACCACTGGTTCCCAGTCTTGTCCTGTGTGGCCTGGACTTTCTTTTTTATCTTTTTAAATCAACTTTTATTTTTAGCAAAGTGATAGACATAAGCATTTTCAAAAAGTCAATTTATTCGACACAAAGGGAAATAGCAATTGCTTTTCTCACCTTTCCCAAACGCCAGTCCCAGGGGCCCCCCCTTTATGCTTTCAAGGTTTCTTTCTTCTTCCTCGTTCCCCCTTCTTCCTTTTCTAAGCAGCATCTAGCTTCTGTAACAATTTCCCACGATCATTTCTAAAATATTTATTTAATGTGTACACGGGTGCCCGAATGCAGGTATGTACATTATGTGCTTTCAGGTACCCATAGAGCCCCAAAGAGGACATCAGGTCCACCTGGAACTGTAGTTGCAGGCAGTTGTGATGTGGGTGTTTGGAACTGAACCCCAGACTTTTGCAAGAGCAGTGAGTGCTCTTGATGACTGAGCCCTCTCTCCAGCCTTTCCTGCCGTTTTCTCTTGTTACTCTAGTTGGTAGATTCTCTTCCTGTAACAAGACCCGCTGTAGCTCAGTGGTAGAGCACCTGCTTACCTAGTGTTTGTGAAGCTCTGGGTTCATTTCCCGACACTAGAAACACAACCACTTTCCAACTGGATTTAAGGCCCACTCAACAAGATGAGATTCAACCTAGCACCATTCTAGAGCTGACAAATAGTAGTTTGGCATTGGCAGGCAACCTTGGCAGGTTGGAGCTAAGGGGCATCACAAAACCACACCATGCAAAAGAGCTCACATGGGAGGTTTATTGTGGGGAGGAGGTGTATTGGGAGGCAGCTTCTGAGGGCAGAAGGAAAGGGAGCGATTGGCTGTTGCTGCTGACATGGCCTGCTAGGTCCCCTAGAGCAGGTTGGTGTAAATGTCTGAATGCTAACCCTGAACATACTGTGGTCATTCTGCTAAATGAATATAATACTACGCCAACTCCTAATGCCCCATCATTATAGCCATAGATTAAGGCATTTCTCAGTTCTCATCTGAGAAGCTTCTCTTTGCAGTAGATGGTGACTGACACAATGAGCCACAACGGCCCTAGGAGCAGAGCATAAAGCCTGCAGGATGCTCAGCCCCCAATAAAACGTGTGTGCATCCCCTCCTCCAGACGCAGAGATCACTGCAGAAGGGGGGGGGGTGCAAGAGCCAGAGGCGGTGGACAACAAGAAAACTGTTCTGGAGACAATAGCACAGAGGCACCCGGAAGCACAGCAGTTGTGATGGCGTGCTCAAAGCCAGTGCAAGTTCAAGACTGACCCCAGCATGGAGAAGGGAACTGGCCACAAAATCTCACCCTTCGACAAGGAGTTGTTGGCAATGCTTAGTTTCTGGGAAAGGAAGGATCAGTTTTCTCCCAAGAGTGTAGCCCCTGGTAAGCTGGCCATGCTCCAGTACCATACTGGTACATGCTCCATACGTACGAGGATATTTGGGTTAGCACATATTGACACTGATGGGAGGAAAAGACACAAACGGGTGAGGTGAGAAGTCAAGGGGTGGATCTGGGAAGGGGTGGCAGAAGGAGAGTAAATATGAACAAAGCTTATTGTACACAACTCTTAAGAGCAATTAAAACGTTTAAACAGAAGGAAACACAAGGAGGGCTGGCGACATGGCTAAGTAAAGGTTCTGTTGACAAGTCTGATGACCTAAGCTCATTCAATTGCCAGGACCCACAGGAAGGGAGTAGAGACCTGACTGCTACAAGCTGCCATGTGATCTATACAAGCACACACACACACACACACACACACACACACACACACACACACTGGTGTGCATACACTCTTACTCTAGCACACAGCACATAAAATAAATTACAGTATAATAAAAAATACAAACAAAATAAAGCAGAACAAAACCAAGAAGTAGCCCAATTCTATACCCAATATATACACTCATAACTTTAGTCAGATGTTGATTTATAGTTAGATCATAATTCAGTGTTTACATTATTATGAATATGCATATTATAAAAAAGCATGGAGTTACACTCTCTTCCTTCTTCCAGGACATTTTCTTCTCCCTGTTTTTTCTAGCTGCTTGGATCTGTATGTTCCTACTACTCATTCACTCCCCAAGTCCTGCTGGAATTGGTTGTAAAGCTCTCAGAATGGTTATCTATCAGTCCTGTTCATTTTTTCCATGTAAACATCTCTTCTAGCCTCTATGATCTTTCTGCTCTTAGCTGGATGGTTGGTCTCTGTGTCTGTTTTGTTCCAAAGCACTCCAGAACATCCCTTCACCATTCACCGGGAATTCCCTTTGTCTTTCTTCCATTATAGCCTGTTTTCAGAGCTCAATATTTTTGTCTTCCTTCCTTCCTTCCTTCCTTTCTCTCTTCCTTCCTTCCTTCCTTCCTTTCTTTCTGTCTTTCTGTCTTTCTGTCTTTCTGTCTTTCTTTCTTCCTAGTTTGATGGAGCACTCCCTGAAACAGTTTTCTGAACAATGAGGTAGGGAGTAAAATTAACTTTTAATTACTGTGTGTGTGTGTGTGTGTGTGTGTGTGTGTGTGGTGTGTGAGTGTGTGTATGAGTGTGTGTGAGTGTGTATGAGTGTGTGTATGAGTGTGTGTGAGTGTGTGTGAGTGTGAGTGTGTGTGTGTGTGTGTGTGTGTGTGGGCGTTACAGGTGGTTGTGAGCCACCAGGTGTGGGTAGGTGCTGAGAGCCAAAGGAACTCAGATGCTCTGGAAGAGCAGTAATGTGCTCTTAACTACTGATCCATCTCTCTAGTCTCAAGATTTATTTCCCTTATTTTTTATTGTTGTCTGTTTTATTTTTTTTTCAGTTTTCAAGGCAGGGTTTCTCTGTGTAGCCCTGACTGTCTTGGAACACACTCCATAGACCAGGCTGCCCTCAGACTCACAGAGATCTGCCTGTTTCTGCCTCCCAAGTGCTGAGATTAAAGGTGTGTGTCATCACCCCAGCTGATTTATTTTTCGTGTGTGTGTGTGTGTGTGTGTGTGTGTGTGTGTGTTCCTAGGTCTGTGTATGTGTGACTTGAAATTCAGAAAAGAGTATCTTATTCCCTTTTGCTGGTGATGTAGTTGCTAGAAACTGAATCTGGATTTTCTTAAAGAGTAGCAAGGGCCTTTAAACCACTGATCCATCTCTCCAATTCTCTACCCTAAATCTTTGTGCTAGTTTGGCTGGGTATCTACTTATATTGGAAACTTTTTTTCTTTCAGAGTTCTGAGACCTTTTCCCTTTGTTTTGCAGCCTCTGACGTAGCTGTGAAGTTCAGAGACACTGAGTCTTGTTCCTCATAGTGCTGCACTTCCAAGTCTCTCTATTCGCCATGCTTCAATTAACGTATTTTTCCATTCAGATCATACACCTGTCACTCCTTTCTGTGTTTATTAAACTCTGTGTTTTGAGTGGGCCACTTGGATGGTTCCTCCAGTTTAAACTTTGTTTCTCAGTCTTCATGATTGAAAATAGAATTTTCCATCTTTTCATTCTATGATTTTCTTATTTAATTAAAAGAATCATAATTATGCATAAAAGGTTTTTTTTTCAAAACAGGGTTTCTCTGTGTATCCCTGGCTGTCCTGGAACTCACTCTGTAGACCAGGCTGGCCTCGAACTCACAGAGATCTGCCTGCCTCTGCCTCCCGAGTGCTGGGATTAAAGGCGTGCACCATCATTGCTGGCTGCATAAAAGTTTTTTAAAGGTAGCACACTTATTATCCTTTCCCCTCCTGTATGTCAGTGCTTTTTGTGGCAATATATGAGCCATTTATGTAACTTACTGTTATGTTTTGATGGAGCTGGGAATTGAGGTCAGGGCTTGTGCATGCTAGGCAAGAACTACCAATCAGCTATACACTGGTCCTTAGTTACAAAACGAAAAAACTAGTGCCACATTAGGAAGATAAATGGAAACGGTGAAAGTCACCTTGAAGGTCTGGGGATACGCTTGGCTGGTAAAATACTCTCCAGGTAAGTGCCCGAGTTTTCCAACACAGAACCCACGTGAGCATAAGGCCTGTAGTCCCAGCACCAGGAAGCTGAGGCTCACTTAATTGTGGAGCACCAGAAAATGAGGAGATGGAGGTGGGGGTGTCCCTGAGGGACAGCCGCTGAAGTTATCATCCTCTGGCTTCCACATGCGTGTACACACACACACACACACACACACACACACACACACCAACACCCACCCACACATGCACACACATGAAGGAAAATAGAACTTCTGCATTTAAAAATGAATGTTGAAGCCGGGCGTTGGTGGCGCACGCCTTTAATCCCAGCACTCGGGAGGCAGAGGCAGGCAGATCTCTAAGTTCGAGACCAGCCTGGACTACCAAGCAAGTTCCAGGACAGCCTCCAAAGCCACAGAGAAACCCTGTCTCGAAAAACCAAAAAAAAAAAAAATGAATGTTGTGTATATGCATATGTACACTGTGGGGCGTGTGGTGGCCATGGGCCTCAGGGGACAACTCTGCGGCAGTGGATCTCTCTCCACCTTTTGAGGGTCCTGGGGGATCGAACTCCGGCCATCAGTCTGTGCTACACCACTGTTATACCTGTGCCCATCCGTGACTGATATCTCTACCCTCTGTCTGCTCCGCTTCCCCTGCTGGTGTTCTTTTACTCCAGAAGCTCGTTTGTTTATAGCAGGGTCTTACCTGGTCTCGTCTGGTTGGCAGGTGCCTTGGTTTCCGAGAAATCTATTATAATCTTCCCATTGCTCCTTCACAGTATTTTTTATCACATGTGTGGGGACACCAGACCTTAAGCAGAGACCCATTTCCGCATCAGCCTGGGACCAGGCAGCTGAAAGACAATGTTTACTAAAACATGTTTACTAAAAACAATACAATGCCCTGGGCAGTAAGTTCCTGAAAAGGGCTGGCCCACGGAAACCACCCTGTCCTCGACCTTTTCCAAAGACTAACCCCCTCTTCAGACCCACCCACCTCCACCTCTGGTGTCAGGGTATATAATAACCAGCCAGAGTAGGAATAAAGGAGAGCCTTCTTGAGGAGCCTTCAGGTCTTTGTGTTGTCAATCCCCGACACCCTCCGCACATTCTCGGATTCAGGCTGCACAGCGGGCGCGGCACACATGGATAAAATCTAATTTATTTCTAAAGACTCGTTTATTTTTTTTTACCTTATGTGTGTGGGTGTTTTGCTTGTGTATGTGCACCATGTATATGCCTAGAGTCCTTGAAGGCCAGAACTGGAGTTACAGGTGGTTGTGAGCTGCCATGTGGGTGCTGGGAACTGAACCCAGGTCCTCTGCAAGGGCAACAGGTGCTCTTCACTGCTCAGCCGTCCAGAGAAAATGTGAGAGAGAGGGTCTGCTTTGGGGTATGTAGCTCTAGCTCCACGGCAGAGGGCTTCCCGAGCTTGTACAAAGCTTTGGCTTCTATTCCCGGCAGCTCATAAAAACAAAAAGTTAAAACCTATGGAACCCTACACACCCTACAATTGCACTCTAGTTTGGAGGGCACCAGCTTGCTGTCTCCGAGGCGGTCTCTGGTTCAGCTGTGTCCAAACTCCCTCTTAGTGACAGTCCCTGCTCCGGAGAGCACAGGAAGCTGGGAGAGACGCTGGCACTCATTCCTTTCTCCCTACAAAAGTGGAGCGCCAGGAGACCTGGGAGAAGCTGGGGGAGCCTGGACGGCTGGCTCCCTCTTTTAGGACTGACTCCTTCAAAGCTGCTGCTTGACTGACTGCCAAGGGGTGGGCATTCCAGAGCCTCGACTTTGACCTCAACACCAGAATCCTGTTGATGACCTCTGTTCCCTAGGGTAGCCAGTGCAGATTTGTGCAATCTCCAGAGTCTGAGTACGAGATACAGTGTGTGTGTGTGAGAGAGATAGAGATGTGTGTGCATGCACACACATCACAAACACACACACTCTCACTCACTCTTACACACGTCCTGCCCGTCTGTCCCTTTTTCTTTTGATTAATCAGGACTTTTCACATGGGTGGTTTCCAGGTAGGGTTTCCCCTGAGCCCCTGGAAGGTATCGGGGTTACAGTGGGTGCTACTGTCTGTTGCCCCGTGGGTAGAGGACCCAGAAGAGCCCCTTGTAAGACAGAATCCCCCAAGCGTCAATAGTGACCAATTTGAGAAACACTGCTGTCCTGTAATCCCTGCTTCACTCACACCTCTAATCCTCAGACAAACAGGAGTGGAGAGCAGAGGTTCAGAGTGGGAACCAGGCTAGTGGCAGCTGGGGTGAGCAGCCCAGACAGCGGGCGGGCGCGGCCTCCCTCCAGGCTGCTGTTGGTTTTGGCCTTTGCAACGTCAGACTATCTGGTGGGAAAGAGCTCCTGAGCCACTTCAACGGCGGCTGCCAACTGTCGACCTCACTGGCCTTGGTTCAGGGAAAAGAGCACCGCACACAGCTGGCCCCGCCACCCACCCCACTCGCCTCTCCCGCTGTGAGGGGACGCAGGAACCACAGGAGGGGAGAGAGTGGGAAGTTGCCTCAGGCCCTAGCCAGGAAGCTTCTGGGAACCCAGCATGGAGTGTGGTAGAGATGAAGCCTGTGCCAGGCCTGTCTGCTGTCACTGCAACCCTAAACTACCAAAGCCTTCACAGGTGGAGTTCACTTCCTGAGGTCAGCAGGACCAGGGTGGACAGGAGCAGGAGCGAGCCTGGGTCTGATGAAGCTGGCGAAGGAAGTCAGAGCAGCCCAAGGCCGAGGGAGAGACTGTGAAGAGACCCAGTTCCAATGCCGCCTTCAGACCTTGGGTCACCCCATGTGGCAGAGACTTTGTTGCTCCCCAAGCAGCCAAGATCTCCTCTTTTGTTTCAGGACTGGGCAACCCAAGGCATCGTTACACGTGCTGGGCAAGCACCCTGCCACCGAGCTGTAGCCCCCAACCCCTCAAGCTCTTTTTCTTAGATAATAACTCAGTTTTAAGTTACATGTTCCAGACTCCCTTGCAGCTAGGTACGACCACATGACACCATTTTGACCAATGAGACAGGAATGACAGTGAAATGTGTTCTATATGGACCATGTCTTTAGAAGGAAAGGGTGTAGACGCACTGACAGGAGCAGGGGCAACCGTCTTGGACCACGCTCAGTAGAAGCTCTGCGTTGTGGTATCAGCACATTAGAAGGCTCCTGGCTCCTCACCTCCACTGAGCCGTCTCTCACAGTGAGCCACTGAGAAACTCGAATAAAGTGAGTTGTGTTCCTCTGTAGGTCTCTGCCATCAGTTGCTTTCTTGTTGCTGTGACAAAGATCCCTTCATGAAAGAAAGGGTTATGTTGGCGTTGATTGATGGGATACAGTCTTTCAGGGCTGGAAGGCACTTGGTGGGGGGAGGTGGCTGGTCACATCACACTGCATCCGTGGTGAGGAAGCAGAGAGGAATGGTGGTGCTTGGCTCACTCTTTTATTTAGTTTGGGGCCCCAGACAGTGGGAGGGCCCTGTGTATGTCCAGGAGGAGGCGTCTTCCCTCCTCTCTGAGAATGCTCACACTCTAAGACAGGAGGAGATGAGGAGCCCAACTGTGTACTTCTGCCATCGCACAGCCTTCTGTTACCATGTCTTCCCCTCATGCAGACTGTATCCCTCAAACCGTGAGCCAAAATGAAGCCCCTCCTCCTTTATTGCCATGAGAAAAGCAACCAATGTATCCAGAAACCAAACTTTCGAGTGGCCACAGAAGGCCTCAGATTGCCATCATCTGGAACATTCTAGCCACATGCTTTCTGGGCTTGGTTCCTAGCTGGGGCCCCAGAGCCTGGCTTCTTAGTTCAGAGAGACAGGGGTTCTTTCCATCAGCCTCCAAGGACACCATATGAGATCCAGGTCTCATTTGTCCAACTGAGGCACCACACCGCGAACTGGCGGCTGCTTCCAGCGCACCCTCCACGGTACCACCTTTCCTTTTCCTAGCTAGCTCCCCACCTTGGTATCGGTGGCGGCCACAGCACCCTTGGATTAGAGCCATGCTGTAAGATCATGTTTTTCTAGGTCAATTAACTTCATTGACTTTAAAACACAAAGTCTCAGTCTATCTGTCATCTATCTGTCCATCATCTCTATCTCTATCTATCTGTATAAAATTATATCAGAAAAGTAAATGTAGGCTTTAGGCTTGTGTACAGCAGGGTCCCCCCTTGTATGGTGTTATGTGGTGTGTATGTGTGTGTGTTTGTGTGAGAGAGAGAGTGACAGAGAGACAGAGACACAGAGAGAGAGAGGGAGAAAGAGACAGAGAGAGCAGAGAGACAGGAGACAGAGAGAGAGAGAGAGAGAGAGAGAGAGAGAGAGAGAGAGAGAGAGAGAGATCACGGGTCCTTGGTGTTAACGTTGTGTGTGTGTGTGTGTGTGTGTGTTTGTGAGAGACAGACAGAGAGAGAGAGTGACAGAGAGAGCAGAGAGGAGAGAGAGAGAGAGAGAGAGAGAGAGAGAGAGAGAGAGAGAGAGATCACGGGTGCTTGGTGTTGATGTCACTGTATACCCTTGTGTCTCCTGAGAATTCTCTAGTGTTCTGGGGTGGGCATCTAGCACTAGAAGGAGAAGTTAGCAGAAATACCACCCTCTTCTTTTCTCCTATTTTTTCCTCATTGAATAAGCACCTGGCTGGTTCATCAGACATGCAGAGTAGCCCTGGGGCTCAAACACCTCCAGGACTCAGGACTGGCCTGACCTGCACAGGAAGTCTGACCAAAACATAATCCAGGCATGGGAAAGGCAAGGCAAGGGGGCTCCACGCCAGGCCCTGACACCCCCTTTTTGCTCCCAGCCAATAGAAAGGGCAGGCCGGAGCTGAGCTACCTATGACACAGCTACACTATGACTCTACCACACGACCCCATTTCTGGCTGGTGAGAACAATGCAGGCAGGTCCCCCAAGCAAAGCCAAATCTCCGCAGTTGCCTTCCTAGAACTGCGACGCAGCTCCCCCATCACCAGCACCTCCTCTTGGCCAGACTCACCTATGACAGGGTGGAGAAGAGTGACCCAGAAGTCCACACTGCACAGGCTGAGCTCCATGCGATTGTCACAGTGTGCCTGTCACTCGGGGACAGGTGCTCCCGCCACCCTGCACGTCTGTGGTCGTACTTGCTAGATTCCCAGGGCTGCAGGGAAGAAGGCTGGTACCCGGAAGTTGTCTCATTCGTCCATTTCTCACTGGATAGGGTTAGTTCCAGGCCACGGCCTCTGATTTCCATGGTTATGAATGAGCTGGGTGTTCCCATTCCTGAGACAGGAAGTGACTAGGTTCAGGCAGATTCAAATGTTTTGGGGTTGGAGCCATATTTGGGGTCCCCTCAAGCTCATACTCTTGACCCCTGCACAGAGGTTCAGCCAAGGGCAATGAGCAAGTTTCTGCAGGGCGCCTAGCCATGTGCTCCCCCTGGCAGGGGACGACGGTGGTCCCTGCCTCTTGGCCTGGCCTCCCTGTGAGGGCTTAGACAACGTGTGTGTGTGTGTGTGTGTGTGTGTGTGTGTGTGTGTGTGTGTGTGTGAGCTCCGGTTCTCCTCCGTTTCCAGTCCCTCCAGTGTTTGCAGCCACCATGCATGTTCCCTTCGAGCCCTGCTTCCTTAGCAGCCAGGCCAAGAGTCAGAGCCTGTGAGTCTGGGAGCAAGGGTGCCGCTCTCACTCATCCCTGCTTCCTCAGACCGGAGTGTGAGCCGGCTCCCAGGGCTGCTGCTCCCGGAGCCTCAGAGGGTACAGTGGGATTCAGAGCCCCTGAGTTCAAATAAGGGCTGGAGCCTCACCCTTAGCAGGATGAGTTCAAGGCCTTCTCCAACTCTGCCCAGTCAGGATCTACAGAGTTCTTGGGACTGGGAGCCTGGGAGCCTGTGCTCTTTGACACTGATTAAGATAGGAGTGCATTGATGCTTTCCTTCTAGAAAGGCCTGGTGACACACACTCGTGACCCCAGCACTTGGGAGGCTGGGGCAGGAGGATTTGCAGGTTCAAAATGAAAATCCTGCTTCAAAATGGAAAATTAAGACAAGGGAGCTGGGCGTACAGCGTGGCGTGTGAGGTCTGACCTTTAATCCCTAGCACGGGAAAGAAAAGACAGAGCAAACAGAAGAGAGAATTCTGTGTGTGGAGGGAGGTGCAGATGTTGTCATTTCTGTCACTGCCTACGTGTTGGAGGACAGTACAGACAGACGGTCTAGGATAGGAGGGCAGAGGGCAGCGTCAGGGGCACAGCGGGGCATCCTGAGAGACCCTCAGAAATAAGGCGTCTTCCTCACCCCAAACTGCCGGTCCTGCCCTTCACATGACGTCTCCTGAGGACAGATCATGCCTCCCTCAGACTGGGGATCCCCGAGGATCTGCCCCTCCTGGGCACCTTTAAGCCACAGCACTCAGAGTGTGTGCATTCTGTTAGCCCATGTTACCTTGGCGAGAAGATTCTGAGCCTCCCCAGAAAGCAGCCCATTCTTTCCAAGCTGCCCCCTGCTTTCATTCTTGTCTTCCCTGCTTTGTGGTGGGGCATGGTGTGTGTGTGTGTGTGTGTGTGTGTGTGTTTATGTGTGGGCGTGCGTGCGTGTGTGCGTGTGTACGTCAAGAGACAATCTATTTCCGCAGACACTGTCCACTTTGTTTGGGTTTTGAGCCGGGAAGTCAAACTCGGCTAGGCGGTCTCTGCCTTCCCAGGGTAGGATTACAAGCCCACACGACCAAGCTGAGCTATTTTGTACTAAGTGTTAGGAATGAAAAGAAATCTCTTTATCTCCTGAGCCTCTGTTCTGCTATGCTGTCAACAGCTGCAAGTTTCTCCTCCTCACCTCTCTCTCACTTCATAGGCCCAAGGGTGGGGTGGGGTCATTGGGGTGGACCAGGTGCTCAGGTGACCAGGGCTCCAGGGTAACCTGTGGCCTTCCCAGAGTGTGCAGCCAGGCCAGTCTCGCACAATATGAGTAGTTCAAAGACTGCCCCCTACCCCCGAGCAATGGAGCCCTTTCTTCAAAGAGGTTTATTTTTTCCTAAAACAATGTCTCTCTGTGTAGCCCAGGTTGGCCTTGAGTGCAAGATTCCCCTGCGTCATTTACCAAGTCCTATCTTCAAAGGAAAGCCGAAATAGCTCAAAATAACCAGGCAGGATGGAGCAGGCCTGTAATCCCAGCATGTCGGGAGGCTAGAGCAGAAGGATCGTTAAAAGTTCAAGGGCAGCCTGGTCTACATAGTGAGTTTTAGGCTTCAGAACAAAGACCCTTCTCAAAGGAGGAGGGAGAGAAAAGGAGAGGGGAAAGAAGAGGAGGAGGGGGAGGAGGAAGCCGCTCACAGTCCAGAACCTCTGAGGGTGGGGTCCTCTGAGGAGGAGCCAGAAGGCCGGTGCCCAGTCTGTTCCCTCACAGGCTCCCCATGCCCCCTGGAGTCCACTGAGCACACCCACGGGGTCTGTTCTCTCCTGACTTAGATTTAAGCTTCCAGGAAGCGATAGCGGTGGACGAGAAGCTCTCCGTGCCCGGTGTGCCCGGGGACAGAGAGCATGGTCCAGCCCGGAGGGAGTGAGGGGCTCCAGGACTTTCGAGTTGGCGCTAAATGTGGGACCCAGGGATAGCGGCGACTCCTCCAGCACCAAGCCTCGCTCAGTGAGCTAGTCACGTGCCGAAGGCTGAGGTACCTCCGAGTGGAAGGGCGAGGTCTGAGAGGGGGTGGGGGGCTGGGACTTGCAGGCGTTTCTCCCCAAGCCGAGTCTCCAGGCTCGCCTCGATGGAGCTCACACCAGGCGGCGGTATAGCATCACGGGGCGCCACTGCCCTCTTGTGGTCGCATCCACAGCGAGGCCGCGTTTCCAGCCCCTCCCTGGGTTGGTGCCCCCTGGTTGGGATCAGAACAGAACTGGGGATATTTCTGTCCCTGACTCGATTATTCTCCTTAAGCCAGTCCTCCCAGAACAGAAGCATGCCCAGTTCCCACTGGGGACAGAACACTGCGTGTCCTGGCGACGTTGCACTACTCTCTGCGCCTCCCCGTCGTCTTCCTCTCGTCCTACCGGCTTCCCTGGTGTGCTGCGGCGAGCGCCTACAGCTCCCTTCTCATAACCTCCACGAATATGCACACCCAAGGGAACAGACCGAGGTGGGGCTGGAGGCTGCCTCTGGGGGAGACAGAGGTACGCAGTTTGAGGGAGACACGCAGAGGAAGGAGGGGAGGTGGGAGGAGATGGTGGGGCGGAAAGCCCCAGAAGCAGCCCTCGGATTCTGTTAGCTCCTTCTTCCTCGTCACCCCAGCCCACCGCACCCTGTCATTGCCAGGGCATGGTGAAAGTCAGCCACTAACATGCCCCCTCCCCCCATGGGTGTTTCTGCTGGTCCTGGCTGCTCCCAACAGATCCTGCTTGCCCATCCCGCCCTTTCCTAATCTTGCTTGGTGGCCTCAAGGCCCTGGAACCATTGCTGGCTTCCCTCGGCCCACACAGCCAAGTCAAACGCTTTTGCCCGGCACACAAGGGCCCTTTAATGTGGTTGCTCCTCATCTGTCCCATCTTGCCGCTTCTGTATCTTTGTGACACATGCTTTGGGGTCCCACTGTAGCGCACATTCTGTCTCCAGGCCCGCGGTGTCCATCCACCCGTCCCTTCTGCGCAGCGTGCGCGCCCCACGCATCTCTGCCTGTCCGCACCTGGTCACCCGAGTGGTCCCCGTCTTCCCACTGAGCATCTTACCGCGGACTCCCTTACTGTGGATGCGTGGATGACACGTCCTGCCGCACAGACCATGGTCACAAGCACCCGAAGCACTGGGTCACCGGCAAGGCTAAGACCAGGCTAATAGACCTGGGAAATCGGGACGCTGGGAGAGAGGATCGGTTCCTCTCAAGACCTAGGCCCAAATTTCTCATGGGTGCTGTTGAAGTTCTCCAGCACCCTGAAGAGGTAGGGGTGTGTGTGTGTGTCTGTGTGTGTGTGTGTGTGTGTGTGTCTGTGTGTGTGTGTGTGTGTCTGTGTGTCTGTGTGTGTGTGTGTTTATGTATTCTATAGGTGATGCATAGAACATTCAGGAACTCTGACTCTTATTGGAAGAGCCTTTGATCTTTCTGGTGCCTAGTGATATCTCTCCAACAATAGCTAGATTAATAAATAATGCTCATTCCAATGAATGGGAGAAAAAAAAGACTAGATTACCTCAGAGTTCAAGAGACCCAGGGGGAAATGCTGGTCTTAGGAAATTAAAGTTGCAGGTGCTCATTACCTGACCCTGAATGAGAAAGCAGTTGAGAGTTAGAGAAATGAAATGTTTGCTGCAGTAAGACAAGGGGCAGAAAGTAAAGTTAGCCACATGCCTTCTTTATCTAGGCCAGAGCATTTGGCTCTCTGAAATTATACCTAAGTAATCAAAGAAGTTGAGTGTGAAATACTGGTTTGATTTGGGAACCTAGAGGTGAGGAAACAGGCTCATTTGAAACAGCCAGTCATTTGCAACATTGCCACCTTGTGGCATTGCTAATAAATTACAGGTTAAACAGGAAGTGTTCCCTACAGAGCTTTTCTGACAGGTTATTCTTTACTCTAACCTTCCTAATGCTGCAGCCTTTGTTGGGGTGACCATAAAATGATTTCGTTGCTACTCCATGACTATAATTTTGTTACTGTTATGAGTCACAATGTAAATATCTGACACACATAACCCTGGTGAAGTTGGGACCCACAGGTTGAGAACCACAGCTCTAAGGTCTTAGGTGGTAACTACAGGTCACGTCCAGGCATCTCCTTGTATTGCACAGGGGTCTCCCCCCTTTAAAGTGTATGATATAAGCTCTTCCCCCAAACGGCTTCTGTTCCCATCTTTAGGGTCCCAAGTGTTTTCAACTTGAGAGCCAAGGGAAGGCTTGAGGGGCCATTTATTAAAATACATGAACAGCTGCAAATGTGTACCCACCCAGTCCTTTGGTTGGTTAAGTTCTGAAAGACGTCTGTGACCCCAAGAACTTACAGAAATCCCTATTCTGAAGTGACACAGATCCAAACTCGCCAAAGGGATGGCAGGGACTTATTTAGTCTAAAGAACTGAGACATAGACATAGTGGAGATTATGTAATACTCCCCCAAAAGGGTAAAGATCAGATCTCTCTAGTTTCTGTGCTTATAATTTATCATGTTTTATTGGTTGATTGTGTATGAGTGTGTGTGAGTGTGTGTGTGTGTGTGTCGGTGAGGCCAGAGGACAGTCTTCAGGAGTCAGTTATCTCCTTCCATCATGTGAGTCTCTGAGGTCAAACTCTGGCGACAAGCTTCTTTACTGAAAAAGCCATGTCTGGGTACAGCTGGTCCTGCTTCCCTGCCTAGACACTGCCCCTGCCCTGCCAGGCTTCTCCCCCCACGCAAGGAGTACAAAGAAATGCAAAGAAAATTCAAATTTCCTCATCAGATGAGTGACCACCTGTCCTTCCAGTGGTTTATGGAAGAAAGGAAGGACTTTATAGCCACCCAGAGAGACAGATTAATTCAAATCAGCTGGAGGTGAGGGAATCAGGTGATTTGAGATAACACTGTTTAATAAAAACAGCCTCCTTATTTGTCTCCAGATCAGGTGCCCTGGCTGGCTTGAGAAGTTGACAAATGGGTTGGCGTGGTTTGCATTAGGGACAACGCCGGTCTTTATCTCTTTACTTGGCAAAGCACACACCCGCCTGTTTTCTCGAGTTGTCTGTCCCTTCTCTCTGAGTCAGCCAGCATGGCTTTCTTTCCACTTTCCTCTGGAATCTAATGCCATCTAGGAAACTAATTGCACTGTATGTCATCACGTTTTCCTCTCTTACGCCACTCCAGTGACCAGCTGTTGGGGGGGCCTCTTGTTTGTTTCATTACAGCATTTCACTAATCAGCTTGCTGATGGTGTTGGACAGCACTGTTTCTCTCTCCTCTCTTCTGTCTTTCTGTGAATGCTTCCTCCTTCCCTGTGGTGAGCCAGGCCTTTGATGGGAGGAGAGTGGAGCTCAACAAAACTCAGGGCCTAGGAGCTGGGGAGATGGCCCGTAGGTCCCGTGCAAGAAGAAGGACCTGGATTCAGACCCCCAGCACCCCTGTAAAAACTGTGGTGAAACATGTCTGTACCCCAGCCCCAGAGGTGGACACAGGTGGATTCCTGGAGCTCAGTGGCTGGTCAGTCTGGTCAGTCTGCCAGAATCAGCAAGCTGATTGAGAGATCCTGACTGAAATGCCAGAATTTAGCCTCTGCACATACCTGTACCCACATATGAATCCACATACATGAACTGGTACATTGCATAAGACACACACACACACACACACACACACCGCAAAGCTCAAGACCTAAACCAGAAATCCTTAGCCAGGATTGTGCAGGTTGTTCATTACACAAAGATGCCTAGCTTCCACTTTGCTGGCCACACCTCGGTGTGTGTGTGTGTGTGTGTGTGTGTGTGTGTGTGTGTGTGTGTGTGTGTGTGTTTGTAGTACTTGTGGAGACCAACAGAGGGCATTGGAGTTGCAGATTGTCATGGGTGCTGGGAATTGAATCTATGCCCTTTGAAACATTTCTCCAGCCCCCTGCATTTGTTATTATTGCTTGAATATGTGGGGTCTTCTACGAGCCCCAGTTTCCTTATATGAATAGTGAGGGTGTCTCAGTTAGGGTTTCTGTTGCTGTGATGAAACACCATGATGAAAAGCAACTTGGGGAAGAAAAGATTTATTTCAGCTTACTTGTCCCAATCAGTCCGCTAGGAAGGAAGTCAGGCTGGGAACTCAAGGCAGGAACCTGGAGGCAGGAACTAACGAGAGCTCATGCAGGCTTGCTTCTCATGGCTGTCCATCCTACTTTCTTACAGGACCACCAGCCAGGGGAAGGTACCACCCACAGTGAGCTGGGCCCTTCCACATCAACCACCAATAAAGAAAATGCACCACCCTTGCCCACAGACCAGTCTTGCCGGGAGCATTTCCTCAGTCTTCCCAGGTAACTCCAGCCCGTGTCAAGCTGACATTAAAAACTAGCCTGCACAGAGAGTGGGTGCGAAGATCTGTAGAACTCTTTCATTCTGGATGCTCCGTGCTGATTCCTTTGGAAAACAGAAGCCGTGCAGAGTCAGAGGTGGGGCTAGAGCTCTCATGATCTAAGGACAAGTGTCTTTGTCAAAGATCCTTCTCTAAGAGTCAAGGTATTTACATGCTCCACCCCAGAGAGAAGCAGCGTTCGTGCTATTGCAGAGGCCGTGAGTTCAGTCAGCCCCCACTCAGCCGTGCATCGCAGAGAAGCTGGTGTGCACATGTAGGCAGACCTACCCACTCCTTGACGTGGAACATTACCCAGGCCACAAAGAGTAATGAGTTTCTTCCTGCCAGCCCCTCACCTTGTCAGAGATGGTAGGTGTTTTGCTAATCCAAATAGTGGTGGCTTACATGGGAGGCAGGGGATCACTATAAATGAGATCAATTGACCTTGGACCCACACTGACCTAGCCATAGGCAAGGCATTGAGACACGGATGATGGAGGTGGCATGCTGGAGCTAGGCGGAGGCTATGGATCTGCCAGGGAGTCATTCTTCTGTAGACTCTGCCTTGTGCACATGAGTAGGCACACTGAGAATGGTTCTATTGGAATCTCCCTCTTCCATCTGCCTGACTTCTACTGTTTTCCAAACCCAGCTCTTTGCAACGACCTACAATACAGAAACCCAAGAGGACACTGAAAGTGAGCTATAAAGTTGTAAAAGCTTATTGTGGGCCCCTCATTATTTATCTGTCCATCACCCACCCACCCATTCACCCCCACCCACTCATCCACCCACCCACCCGTTCACCCACACCCACCCACCCACCCATCCATCCACTCACCTGTCCGTCCGTCTGTCCATGTTTGAAAAGTTTACTGTCTTAAGCTGGCACTGTGCTAACTGCTCAGTTTGACTGACAGGAGACTTGCTACTCAGTTCATAAGGTAACAAAGGAACAAAGCTGGTATTCTGAAGCTACGGATAATGTTAGTGCCTTGGTGTAGGGACATGGGATAGGCTAAAAATAATAGGAGCTGACAGCGGGAGAGATGGCTCAAAGATAAGGAGCAATTACTCTTTTTTGGTTTTGGTTTTTGTTTCAACGATTAGGAGCAATTACTCTTTTGTGGTTTTGGTTTTTTTTTTTTTTTTTTTTTGAGATGGTTTCTCTGTGTAGCAGTTTTGACTGTCCTGGAACCCACTTCATAGACCCGCCTGGCCTCGAACTCACAGAGATCTGCTCTCTGCTTCCCAAGTGCACCACCACAGCCCAGCACATGTACTCTTCTGAGTTTGGTTGCCAGAACCCATGACCAGCCTGACTCTTGTCTGTAACTCCGGCTCAGGGGGGATCCAATGCCCTCTCCTGGCCTCCACCAGTCCCGCACTCTAAGTTCTCATACACATAAACATCCGCTGCGTCTGACTGGTGGACTTTGGGGACTCAGAGCCACACTTGGAAATGTGCTGGGGTCAGATCAGTGGGTTTTGAACGTCGGTGGTCACTAGGAACTTGCAGGGCATAGCCTAAGATTGCCAGAGGTTGTGCTGTACAGTGTTGGTCAGGAAGACTGGAATCTACTTCCTCAGGCTCTTCTTACTGGCAGGATTCAAAATTCTGGGCAAAACAATACATGTCTCTCCCTCCCTCCCTCCTTCTTTCCCTCCCTCCCTCCTTCTTTCCCTCCCTCCCTCCCTCCCTCCCTCCCTCCCTCCCTCCCTCCCTCCCTCTCTCTCTCCCCCTGCCCCCTCTTTCTTTCTGTGTGCGGGCGTGTATGCAAGTGTGCGTGTGTGCAAGCGTGTGTGTGTGTGTGCAAGCGTGTGTGTGTGTGTGTGTGTGTGTCTTATGCAATGTACCAGTTCATGTATGTGGATTCACGTCCACCTAGAACTCATGTGGGTGCTGAGTATCTAAAATCTGGTCCTCACATGTGCAGGGCAAATGATGTAGCCACTGAGTCATCTCCACAGCCATTCAGGCGTGATTTCTATGTACGAGGAAACATGGACCTGAGAGGGAATCTGTGTGGCTAGAAAAAGGAAAAATCACAATTTAAATGTCAGGCGCACATCTAAGATGCAAAGAAATCTCATATTTCATTTGGAAGCATATGAAACGTCCAAAACGTTCCCCTCATTTTCTTGATTGCTCATGGATGCCACTGTGGGTGGTGCCGTCACTAGGCAGGTGGTCTGAGAGAAGCCTCTGTCTTGTCCCGAGATTCAACGGCTAATAGGTAGAGACAGCTGCATAGGCAGTAACGCGGTAAGATCTGGTGCGAGGCACAACTTTAGACCAAGAAACCAAGATTCTGAAAGATTGGTGTTTGTGGGATGTCCAAGACAGAGTGGGGAAACTTTTCTGGGTAGGAAAGAGAGGCCCCAGGAAATATCTGTGAGGAGATTCTTTACAGCAAGTTTTTTTTTTTTTTTTTTTTTTTTTGGCTTTTACGAGACAGGGTTTCTCTGTACTGTTTTGGAGGCTGTCGGTCCAGCCTGGCCTCGAACTCACAGAGATCCCTCTGCCTCCCAAGTGCTGGGATTAAAGGCGTGCGCCACCACCGCCCGGCGAAACTTTTTTTTTTTTTAATCAGTCTTCATTTTGACCCCCAAGCTGCTCTTGTTTATCTTCTTTGAATTTCTTTCACGTTTCCCTGGCCGTCACTTGTTCTGTCAGCCCTGGGTCACCCTTCTGGATGGCCACTCCATCCTTTTCGTGTGACAGGGAGCCTTTTGTAGGACACTCTGACATTTCTGACAGAATTTGATTTGCTCCCTCATCTTGTTATGGCCTCCAGTGCGATCTTCTTCCTTCCAAGCCAAGTTAATTCTGGAATGTTCTTGAACTTAAGAGAGTGCAGTCATCATCTCTTTGCTTAGTTTATCGTCACTAGGGACTTTCCTTCCTTCTGAATTTTTTTCTTTTTAATAAAATCGCCAGTAAAATCATGTTGCCGTCCTGCCAACTTCTAGCTTTGTGAGGTCTCTTCGTATTTTTTTCTTGGCTCCCCCAGTAGCGAGCTCATCTTCCTGAGAGTTATTTCCAGTGATTTGATTGTATCTTTAAGGCCAGATACTTCCTGAGGGAGATGTTTACTTCAAACCCCGATGCCTCGAAAAGATATCCTTGCTGCTTTGACATTCTGTTCTTAGGGCGATAGCTTTGTATTTTGGTAGCTTCGTCCTTATGAAAACTCAAAAGATTTCTATAAACAGACACATCATCAACACCTCACCATTGCTCACTAATATTTCATCGTTTCTCTTCAGGTGTGATACGTGGGGTTTTTTTTTTTTTGGCTGTATAAATTTGGAAACAGGCCATAGAGGTGACAGCCCATGCCTCCTTATTTCCTTATGAATACCCAATCACTAAGGTAAAAAGACTTGTACAGGCAACCGCAAGGTCTAAAATACAACTGCTGTTAAAATACCTAGATTTGCCCCCAAGGTGAACCTGATGATTTGTTAATAATTTCTTGGTGTGTGCGCGCATGTGTGTATGCATGCCTGTGGGTGGCTCTACATTTGTTTCTTGGCCATCTTCTGTGGCCATTCCAGGCTCATGCCATTATCCCATTACCCGGCTTTTCTGGAACACCCAAGTCCTCCCCGGGCATTTCCATTCTAACCGTGGACTCCCGATCTCTCACCTGATGACTCTGTCACCTTGTATTCTGAGTGCCATTGGGTGGAATTTGGTCTCATAATAGTCCTTCAAGAAGAGCTCGTGAGAACACTTTCCTTCAGATTCTTAAATGTTTGGGTTCAAGTTGGGCAAGACAGTGCTTTCGGTATAGTCTCAGCACCTGCTCATCAGGCTGAGGCAGGAGGATGTGGAGTTTAAGGCCAGACTGGACTGCGTACCGAGACCCACCAGGGCGCGAACGAGCACCATGATGCCTGGCTTCCCACATGGGTGCTGGGGACTGAACTCGGGTTTACGCTTATCTTGGTGTGGTGGTTTGGACAAAATGGCCCACACAGGTCCCTAGGTGACGGCTCTGCTAGGATATGTGGCCTCGAGGAGTAGGTGTGGTCTTGTTGGAGGAAGTCTGTCACTGGGACATGCTTTGAGGTCTCAGACGAGCAAGCCTGGCCAGTGTATCTCAGTCTCTTTCTGCCGCCTGTAAACCCCAGATGTAGAACTCCCAGTTACCTCTCAACACCATGTCTGCTGCCTAAGAGCCACCTCGCTCACCACCATGACAGCAGCAGACTAAACCTCTAAACTGCAAGCCAGTCCCAACTGAATGTTCTCCACTGAATTCAATTGACGATGTTGGATCAAAGATTTTTGGTGGCAATTGGAAAGTTGCCATGTTAATGGTGTCTCTTCACAGCACTAGAAACCCTAGCTAAGACACTTGGCCTTCCTCTAAAGGTAGTTATGGAAACACAACTGGACACACATACAAGCTACATATTAATTGTAGCACTCGTACTGGCGCTACACTTCTCAATGATCCGGGTGAGAACCTGAGGATTTAAATGAGGACAAAAGACAGAAGCTCATTCTTGCAAGGAGAATGGTGTTTATTGTAGGAGCAGTAAGCAGGCCCCATGGAAAACTACCAAGGTCAGAAGCTCATGTTCCCAGGGCCCTCTGGCAATAATGATGGGCAGATAACAGGAACTTGAATTCAGACTACGACTACAAGGATGGGCAGAAAACAGGAACTTGCATACAGACTTTACTGGAAGGAGGGGACAAGAGGTATTTGCCAGAAGCTCCTAGTCACAAGCTGGTCAGCAGACCCCATGGGAGACGGGTCCAACAACTAACAGCACTAGGCAAATTACAAGCACACAACAGACAGAAACTGCTCTTGTTTTATGTAGATGGTCTCAGCATCTAGTCCACTTTCTTGTGGAAGGGAAGCTCTTCTTTGTGGTGTTAACAGGCATGGTGACTTGGCATAAGGATGTACACCTGTAAGCTCAACACTCTGGAAGATGAAGCAGGAAGAGCTGTGAGTTCGAGGCCACCCTAGGCTATTTGGTGAATTAGAGGCTGTTCCTTGTTACAAAACAAGACTCTGTTTCAAACAAGAACAATGTTAACTAGAATAAACTAGACACAGCTTTGCCTTTACAAAGTGCTTCCTATGTATGTTTCTCATGATTTCATTTTACCTTCTAAGCAAAATAGGATTATTAATCTCATATTACTTATGAGAAAATTGAAGTGTAAATAGACTAAGAGACTTTTCTAGGCTCCTGGAGGGACCTGATTCAAAGCCACAGGCTGTGGGACCCAAGCCTGACCCTTGAGGTGCTCTGCACAGAAAGCAATTAAAATCAGTTTGAAAGACAATAAGCTTGGAAGATTCCAAGTTATTTTCTCTGTTTGTCTTTTGTCACAGGACTTCGCAGAGCCTTTGCTTTGTGTGCTGTTGTATTTTGTGAGCTTCCAAAAATGGGAACAATTTGTCAGTGCTTCGCAAACTTGGATTACTAAACACACTTTTCCTAGAGCATTTTGGGAAATCCAGCCAAGCCGAGAGTCTGATGGGGAGGGTTGGAGTGCGGCTGAGTCTTGCTGGCTACTGTCCTGGACTGCGACGGTGGGTGAGGCTATGGATATGTCGTCTCCTAATTTTCAGCCACTGGTGTTTCGGTCTAATGTCTCCAGGAATTCTGAAAGTGAGAGGGGGAGCAGGCAGCGCTTACAGCAAAGGAGCTGGAAGACGGACAGGGCAGGCCAGCTGGTGGAATGCTCGTCAAACACTCATAAGGCCCTAGGTTCGATCCCCAGTACAGCACAAGCTGGATGTGGTAGCAAACGCCTGTCATTCTGGCACTCGGAAGAGCAGCTGGGAGGATGGGGGTGGGGCTCAAGGTCATCTTTGGCTATGGAGTAAGTTTAAGACCAGCCTTGGCTACATGAGACCCTGCGGAGGAAAAAGGAGGAGAAGGAGAAGAAAGAAGGAGGGGAGGAGCAGGGAGGGGGAGGGGAGGAGGAAGACACGCTGGAGGGATGGAGAGAGACCCATTGAGAGACGGCCCTGGAAGAAGAAAGGGTCTTAGTTTTCCTGTAGTGTCTGGGCCCTTCCGCTTATGCAGACGAAGGTGCATGGGTCCTTGCTCAAAAATCAAGAGAAAATATGGCACGGGAACAAACCCAGAAAGCTTTTCTTTCTTGAGGCACTCTTGAGCTGCCGCGGTGTTTTCACTATCTAAAGTCCTATTGTGTAAAGAATCACGATGGTGACCAATGATTATCTGCTCTTTGCATTCTGTGATAGCAGTTTGAAATGCGGTATACACCAAGGGCGGGAACTTTCTGAGCATGGGACTCGCGGGGACTCTCGGGGACTCACTCACGGGACTGCGCGGCAGCCTGTCCACCAAGCCCTGGAGACAGGGCTTCCCATTGGCCTGGAGCTTGCTAACTGGGCCAGACTGGTGCCCAGCAAGCCCCAGGAATCCTGTCTCACTTTCCCAGAGCTGGGGTCACAGGCATGCTCCACCATTCCTTGCTTTGTAGCGTGGTTTCTGAGGATGTAGCACAGGTCCTCATGCTTGTGAGGCAATCGCTGTACTGACAGAGCTCTCCTAGCCTGAACATGTTTCTTCAGGAGCCAGAATCACAGCATTAGCAAGCCTGGAGTTCATTATTCTAGACAGGGAACACCTGTCCCCAGAGGGGAGCCGTTTCTTGCTCAGATTCACATGGAGACCCTCTGTGGGAGCCTTGACTGAGTGCCTTCTGTGGGAGCCTTGACTGAGTGCCCGCTAGTCCAGCACAGACCGCCTAGAACACGCCCCACCCCTCCCGTTCCTTCCCACCTCACGGCTGACGCACCATCTTCCCAACATGAACAAGATTTGGTTTGTGGTTTTGTTTTCAGAACTTTCCCTGTGTGAAACACCCAACAGTGCTCTTGGGCAGGGAATTATTGTTGCTGTTGCACAGATAATAAGATCAGGGTGGGAGCTGTGGAGATGGCCCAGTGGTTAGAGCATTGGCTGCTCATGCAGAGGGTCTGGGTTCTGTTCCCAGCAGCCACGTGGTCACTCACAACCATCTTTAACTCCATTCCAGGGGATCTGATGCCCCCTTCTGGCCTCTGTGGGCACCTGCAGTTACGTGCACATAAAGTCACGCACATACACATGCACTATAATTAGAAAAAAGAAACAGCTCGGGATTTGAACATAGGTCTGCTGACCTCCAGATTCCCCAGACCTTGCCTCTTCTCCTTCCCCGGGAGTGCCCTAGGAGCCAAGCATATCCACTCCCAGCACAGGGCACATTCCGGAGAAACCGCCTTCCCCCCAGCTAGCCACTTCCCCTCTTTTTGTGTTTATCAGCACAAATAGTTTGTCCTCCTGCCGTGTTTGCTTTATTGGAGGCCCGCCTTGACCTGCGCCCCCAGGGCCCTGCCTCCATCCTGGATGGCTTCCTCAACTTCCCCTTCACACAGCCCCCAGCTGAGCCCCCTACAAATGCGTCACTCGCTTGTTTACTGGCCTTTCCTGCCCGGCCTGGGATTCCACTGCCTGTTTCTTCCCTGAGAAGTTCTCCTGAGGTGAGCTTTGATCTCCAGAGGGCAAGGGTGATACGAAGAGTCATTCGGCCCGTGACTCACCCTGTGAAAGAAACCAGAGAGGACGCTTGGGACCCCTGCATCCTTCCTTTCCTAGGGTCAGAAGTGTGACAGAAACAGAAACTCCACAAGGCGGAGGTGACTGCCCCCAGACCTTTCTCCGCGGGGTTAGGAGAATGAAATATGAAATCAATGGGTGGACACTGCACAAAAATCCCGAGTTAAATCTAAAAGTGTTTTGAGATGTGTGACTTCCTTGGGACAAAGTTGTTTGTGGAGTCACTTGAATGTACATTGTGACTGGAGAACAGATCAGAGAAGTTTCCAGAACTCTGTATGAAATACCATCCCATGAGGGAGCCATTTATTTGGGGCTTCTGGTGACATTTTGATCCTTGAACTGATAGGAATATATGAAAAGGCCACCCTAGGCAGAGACACATGTACGCTGGCAGCCAGGGTCCTGAGGAGAAACGTAAGGCACACTTGAAAGGCCTTAATAAAAGTGGGGAGGAGCAGGTAAGAGAACTACTTGGTGACCAGGAGTGTAATCCTACTTATCCCAGAGGCTAAGGCAGAGGGATCTCAAGTTCAAAGCCTATCTGGGTTACAGTGTGAGTTCAAGGCTTACCTGGAAAACTTGGTGGGACTCTGTGTCAAAAGTGAAAACTGTGGCCACAGGAAATCTGGGTTTGGTGGGAGGAAATTCTCATCCTGGTGCTGGAGAGGCAGAGGCAAGTATGTCCCTAGGGCTCACTAGCCAGAAGCCTTGCCAGATCCTGATTAGAGATCTCTGAAGAAAAGTGTGTGACACCTAAGGGTAAGGTCTGGTCTCCACACATATGTGTATGGACACATACATGAACACATATGTAAGAAAGAAACAGAGAGAGCGAGGGAGGAAGGGAGGGAAGGAAGGAGAGAGGGAAGAGAGAGAGGAGAGAGAGAGGAGAAAGGAGAGAGAGGAGAAAGAGGAGAGAGGGGAGAGAGAGGGGAGAGAGAGAGAGAGAGAGAGAGAGAGAGAGAGAGAGAGAGAGAGAGAGAGAGAGAGAGAGAGAGAGAGAGAGAGAGAGAGAGAAGAGGCTGGAGGGAGAGCAAAAACCCCTCTATGAGACATTCCAAAACCCTTAGCACTGGTCTGCTGGCCGGTGCTGTACTGAAATTCTGTTGCCTCCTGACTGTGTCACTGAAAGACAGAGGATTCTTCGTGTCCCCTTTCTTATTTTTTTCCTTTTCCATATGAACGTATGTGTGTGCATGTTGACGTGTGTGTGGGCATACATGAGAGGGTACATGTTCACATGTGCACATGGAGACCCCAGATTGACTAGGGAACTATAATTTACTGTTCTTGTACTTCATTAAATGAGACTGGGTCTTTCAGTCAAACACAGAGCTGGCCAGCATGGCCAGACTCTCCAGCCAGCTTGCTCTGGGGGTTCTCTGTGTCCAGCCTTGCAATGCTGGAATTCCAGGTGGGATGTCACGGATTCTGGGGCTCTCTGCCCCTCATGCTTGTGTGCAAGCAAGCACTGACTCCATAGATCTGCACCCCTTTTCTTACTCCCTATTGATGGGGGAAGTCCTGTACATTTGTCAATAAAGTACTGTTGAGCCAATAGGAATCTAGATAGGTGGGACTAGGAGTTCAGGAGGACTCTGGGAAGGAGAAACACAGGAGAGTTCAACATGTGACGCCATGGGGTAGGAAGCCCGGAACTATTCTCTGGTAAGAGACATACTTAGATTAACAATTATGGGGTAATTACTTAAGTCAGAGCTAGCCAGTAAGAAACAAGCAAGGCCAACAGCTTCATAAGTAATATAGCCTCCTGTGTGTTCATTTGGGACTGATGCAGATCTAGAACCAGGCTGGTGGGAAGGCTTCTCTCAAAGAAAAAGCTTCTCTTAACACCCTATACTCAAAGCTCAGCCGGCACACATGAACACATGATCCGCTTTTCTTACTCCCTATACTCAAAGCTCAGCCAGCACACATGAACACATGATCTGCTTTTCTTACTCCCGATGCTCAAAGCTCAGCCGGCACACATGAACACATGATCACTTTTCTTACTCCCGATGCTCAAAGCTCAGCCGGCACACATGAACACATGATCTGCTTTTCTTACTCCCGATGCTCAAAGCTCAGCCGGCACACATGAGCACATGATTTCATTGCTGTGGTGCCTGTTTGCTGCATACATTTTGATTGTTAATGGTCCTGTGTAGATTGTTAGTTGCTCTATGTATAGAGTATTTGAAACATATGCAAGTTGGAGAGAGTCCATTTGATCCCCATATGCTTCCTACAGGTTAAGGAAAAGAACACTACCATGCAGAACCTCTCTGAATGTCTCCCTGAATCAAACTTCCAGCCTCCTCCCCAGACATAAGCAGCATCTTGATGTCCGTGCTAAACCATAAACTGTAGTCTTACCATCCAGGCGTATGTTCCCGAAACAGTGTGTATTGAGTAGAAGCACAAACATAGCTAAGCATAAAGAGGTAATGTTTTAATAAGAGTGCTCAGAAGTGTGAGAGAGAGAGTATGAACAGAGCCTCTGGGTAAGCAGATTTCAGCTTCTTTAAGGGAGCTGGGGTAGCATATGAATTTGGTCATAAGCAGGTCATCATAGCTGAGCATCTATCTGGTAGGGCTGTAGTTTGTGTCAGGAACTGAGAGTCTATACACCCCAAAGCATGGTTCCATCTGTCCCGACTTTCTTTAAGATTCATTCTTAAATTATATGCAAGCTTGTGTGCCTAGTGTTTTCGCATGCATATGCAGTGTCTAAAGATGCCAGAAGAGGGCGCCCGATTCCCCGGCGCTGGAGCTACCGAGGTTGTATACTGCCCAACTTTGGACGCTGGCAGCTTAAACTTAGGTCCTTTGCAGGAGCTCATAACCCCAGGAACTGTCTCTCCAACCTCAGCTCAAACTTCACACTCCACTCAGCTTGTAAGTAAACTTCCGCAGCGGAGCAGAGCGGAGCACTTCTGTGGGGTGAAATAAGATCCTCGGATGTGACGGCAATCGAGCCAGAAATCGAGAAAAGCGGCATCCTCATCAGATAGACGATGACAAATCAAACTGTCTCCGCCAGACTCACCCAGGAACCCTGCCCTTAGATCTGAAAAAACAGATCCACAGCAGTGGGGTCCTGGTGGTGCCGGCTCTCCACATATCTGTTTCTGTAATCTTGACGACTTGACCTTTATGGTGTGGACAGCTGTTCTCGCTATCACCGTCTCCCTGGGTATTTCATCCCTTCTGAGTTGAACTCGCGTATTCTGCACCTAATGGCTGTCTATTCCTTGATTTATCATCTGTTTGCTGTGGACCACATCCTCCAGGCATTTCCTGAGGAAGGGTGCGTGAGGAAATCAACCTGCCAAGAGTCTGAAAACCCAGAGCTGTTTTTCTTTGGTGGTGCTTGTCTAAGCACCGGGCTGAGTCCAGCGCAGCCGCTGTTCAGTTGGGATTTTGAAGGCGGTTCTCTATTTGCTTCTTGCTACGGGGTTTACCATCCTGAAGCCATTCTGACTCCACACATTTGGTGTCCTATCCAACCACATGTAGAACTACTTTGTTCCTTCTGATCCGAAATTATACAACACCCTATGCACATTTTCTTCTGTGTCTTACTAAGCTGAGTGTGTAGTGAGTTGTATCCTGGGAAATGTCATGCATTACTTTTCATGATAATTTCTTCCCTTCCTCCTCTTCCTACCCCCCATCCCCCAAACAAGGTCACTCGTTCCTGTCTACCCTGGAACTCACTGTGGACAAGGCTGTCCTCGAACTCACAAAAATCTGCCTGTTTCTGCCTGCTGAGTGTGCGCTACCTTTCTTTCTTTTCTAAACTTTTCACCATTTTACTATTTGTCCTTCAGGATTTGTCTTGCGTTCTTTCAAGTTTGCTTCCGCCTAGTTTCTTTCTAGATGATTTTGCCCACAGGGGTGGCAGTGGGTGGTGTCGAGAAGGAGGTGAGGTTTCTCAGTGCTCTGCCGTCCCAGTCAGAGCTCTCACTTCTCCTCTCATGGGCAAGAGTTCTGAGCCGCCTTTGAATGCTGCTGTCAGACATATCGTCGTGGGCTGGAGAGATGGCATGGTGGCCTAAGGCGATTGCTGCCTTTGCAGAGGACTTGAGTTTGGTTCCCAGCGCCCATGTCAGGTGACTTGCAACCACCTGTAACTCTGCCTGCAGAAGGAACGGGCACCCTCTTCAGACAACTGTGCTCACATGCACACACACACACACACACACACACACACACACACACACACACACACACCAGGTCTCACTATGTAGCCCTGGAACTCCATATGCATCAGGCTGGCCTCAAACTCACAGAGATGCACCTGCCTCTGTCTCCCAAGTGAATGCTAGGACTAAAGCTGTGTGTTACCACACTGGCCCCTAAATGGTGTGTTTTTTCCTAGTAAGGATATTCGTGCTCATTATGCAGAGGTAGAAAATATATAAAGTAAAAACAACAATCATAGGACCGCAGAAACTCTGGACCGTAATTTACAATTCATGATAATACCCTTGTCTATTTGATTCTTCTCTATTGCAGCTCATTTAGGTTGGGGAACTATTTCCAACTGCACAGCACCAAGCCAAGGGCGACAGACATAGTCAGGAGGACAGGGTCTCAGTTAGGTGCCTGGGTAGAGAGCTGCGGACTGAAGGGGGAGGGGAGAGGTGTCCAGAAACCATTCAGTACCACGGAGAGTTCCCGAGCGTCTCTGCCTGGGATCTTCGTGATCTGGACTGCTTCTCCTCTGCACAACATACAGAACACCACATACATACATACAACATACATACAATATACAGAAGACAGCACACACAGCCGAGATTTGGGACTTGGGGATAGTCTTTCTTTGTCTCTCGGGGATTGATTTCCTGACTCCATTCAAAGTGGAAGTGGACATGGTTCTAGGGTGCCTTTTCTCACAGCTTTTTTTTTTTTTTTTTTTTTTTTTGGTTTTTCGAGACAGGGTTTCTCTGTATTGTTTTGGAGGCTGTCCGGGAACTCGCTCTGTAGAGCAGGCTGGTCTCGAACTCACAGAGATCCGCCTGCCTCTGCCTCCCGAGTGCTGGGATTAAAGGCGTGCGCCACCACCGCCCGGCTTTCTCACAGCTTTTCTCATTTCCCCCTACACTGGGCATGTCTGGCTGTTTCCTGTCTACCCTTTAATGTATTTGATCATTAATTTCTTCTGAAAACTTTCTGCGCTGTCTTTACCCTCACCCTCAGCAATCTCCTCCCAACCATTCTTTCGTATCTCTCCTGACATCTCAAGTGCCACATTAGATTATACAATGTCTCATCTTTCCTTGGCTCTAGTAAGCACTCATCAAACAATATAAAAAATTAGACAAGGTCAGGTCTGGAGAGACGGCTGCGTGGTGAGCACACGCTGCCATGGGTTTGGCTCTCAGCATCCAGATCAGGCAGCTCATAACTGCCTGGAACTCCAGCTCCAGGGGATCCAGTGGGCACCTGCATATGTGTGCTACACAAGCTGCCTCACACATGGATAAATAACAGAGAAAGCTTTAACTGTGTGCTTTAATTAACTAAGGCTTAGGAAGATAGCTCGGTGGTTGAACTGTTTTTCACAAGCATTAACTAAGGCTTAGGAAGATAGCTCGGTGGTTGAACTGTTTTTCACAAGCGTGAGAACCTGAGTTCAGGTCCCAAATAGCCACATATAAACTGAATGTGGTTGAGTATGCCTGTAATTCCAGCGCTGTGGGGTAGACACAGGCAGATCCCAGAGGTTGATGGCCAGCCAGTCTAGCTGAATCAGTGAGCTCTAGGTTGAGTGAGAGACCTCATATCCAACAATGAAGTGGAGGGGGCTGGAGAGATGGGGGCTGGAGAGATGGCTCAGTATTTAAGAGCACACACTGCTCTTACAGAAAACCCCAGTTCAGTACCTATTCCCATGCCAGGAGGTTCCTAACCAGCTGCAACCCCAGCTCCAGAGGTTCTGACACAGTTCTCTGAACTCTGTGGACACCTGCATTCACACATGCATAGACCTCCCACACGTACACGTAATTACAAAATAAAGACAAACCTGTTTTTTTTTTTAAAAACAAAGAGGAGACATGATAGAGGAAAACAGGGCGGTGTCAGTTTTTGACCTCCACAAGCTGGAGCATCCAACCCCCACAGTGCTTAAATAAGGACACATCTGGAAGTAATGGGGAACCACTGAAGATAGTTCTCAGCTAGGGGAAACTTTGCTCCCCAAGAGATGTTTTTTCTTGTGTGTAAACAACATTTTCTGTCACAATGCAGGGAACAGGTGCTCTTGGCACTTTGTAACTATAGACCTTGGATGTTTATAAACACCCTGTAATGCACGCAACTGCTGTAGTGGACAGTCATCTGCCTGAAGCGACATCCCTGTCAAGGCTGGGAGTCCCCGGCTTGAGAAATCTAAATGACCATAATTAATCTCCTCTCCAATCCGCTCAAGGGCCATTAGAGACTACTGAGCCCAACCGGTTCATTTTATCTAGGATGAGGAGATGGAGATAACGGGACGAGTTGTAGAGTCAGGGTATGGACTGCACCATGGTCCCTTAGAGTCAGGGTATGAGGATGCACCGTGGCCCCTTAGAGTCAGGGTATGGGACTGCACCGTGGTCCCTTAGAGTCAGGGTATGCGACTGTACCGTGGTTCCTTAGAGTCAGGGTATGCGACTGTACTGTGGCCCCTTAGAATGCACTGTGGTCCCTTAGAGTCAGGGTATGAATGAGACTGCACCGTGGCCCCTTTTTCAATACTGTATTGGGTTGGCACTGTCATTTAGCCACCTCCTTCTCCGGGTGGTACGAGAATAAAGCTTGTTTTAGTGCACTTCATCCCAGGCCCATTAATCAGGTTTGCAGGTCAAGGATGGCGATGTCCAGAGCAGTGAGAGGCGCTGGAGGCAGGCACAAGACTGCCTTCATCTCACCTGCCTGATAGGCTCTTTTCTAGAAAGACGTGCCGCAACAGGGCTGAGTGAGGAGAATTCTCTCCATGGCTCTTTTTTGAGGAATCCAACCTGCTCTGGAAAGCTAGAAAACAGCTGCACAAGGGTGAATTATTTTAAACACTCCTACATTAAAGCTAATTAAACCTCAGGAGTGTCCAGTGCTCCATGGGGAAATGCACTCAGATCGCTACAGACCTAAGGGAGCAGCATGGTTTTCCTTTAACAGCAAATAACAGCATTTGGATTTGGGGGCTAACTCTAGTTCCCAGGGAAGCTCGGGAACCAATGAGGTGTCTGTCTCCCTCTTCAGGCGCCTCCAATTCAGGGTGCCTCCGATGACAAAGCGTGCAGACCCCACTGTTCACGAATCTCAGTTGGCACTTGCCCCGTTGCTATCTTGAGTCCTGGACACCTCCTGTTTAGCTCTGCTGAGTTAGAAAAGCCAAGTGACTCAGACACATATAGAGCGAATCAACACAAAGTGGAAATAGAGCGAGAGGAAGCTATGTGCTATGTTGAGTAAAAGTGTCTTCCAGCCTGGCGGTGGTGGCGCACGCCTTTAATCCCAGGAGGCAAAGGCAGGCACATTTCTGAGAGTTTGAGGTCAGCCTGCTTTACAAAGCAAGTTCCAGGACAGCCAGGGCTACACAGAGACCCTGTCTTGAACCCCCCCAACCCCTCCCCAAAAACAACAACAACAAAAAAACCCGCCAACAACAAAAACCACCAATAAAAAAGGTGCCTTCCAATAAATTTGGTGAGTGGTCTCCAAGGGAATTGGCTGAACATGTTAATCACTTATTGTACAGCATAACTGTCTGGCACACGTGTGATTAGCCAGGAACGACACTTGTGGTCCACCCAGGCTGTGGAATGATGTCAGAGGAGAGGCCAGTTTCTACAGCGAAGCTCAACTTTGCTAAAGCTTTCCTCGAAGCTTCTTTGCTTGCTCTTGTGTTGACTGTCTACTTGAGAAGTGACAGGATGTGGGGACAGCAAAGGAAATTGGGTGGCATTTCCAACAAGGAAGGGCTGTTTCTCTACTTATCCTTTTACATGTACACACACACACACACACACACACACACACACACACACACACACACACACCCAGGCATGCGTCCATGCAGCACTTGGAAGAAGTATACTCAGAATTTGAATTCAAATTATCTACATTTGCAACCAACTCAGTCCTTCCTTCCTTCCTTCCTTCCTTCCTTCCTTCCTTCCTTCCTTCCTTCCCTCCCTCCCTGTCCCTCCTTCCTTCCCTTCTTTCTTCCTTCCTCTTTCCTTTTTCATTCTTTCATTTGTACATCTGTGTGTACATGTTTGTGCTGGTTTGAATAAGAACAACCCTCATTGTTATAATATGGTACAAGGGCGGCCTGACTTGTTTGTCTGGTCAATGCTTGGAGGGAAGCATGTGGATTAAGAAACAGCAGGTAGAGCCGGGCGGTGGTGGCGCACGCCTTTAATCCCAGCACTCGGGAGGCAGAGGCAGGCGGATCTCTGTGAGTTCGAGGCCAGGCTGGACCGACAGCCTCAAAAACAATACAGAGAAACCCTGTCTCGTTAAAAAAAGAAAGAAAGAAAGAAACAGCAGGTAGAAAGGTTATTGATGCTAAAGAAAAAGCAGAGACTCAGGATAGAGTCTGGAGAGCATCCAGTGAATACTAGGAAAAAGCCCCAAGCTTATTACATACTGTTCTTACATCTTATATACCCCAATCAAAACTGGGGGAAGGCAAAGAGACTTCCTTACCAAGATACAAAGAACAAGCAAGCATAATCACTTTCTCAATACCCAAAACATGCTAAACCACACCCTAAACCAAATATCCTGTTGTCAAGGCAAAATACACAACAGTCACGCCTTAGGCTAAATATCCTGTTGTCAAGGTAAAACACGCAATAGCCACGCCTTAGGCCAAACATTTTGTGGTTTGACCTTTAGAGAGCAATAGTGGGTTTGAACTCTCTGACCTTAAGTCAAGATGAAATGGAGTTATTTCTTTTCTTCTCTTTCTTCCTTCCTTCTTCTTTTTTCTTTTTTTAAGACAGGGTTTCTCTGTATAGTTTTGGAGCCTGTTCTGGAACTCACTCTGTAGACCAGGCTGGCCTGGAACTCACAGAGGTCCTCCTGCCTCTGCCTCCCGAGTGCTGGGATTAAAGGCATACACCACTATTGCCCTTCTAAGTGGAGTCATTTCTATGGGCCCTTCCTGACATGGTCGCAGATACAGCAGTCATGAACGCTAACCCTTGGCACCATGAGACTCAAATTAAATGCTTTCTTTTATAAGTTTCCTTGGCCATGGTGTTTTGCCATAGCGAAAGAAAAGTAACTGGGATGGTGTTCTTGTCATCTCTCCTATGTCAAGGTTAGAAGGACTTCCAACACATGGGTTCTGGGGACTGAGCCCAGGCCACCAGGTTTGGCAGGAAAGCACCTTTACCCATGGAACCATCTCACAAGCCCGAGTTATATTTCTTTTCTATCCTTCAGATTCTTTACCTACAAACTGGACCCACTAATCCCTAGCTTGCCAAAGGAGTTTATAGAGTATGATGTATACAGACTGCATAGTTCACAAAAGCACTAAACAAACAAGCTGCTGTTCCCATAGGGTTTGGTCCCTGCCTGAGCAATTTCTAAAGACAGAAAGCTTTGTCCAGGGGATTAGTGGACTCAGTCATGGGAGACAGATGGTCAAACCGAGGAAGGAATTTCTATTAAGGTCCAACCACGGTATAATGATTTTTTTCCAGACCCCTTTACAAGATGCACAGCAGTTGGGGTTTGTGCAAAGCCTTGCGGTGCTCAGCTATGTGTTTAAGTTTCAAGAGAGTGGATCTGTCACTGAGCAGCTTGGAGAAAGTTCAAAGCTTTCTGGACTTTGCGATATCCTGGAGGATTAGAATTTAGAGAGACTATCAAACAGGAATCACCCTAGCCCTAGTCCAGAGAGAAAAAATCCTTTCACCAGGTATAAGCACTAGGGAAACTGGGAAAATTAAACACGAAGGGTTGTCTCTTCAAAGGAAGAGATGTATACCTGTCTTCCACCTGGAAGACTGGGAATTAATGTAGTTAATAGCCTGGTGACCTGTGTTGTCTGTAAGGCCAGGGCATGCCTCCCTCCCCCAGACTCCTGTGTTTATTCCGGACTCTGCCTCCCTAGACCCTTACTCTGAGTGTTGTTTCTCAGTCAGCAGATGCCAGTCTTATGGAAGATGTCACATGTACTTTACAAATGAGCAGAGGTTGATGACCTCTGTGCTATCTATATGGCCAGGCCACATCCGGCTCCCCCTTTCCGTAGACACTTATCGTGAGCATTGCTTCTCAGTCAATAAAATCAGTCTTTTTGGAAGAAGTCTCATGTGCTTTGCAAAGAGTTTCCATGTAACTGTGTTTTAGTTTTGTTGCACACATGGGACTGAGTTAACTGTCATCTGGAAAGAATTTTCCAAAAATTTGCTGTGCTTAAATATGTCTAAAATAAATCTCCCAGTGCCAAGACTTTAGAAATTGGAAACAGTGATGACTACTGAGCCACACAGAGCCAGATTCTCTTCTTGCCTCGTATGACCTGTTACTCTGCTGGCCCTGGTGTTTGCAGAGACCCCCGCAACTAGAAAAGTTCACTAGGTGGATCTGTAAATGAAGTATGATGGGTCTCTTGAGGGAAAAATGGGGTCACAGCCATTTTCTCTGTCAAATCACTGTGAGAACTTTTTACATACAGGTATCCTTAGGAGCCTTCCCTCCTGAAGAGGCCCTGGGCTAGTGTTTCCCTTTTCAAAATTGACTTTTTGTTTTGTGTGTGTGCACATACACGCTCATGAGTGGCGATCAGAGGGCTCCCGTCTTCCACTGTGCGGTCCCTGGTGACGGAACTTGGGTTGTTGGATACCTTTACCTGCTGAGCTGTCTCTCCACCACAACCCCCAACTTGAAGTGCCGAGGAGAAACAGCCCCAGTGGTAGCACGCTTGTCTGGCGTCATGTAAAGCCCTGTCTGTGTTAGTCACCTGTGGGATGCTGTGACAAGATGCCTGACGGAAGAAATCTAAGGGAGGAGAGGTTTAGCTGGGCTCGAGGTTTAGTATAACTTATCACAGTGACGAGGGCATTGTGTGGCTGCAGCAGCTTGAGAGGAGCTGCCCAGTGGATGGCAGCTGGAGCTTGGCGATAGCTCGTTCACATCGTGACAGATGAGGAGGCAGAGAGCTCAGACTGGAAGCTGATGTGGAAAACACAGGGTCTCAGAGGACCCGACCTCCCCAAGCGGTATCACGAGCTGAGAACCAAGTGTTCAAACGCACCAGTCTCTGGGGCTACGTCCAGAACTGAGGCTGGGGGGAGAGGGAGACAAAAAGAGATGGAGAGAGGAAGGAAAAGGGGGAGAGAGGGGAGATAGCGGGAAAAGACAGGGGAAAGATGGGAGGAGAGGAAGGGGAAAGATGGGAGGAGAGGAGAGGGAGGAAGGAGGAAGGAAGGAAACAAAGAAGGAAAGGGAAGTCAGCCAAGGCAGCCGTGGTTACCAGGGTGTTCAGAAACTCCTCAGCTGGTGGCGTGTGCCACGGTCCCTGCTTGGGAAATAATGCACTGATAACCGGCTCTTCTATTCCACCTCCCTTGGTAGAGATCTGGCCCATGTCTCTCAATTATGTAAGAAGAAAGGTCTTCAGTCTCTCAGAGCTGATTCCCACTTCAGTGGCTTAGGAATATTTGTCAGAGAAACGTCACTGTCTGACAGCAAAGGCTACTGTTGCCAGCGATTGTGTTTTTGGCATTCAACTCCTACACAATGAGACCCAGATCAACTTTCCACCCCCTAGAACTACCTACCCAGCACTCAAGTGTCTCGCCTAGAACTGTCCTCATTTTCTCCTCACCTCCCTTGTACTCTGCAATGATGGCTTCATGCACAGTGGTAGTGTGACCAAGTGGCTAAGATGTTGTTTTGGAATTCAGGCAGACTGGAATTCTAGTGTGGCTTTCTCAATCTATATCAGGAGCAACAAGATGGAAGGGGCTTGGGTCAGTGCCAAATGCCATGTTCATAAGATGCCTAGGTGCAAACATAAGCTTTGATTTCATTCCAGCAATTGTTATCTCTTTGCTTTTATTCAGAAATCTGAAACTTGTAGGTAGACTTTTCTTTCCTGTCTGCCAGTTCCTAAATAATCAATATGGATACTTATTAGGCTGGATGTTGGTGATGCATTCCTTTAATCCCAGCACTTGGGAGGCAGAGGCAGGCAGATCTCTGTGAGTTTGAGGCCAGCCTGGTCTACAGAGTGAGTTCCAGGATAAGCTCAAAAGATATACAGAGAAACCCTGACTTGAAAAACTAAAACCAAAACCAAACAACCAAACAAAAAACCAAAACAACCCCAAATACTTAATTATAAATGCTTGGTTGACAGCCTAGGCTTATTACTTCTAGCTCTTACAACTCAACCCATTTCTATTAATTATGCGCTTCCCCGAGGCTCATGGTTTTTACCTGTATCCCATTTCGCATGTCCGACCTGTTCTCTGTCTGCTGGTGACTCCCCTGACTCTATCCTTCTCACCCCACCATTCTCAGTTTGGCTTTCTTGACCAACTGTGTCCTGTTCTTCTACTGGCCAGTCAGCTTGTTTATTAAACCAATCACGGAAGCTTTATCCTATCAGTTAGTAAGCCAACCATTAAAAAGCAGGTGCTGAGAGAGAGAGAGAGAGAGGGAGAGAGGGAGAGAGAGAGAGAGAGGGAGGGAAGGAGAGAGAGAGAGGGAGGGAGAGAGAGAGAGGGAGGGAGGGAGGGAGAGAGGAAGACAGAGAGGGAGAGAGGGAAAGAGAGAAGGAGGGAGGGAGGGAGGGAGGGAGAGAGGGATGGAGGGAGACAGACAGACGAGAGAGAGAGAGAGAGAGAGAGAGAGAGAGAGAGAGAGAGAGAGAGAGAGAGAGGGAGATCTTGAAGGAACAAGATCTGACCTTGGACGGGGAGTCTGAGAAGCATCTGGAGAAGAATCTGTGTCAGCCTGTTGTGTCGGATGAGTGTCCCTTTGCCAGGTGAGGGGTGAGGAGAAAAGGGAAAGTGTGGACAGGCAGAGGCAGTGGTGCCTGAGAAATCAGTTTTGAATTAGACTGGGGAGGAGTAGGAGAGAGCAGTGAGGCTGAGACTAGGCACTGGTTTGTGTGGGGGAGGAGAGGAAAGTGACACGGAACCATCATCATGAGACCTCCGTCCTGGGATTTCACCATAGAACACCTTCCACCGCTGAGTTCCCCACAATGGAAGAAACCCTGGCTATAGAAACTGTCACCATCGAACTGTGTAACAAGTATTCTTTCCACCAGCTGCCTGGGCACCCCCCCCCTCAGCCCCCAAATAACACATGAGACACTATATTAATTATAAAGCTGTTGGCCACTTGCCATGGTTCCCTGATGGCTAGCTCTGACCTAATTGTTAACCCATAATTACTAATATATGTATTTTAATAAGGTCTTATCTTACCAAGGATGCAGCATGCATCCTCTCTTCCTAGGATCACATGGCTACTCTACCCTTGACTACATTTCCCAGAATCCTTCTCGACCCATAACCCCACCTATCTTGCTTCCCTATTGGCCAAGAGTGTATATCAACCAACCAGACAAACATATACACAGAAGGACTTCCCCCATTAGAACTGCATACCATGGAAAGTCTCTCCACAGAACCAGAGCACCCTCCCTCACATCCTTAGTATTCTAGAGGAGAAAAGAGACTGAAAGCCAGCATTCTAGATGGTTTCCCTTACACCCCCTACCAAGCGTCTTACTAGATAGCTTAAAACTATGGAGGCGCCTATGTCAATGTCTTTGTGAGATCGGCTGATGGACAAACCTGCATCAAAGCAATGTTAATGCCCAAATGGTAGACATATCCTGAGCTCACAAAAGCGATAGGAGGAAAGGGTTGCACCATTTGCACATCCCTGCGGGGAGAGGGGAGTTGGGAGGAAGCAGGTGCTGAAGAAATCACCTTACATTTTCTTTCCTTTCCTTTTCAAAAAACGTTTTCTGTTTTATTTTTGAATGTGCATGGGTGTTTTGCTTGCATGTATGTATGTCTGTGCATTGTTCATGCAATACACATGGAGTTTAGACCAGGGCATCAGATGCCCTGGAGTTACAGGTGGTTATAAACTGTCATGTGGGTGCTGGGAACTAACTCAAGTCCTCCGCAAGTGCTCTTTTTGTTGTTGTTTGGTTTTTCAAAACAGGGTTTCTCTGTGTAGCTTTGGAGTCTGTCCTGAAATTCGCTCTGTAGACCAGACTGGTCTCGAACTCACGGAGGTCCACCTGCCTCTGCCTCCCGAGTGCTGGGATTAAAGGAGTTTGCCACCACGGCCTGGCTGCCTGCAAGTGCTCTTAACCAGTGAGCCATCTCTTCCCTCCTCTTACATACCTGATCTTAACCACTAGCCAAGGCCATCCAAACCCCATGCTCCTTCCTGAAGTTTCGCAGACATCCCTGCTTCGCTGACTTATGTCCGGAGAGTTTCTGCTCTGTTTCATTCATAGGACATTCATCAGTAGTTTATGACATTTATTATCTCATAAAGAAATGTTTCATCTTCCCGGGAGCGCTCTCTCTCTCTCTCTCTCTCTCTCTCTCTCTCTCTCTCTCTCTCTCTCTCTCTCTCTCTCTCTCTCTCTCTCTCTCTCTCTCTCTGTGTATGTGTGTGTGAGTGGTGTGTACATGTGTGTGTGCCTGTTTACGTTTTGTGGTGGCCAGAGGACAATCTGAGTATCATTGCTCAGGTGGTATCTTTTTTTTTTAATTGAGCCAGGTCTCTCATTAGCCTGGTGCTCAGGTTAACTAGATTGACCACTGAACCTACATGTCCACTTGTCATCACCCCCTCATGCTTGGATTGAAGGTCACCACACCCAGCTGCCACGGCACCCAGATTGCTGCCACGGCACCCACTTTTCACCATATCCAGTCTTTTTTATGTGGACTCCAGGAACTGAACTCAGGCCCTTGTACCTGAGAGCTAAGAACTTTACTGTCCAGCCCATCCCTCTGCTTTTTTGAAAGTAAGCTTTCTTTAAAGCTCAAGGATCATAACTTACCCTTGTTTATCTTCTTAAACATTGAAAGATGCAGAATATGGCTTTGTGCGTTCTGAAGTCAGACTCCCTAGATTCAAATCTAGCCCTGTTAGCTGCTTGTTGCATGGCATCAGACTATACAATTTCTCAAAGGAGTGAGATAACCAAAGTGCAAAACATTTCTTTCAAGTGGGTAGCAAGGAATCTGGTACACATTAGTCACTCCACTAAGGTCAGCTGCTGTTAGGAACTTGGCAAGTATTCTTCACTGAAGGTGAACGAATTAATTTATCCTCAAGGTGAACAAGAAAGAATTTTTAAAAAGATGAACACAGAGATAGAAAAATCTCCTTTCCACTGGAAATAAGTTAAGAAAAGATAACACTGGCTGTAGGGATTGCCTCACTCCTGCTCCATCATACCCACCTTGCAACACAGCCATGGTGCACCAGGGTGCAGAGCCTTGGAATGACAATAGTTGAGAAGGGACACAGAAGAGTTAGGGCCTAGGCTTCAAGGCAGGATTGTCAAGAAGGGGACACCTTTGCCTCTTGGCTTCAGCAACAGCTGATGTTGTTAGGATGAAGGATGAGCCCCTGTTAGCTCCAGACCCTGGGATCTTAGGCAAGCCTCTTGAAGGTCAGAGGTTGGAGACAAATAAAATGGTTGAAACAGCAGTTTCTAGAGAGGTGGCTGAGCAGGCCGTTTTGTCAAGAGTCAGGACATGCTCTGGGTCCTGCGAATATATCCTAACAAGACAGCCAGGTTCTAATAAGGGGCTCAAAGGGTCAGAGCTGGTATACGCTCTAGTTATCGCCATGTGTACCTGTGAAGCAGGATCCCCGGAGCATACGGAGGCTTTCAGGGAGAGTTTTGTGGTGGGGTTGACATACTCATCCTTCCTTCTCATTCTGCTGAGGCTGCCAGGGAAGCCGGTGGTACTCACCTCAGGGTAAGCCCCAAGGAGGAGCAAGGAGGCCAGAGTACCTACCCACCAATCTCATCCAAAGTTGGTTGAAGGTTATTGGTGTGTGTGTGTGAATGTGTGTGTGTGTGAGTGTGTGTGAGTGTGTGTGTGAGTGTGTGTGATATGATCTCCAAACACTCGTGTTTCTCACATGTATGGAAGTGTGGCATGCGTGTGTACACGGAGGCCAGATCCTGGCATTGTGTGTTTCCCTCCTCTGCGCCCCGCGTCTTATCTGCCTGGCAGTTACATGGGTGCTGGGAATCTGAGTCCCAGGCCTCATTCTTGCAGGTGCTTCTCGCATGGACACATCTCCCCAGCCCCTCCCCTATAATGGCTTCTAGTCTGTTTCTTGCACGAGTAGAGCCAGCATTCCTGCAGCCAGAGAAAGGCTCCAGGCGCCTGTAGATGCCATCAGCATGCACAGCAAGATTGTGCTTTTAGTGAATATCGACAGCGGCACTTACACTTCATGGGAACAGCAAGCGCTTACTGAACCCCGGGGAGGGGAGATTCCAGGTCCTTGTTATCAACCCCAGGCTTATTGGTTCACTCTCTGCCTATGTTCCCAAGGCCTATGGTCTCAAGGCATACCCAGTGGCTACAAACTCACCTCTCAGCGGGGTATTGGTGGCGCACGCCTTTAATCCCAGCACTCGGGAGGCAGAGGTAGGAGGATCTCTGTGAGTTCGAGGCCAGCCTGGTCTACAGAGCGAGTTCCAGGACAGCCTCCAAAACAATACAGAGAAACCCTGTCTCGAAAAACCCAAACTCACCTCTTTACCATTTGCATTCACAAGCCTTGTGTGCTGGCTACTCTAAAGTCAGCTTGACACATAAACTAGACTTATGTGAAAGGAGGGAACTTCAATTGAGGAAATGTCCCGTAAGATTGGGCTATCAGGCATTTTCTTAGTGAATGATGGAGGAGGGGCCAGCCTATTCTGGGTGGGCCATCCCTGGGCTGGTGGTCCTGGGTTCTATAAGAAAGCAGACTGAGCAAGCCATGGGAGCAAGCCAGTAAGCCGCACCCTCCATGGCCTCTGCCTCAGCCCCTGTCTCCTGGTTCCATCCCTGTTTGAATTCCTGTCCTGGTTTCCTTCAGTGATAGACTATAATGTGGCCGTATTGAAAGACCCCAGGCGGGGGGACTTTCACGGGAGGGAGACCCGAACCCAAGGAACACCGAGGCCACGAGCTTGGATGCAACAGCAAGAGGCTTTATTGATAATACACGGGTACCCGGGGCATCTCAGTCTCGGGAACTGAGAGCCCCGAGCTGGGGACTCAGGGGTTCTTTTATAGCAAAAAGCGCAGTACAGAAGCGAGAAGCCTAGTTACGGGACCCTGATTGGGTAATTTAAATGAGGCTGGGGCTCAGAACGAGGGCAATTAAGGTTTCTCCCATCTGGACAGAGAGGCAATTAAGGTTTCTCTCAGAACTCAATTCTCGGCCTTGGCCCTATCTGAAGAACAAAGGTTTCTGTGCCTGCCCAATCTTTCTGGGCTGGCTGTGCAGACCATAGACACCTGGGCCCCTATCTGGACAGAGATAGTAGTGACTATGCAGCTGTAAAGACCTTGAGCTGAGCTTCCTTCTGATCAAAAAAATGACTATTCGGCTGAGCTGTGGGGGGAAAGGAATTTTCCATAGGCCTCAGCCACCTGTGCTGGGCTGGGGTCTTTCATTCCCCCATTGCTCTTGTAACTGAATGAAATCTTTCATTCAGAGGTTTCTGCCATCTCGAAATCCCTTTGCTTTAGCTGCTGGTATTGCTGAGTCAAAACCAGTGATTGTACAATTGATAACCTTTCCTTTATAAACTGGATTAATCTGTTTAAGATGCATGGCCCGAACATCAGAATCAGCAATATAATGATCAGGGGTCCCATAATGGTGGATATGAGAGTCGAATACCAAGGGGACCTGTTATACCAATTCTGAAACCATCCCTGTTGGGACTCAATTAATTGGTGGTACTTTTGGCGTCTTTCTTTTATTTTAGCCAGGTTATCTCTTACCACTCCGGTATGGTCTGCGTAAAAGCAGCATTCTTCTTTAAGGGCCGCACAAATTCCCCCTTGCTGTAAAAATAAGAGGTCTAGTCCCCTTCTGTTTTGGAGGGCTACTTCTGCCAGGGAGGACAGAGACTTCTCCAGGGCAGCGACAGATTCCTCTAAAGACCGAATATCTGCACGCATTACTTGTTGTAGGAGTTGGAACTGTTTAGTTTCCTGCAGTGCGACAGTACCGGTTCCTATTCCTGCCGCTATGCCTCCCATGGTTAATCCCCCTAGTAGGATGGCAGTGGTGATGGAGATAGGTTCCCTCTTACTGCGGCCAGTTCTTTATCAGGTCAGTCATAATCAGAGGGGTGGTAAATTACCTTAGGCCATAATTCGATCAGAACACAATAGTCAGTGGTGGTATTAAGTACCGTGGTGGAGACACAAGGGGTTAATCCAGTGTTGCATGCCCAATATGTCCCATTGGGGGCTATCAAGTAGCGGCCACTTTGGGGCAAAGGCTCAGTGGCATTGCATAGTCCTTGATGCGTGGTGGGGACATTACCTATACATAGCCCCTTTCCAGACACTTCTGAGATGGACAATTTATGTTGCATGGCTGTCCCACAAAGAGCCTCGGCTGTGGCCTGATTTGTATATTCGCCCATAACCGCTAAGCCTTCATAATAGGGAGGTTGCGGAGTCAGACAAAGCCAGCATTCCTTAGTCTTATCTGGGCGAGTTAAATTCAGAGTGGCATATGTCCCTTGGATCAGGGCTAATATTCTATTTCCCGTGCCTTTAAGGGGGGGGGGAACCTGAGGTGGGTTTGGGAGTGCTTCCTAGGGAGAAGTGCGGGAGCGGCTGTGGTTCTGGGCAGGGTCATGGGCCTGGTATCAGCCTTGGGCAGAGTAGGCTAGGCTGCTTTTGATCAGCAAGGACCTGATTAGGGCCTATGGCCTGTGGATTAACCGGAGCCACCTTACATCTGATTGTAAAGATTACCCCCTTGTCTGGCCCGTACAGATACCAACGCAAACCCCAAGTATACCCAGTCTGCCAGTCCGGGGCTTGCTTTCCCTGTGCAGTGAAGGAAATGGCAAGAGGCATACCTATCATTCCAGATTGTCCTTTGTCCCAGCCTCTGCGTACCTGTATTTTATCCCAGGATGAGGATGGCCTCCAATATGCGTCCCCTGTAGTCTCGCACCCCCAAGCTGCACAGAAAAAGTAGTCATATCCTTTGAACTTAGCTGCTCTCTGGCTCTTTGATCAACACACCCGGGGGTGGTTTCTCTGGAGTCCATGAGTGCACGTCGACGTCTGTAAAAGTGGGAACCACTGGCGCATGCCTTTGGGTGGCAATGGGGAATGTCCCAAGTGTCCAACCCTGCTACCAAATCACAAAATTCAGGCCATAGAGTAGGCCACCATGTCCCAAGTGCATGTGGTTCCGTGACAGCATAAATGACCTCCCCCACTTGGGAGAGAACCTCCCAGGTTAATTTATAAACGGTATGGGGACTGGAGGCCACACCAGTGTCTGATTTTATGAGGAGGGCTATTAGCAGGAGGGAGAGGAGCGGGTAAGTTTTATTTTTAGAGGATTTTGAGTGCGCTGAGCCTTTCATCCTGGGTCCGGATCCTCAGGGAAGGCAGCTTTTACGTGCCAGGCATGTATCCAAGCAGCAATCCCGTCCACCTTGAGAGCAGTAGGGGTGGTTAACAGGACCGTGTATGGTCCCTTCCAGCGGGGTTCAAGGTTCTTAGCCTGGTGGCGCCGGACCCAAACGCTGTCTCCCACGTGGTAGGAGTGAGGGACGATAGGGTGTTTCCTCTGGTCTCGGTAGGCTTGGGCCAGAGGCTTCCAGACTTCCTGCTGGACCAGCTGGAGTGCCTGCAGGTGAGCTTGAAGAGAGGAGGAATTGGCATAGTCAGAAATATCTTGGTCAAAGAACTGAACAAAGGGAATGGTGGTTCCATGTAAAATTTCAAAAGGGGTGAAGCCATGGGGGCTCGGTGTATTCCGGGCACAATAGAGGGCAAGGGGGAGCAAGAGGACCCAGTCTTTAGTGCCAGCTACAAGCGATAATTTAGTTATAGTCTCCTTAATGGTTCTATTTATTTGTTCTACCTGTCCTGAGCTTTGGGGTCAGTAAGCACAATGTAATCTCCAATTAATCCCCAACAAGGTGGCCACAGACTGACTTACCTGAGAAACAAAGGCAGGCCCGTTGTCTGTCCCCAATACCTGTGGCATTCCGTAACGGGGAAGATTTCTTCAAGAAGTTTCTTGGTGACCACCTTTGTTGTCTCGTGCTTGGTGGGGTAGGCTTCAGTCCATCCCGAGAAGGTGTTAACAAAAACCAGGAGATCTGTGAAATCTATTTCCCAGTGCACCCCAGGCCAGTGCCCCCGAGCTCGGGTCCCCATGGGTAGCTTTAGCCTGGTCATATTGACGTGGGCGCAGGCGTCACATTGCTCAGTCACTTGTTTTATTATTTCTTCTATTCCCAACAGGTGGCGGGTATTTTCTTCCCGGGCTAACAGTTCTCTCATTTTCCTGGAGCTCAAATGAGTGAGTTTGTGTAGGCTGTTAACCAGATATCTAGTCATTAGGCGGGGAAGGACAGTTTTTCCTTGATAGGTCCAGAGACCATCATGTACTCGGGTCGCCCCCAGTCTTTTCATGGCCTTGATGTCTTTTATCTTATAGTCCCAAGACGGGGAGGTCTTCTCGGAAGCCTCATTAGTTACAGGGACTACAGCTGCCTGGAGGAGGTGACTGCTGCTTTTCATGGCCAGGGCAGCCTCCCGGGCAGCCAGGTCTGCCCTCCGGTTTCCCCGGGCGACTGGACTGTCACCTTTCTGATGCCCTGGGCAATGTATAATACTGAGGGCGGTTGGCAAGTGCAGAGCCTCTAAGAGGGCCAGGATTTCCTTTTTGTTTTTAATGTCTTTGCCCTCTGAGGTCAATAGCCCCCTTCGCCTATAAATTTCACCATGGATGTGAGCGGTGGCAAAAGCATAGCGGCTGTCTGTGTAGACAGTGAGTTTCTTACCTTCTGCCAGTCTCAGGGCCTGTGTCAAGGCAATCAGTTCTGCTCGTTGGGCTGATGTTCCTGGCGGCAAGGCCTCGGCCCAAATTGTTTCTGACTCAGTTGTCAATGCAGCACCGGCTTTCTGCTCTCCTTGATGTACAAAGCTGCTTCCGTCCGTGAACCAGACAAGGTCAGGGTTGGGAAGGGGTTGATCCGTGAGGTCAGCTCTCGCCCCATGGACCTCAGCCAGGACCTGCAAGCAGTCATGAGTCTCTGCTTCCCCCGGATGGGGAAGTAGCGAGGCGGGGTTCAGGGTCACCGGAGCCCCGGAGTGAATTCGGTCCTTGTCCAGCAACAGAGTCTGGTAATGGGTCATCCTGGCATTGGTGAGCCAGCGGCCTGGTGGCTGCCTGAGCATAGATAGTCAAAGGCTGCCCCAACGTCAATTTGTCAAAGGGTTCAGTCAGATCAGGTAACCCCAGAGCTGGGGAGCTGAGCAGAGCCTTCTTGATGTCCATGAAGGCTTTCTCCTGGCTCTCCCCTCAGTCAAAGTTGTCCCATGATTCCCAGGTCTGCATCCTGCCATTCAAAGGCAAACAGTGGCTGGCTGTCTTTGTGTAACCGCAAGCAGAAGAAGGCATCCTTTAAATCCAGGACTGAGTACCAAATATAGTCAGGTGGCAGTCCACTCAGGAGGTTATAGGGATTGGGGACCGTGGGGTGTATGTCCTCAACCCGCTTATTGACTTCCCGGAGGTCCTGGACCGGCCTATAGTCATTGGTTCCGGGCTTTTTGACTGGCAACAAGGGAGTGTTCCAGGGGGACCGGCAGGGGTTAGAATGCCCTGCTCCAGTAGCCTCTTAATGTGAGGTTTGATTCCATCGCGGGCCTCCTGGGACATGGGATATTGTTTAATTGAGGCCGGGAGAGCAGATGCCTTTAAATGGACTATGATGGGAGCCTGCTGGAGGGCTAGTCCCATTCCTCCAGTCTCTGCCCAGGACTGGGGAAAGTCAGTCAACCAGCGGTCCTCGACCTTAAAAGAGTCATCCTTGGGCTCATGTATTCTATATTCCTCTTCTAAGGCTATGGTCAGCACCGTGAGTGGGGCCCCTTCTGGCCCCGTGACTCTTATGTTGGCTTTCTCGAAATGTACTTGAGCCTTTAACTTCGTTAGGAGGTCTCGACCCAGGAGGGGTATGGACAGTCAGGAACATGTAAAAAGGAGTGCATCACCTTACCGGTCGCTAGGTGGAGCTGGCGGTCCGTGGTCCATCGATATTGCTTCCCACCGGTAGCTCCTTGTACCCAGGCAGTTCGTCGGCTCAGGGGGCCGGGTGACCGATTTAGAACAGAGTGTTGAGCCCCCGTGTCTACCAGGAAGGTGACCGGGCGCCCCCCTACTGGTATGGTTATCCAGGGCTCAGGGGGGCTCCTGGCCCTGACCTCCCTAATCTTCGAGGCTCAGCAGGTCGGAGGTCTGAGAGCGGGGTTTGGGCCTTTGGAATGTCCTTCTTTGTTTCTTGGGACATTCTCTTGCCCAGTGTCCTCTCTCCTTGCAGTATGCACACTGGTTCCTTTCCAGGCAAGGCCCTCTTTGTCCCTCTCTCTGCCTATCCTGTCTCTGCTCTGCAACTACTGTGGCCAACAGTTTAGTCATCTCTCTATTACGCTTCTTGTCCCTTGCTATCCTGTCTCTCTCATTTCCTGTCTCTGACATTCTGTTTACCTCTTTTCTCTCTCTCTCTGAGCTTCTCTTTTATTAAAAAATACGTTCTGTCTCCCTCAATACATCTGGTAGTGTATACCCCTGTCATATGGGTTATACATTCTGTAAGCTTCCTTAAGTCTTTCAAAAAAATGCGGCTGGCGATTCCTCTGCCTTCTGAACTATCTGTCTTACCTGGGCCAAATTTATAGATTGCTTATCCGTCTTTCGGAGACTCGCTACAAGCAACTGGCATTAAAGACATTAGATGGGTCCTACCTGCCTCAGTGGTGAAGTCCCAGTCTGGGCAGCATCAATTTCATTTGGAAGCTGCGTAGGTTGTCCATTTGCCCCAGGAACAATTTTTTCCGGGCTTCAAGAAGGACCCGCTGTCTCTCCTCCGAAGTTAGGAGGACTTGCAAAAAGCTGTTGGGCAGTGAGAACCGATTCTAATAGATCAGTCAGTCTCACAGGGTCTGCTGAAAAGGAGGGGTTATTATTTTTCCAGTTATAAAGATCTGAGGCAGAGAACGGCCAGTACTGCAACTGGCCATCATGGCCCGTCCGGAGGCAGGGCGGTTTAATCCGGAGCGGGCTGAGGCTACGGCGCCCGGAAGGGCCGGAGCGTCTGCCGGGGAGCGGGGCCGAGGGGCGTGGCGGCCGCTCTCTGACCCGGTCCATCGCGGGCCGCAGGGAGGCAGACACAGCTCCCCTCGCATTGTCGCCGGTCGCGCCGTCACATTCAGGGCGCCCTTCGCGCAGCAGCCGGGACGCTGAACGCGAACCGGAAATGGGCCGCAGCCTGAGCGGTGCTGCAGCGGCGGCGGAGGGGGGTTAGGGAAGAGGAGGGGGAGGGAGGGTCATAGACCGGCACTTCCCAGGTAACTATATAGGGTACTTGGTCCGGGTGGCCCTGGGGTCCAGGATCCATGACTTTCTCTTTCACCTGGAAAATAGTTTGAGGGTTAAAGGTGCCATCTCGTGGCCAGCCAACATCAAAAGTTGGCCATTCAGAAGAGCAAAGGATGATCCATTGCTTCTTGCGCGCGACAGTCCGGTTACGAGCATCTCGAGAGCGATGACAAACGACATTCAGACGGACGAACAGATAAGAAACAAAAACAAACAGATTTTCGCTGCGCGGCTTTGACGAAAGTCAAAAGCAAATTCAGATCGGGGACGGGGGCCTTGTGCTCCCGTCCTTGTCCCCTATCAGGATGGAAACTCCCTCGGCCAGCGGGACTTCCCCAAACAGACGGGGCAGATTCCTAGGCATCTACCCCAAACAACTGAGTCCCTAAGGACTCCCAGATACAAACGGGGCAGATTCCTAGGCATCTACCCCAAACAAATGAGTACTCCAAATACAAACGGGGCAGATTGACATCCACCCCTACAAATGAGTACTCCAAATACAAACGGGGCAGATTGACATCCACCCCTACAAATGAGTACTCCAAATACAAACGGGGCAGATTGACATCCACCCCAACAAATGAGTACTCCAAATACAAACGGGGCAGATTGACATCCACCCCAACAAATGAGTACTCCAAATACAAACGGGGCAGATTGACATCCACCCCTACAAATGAGTACTCCAAATACAAACGGGGCCCCCAAACAAATGAGTACTCCAAACGCTACCAGGACGTCTCCTGGAGCTTACAAATGCATACAGCTGTATACTACAAACGCAGGCGCAAGAAAATAACAGGCATAGACAGACAGCAGACAACAGAACAACAGAAATTTAGTCCGGACAATTCTTACCTCCCAGAAGTGGGTCGGTGGTCCCTGGGCGGGGTCTCACTTCCCGGCCAACGCACCAAATGAAAGACCCCAGGCGGGGGACTTTCACGGGAGGGAGACCCGAACCCAAGGAACACCGAGGCCACGAGCTTGGATGCAACAGCAAGAGGCTTTATTGATAATACACGGGTACCCGGGGCATCTCAGTCTCGGGAACTGAGAGCCCCGAGCTGGGGACTCAGGGGTTCTTTTATAGCAAAAAGCGCAGTACAGAAGCGAGAAGCCTAGTTACGGGACCCTGATTGGGTAATTTAAATGAGGCTGGGGCTCAGAACGAGGGCAATTAAGGTTTCTCCCATCTGGACAGAGAGGCAATTAAGGTTTCTCTCAGAACTCAATTCTCGGCCTTGGCCCTATCTGAAGAACAAAGGGTTTCTGTGCCTGCCCAATCTTTCTGGGCTGGCTATGCAGACCATAGACACCTGTGCCCCTATCTGGACAGAGATAGTAGTGACTATTCAGCTGCGAAGACCTTGAGCTGAGCTCCCTCCTGATAAAAAATGGCTGAGCTGTGGGGGAAAGGAGTTTTCCATAAGCCTCAGCTGCTTGCGCTGGGCCGGGGTCTTTCAGTATAAGTCAAATAAACTCTTTCCTCCCCAACTTGCTTTTGGTCATAGCGTTTCTTTGCAGCCATAGAAACCCTAACCAAGACACCTGGAAAGACAGAACATGTGAGTAAGGCAAACCATGTCTTAGAGACAGGACGCAAGGACCAATGGATGCTTGGGCTCCGTAGAAAGCCAGTCTCCCAGGGCCGGGAAGACTAGCCAAGATGGATGTAATCGTTTGTGTGTGCTCCACTTCATACAGCAACCGAGTGTCTCCCCAAACACTCTTCTCCGGGGTTTCATGTCTGAAACAACCTTGGAATGCAGAGCTTAGGTACCGCAGGACATCACATTGTAGAAGAGTCAACAGCAGAGCCCAGGCTCATTTGACAGTTCCTTGTTCTCCTAGGAAGCCCATAATTGGTACTTTCTTCCAAAGGTTTGTAGGAAAGACCAGATGGAGTTGAATCAACTAAGGCCACGCTGATACCTGTTTTCCTGGATCTTATATTGCCCATTGTTAGCGATGGCCCATTGTTAGTGATGGCCCATTGTTAGCGATGGCCCATTGTTAGTGATGGTCCATTGTTAGTGATGGTCCCAAGACTTCCATTCTGCCCTCCCAATTTGCTTCATTTGTATTGAAACCAAGTTCTCTCGCTGGAAGAGCTGTGGTAGCCATCAGGATGAATCACTCCTCTGTTCTCTTTTACAACACCCCAGCAAAGAGGTTAGTTGGCTTCTGCTGAAATCTTGTTGGTGTTGGGCAATTAACTTAGATACTGAGATAATCAGTGCCAATATGTCTTTCTTTGCAACTTCAAATTTGTGATGTCATAATTCCCAATTCAGTTTTGTCACTTGGAGATCCCACAATACAATTCTCCTATTCCACCCACAATAGCATACTCTTAAAAATGTTTTCTTTTCGTTATGTGTATGCCTGTTTTCCTGTGCGTGGGTATGTACAGATGCCAGAACATGGCACTGGATCCATTGAAGCTGGCGTCACATGTGGTGTGACCCATTTGTGGGTTCTGGGACGTGAACTTGGATCCTCTGCAAGAGGAGGAAACACTTTGAGCCCTGAACCACCTCTACAGTCACAGGCACTGTGTTCTTGAACCCCCAAACCACCTCTACAGCCCGAGGCACTGCGTTTTTGTTGATAGTGTCTAAAACTGCCTGGAATGTTCACATTGACTCCCCTTGCCCAGATCATCCACAGCTCTTACTACTCTTACTTCAATATGGTCTTCAGCAAAATTGTCTTATCAGAGTATGTGTCACTGCCTGGAATTATGCTAATCCTACAAGAAACAGGCAACTTCACATGAAAAACTATCTGGCCCATAAGTTCAAAAGTGCTGTGGTTGGAGAGATGGCTCAGTGGTTAAGAACAGTCATCGCTTTTGCAGCGGACCAGGCTTCTGTTCCCAGCATCCACATGGAAGTTCACAACCATCTATAATTCCAGAGGCTCTTATGCCTTCTTCTTACCTCCACGGGCACCAGGCATGCCCACAGTGCATATAATACTTGCAGACAAAACAGTCTTACAATTAAATAGATCTAAAAGTAACTTTTTTCAAGTACCAAGGCTGAGACACCCCAAGTTAACGTCTAGACCATAACCCCTTTCTCCAGACAGTCCCATGGCCTGTCCTGGCAAGCACAATGCTCAAAATTTAGGAAGTGCCTGCAAGGATAGAACCAGAAGGACTGTGAGGGCTGGAGAGATGGCCCAGTGGGTAAAATACTTACTGCACAAGAACCGTCATAAGGCTGGAAGTGGCTGTGCACATTTGTAGTCCAGTGCTCCTGTGGTGAGATCAAAGGCCGAGACAGGAGAACCTTGGGATGTCCCAGGTTAGTGAGCGTGACACATTCAAGGGCAATGAGATCCGGTCTCGAGCTAAGTGGAAGGCAAGGACCAACTTGAGGTTGTCCTTTGACCTTGATATGTGTGCTACACTTGTGGGCCTGAGTTCACACACACACACACACACACACACACACAGACACACACACACAGTGTGCTGAGAGCACAGACATGTAGCTGTTCTCTCTCAATGAGACACTGAAAGCAGCTAAAACATCCACCATGAGCTCCTCCTCCCATCCAGCCTGTGGTCAGGGAAAAACTCCAAGCTGGATTGAGACAATTGCTCTCAAGCCAGTGAGTAAGAAGCAAAACCAGAGTTATAAAAACACAAATACAACTGGAAGAAGGAAGGATTCCCTCTGAGTATCTCCACTATGCTTTAACCATAATAGATGAAATCTGATTGATTTAAGTTTTTTTACACTAAAGATATGAGCATAGATCACCTCTACCCAATTCTTGTCACCTGAATGTATGATAAATTTTATTTCTATTTCTACCCTGGACACTTTTAAAATGGTGACATTTCTTGACCTTGGGTGGGGGTAAAGATGAGCTGGCCAGACACAGATCCATTTAATTATAGCTTGTGTTTATTTATTTATTTATTGTATTTATTTATTTAGTTCAAGAAAACACTAGTTTAACCTCTAAGTCCTACCATTTATTCAAATCATCCTAAACAGTGGGGAAAGACTCAGGCAGCCATTAGCTTATTTCATAAAACTAGCATAATCTTAAAATCCAGTTCTTTTAAAGCAAAGTACATGAAAATTACAGAAATAGTTTAAGGAGCATAGAAATAAATTTCCTGAAAGAATGATCACACTGAACCCAGCTTTGAATTTTATGAAGTTACTGAGTTTATTCCAAGAATGAAAAAGATGGCTTAACAGGGCTGGAGAGATGGCTCAGTGGTTAAGAGGGCTTGTTGCTCTTGCAAATGTCTCAGGTTCGATTCCAAGCACCCATATGGCGGCTTACAACCACCTGTAACTCAGGTTCCCGGGGATCTGAAGCCCTCTTCTGTGGGCACCAGAAATGCATGTGGTGTACAGACGTATTGAAAGACCCCGGCCCAGCACAGGTGGCTGAGGCCTATGGAAAATTCCTTTCCCCCACAGCTCAGCCATTTTTTATCAGGAGGGAGCTCAGCTCAAGGTCTTCGCAGCTGAATAGTCACTACTATCTCTGTCCAGATAGGGGCACAGGTGTCTATGGTCTGCATAGCCAGCCCAGAAAGATTGGGCAGGCACAGAAACCCTTTGTTCTTCAGATAGGGCCAAGGCCGAGAATTGAGTTCTGAGAGAAACCTTAATTGCCTCTCTGTCCAGATGGGAGAAACCTTAATTGCCCTCGTTCTGAGCCCCAGCCTCATTTAAATTACCCAATCAGGGTCCCGTAACTAGGCTTCTCGCTTCTGTACTGCGCTTTTTGCTATAAAAGAACCCCTGAGTCCCCAGCTCGGGGCTCTCAGTTCCCGAGACTGAGATGCCCCGGGTACCCGTGTATTATCAATAAAGCCTCTTGCTGTTGCATCCAAGCTCGTGGCCTCGGTGTTCCTTGGGTTCGGGTCTCCCTCCCGTGAAAGTCCCCCGCCTGGGGTCTTTCAGTATGTGTGAGCAAAGCATTCATATGCATAAAGTAAGTAATTCCAAAAACACTTTTTAAAGATTTAACAACAGAAAATCTGTTAACTGAGTGGAGTGAGGAGAAAGAACCAGAAATGGACACAGGACTGCAAGGGGCTTCAAGGGAAGTGTTAATTTTCATCAGTAGTGGGTATGGACTGGTTAGATTTTGCTGTGCAACCAGCAACTACAAGCTTCCAGCGCTATAAAATAAGCATATACAATATGAATTATTATACATTTTGGGTAAGCCATGGATCAGCTTTTTAAAGTGGGGTTCAGCTGGACAGTTCAGCTTGAAAGTGCAGGTCCATAGGTTAGCTGATTAACCATGGCCCAGCTGTGTCTCCTTATTCCTGGACCAGTTGACTAGGTGTTGCAAGTTCTCAGAGGGCTCATTTACAAACAGAACTCATTTCAAGTCCCTGCTTGGATACCTTAGGATACAAAGCAACTTCCAAAGTTTGGATTTAAGTAAAAAAAAATGGAGAGGAGGGTCTGGGGAGATATCTCAGCAATTAAGAGTGCCTTTGCAGAAGATGTGGTTTCAGGTTCAGTTTCTAGCACCCACATCAGGCAGCTTTCAGCGTAACTCCAGCTCTCAGAGGCTGGGGAATCCGGCCTCTGTAGGCACCTGTACTCACACACACACACACACACACACACACACACACACACACACACACACAGAGAGAGAGAGAGAGAGAGAGAGAGAGAGAGAGATCCATTCACATACACATAATAATAAGTCTAAAAACAAAAGAATGGAGAAGTTCATACAGACTCTAATGGTATGGATACAGAGTGAGTACATAACTATAGCCCACACACAAAATATGCCACAGGGTCACAGGACATATGGGTATATTATTATTTATGACTTACACATACACACATATGCATATATGTGATATATTATTTTATATATGTACAGAGGTTAAGAAAATTAGGTTCAACTTTTCTTGGCCTACTCCAAAGCATCTGATTTTGTGGTAAATGACAGATACTTATACATTCTTTGTAGTTCATTCCACTAAAGATAGAAATTGTCTCTCAACTTGAATACGGCCTGGTTTTGTGATACTGGACATAGGATTGCATGAGGTGGTTTGCTTGTGGCTACATTTTATCTTCTATTTAGATGATAATGACAAGAAAAATATATATGTACAAGTTTATTATGGGCACACACATATGTATAGATATACACATACACAATATGTGTAGACACACACACACACACACACACACAATCTTTTTTGGTCCAGGCTTCAAAGAGACTATCACTGTCTCTGCTTAAGTGGGTTTTCAATAGACTATCACTGTCTCTGCTTAAGTGGGTTTTCAATAGACTATCACTGTCTCTGCTTAAGTGGGTTTTCAATCCTGGAACAATTAGCAATTTGGACCAAATACTTCTTAGCTGTCCAGTCTGGTTCTTAGCCTTGTAGGAAATTTATCAGAACCCTGGTTTCAGTGACTGGGTGACAGTATTGAGGGCCACTCATCCCTCTGCTTTCCCAAGGGAAATCAGATGCATGAAAATCACACATTGAGTGCATTTTAGAGTATACTTCTTTTAGAAAAAGTAAAGGTTTATTTTATGATTGTTTGCCTGCATGTACATACGTGCACCATGTGTGTGCTTGGTGCCCAAAAAAGTCAGAAGAGGATGCTGGGTCCCCTGAAACTGTAGTTACAGATGGCTGTGTACTACTGTGCAGAGTCTGGGAATCAAACCCAGGTCCTTTGTAAGAGTAACAAGTGTTCTAAACCTCTAAACCTCAGAGTGACCTTTCTAACCCTCCGGGAGACACTTATTTAACCTTCCACAATTCCCACCCCCTTTGTTTTTTGAGGCAGGGTTTCTCTGTAGCTTTGGAGCCTGCCCTGGAACTCACTTTGTAGACCAGGATAGTCTTGAACTCACAGATATCTGCCTGCTTCTGCCTCCTGAGTGCTGGGATTAAAGGTGTACATCACCACCACCTGGCCCCATGATCCCTTTCATTTTTCAAGATTCATACTATCATTTTTAACTATGTGTCTGTGTGTATGCATGCTCATATGGGTACCTGAGGAGGGGAGAGGAGGGCCTTGGATTCCCTGGAGCTGGGGATACTGGCGGCTGTGAGCAGTCTGATGTGGATGGTGAAATCCAACCTCCAGTCCTCTGCAAGAGCAGCAGGTGCTCTTAACCCCCAAGCATCCTCTTGAGCTCCCTACCTAGTCTGTCTGAAGAGGAAAGGAAGCTGGCTTGGCAGGAGTTGTTCCTCATGGTTGTTCCTTCATCTTTTCCCTTTTCTCACCTTTCAACCTCTTCCAAAAAGGACTTTCGGAAGTTTACAACGTACCAAAACCAATCCACAACATGGAAAAGCACAGCAGATGGAAAATGGGTCCCCAAATCCAAGGCAGAGCAAGGAACAAAGTCAGCACTGGCCTGCAAAGTCCCAGTTTGCCCCTGCTGACCCTCCCCCCACTCTTCCTACCCACCCTATGCTCCTTCACAGGCGACCTTTTTCCCTCCTGTTCCAGCTCCAGATGATGGCAAGACGTCATCCTCCCAACGATCCTTTATTGGTTCCCTAATTCTGCCACACCTTCCTAATTAAGCCTCTTCACTTAATCCTTTGAAGGCACCACATTTCCTATCAAGGACACTGATTACAACAGCCCATGAATGCCAATTTATTAATTCTATATGCCTTCTAGATGTAGACCATAAACATAGCTCCAAGGTTGTAGCATTCTTGTCAAGTGACAGATGCAATGAACACAAAGTCTCTAGGGAGAAGGAGATCTACTAACTTCTGATAGGCAAGAAATGTCTCATGGCCCCTCAGGGTGACACTGGCAAAGAAATTCCACTTTGGGGGTTGGAGAAACGGCTCCTAAGAGCGCTTACTGCTCTCAGAGAGGACAGTTCAGTTACTAGAACCCACACCCAGCTACTCATGACACCACCTTCTGGTCTCCACAAGCAACTGCACTCACACACACAGACACACACAATTTAAAATTTTACAAAACAAAAGTAACCATTTCCCCAATCTTACCACCTCAAATTCATTCACAACTCAGCCTTCACATCACTTTCTGGTGCACAGTTGCTATCTAGTTGATTTCGCCTTAATTTAAACATCACACACAGCTAATTGGTTCCATTGCAAGTCTCCATTTATTACTTCTTCTAAATTCAGTCTTCACTATCCAATAGCCTTCATCTGGATATACAACAGGCACCCCAGACCCTCGGCATAGCCCAGACTTTCAATGTTTACTCCATCATCTCTCTGTTTTAGTTACTCTCCAGAAAAGAAGAGGGCCTCAGTGTCATTCACCTGGTTGTCCAGGATGGCAATGAGTACAGAGATAGAAAATAATATTAGAGGCAATTAATTTATACTGAGCTGCTAACCAACAGACCAAACCACAACAGGTAGCAGACTAAGACACTCTCCCTTCCTCCTCCTGCTGTGGTCTGCTGGTCTTCAGGATGCTCTGAGGTCAAGCACACTAGCTAGTCTCAGAACCCTGAACTTGATGTTCCTTCTGACTTAAGCACTCCTGACCAGACAGCTACATGCATAGTCACTCACTCCGTTTAGTCTCTGCTTAAACAGCAGCCTCTTTCAGAGGTCCTCCTTGAACACTGATCACACAGCACCATCTCCATTTCTTGTCTGCTTTGCAGCATTTATTAGCACTTGATATTAAAGATGAACTTGCCATTAAATATGAAGTGTTATTTGTCAGTTGCTCGTCTTTCCAATTTACGATGTAGAAAAAAGTCTTTGTTTCATGTATGACCTGCCCTTCTGCCTCTTGCCCTAATGCTTAATGCTTGGTATAGTGCTCAATATACAGACCTAGACAAACGTTTGTTAATGAACGGGATGCCATTTTCTAGCTTTTTTACTCTAACTCAACAATACGCAAAAAGTATCTGAGACCCAATTCTGCAAGAGGTTCTTAGCTTAGAGCTTTAAAAATCTGTAAACAGTCAAACCTTGAATTGTATTTTGTTGGGTAAATGCTAGTTGGGAGAAGGGACAAGAACACCCGGAGTTCTAGAAATGACCTTTCCTGAGTGGACGTTATACAAGTGCATGGCTGAGACTGCAGTTAAGGTTTGCATGTCTTGCTTTTATTAATTTCTGAAAAGTTCACACATGCATACCACATACTTTGGTCAAATTCACGCCCACTCCTCTCCCTAACTCCTCCCACATTGGTCCCCTTTCACCTTGTCCTTTTTTTCCCCTAAGCCCACAGACTCCCATTCCTGTGCTGCCAACTGCGGTGTGGTTGGGCCTCCAGAGCCCACACATTAAACTGCCTCCCCTCCCCTAGAAGGTATCGCCCATCATCATCAGCTCTTCATGGGCTCGCTCTCTTGACTTCGTGGAGTGCCGAGATCCCGTGGGAGCCCCCGGCTCCTCCCTCGCCCTGGGATGGCTTTCTCGCCGCGGTGCGGACCGCTGGCTCCCAGCAGGCGTTCTTCCACTTAAGCTGAGGCGGGACGGTGGGGACCGGTGTGCAGAGGCGAGGCGCACGGAGAAGACGGACCGGCCGCGCGCGAGCGTCGGGAGGGAGCCGCTCCAGCGGCAAGCTGCCGACCCGACGTCACAATCCCCGGGGAACGGCCGGCCGGGCGCGACCGCAGCGCGCAGGCGCAACAGAGAGCCACCTGCGCAGGCGCAGGGCGGCCGAGGCGGTCCCACTCCACCGCCCCCGAGCACGGGCGCGCGCGTGCCATGGAACAGAGGTTAGCCGAGTTCCGGGAGGCCCGCAAACGGGCCGGGCTGGTGGCTCAGGGCGAGCAGACCTCGGCAGAGAAGGCGGTCCCAGCGGCGGCGACCGCAAAGGCAGCCCCGGGCTGGCTGAGACGCTTCCTGACGTGGAAAGCGAGCCCCGGCGTTCCGCCGGCCCGGCCCAACCAGGCTCAGGTGAGGACAGAGGCCGGCACCTTGAAGCCCCGCCTCCGCGCGGGCCACGCCCTCCTCCGCACAAGCCACGCCCACGGCTTCTGGCGCGCGAAGCCTTGCTCTATCCTTTGTGCTCTCTCCTCGCCTGGGCAGTGGCTAGACACGCCGCCGTTTCCGCCTTGACATTTCTCTTCCCAGACACGGTCTTAGCCCACAGCTGATTGCAAAGACAAAGCGAAGGGCTAGGGACCTCGAAGAAAGAAGCGTCTCCACGCTTGAGTTGTTCCCAGCGAGTTGATAGTGTCCACAGTTGCAGTCCCCTGCTCGTGGAGGGTTAAAGGTCTGATTGGCTATTGATCGAAAGCGGCAGATGAGGGCTGGCTTTAGCCACACCTTGGGGAGAGGTAGCCAGCGTCTCAGGTAGCTCGTGTTTTAGAAATGGGTTTGGAGAAGGTTTAGGACTATGGCATACCATTCTCAAGGGATCTTTCAGAAGCTAAGCAGGGTCGGCCTGGGGAAAATGGGGTTCGGCTACAAAACTCTCCACAGTGTGGTCGCTGTAACTGTCTGTGGTGGTGTACATGGGCTTGCATGCCACTCTTGTTTAATTGTGAGTGACCACGGTGGAAACAGTTGGATTAGTGTGATAGCCCACTCGAATCTCGTTGTGTCTTCACATAGTTCTCACTCAGGAATGTCCTGGCAGGGAGACGTGCCTGTGACATGGGAATGTCTGGGTGGGAATATGACACACTCCAAGGGGGAAAACCTGTGTCCTAGTTTGCTTTCTGTTACTGTGATAAACACTTGGGGGAGGAAAGGACTTCTTTTAGCTTTCAGGATAAAGATTGGCCTACCGACAGTCTCAATTCTCAGTTGAGATTCCTTCCTCCCAGAAGACTGTAGTTGGGGTCAAGTTGACAAGAAATGAACAGACACGCCATGCTTTTCAGCAGTCACAAGGCCTTAGCATAAAAAGAACCAAGTACAGCAGAAGGAAAGGAAGAATAGACCCAGTTTGGCCTTTAAATAGTGAGAACAGACTTTTAGTGGTCTAAAGTTGGCACACCTGGACCCTGTCTGAGGGTACATGAGAACATGCCATGGAGGGCCACGGAGGAGGAGAGGATGGCTTTACCAGACCCAGAAACGCAGTTTCTGGTTAAACAGCTTTTTGACTGTTTAGAGTCTGTTTGTACAACCTCTGGGCTCAGGTGAGCCCTCCTGGCCCTCGTGCGTGTTATGGGGGTGGGCTGCTCTGCTCTGCAGAATTCGATGAGTGGCAGGTGTTTTGATCTTTGGCCTGTTTTATAGTCCTGATTTTTTTGGGGGGGGTAATTTCCTTTAACAGTGAAGACCTGTAGTCCTAGCGACTTGGGAGATGGGGCAGGGGATTGCAAGTTCAAGGGCAGGTCATAAATGAAACCAAGTTCTTTTTTTTTTCTACATCGTAATCGGAAAGACAAGCAACAGCCAAATAAGCCACTTCATATTTAATGGCAAGTTCATCTTTAATATCAAGTGCTAATAAATGCTGCAAAGCAGACAAGAAATGGAGATGGTGCTGTGTGATCAGTGATCAAGGAGGACCTCTGAAAGAGGCTGCTGTTCAAGCAGAGACTAAACGGAGTGAGTGACTGGAGCATGTAGCTGTCTGGTCAGGAGTGCTTAAGTCAGAAGAAACGTCAAGAGTCCCTGTCTCAAGAATTTTTAAAAAGTTTAAGCTCTGGAGTAGCAGCTCAGTGGCAGAGTGCTTCTTTTACTCTCTTGATGTACTAGGTCTGACCTCAGCACTGTCAAAAATATAATGATACATGAATAATAAATACAGGAATATAAACCAACGGTAGAACACTTGACCAACATGTTCAGGATCCTAGGATCTATCTTTAGGACCCCCCAAAATATAAAATAGTAGAGTAGAGGTGCATGCCTGTAACCATAGCACTCAGGAACCTGTGGCAGGAGGATTGTAAACTTAGAACTGGTCTGGGCTATGCTAGCAAGAAGCCATGCCGAAAACAAAGCCACACTCCATCCTCAGTTGACATTTATACCAGAGACAGCTTCTTACATTAACATTATTTCCTAACTGGGTGGTGGTGGCATACCCGTTTAACCCCAGCACTCAGGAGGCAGAGGCAGGCAGATTTTTGTGAGTTTGAGGTCAACCTGGTGGTCTACAGAGCCAGTTCCAAGACAGCCAAGGCTGTTACACAGAGAAACTTTGTCTGGAAACCCCTCAAAAATTATTTCCTATAGGTTGATCTATTATTACACGAGGGCCATCCCTGCAGGTGTTACAGCAGGAAGGTAAAGGAACCTCGAAGAGATGAGAATGAAAACTTCAGATTGGCTCCATCAACATGGACCAAATGTTGGAAATTCTGATGCCAATTGGTTTATTGTAGGCATATTTAAACGCAATAGAATTTGGAAAAATTTCCCAGGCAACAATCATTCCAGTTCCAGGTACACAGAAAAGCTTAAGATATGACTCCTTAGACACTCCTTTATGAAGTATGTGTGACCATGACGAGGGTTCTATAGCTTAAGGGCCTAGGACCTGGTGTCTCTGAGAGAGCATAGAGGTCAACAGGCTCTAAAGTACGTGCGGCTCTTTTAACTGGGAGCTAAAGATAAGGTCTAGTGAGGGAGAGTCTGAGATAGTCATTGGGGGGGGGGGTTAAATTAGGTCTGCCTCTGCCGACAGCAAGAAGTCACCAGGTGGTTAACAGTGTCCACTCCCAGCTTTCTGGACGAATTGCAGGTATTTTATTTCCTCCACTGAGGAGATGCCCCTGCATGTTTAGCATTCCTGGTTTACCTAGTGCCCCCCACAACTGGACGGTGTCTAGTTTAAGGAAGTTTAGTAGTATATGGCTGCTAAGTTTTGACTCCATACTCTCTCTGTAGCATTTGGGTTTCTGACTTAGAGCTGCTCAGCCATCCATTTCCTTTGGTGCATTTCGTACCACTCAATTGAACAACTGTTGGTTAGGTATCAGTAAACAGACTTGGGAATGCATCTCCCACTCCCCTCCCCTGCTCCAGGTAAAGACAACATATAACCCACACAAAGCGCTCTGAAGGAATATGAAATCACTGAGTGGAGCCTAGAGAAACCCAACTCAGGAGCAAGCTTCCTTTATTAAAAATGTAGAAATTGAGGCCGGGCGGTGGTGGCACATGCCTTTAATCCCAGCACTTGGGAGGCAGAGGCAGGCGGATCTCTGTGAGTTTGAGGCCAGCCTGGTCTACAAGAGCTAGTTCCAGGACAGCCTCCAAAGCCGCAGAGAAACTCTGTCTCGAAAACCCCCCCCCAAAAAAATGTAGAAATTGATGAGAGGAAATGCCAGGACGGGACTGGCACTAATCATTCTGCCTTAAGGGACTGACTTGAGGTTCATTTCCACTGATTATTACCCTTTCTGGGTTTGCCCTGGTATTAAAATCCTTATTATGATTTTCTAAGTCTAAATCCATTGCCGCCTAGTAATTGTGTTGTACACCGGGCCCATTGTAAATTCTTTAGCTTTCCATTTTGGAATAGCTTCTCTTCAGTATTGTCTGATAAATATCCATGCCCTTCATCTCCCTCTGCACAAGTTTTCTTGGAGGAAAGTAGTTTCCCAAATGATGAGGCCCTGTCATGTTGCAGTTTAAAGGCTTGGAACTGTTGAATCCCATGGAAACTTGCTCCCCTCACTGACTATTCTAGGAACGCCTCTAGTACAGCAATTCAACCTTGAGGGTTCATTCTCCATCCTGCAACTCCTGACCTTCCAGTCTTGGCTCAAAGGGTCCTACTGGTCAAATGTTCTTTCTGGAGTTAAGGAGATAGCCCATGCAAGCATGAGGACCTGAGTGCCATCTCCTGCATTCACATAAAAAGCTGAGATTGGTAAATTGTAACCTGAGCACTGAGGAGGCAGAGGCAGGAGGGTTCCCGGAGTTCTCTGATGGCCAGTCTATCTAATCAGTGAGAAACCCTGTGTAAAAAACAAATGTGGAAGATAATTGAAATGACACCTGGTGTCAACCTGTGGCACACGCATACCCATCTCACTTTCTGTATGGTTGTCTCTGCCTTTGTCTCCCTCTGGAAAGGGCCCTCGGGTAGGAAGCAGTTTGCTATGTTCCCTGAGACATGCCTATGCGTGAGTGATGTTCAGCCACACGGCTGTTGTCGGAAAGGCAAACTGAATGAATGAGCACTAGACACACTCTTAATCGAGGGATTTCCGTATGTGCCTCCACATTTGTCCCTTTTGACAGTCTAGTGCCGTTAACTTCCTGTCTCCCATCTTTTGCCCTAGTCCTCAGCACCCAATTAAATAAGAGGCAGGAGATTTTTAGGCTCCTGTTTTTCAAAATCCAAGTCATGACCCATTCATGGATGGTAAAGTCAACATAGGATCTTGTTCCCTTTAAGAGTTGTTGAAGAGTAGTTTGGAATGCAGGAGAGCTTTTCCAGACACATAGTGCTGACCTTGGTTTCCATTATACCCGTGTACTGGGCTACAGAACAAAACCCAGTTCTTGCTATGTATCAAAAAGAGGCTCTCAGAACCTTAGAAAACAGTGGAGGCAAAGCTCCGAAAGCCACCTACACACCAGGGCCTTCCCTTAGCATGTGGCGCTGGGTCTCCCAGCTGAGAACTTTGGCTTTTAACACGCAGGCAGTGGGATCTTATAGTTGATGTGTGCGCTGCAGGGTGAAGGTGATTTAGAGAACTCATCCAGCAGTTGTACACAGGCTGGCTTGGGAATGGAGAGAGATAGGAGGCAAGGAGTCTAGTTAGAAGATGCTTCCCAGGCCTGGGAATGAGTGATGAGATAGGATAGTGGTGTAGCATGGTAATGGCCATAATGGTTTGTTGTTTTAAATGTGTTTTGGGTATGGTCTGTATTTTAGAGCCAAGTCACCCTGGATATTTCAACCCATCTAATGAAATCAGCAATGGTTTGTTGACTGACTGAGAGACGAGTACTCCAGCTGCTGCATTATCAGTTACTGATCAGGTTCTGTTGGGAGCGCGAAGCAGGTTTTGTTAGCAGAACCGGCTCCATGAGTGGATCCCATGCCAATGCTGGCAGGTTTCTGGGGTCGCACCCTGCTGAGTGCTGGGCGTGTTGATTTGTTTGGGATGGAGTACCTAAGCTCTCTGGCAATGATTGTTTTAGAGAGGAAGGCAAGAAAACAGAAACCACTGAGCCAGCAGCCTTCCCAGAGCAGTCAATAATGCCCTTTCCAATCGCTTTGGGTCTTCTCAGCTCCGTTGCCCTCCCGTTCTTACTTCTGTTTGCTTCTGTGTCCTAGGAAGCAGCCCAGCAGCCCCCACAGAGTGCAGCGGTCCCTCTGATCTCGCCCCGACGCCAGTCTCTCCTGACCAACATCACCTTCTTGAAGGTTCTCCTCTGGCTGGTCCTGCTGGGTCTGTTTGTGGAACTGGAGTTTGGCCTGGCTTATTTTGTCCTGTCTATGTTCTATTGGATGTACGTGGGGACTCGGGGTCCCGAGGAGAAGACAGCGGGAGAGAAGAGTGCCTACTCTGTGTTCAACCCCGGCTGTGAAGCCATCCAGGGCACCCTGACTGCAGAACAGCTGGAGCGTGAGTTACAGCTCAGGCCCCCACAGGGGAGGTAGGACCCACCTCGGCTGCTCCTCCTAGCCTTGAACGTGGACTCTGGAGGACAAAGGACCGTTTACAGGGTGGCTGGCGTGTGACGGCCACAGCCTCTACTTTCCCCTCATCTGCTGCAGGTTCGATTTTGGACTCCTCGTTGGTTTAGGTGAAGTTTTCTAAATGACATTGCTGTGGAGCTGATGCGGTTTATAAAAGCTGTGTAAGAAGGGGTTGGTTTGTCTCATTATTGGAAAGCGGCGATAGTGGCATGCTGCAGAAGCGCCGTGGCCTCCGGCTAACCCAGTGATCGGATGGACGAGCAGGCACGCTGGGGCTCTGGGTTACACCCGAATGCTCTTAAACAGTTTAATGTTTACTTAGCCACATTCCAGGCCAGCCAGGGGCACTGGTATCAATTTTTTTCTTTCTAAATGTGTGAGTGTTTTGCCTGAATGAGCCTGGTACCCTCAGAGGTACTGGGAACTGAACCTCAATCCTCTGCAAGAACAGCAAATGCTCTTAACCACTGAGCCGTCTCTCTAGATCTTCAAAAAATTTACAGAACTATTTTCCCAAAAGGTTTAAGCTGCAAGTTTTAGGAAGTTTTGTTTGTTTTTGCTTCTCTTTGTGGCCATCAGTGCTATTGAAATATAAAATGTCTTTAGGATACTGTCCATAAGCTTGTCCCCTACACTGCCCTGCCCCTACTTGGGAAGAAGAGACAGTCTCAGCAGGACAAAGTCAATATTAGAGATAAAAATGCTTACTTTATTTGTACAAGTGTTTGTCCGCGTGTATATAAATGTGCACCACATGTTTGCCTGATGCCTTGGAGGCCAAGAGGAGGGTGTCCGATCCCCTGGGGCTGGAGTTACAGATGGTTGTGACTGCCTTGTGGGCTCTGGGGACTGCATCATCTGCAGCTCCAGCCAGTGATCCTAAGTGCTGGTTAAGATTGGAGATTTGATAAGAGGTTATTAATGCTGAGTCAATCAAGAGAAACTCTTGCGAGTGTGTGCAGAGGGAAAGGGCTAGGAAATAGGACTCCAGGCTGACTTAGTGCTTGGGTCATGTCTCATTTTCTTTTGGATATTTTTGAAAGGGTCTCCCACGGCCCAGGCTGGCCTTGAACTCACACTTTTGTAGTTCTGGTTTATTTTCTCTCTCTCTTTTTAAAAATTTTAAATTAGAAACAATTTGTTTTACATGTGAATCCCAGTTCCCACTCCTTCCCCTCCTCCCTTGCCCCTCCAGCCACCCCAACCATCCCCTTTCTGCTCCCCAGGGATGGTGAGGCCTTCCATGGGGGATCTTCAAAGTCTGTCACATCATTTGGAACAGGGCCTAGCCCCCCCCCCCCACTCCGTGTTTAGGCTGAGAGAATATCCCTCTGTGGAATGGGCTTCCAAAGTCCAGTTGTATGCTAGGGATAAATACTGATCCACTACCAGAGGCCCCATAGATTGCCCATGGTTCTGGTTTCTATACTGGGGCTTTGTACACCTTAAGTGAGCACTCTTTCTCTTAGGTTCTAATGCAGTGTCAGTGGGCTCTGGTTGGCAGCTCTGTAGACAGCAGCAGTCAGGCCTGGTTTGGGTACTGTTTCCTCTTCCAGCACAATGGTGGAGTTCAGGTTCATTGAAACTGGGCCACACATACCTTTTCTGTGAGTCCCGCTGACCAATAAAAAGACTCCAGTTTTGCTCCCACTTAAGGCTTTAAGACATTACTGGTTCCTTGAGTAAGTTTTCACTTTCAGAGCTAAGCTATAGCTCTTATATTATGAAGGTAACCTTATTTGTGTCTGTGTGCATGTGTGTGCATGCACATGTGTGTGCTGGTGCCCACAGAGGCCAGAGGAGGGCAGTGTCCCCAGGTTTTAGCTGCAGGCTGTTGTGAGCCCCCTAATGAGGATGCTCAGGAGAGAGCTGGGATCCTCTGGAAGAGCTTCAAGCTCTCCAACTGGGAGCCATCTCTGTGGCTCCTGAAGGTACCTTTAATACCTGTGGAATACTAACTATAGAGATCTATTGTTAATTCTTTTGTTCCTCAATTTTGTACTTGTGAAACAAAGTCTCAGTTTTATCTGAATTCATCTCTTACTCATTGAGTACTGGCACTCTCCTAGGCGCTTGGAGACAGGAAACACGCAGACCTCTTGCCTGCCATGGCCATATCGTACATTCTGGCTCATCTCTCCCTAGAAGTAGTCTGACGTCAGGCCTTGCCTTCTAGGAAAGGTGAGGTGGGAGCCAGTTACATACCTGGCAGGAAGGAGAAGCAAGGAGAGGGCATGCTTGCTGATCTTGTCAGGCCATCGAGCTTTATTTTGGTGCAGTCTCAACTTTCCTGCATTTAGACCTGTTGACCTTGGAATTTCCACTCAAGGATTTACCAGTAGCCTTGAATGAGACTGCCATTAGAGATAGCTATGTCATCAAGGAGACACAGGAAGCCACTGCGGTAGTTGCACGTGGCAATGCTGTTTCTGTCACCTTCAGCGTCTTACAGGCACATTGGTTTTGCTCTTTCTCACAGTATCTGGTCTTCTCTGTCCGTGGGCAGGACCACATTTATCCCCAAGTAAAGATGGTTGGCTTCTAGTTCTCGCCCCACTCCTACATGAGCCCAGTTACAAGGCCCAGCTGTTTCTTTAGGAGTTTGTTTCCTAGGAGAACATCAGCCACTCTGCCAGCCACCAAGGCTCATTCCTCCATACTGCAACCTCAGGGCACCCGGGAGTCCCTGGACTCTGTCCTTCAGGCTGGTGGGCCTCTGAGTTCTCTCTTCTCCCTCTCTCAGACTAAGTCATGGGAATGGTACCCCAGGACCAGTCTCCTTCATTCAGCACTGGCTTCAGGTTGGGGAGCTTTTTCCAAGGATGGTTTTATACTGATAAGACCATGCAAGGAGCATTGAGACTGTCCCTGGTGCATTTTGGTTGGTTTGCATGGTCAGATTAGGTACCTGGGTCTGCTACAGAAAGGAAGTTACTCAGTTGGGAGAACCCGCCATCCTCATTTGGGCAGAAGAGAGAAAAATGGGAACAATTTGTTAGTTTCTGACACTCCAGGAAATATTTGAAGGCTCTCTGATTTTTTTTTTTTTTTTTTTTTGGTTTTTCGAGACAGGGTTTCTCTGTGGCTTTGGAGGCTGTCCTGGAACTAGCTCTTGTAGACCAGGCTGGCCTCAAACTCACAGAGATCTGCCTGCCTCTGCCTCCCGAGTGCTGGGATTAAAGGCGTGCACCACCAACGCCCCGAGGCTCTCGATCTTGACACACGGAGAGCAACTGCAAACTGTGGTGGAGAAGAGCCACAGAATGGATACAGGGGTAGGTAGAAGCCTCCGGATCATGTTGCCACCAGGGGGCAGTCCAGAGCTGCTGCAGCCTGGCCTGCACACTTGCTCATTTACATTAAGAGGAAACCCTCTGAGAAGCTTCTTGGAACCACTTGTGCTGTTCTGGTTTTTTTCTTCAGGCATTTTTTTCCCCACTTCAGAATTCATAAAGGCTACTTCACAGGTCCTGGAAAGGCTCTAAAAACTGCTAGCAGTGATTTATTAAACACACATTTTAAGATGAAATGCCAGCCCCTTCCATAGGGTAAGCAGTCAGTCTTGTAGTTCCTTGTCCTCTTCTGAGCTTCACAGGGGCCTAGGGCACAGTGACTGGGAACTTACATAGCTAACAGGAAAATTGGTCACAAACTAAAGGAGGTGAAATTCTGAGTTCAATCCTTTGAGCATTTTGTCCAAATATTTAGACCTTGTTCTCAAAAAAGCTGAGTGCACAGAGAACCATGTCAGAGGGGACAGGTGTGTAGGGAGAGGTGTCTGAGACAGAAATCTGTGTGTGTGTGTGTGTGTGTGTGTGCGCGTGTGTGTGTGCGTGTGGGTGCCAGTGCACATGAGTGCCTATGCTTGTGGATGCTGGAGGTTATGGGGTGTCAGCCTCATATTTCTGGAAACAAAGTCTCGCTGAATGCGGAGCTCACTAACTCAGCTGACTATCCGGCTGGTCAGCTCTGGGGGTTCACTTGACTCCGCCTCCCCAGCTGTGGGGTTGCAGACACAAGCAGCCTTCTATGTGGCACTGTGCCCCAAATCACAGTCAGCTGTGAATTGTATATATCACCTGCTTCTCGAAATCGTAACAAACAAAAGAGAGACCACTATAGCCCAGGCTAGCCTCAAATTCACTGTGTAGCCAAGGCTGACCTTAAGCTCCTAGCCTTCCTGCTCCACCTCTCAAGTGCTGAGATTACAGGTGTGAGCCACCACTCCCACGTTAGATGTCTGAAAAGTGGCCTGTTGGGCCCACAGCTCAGTTGGCAGATGGCTTACCTAGTGTGTCAGCTACTTTCCTGCTGCTGTGATGAAACGCCACGACCAAAACACAACTTAGAGACTAAAGCTTATTTTGGCTTATAGTTCCCAAGGGAGAGCCCATGGTGGAGGGAGAGGCATGGTGGCAGATAGCCAGAGCAGGAAGTGGAAAGGTCCTATCACCCCCCCCTCATACACACGCACAAGGGGCCGAGAACCTAAAGCAGGAATTGGGTGAGGCTACAAACTCTCAAAGCCCATGCCCAGTGATGACATGTGTCCTCTAGCAAGGCTCCATTTTAAAAGTTCCATATCCTTACCAAATAATTTCACCGACTGGGGGCCAAATATTTATTTATTTTTTTCAAATATTTAAATACATAAACGTGCGGGGGCCATTCTCCTTCAACCACCCGACCTCGCATGTCCCAGGTCATGAGCTTATTTCCAGAGCCACAAAATCAGCACTGGTGCTGGTGGCACACGCCTGTTATCTTAGCACTTGGAGGTAGAGGCAGGAGGGTCAGAAGTTTAAGGTCATTCTCAGCTATGTAGAGCTGGTGGCACACGCCTGTTATCTTAGCACTTGGAGGTAGAGGCAGGAGGGTCAGAAGTTTAAGGTCATTCTCAGCTATGTAGAGCTGGTGGTACACGCCTGTTATCTTAGCACTTGGAGGTAGAGGCAGGAGGGTCAGAAGTTTAAGGTCATTCTCAGCTATGTAGAGCTGGTGGCACACGCCTGTTATCTTAGCACTTGGAGGTAGAGGCAGGAGGGTCAGAAGTTTAAGGTCATTCTCAGCTATGTAGAGCTGGTGGCACACGCCTGTTATCTTAGCACTTGGAGGTAGAGGCAGGAGGGTCAGAAGTTTAAGGTCATTCTCAGCTATGTAGAGCTGGTGGCACACGCCTGTTATCTTAGCACTTGGAGGTAGAGGCAGGAGGGTCAGAAGTTTAAGGTCATTCTCAGCTATGTAGAGCTGGTGGCACACGCCTGTTATCTTAGCACTTGGAGGTAGAGGCAGGAGGGTCAGAAGTTTAAGGTCATTCTCAGCTATATAGACAGACAGTTGGAGGGGAGAGGGTGTGTGTGTGTGTGTGTGTGTGTGTGTTAGCATTTACTGTTTAAGCATGAGGATCTGAGTTTAAACCCCACGCATAAATCTGAGCAACCCCTGTGCTGTGGGGGCAGAGACAGGAGGGATTGCTACCAACCTAACTCCAGGTTCACAGAGAAACCCTGTCTTAAGAATATACTGGAGAATGGTAGAGGGGACACCTTATGTTGTCTTCTGGCTTCCACGTGCCTGTGCACAGGTATGTACACCTGTATGCACATGTACATACACCACACACACACACACACACACACACACTTTAAAAATGAAGAAAGAAATGAAGCAAAGAAAAATGGAAAAAAGAAAGACAAAAATTGGCTCCTTTAGAAGACTCCTTTGGTCTGGTTAAGTGTGTGCTCTGGGACCCCACCCACACCACTGATGATGGCTCCTCCCTGCTCCCCTGGCTTGAGCGCTTCAGTGTGCTACAGCTCCCAAAATCACCTGGAAATGTGAAGCAGGAAGCAGACCTGATGAGGATCACAGCTAATCAAAGAAAGATGGCAGTGGTTTTAGAAGGGGGCGACAGGTTTATTCATCTGGAACAACACAGGCAACTTTAAAACAAGGAGGCTCTCAGAGACTAGCTAAAGGCCCTGTAGTTTTCATTTCAGAACATTCTGGAAATACAAAAAGGACACAACACTTTTGACTGTTGGATTTGCATGCCTATATGTCGGGGATCAAAAGATTCCTAGGGTGCTTGTGGAAGGCCTCGCATTCTGTCTTTTTAGGCTCCGGCGTGAGAGCCTCTTAGTGACGCACTACCCCATGCTTGTTTGCTCCTTCTGCCCTCTTTTTAGGAGCTGGCTTCATTTGCGTGCGTGTGAGGTCTGATGTTGGGGATTCAGGGTTGGAAGCTCTCCCAGGCTGTAGTGCGGGAGTACCCTTTGCCACCCATACCCTTTCCCGTCTATCCCCTTCCTGAGCACATGACCTTCCCAGGCTGGTGCCGGGCTCTGGGCTTCCCTTGTCAGCAAGGAGGAGCTGAACTTGTCAGCGTGGAGCCTGGTTTCCCGGGCAGATGGGAAAGGCAGCCCAGAATAAGACAGCTATTGCAGTGTGTGGAGGCCAAGGGAGAGAAGGGACAGATTCTGGAAGGATTCCTGGAGGCAGGGACATTATTCCTTCCCTGAAGGGGACCAGATACTGCCAGAAAAGAATGTGGGAGCAAAGAGGTGGCACTTGGTTCCAAGGAAACTTGTTAGGAGAAGGGTGAGACCCACTGAGAGACTGATACACCAGAGGAAATGGGGGCTCTCTGGGCACTTGGATGTGAAGAACCACAAAGGACTTGTTGATAGGCAATTTCAGGAGTGCCTGATGCCTCCTGCTTATTTCCTGATTTTGTTCTCTTCCCCCTCGCCTCTCCTCTCTTCTTTCCCCACTCCCCTTTGTTTGCTTCCGTTTTCTTCCTGTTTTCTGTTCTAGGCGGGCTCTCAGGTAACATTGCCAGGCTGACCTTGAATGTGAGGGTTCAAACGGTCATCCACCTCCCACACAGCTGGTACTCAGGTGTGTGTCGCTGCTTCCAACCTGTTTCTTTGTTTTTAAGCTAATAACATTTCTTAGTCACTATTCAGTATCAACATGTTTTTATAGTTTCCTGTCATAGATTTAGGAGTCTGAGGCTGTTAGCTAGCTGGGGTTCTCTATGTTTGGTGGGGACAGTGGTCACCGTTCGTGCCACATAAAGGAGGTGGTGGATGACCGACAGGATACACTGCCCTGTTGTGTGTGCAAGTCCAGCTGAGCACTGGACATGCCTGCAGAGTGTGGAACAGTGTATGAATGATTCCAGTTGGTTCCTTGGAAGTTCCAGTCTATTGTCTGAGGACAACCTTAGTTACTGTTCTATTGCTGTGAAGAGACACCATGACCAAGACAACTCTGGTAGGACAAAGTATTAACTGGGGTTTGCTTTCAGTTTCAGAGTCTTAGTTCATTATCACCCTGTGCTGTGGCATAATCCTCTTGGACACTGTGAAGGTTTGTCACCGGATTGGTTTAATAAAAAGCTGATTGGCCGGTAACTGGGCAGCAAGTATAGGTGGGAAAGCTAGACTAAGGGCTTTGGGATGAGGAAGGGTACAGTCAGAGGAATTGCTAGGATAGGCAGAGGGAGCAAGACATGCTGGAGGACAGGTAACGCCGCGATACATGTGCCAATACATAGATTAATAGAGATGGCTTGGTTTGAATTGTGGGAGCTGGTTGGTGATAGGCCGAAGCCATCTGTCGAGTATTTGTAATTGGTATTTAGTCTCTGTGTTGGTTATATAGGAACTGGTGGGTGGGAAGGAGAAGTCTACCTACAGTTATGGCTGAGAGCACCACAGCAAGCAGGCATGGCGTTGGAGAAGTAGCTGAGTGCTACATTCTGATCCATAAACAGAGCAGGGGTACTGATACTGGGCCTGCCATAGACTTTGGAAACCTCAAAGTCTGCCCCCAGTAACATATCTACTCCAAGGCCAAGGCCATACCTCTTAATCCTATTCCTTTCAAATAGTGCCATTCCCTGGTGCCGAAGCATTCAAATAAATGAGCCTATGGGGGCCATTCATATTAAACCAGAACAACACAACTGTGGCAATTTTTTGCAATACAACTTAAAATTGATAGCAGAAATAATCTAGTAGATATGTTGAGATGAAAGAACTCATTATTAAATGATGAATGGGCCAAAGGAGAAATAAAAAAAAAATTAAAAACTTCCTGGAACTTGTAGTGAGCTGTTGGTGGTTACTGGGCTACATCACAGCGAAGGGCTAAGGATGTAAATGAAGACAAAGACAGCGGCTCATTCTTCCAAAGAGAATGGCGTTTATTATTACAAGAGTGGAGCCTTAAATGCCAGTCAGGCATGGTGGAAAACCATCAAGGTCAGAAGCCTACTTTCCCATAGCCCTCCGGCAAAGGATGGGCCAATAACAGGAATTAGCATTTAGACAATAAGGATGAACAGAAAACAGGAATTTGAATGCGGGCCTTATTGGGAGGAGGGACAAGAGGTGTTTTGCTAGAAGCAAAGCAGTCAACAGATCCCCTGGGGGAAGGGTGCAACAGGAACTAAATGAAAACACAACAAAATCTGAGACATGAAAGCAGCCCCATGAAGGAATTTTATAGCTCTAAGAACATACATTTAAAAAAAATCAGAAAAAAACATGAATAAATGGAAAACTAGGTGTCCACATGCAGAAGAATGAAACTTGATAAATATTTATCACCTTGCACAAAACTTAACTGCAAATGGATCAAAGACCTAGACTTGAAACATGAAACATTAAATCCTCTAGAAGAAAAGATGGACAGTACCTTATATGACATAGGTATATGAAAGGATTTGTACATGAGAACTAAGAACCAAGAACTAGGGTCAGCAATTGACAAGTGGGACTTCCTAAACTAAAAGGCTTCTCTAGAGCCAAAGAAACAATCAACCAGGTGAAGAGGAAGCCCCCAGAGTGGGACAGAGTTTTGCCAGATACGCAGCTGACAGGATGATATCCAGAACATACAATTAGCTAAAAATGCAAGGACTCAACAACAACAACAAAATGAATGACTTATTTGAAGTTAGGTGTAGTCCCTGAACAAGGAGTTCTCAAAAGAAAAAAAAATCTCAAAAACTGTTCATTGTCTCCAGTAATTGGGGAAATGCAAATCAAAACAACTTTGAGATTTCATCTTACCCTAATCAGAAAGGCAAATATCAGCTGAACAACTGACAACAGTGCTGGAGAGGATCGTGGGGTAGGGGGTCCTCATTCACTATTGGAGGGATTGCACAGCTTCTGTGGAAATCACTGTGGAAAACTGCCAAAAAGCTAAAAAAAAAAAAAAAAAAGAGTCTAGGCTCAGTTTCCAGCCTGCCTTCCCGCTTGCCCTTCTCAGACTCTCCTGGCCTAGGGGCTGCACACAGGTGAACCTGTCCCAGCAGGCCAGGCCATCCAGAGTGTGCCATACATTTAAAAAAATCAGAAAAAAAAGCATGAATAAATGGAATACTAGGTGTCTACATGCAGAAGAATGAAACTCAACAAATAGCACCTTGCACAAAAATTAACTGTAAATTACAGTGCTAGTCCTGCCTCCATCCACGGGGAGTGAGCATGGACCTGTTTTTGGTCCACCTTCTGCTTGCCCTTTTCAGACTCTCCTGGCCTGAGGACTGGGCATGGGTGAACCTGTCCTGGTGAACCAAGCCATCCAGTCTGCCAACATCTAGGTGCTAGTCCCATCTCCACCCACTGGAAGAAGAGAGCCATCGAAGTAATTGGACCTGCTTGCATCCACTGGAAGAGAACCTTTGGCGGGTGCCCACCAGGAGAGGAAGAGACCCCACTGGCACCCTCTGGAAGGAGGAATGGGATGACAACAGTGTAAGAACACATTTAAAAACAGAAAGACCAATATGACACCACCAGAGTCTAGGGACTCTACACCAGCAAGAACTGAGCATCCCAACAGAGATGAAGGAGAAGAGAATGACCTTAAAAACAACTTTATGAAGATGATAGAGACCCTCAAAGAGGAAACGAGGAAATGAAAGAAAGAAAAAAAGTCAATAAGTGGAGGAAAAGACAAACCAAAAAATGCAAGAAATAAATCTCATAAAGAAAAGAAGGAAAGCCAAGAAAAAGAAATAAAACAAACAAGTGAAGGCAATAATTAAAACACTTCAAGGTTTGAAAGCTGAAATAGAGACAATAAAAAAAGAAAACACAGTCTGAGGGAATGCTGGAAATAGAAAAGCTAGGTAAATGATCAGGAACTACAGATGCAAGTATAACCAACAAAATACAGAGATGGAAGAGAGAATCTCAGGTGAAGATACACTAGGAGAAATAGATTTATTGGCTAAAGAAAATCTTCAGTCCACCAAATTCCTAACACAAAAAAATCCAGGAAATATGGGACATTATGAAAAGGCCAAACCTAAGAATAATAGGAATAGAAGAAGGTGAAGAAATCCACCTCAAAGGTGCAGAAAATATTCAACAAAATCATAGAAGAAAACTTTCCCAACCTAAAGAAAGACATGCCAAAGAAAGTACAAGAAGCTTACAGAACACCAAATAGAGTAGACCACCAAAAAAAGGTCCCTTGCTACATAATAATCAAAACACCAAACATACAGAATAAGGAAAGACTATTAAGAGTAGCAAAGGAAAAAGGCCAAGTAACATATAAAGGCAAACCTATAAGAATTACATTTGACTTCTCCATGGAAACTCTGAAAGCAAGAAGGTCCTGGATAGATATTCTACCAACACTAAGAGACCACAAATGCCATTCCAGACTGCTATACCCAGCAAAGCTTTCAGTCACGATAGATGGAGAAAACAAGATATTCCATGACAAAACCAGATTTAAACAATACATATCCACAAATCCAGAACTCTCTGTAAGGAAAATTCCAACCCAAGAAAGTTAACTATACTCACAAAAACATAGGCAATAGATAATCCTACTTTACCAAACATCAATAGAAGAAAAAAATGGGGAAGGGGGCCCACACACAATACCACCACCAACACCACCACCACCAACACCAAATTCAAAACAAACAAGAATTAACAATCAATGGTCATTAATATCCCTTAATATCAATGGTCTTAACTCACCTATAAAATGACACAGGCTAACAGAATGGATACGAAGACAGAATCCATCCTTCTGCTACATACAAGAAGCACACCTTAACTTCAAAGACAGATGTTACCTCAGAGTAAAGAGTTGGGAAAATATTTTCCAATCGAATGGACCCAACAAGCTGGTGTAGCAATTGTAATATCTAACAAGTTAGACTTCAAACTAAAATCAGCCAAAAGAGATATAGAAGGTCATTTCATATTTATCACAGGAAAAATCCATCAAGTTGAAGTCTCAATTCTGAACATCTATGCTCCAAATACAAAGGCACCCACATTAATAAAAGAAACATTTATAAAACTCAAATCACACATAAAACCTCACACACTAATAGTGGGAGACTTCAACATCCCACTCTCACTACTAGACAGGACCATCAGAGAGAAACTTAATAAAGAAACAATGGAGTTAACAGAAGTTATGACCCAATTGAGTTTAACAAACATCTATAGAACATTCCATCCAAACACAAAAGAATATACCTTCTTCTTGGTGCCACATGGAACCTTCTCTAAAATCAACCACATACTCACAACATAGCAAACCTCAACAGATACAAAAAAATTGGAATAACCCCCTGTATCTTATCGGATCACCATGGTTTAAAGTTAGAATTCAACAAAAGCACAAATTGCAGAAACCCTAGAAACTCATGAAAATTGAACAATGTGCAATTGCACCCACCATTCCTGGGTCAAAGAAGAAATTAAAAAAAGAAATTAAAGACTTCATAGAATTCATTGAAAATGAAGACACAATATACCCAAACTTTTGGGACACTTTGAAAGCAGTGCTAAGAGGAAAGTTCATAGCACTAAGTGTCCACATGAAGAAACTGGAGAATGTTCACACTAGAGAATTAACAGCACAACTGAAAACTTTAGAACAAAAAGAAGCAAACTCACCCCGGGGGAGTAGATGCCAGGAAATAATCAAATTGAGGGCTGAAATCAATAAAGTAGAAACAAAATAATACAAAGAATGAAACAAAGAGTTGGTTCTTCGAGAAAATCAAGATAGACAAACCTTTATCCAAACTAACCAAAAGGCAGAGAGAGAGCATGCTAATTAACAAAATCAGAAATGAAAAGGGGAATATAACAACAGGCACTGAGGAAATCCAGAGAATCATCAGGTCATACTTTGAAAACCTGTATTCCACAAAATTTGAAAATTTAAAGGAAATGGACAATTTCCTGGATAGATATCACTTACCAAAATTAAATCAAGAGCAGATAAGCAATTTAAATAGAGCTATAACCTCTAATAAAATAGAAGCAGTCATCAAAAGTCTCTCAACCAAAAAAGTCCAGGTCCAGCTGGTTTCAGTGCAGAATTCAACCAGAAATTCAAAAAAGAGCTAATACCAATATTCCTCAAAGTGTTCTACACAATAGAAGCAGAAGGGTCATTGCCAAACTTTTTACGAGGCTACAATTACCTTGGTACCCAAGCCACACAAAGACACAGCTAAGAAAGAGAACTACAGACTTCATGAATATTGATGCAAAAATACTCAATAAAATACTGGCAAATCGAATCCAAGAACACATCAGAAAAATCATCCACTATGATCAAGTAGGCTTCATTCCAGGGATGCAGGAATGGTTCAACATACAAAAATCTATCAATGTAATCTACCATGAAAAAAAACTGCAAAAGAAAAACCTCATGATCATTTTACTAGATACTGAATAAACCTTTGACAAATTCCAACACCCCTTCATGATAAAGGTCTTGGAGAGATCAGGGTTAACAGGTTAACAGGTTAACCTGAACATAATAAAAGCTATATACAGCAAACCAACAGCCAACATCAAACTAAATGGAGAGAAACTCAAGGTGATTCCTCTAAAATCAGGAACAAGACAAGGCTGTCCACTCTCTTCATATCTCTTTAGTATTGTACTTGAAGTTCTATCTAGAGCAATAAGACAACAAAAGGAGATTAAAGGGGATACAAACTGGAAAAGAAGAAGTCAAACTTTCACTATTTGCAGATGATATTATAATTTACATAAATGACCTGAAAAATTCTACCAGGGAACTCCTAGAGCTGATAAACACCTTCAGCAAAGTGGCAGGATACAAGATTAACTTTTAAAAAATTAGTAGCCCTGCTATATGCAGATGATAAATGGGCTGAGAAAGAAATCATAGAGATATCACCCTTTACAATAGCCACAAACAACATGAACTATCTTGGGGTAATGCTAACCAAACAAATGAAAGACCTGTATAACAAGAACTTTGAGTCTTTAAAGAAAGAAATTAAAGAAGATACCAGAAAATGGAAAGATCTCCCATGCTCTTGGATAGGTAGGATCAACATAGTAAAAATGGTAATCTTGGCAAAAACAACCTACAGATTCAGTGCAATCCCCATCAAAATAGTGACACAATTCTTCACAGACCTTGCAAGAACAATACTCAACTTCATATGGAAAAACAAAGACCTAGGATAGCCAAGGCAACACTATACAATAAAGGAACTTCCAGAGGCATCACCATCCTTGACTTCAAGCTCTATTATAGATCTATCATCCTGAAAACAGCTTGGTATTGGCACAAAAATAGACAGGTAGACCAATGGAATCAAATTGAAAACCCTGTTATTAACCCACACACCTATGAACATGCACACTGTGGACTATTGTTCAGCCATACTAAAGTCATAGACTTTGTAGGTACATGGATAGAACTAGAAAATACAATATTGAGTGAGGTAATGCTGACACAAAAAGACTATGACATATTGTCTCTCACTGGAGGCTCCTAGCTCCAAATCTTGAGATGTGAGTATGTAGCTTGAAACTACAGAAATCAAGAAAGTAAAACGGGACCATTCCCAAGGTAGAGAAATTGGGGAACAAAAGAGAGGGGATTCGTAGGGAACAAATGATCTGATCAGGGAATTGGGTAAGGGGCCTCTTTAGGAAGAGGGGGAGATAAATACAGAAGAAAATGATAGATGGATAAAAGGGAATAGCACAATACAAGGGATCTGATAGGGAAATGGGAACAGGGAGGACTCGTTAGGGAAGGGAAGAGAGCTGGGTAAAATAAAGGATGTCTGGAAGGCCACAATGGATCATGCTATTAACTACCTAAAAGAAAAAAAATAATACGTGCAATTCCATGTACACGTACAGTTTACTTTTTCACAATTCTTTATTGATTCCTTGGAAGTTTCACATCATGCACCCAATCCTGCTCATCTCCCAGTCCCTTCATAGCTTCCTGTCACCACCACAGCATCCCCCCAAAGGATTAAAAACAAAACAAAACAAGCAAAAACCCTCTGCCTCATTCTTTTGTCTTTCCTGTCTCTTTAACACCTCTTCATTTGTCCTAGTGGCATTGGGAGCTATGGTATGTCACACAGTATACTCTTTTGTCCAATCAGCCCCTCCCAAAAATGTTCATTGCAGTGGTCATTGGTCTTGTTCAAGGCTCTGGCTATTGTCCACAAGACCAGTCCCTTCATGTACTCCAGCAGGTCATAGATAGTGTAGATGTTACGATGGGCCAACCCACGGCCCAGGATGTGGGTCTGGGTAGTAGCTGAGCTGGTCAGTCTGGTCCACTGGGACTGTCCCCCTCAGGTGAGGGACAGAGTCAGCTCTCGTAGGCCCAGGCCATCAGGGACAGTTCTCCCACACCAGTGGTGAGGAGTGGGGCCATCTGTCCCAATTGAGGGTAGGGAGGCACGCTTCCATGAGGGGTGGGACCAGCTAGCTGTCCTGCCTCAATGTCCTGTGAGGGCATGGCCAGTGAAGTGTGGGTCCAGCTCATCATGGCCCTCGGATTTCAACATGCATGGTTCTTATGACCTCCTGTGGTAACGCAGGCCATGGACATCAACACAGCCTCAGCTCAGCTTCAGACTACCACAGACCCAGACATGGCCCTTGGCAGCAGCTTGGGTCCAGATGTCATCACAGCCAGGGTGGCACAGGCCACCCAGATCAGTATTGCCCTGGCGTCATCATGCCCCTCAGACACCCACATGGTCTCAGGTGACTGACCAGAGCATCTGCATAGCCCTCAGTGGTAACAGGAGCCATGGACATCAACCAAGACCCTGGCTACTGTAGGGCCATGGACTCAGACATGGCCCATGGCAGCAGCCCAGGGCCGGAGTTCACCACGGCCAGGGTGGCAGCACAGGTCACTCAGATCAGCATGGCCCCAGCAGTGGCACAGTCCTTGGACACCAACATGGCCACAGGTGGCCCAGACCCAGGCATCCCTGTGTCTTTTGGTGACAACATGGGTTATGGATGTCAACACAGACCCCAGTGTAGTAGGACCACAAACCCAGACGTGGCTGTTGGCAGCAATCTGGGTCCAGATGTCATCCTGGCCTGGGAAGCTAAGCAGGCCATCCTCATCAGCATCTCCAGGTTCACTTCTTCAGGTCTGCCTCTTTCCACAGCACATGAATAGTTCTGCTTCTCTCTCTCATCTCCCCACCACATATCTGCTCATCCTAATGACAACTACTCACCTGATGCCCCAAGGATCCAGGCAGGCCTGTGAATGCCTTCAGCCAGTCTGGACTGTGAGCTATGCATATGTAAGAACCCTCTTCTGAGTTGTTGGCCAGGGTTGTCCAGGGAACTCGTAAAACCTACAGCCTACTGCTGTAGTTACCCCTAGGAGGTGGAAGATAAGTTCCTATTGTTGAAGACACTATGAACTTCAGAAACAGGGCCTAGAGATCCCTGAACTGAAACTACCAGAATCCCCCTCCATGAGGATTAACTTTCATGGGCCTGAAGGTTACGAAGTCTACGAAGGAGGGAAGCCACCAACAGTCCTATCCAGATAGGATGCCCATGAGCCACAGCAATGACTACTGTGCAAGCTAACCCTAAGGATGCAGGCAGGGTGGCAACCTTGGTGGTAACCAACAGCTCTCTAGTTGGACTTAAGACCCACTCAACAAGACGGAAGTCATGTCTGTTACTGGAAACCTAGCCAACTTCTTAGTGCTCATGAAGTTTGGTTATTGGAGGGGAATCTACAACCTTAATTTACCAAACCGGCAAACCCCTAACAACCCTCTATAAACACTTGTCCTTATACTCACAGGTAACTGCAGTCTTCACCTTTCATCAAGGAAACTTCTCTTGGTAATAGAGACCACTACAGAGAAGCACTGTCAATCAAAATGCAGTTGTAGAGCCCAGTCTACAAACGCTCCCGCACCTAAGGCTCAGGAGCAATTGTGGAAGGGTGGAAAGCCTGTAGGAGCCAGATGATCGGAGTTTCCCGTGAGGTTGTGTCGCCTATTGACACCACAATCTACACCTGTGAAGTCTCACCAGTGTGACTGCCCAGATGAGAGCTGAGCAAGGGGACACCAATGAGTACGCCAAAGTGGACGGGGAAGCCCTGAGCTCTCAACCCTACACAGACAACTACAGCCAACCGAGGAGGGGTGGAGTGGGAGAGGTGGCCCTCCCCAGGGAAGTACGCCCAAGTGGTTGTCCAGTGCCAAATAGTCAACCCTGAAAAATATACAAGATATATGGATGGAACAGGCCTTGTCTAAGAATATTTACATGCTTATAAATATGCAAGAATAATTATTGAAAAAAGAGGACATAAATCTGAAGGAGAATGGAGAGGGTGTATGAGAAGGTTTGGAGGAAGGAAATGGAAAGAAGAAATAATTATTATAATATATATTTCTATGTTATATGTATATATTATACATTATATATTAATATAATTATATAGAATATATCTCAAAAGTTAAAAGAAATTTAAGGAAAATACATATCGTGTGGGCTGGGCATGGTGGTACATTCTTTTAATACCAGCACTAGGCAGGCAGATCTCTGTAAGTTTGAGGCCAAATTGTGCCACATAATAAGTTCCAGGCCAGCCAGGGATGCATAACCAAACCATGTCTCAAACAAACAAACAACAAACAAACTACCTAGGGCCGGTGAGCGAATGGCTCAAAGGGTAAGGCTCTTGCCAGCGAGCCCGACAGCCTCGGCTGGTCTTTGAGACCCATATGTAAGAAGCAGAGAGAGGCCGGGCGTTGGTGGCACACGCCTTGAATCCCAGCACTTGGGAGGCAGAGGCAGGCGGATCTCTGTGAGTTCGAGGCCAGCCTGGTCTACAAAGTGAGTTCCAGGACAGCCTCCAAAGCCACAGAGAAACCCTGTCTTGAAAAACAAAAAAACAAAAACAAAAACAAAAACAAAAACAAAAAACCAAAAAACAAAAAAGAAGCAGAGAGAGGACACCTATGGTTCTCTGGGCCTCACACACACTGCAGAACACCCCTGCCTCACACACACAAAATGAAGCTGCTGAGAACTTTATCATTTATTACAGAAGTAGCAATTAATAGTCAAGGTGTCAACCCACCAGAATTAACTTCTGATGGAGGAAACTTGCCTTGCAAGGCCTGCAGGAAATACAGACTCCAGAATATCTATTGCTTCTGCCGGTAATTTTAAAAGTGTTCATTGAATTCTTTCCCTAGCTTGTATATATATGTATATATATATGTGTGTGTCTGTATCTCATAATACACTCCTGACCTACTGAGCAATTTTTCTGTGGGTTGTCAAGAAGATGGCCTGTCCTTAGCCGTATTGTCCAATTGATATTAGTATTGTTAGTTTTGATGAAGAAAATAAATACGAAGAGATGCTGCCCAAGTCAGGAGTTATCAGTTTCCATTAAGAACTGTCCTGGAGCCTGATCAATACCCCCTGTATTTGGGTATCAGTGAGGAGGCCTAGGGAATCTATTGAGCCTTGGGCAGCAGATCAGTACCCATCCCGAGTATACACACGGACTTTGGACTCCCATAGAACAATGTGAGGTGCACTCTCACCCTGAACTCTTGGGGAAGGGTCTAGGCCCTGCCCTATATGAAATGACAGACTATGGACACCCCCATGGAGGGCCTCACCCTCCCTGCGGGAATGAGGGGATGGGAGGGTTGGGGGGAGGGCACGGGAGGAGGGGAGGGAATGGGAGAGGGACCTGGAACTGACTTGTGTAGCAACCTCGTTTCTTATCTAAATTTAAACTGGAAAAAAAAAAAAAAAGAACTGTCCTGGAGCACAGCTTAAGAAAACAGCCGTAATTTCCCCAGCTGCCAAGATAGCCGCACACCATCAACTTATATAAGACTTCAAAGTAGCTCTTAGATCAGATCAAGTGCTTTGCTAAATGGATTTTAAGATAAACCGAGAAAATACAATCTTATTTACCAGGACATGTATCCAGCTGTGTGATCTGTTGGGCCAAGGTAAATAGTGGGAAGTAACTTAATTGGGTTACCAGAGGACAGTGATGAACTCTGAACAGATTCTAACAGCTTTATGGCCTTTGATCAGACCTCACAGGATGTTTCCCTAATTGGCCAGGGCTAGCTACAAAATATAAAACTAACTTCATAGCCCCCCAAAAGAGTTCTATGGTCAAGGGTTGCACGCAGGACAGAAAAACATACCTTAAGATTTAAAATGCTTTTAATGTCACTGTGCCTTGCCGAGTGCTGAGCGGGCTCCTCCGCCGTGCCCTTGGCCCTTGCGGCTCCAGCTGCTGGGTTCTCTCCACCAACACATGTGTAAACAAACAAGTGTCCAGTCTGAGAAAGACTGGCCCTTACCACTAACCGCTAACCACACAATGCTTAAGATGCTTCATACACTCAAAACTGGGATGTAACAACAGTTTCCTTGTTTCTCTTATTAGTTCAGTTCTGTAAGCTATCTCTGTAGATAAGATAACAGAAAAGACTTCTGTTGCAGCTGCCGTTTGCAGCCCACTAATTATGGGGTTACCTGGAAGAAACATCTGCATTTATTGTACCATGAGTTCTTGGAAAGACTGTCTCTTATCATTTATTTAAGAAATGATACGTGACCTTCAGATGAATGCCTGGGAGATTTTGTGGGTCTTTATAAGCCGTGTAGAACAAAGAGGCTGGCAGAACAACTCAGCAGAGGCTAGCAGAATGGCAGAATAAGAGAAATGGGCAGAATGCAATGTGGCAGATGCCATCACGAGAGAATAGAGTGCTACCATTCAACAGAGGTGCATGAATTCCCTCAGATAAAAAAGTCCTAAGTTCGATACTCTGTGGAGGTTCCCCCTGAACTCTGAAAGCAGCCCCAAAGCAGGTCCGTGTGCATTTCCGTAGGACCCCAGCCCCATGCATGAGTAAAGAAGGCTCCCAGCTAAGGGGTGGACACCTAAAGGTGGTGTTTGGGTGACCTCTTCTGGAAAAGGGCTCCTCATGCATTTGTCTTGAGGAAATGAGGAGGTATGCCATGGGCTGGCATGCCACCCACCTTCTGTCATTTTTGTAGATGTCGTTGGATGATTTCTGTTTGTCCCCAGCCTGAGAGATGCCCCAGTACTTCCACTGCTGTTTTTCCTATCAGCTGGAGAGAGGAAGCCGGGCTAAAAACAGTGGACATGGTGTATTACCATGCCATGTTAGGTCTGCAGGGAGTCCATGGTTGTTATAGGACTGCCGCCCCCCACCCCATAGATGGAGTAGCCCTGGGAATCAGTTTCTTAGAACTCCCAGCTTTTTGTGGTATATGTGTTCTTCTGCACCTGTAGAAGACAGGTGATGTGGAAGAGGGCACAGAAGGTGGGGTGCAGGGGGAGCGGAGATTAAGAGAGGAGAGGTCCTAGGGAAAGGGGGGGGTGGAGGCTGCAAAGATATCTCAGCACTTAGGAGCACAGCGCGCTCTTCCAGAGGACCTGGGTTTGGTTTCCAGTGCTCACATGGCAGTGAATAATCTGCAACTACAGTTTCAGGAGATCCGACACCCTCCTCTGGTCTCTGCAGGTACTTCACATGAACATGGCAGACCCACCAAATACATACACATGCAGGCCAAACACTCAGAGATGTTAAATTGTATATAATATCTATAAATATTTAACATATGATTACTATATAAATAATGTACGTCAATATAATATTTATATATGGCACATATAAATAATGTGATAATATATACAATATAATATGTATATATTAAATGCTATATTATAGCCATATATTGCATTTAATATAAAATATATATTTATAGATATATGAATTGAGAGAGAAAGAGAGAACCTAAGTAAAAAAATCCCTGGGTTCCTCTTTACCCAGTGGAAGTACAGAAAGGAAGAATCATGTAGCCAGTCATCACAATTACCTGCAACCGGATGCCACAGAAATGCCCTCATTTGCATAGCAAGAATCCAGGGGTGTGCCTGGATCTCACTGGAGAGCAAGAGTGCTTTCTTTCTTGATTAGGCTTGACGTGGCGCTTTGAATAAGAACGGTCCCCATAGGCTCATAGATGTGAATGCCTGGTTTCTTGGGAGTGGCACTATTGGGAGGTGTGGCCTTGGAGGCAGTGTGTCACTGGGGGTGGGCACTGAGGTTTTCAGATGCTCAAACCAGGCCCATTGTCATTCTCTTCCTGCTGCCCATGGACAGCTGTAGAATTCCCAGTTACCTCTCCAGCACCATGTCTGCCTGTATGCAACCTGATGATAACCTCTGAATGTAAACTGGCCTCGATTAAATGTTTTCCTTTATAATAGTTGCTGTGGTCATGGCGTCTCTTACAAGGAATAGGACACTGACTAAGACAGTTGGGTTTCTGTCTGAGAGAGAAAACGTGCTGTGGTGAGGGCATCCCCAAGTCTGTCTCACTCAGCTTTGGAGTGGAGGATGAACTCAGGTGCACTAAATTCTAACTTCTTACTTCCACAAGGTGGCACCCCACGCCCGGTATGCACATCCTCTTTCCCTAAGGACAAGCACATGGAGAGGTTGCCAGAAGAGGTTGCAGAAACACCACTCTTCTTTTCCTTACCTGTTGAGTAGGGACTGTCTTTAAGTGTGGTCAGAATACAGGACAGTGATATTTTAAGTCTTGTCCTTACCATAAATTAGAAGATGGGGTAGGGTCCTATGCTATCACACAACCGTATATAGAAAGCTTTAGTTAATGCTCCCTAATATAATTAATATCTAATGCTCCCTAATATAATATAGGAAGAGTATAATTTACAATATATATTTATACCTTACTCTCTTGTGGCAAAACCACTGTCAAAGCAGAGGCAGGCAAGGAGGGCTGATCTGAGATGGTCGACACCAAAGCCAGCATCAGAGCCCTAGGGTGCTGCCATTTGTGGAGGAGGCTGGGTGTGTGTAGCTGCAGCTCTGCTTGGGTCTGTGAAATAATGGCAGGAGATCCTAGAAAGAACCCAAAACAATCATGGAGCAGGGAAGGGGGCAAAGGAAAGGCATAGTGAGCCAAGGGAGGTTCCCAGAGCATAGATTTCCTGTGGTTTAGAATTTAGAATCAGGGCGCCGGAGAGATGGCTCAGTGGTTCAAGAGCACCTGCCGCTTTTGCAGAGGACCTGGGTTCAGTTCCCACATGGTGACTCACAGCCACCTGTAACTCCAGTTCCGGGGGGCCTGACTCAAAAATAAAATTTTTTATTACTCAAAAATAAGTAATATATTTAGAAGTTAAACCTTGGTCTTCTTTCCTTCTCGTGCTTGTAGATAAGAATGTGAGCTCTCTGCTGTTCCTGCTGCCACGCCTTTGCCATCATGGACTCTGTCCCGCAGAAACTAGAAGTCTAGTTAAATGCTTTCTTTTATATAAAGAATAGAATTTAGAATTTGACATACAAAGAAAACACCAAAGCCCATGCGACATGTAACACTGTCAACCTGAAGCAATTGTCTCGAGGTAGAATAGGTCAGTGCACTCCATGCCAGAGCCATGGGGACACTGCCTGGGAATAGAGTTCTGTGTGCAGGGGGCAGATATTTTGAGAACAAGAGAGAATGGTACTTACATGCACTTACATCCATGTACACACACACACACACACAGAGAGAGAGAGAGAGAGAGAGAGAGAGAGAGAGAGAGAGAGAGAGAGAGAGAGAGAGATGCTCAGTTGGAATCTCCAGCTCTCTCCTGCATGATCTGGAAAACCCCATTCCTGTCTCCAAACCCACCTGCTCAGAGTCTCCAACAAAGAAATGGTTCCAAAAAGCCCAGTTCCATATTCTTGGCGACTATTGCAACTTCCTCCCTTGTTGCTACCAGCAGCCCAAATCCTCCCCTTTTGGTCATACTTGGGCACAAACCCAGCTTGTGGCAGACACGTCATCACCCCTCATCTACAACCTATAAAGTCTCCTGGCTTTAGTTTGGGGTGCAGCTTCTCCAGCTTCAATCTCTAGGACTGGAAAACTCACCGCAGAGTTGCTTTGCTCAAACAAACCTTTTGTTATACTTTTTCAATTTGACTTGATCTGACTTACTGAGTTGGCAGAGAAACTTATTGTAGGGGGCAGAAAAACCCATTAATAGTAAAAATAAAATCTGAAAATGAAAATGCATGCTCTCATACCATCTGCAGATAAAAATAATTAACCACTTTCTCTATTACAATTACGTATTATATTAGGGAGTATCTATCTTTACTATATTATATTTCCCTAGCACCCTTCCCTGCTCCATGGATCGTTTTGGGTTCTTTCTAGGATCTCCTGCCATTATTTCACAGACCCAAGCAGAGCTGCAGCTACACACACCCAGCCTCCTCCACAAATGACAGCACCCTAGGGCTCTGCTCTCTGATGCTGGCTTTGGTGCTGACACTGTCTCAGGTCAGCCCCCTAGCCTGCCTCTGCTTTGACAGTGCTTTTGTCGCAAGAGAGTAAAGGAGATTCACTGTCAGAGGAACGAGATCTTCCGGGCCCAGTGAGCCTCATGACACTGGGCGAGAGGGATGTTTCCCAGCTGACAGCAGTGCTTGATAAGGAGTATAAAGATTGGGTCAAGATAATTTGTCTCTGGACTCACAAGTGTAACCCCACAAAAATCTTTTAGACAGCATGGATACAGAGGAGATTGCACCTAGGAACTGGTCACACAAAGGTCAGTCTGGGAAAGTAATTTTGTTGGCCACCTTGTTCAGAGCCAGGGGATGCTGCTAGCCAGAGCAGGGGCTTAGGCTAAGGAATGGGTCTCAGTGTGGGTAGCCCAGGATTCAGCTACCCAGCAGATGTTTGTTACAAGACACTCTTGAGAAAACTACACAGCTGTTAGGAAAGGCTTAGGCTTTCCTCACAGTGTTCTGGATGCCCTACCAACAGCATACTTTCAGGTAGGCCCTCCTAGGGTCTCACCTCAGTGGAATCAGAGGGAGTAGTCTAAATCTAAACCTAACCCTAATTATATCCCTAATTATATCCCTCTTTAGCACTAACAATACTGGTCCTAGTCCTAGTCTCAGTCCTTAACCTAACCATAACTTCACCACTAGAAGTATCCTTAGCCCTAGCAATGACCCTCAACCTAACCCAAGTCTTAACACTAACCACAGTCCTCATCTTAATACTAATTTACCACTAGTTTTAAAACTAACACATACCACTAACCATAATACTGGACAGATACAGCCTCAACCCCAATTCTAGCCCCAAACACAACCACAACTCTTCACTTAACTATAGCTTGAACCCTAACTATAACCTATGCATTAACCCTAACTCTAGCCACGGACCTAAAACTAAATGAAATACTAACCTTAGCCCAAACACTCACCATATTTCTAAACCTAACATTAGTCCAGGCCATAAATTTTAACTAGTTCCAGATCCTAACCTAATTTTATAACTAATCCTATAAAAACACTAGCCATAACCCCAAATTTTATCCTAGCCCAACCAAAAGCAAAGACTCAACCTCAATAATGACCCTAAATCTAGCAATAAACAAAACCATACCCTTACTACTAATCCTGAAAGCTAATACTAGACAAGTCTGATGGATAACCAATACAAATCCCCTATGAGTAACTATAACCCTAACCCTAAAGTAACCTCAGACCTAACCTAACTTTACCATAATCTCGATCTAACACTAAACCCCAAGCCCCATGATTATATTCAGCTTTAACCTCAACCCTAACGCAAGGACCAAATCTAATCCTGACACTATGTCTAACCCTGTTCATAAACCTATCCCTAACATTATCGAAAACCCTAAAACTAAACCTAAGTTTAGGCCTAATCCTAATTTGAACCTATACTAGCCTATCTCTAAGGTCAGTCCTAAAACTAACCCTAACCCTAACTCTAACCCTAACCCTAACCCTAACCCTAACCCAACTCTAGCCCTAACCCTGCACCCAAACCTATCCCTAAACCTAACACAACTCAGTAGCCTAAACCTAAACCTAAACTTTGGCCTAACCCTACCCTGAACCTAGATTAGTTCTATCCCAATGCTAACCCTGACCTAATTCTAAATGTAGCCATGCTGTAACTACAAACCTATCCCCATACTTACATAGCCTTAACACTGACACCAGTGTCAGCACTAACCTAACACTATTCTTAAACAACATATATTATATCACAGCACCACTTATTTAGGGCTTTCTCCCCTTCATATGGGCACTAACTGTAACATTAGCATAAAACATGACCAAATATAAAACAATGGAAACACTGTATAAACATTACCCTAGACACAGTCATACAATGATCACAGCCAACTCTAACCACTAACCACAGCTATAATATGATACCTAACCCTAAATTTAAAGATATCCTTAGACCTATCAATACCCAAGTCCCTCTACCATAGCCAGAGCCTAAGAACACAATCTATTCCTAGGTCTCATCCAAACAATGTGTAACTCTCAACCTGTTAAAAGGCCTGAGAAAAACAATACCACGAGTCCTAAGTCTAAACATTGAAACTACATGAAGATTTAAGGCTTAAACCTTAAACCTAACTTTATACAAGGTCTGTCCCATGTTAAACATGAACCCAAGATGTGAACCTGAGTAAAACAATAACATGAACCCTAGACTTAACTTTAACCCCAATTCTAGCCCAAACCCTAGCCCAAGTAAACTAAACCTAACACTAAACCAAGTCCTAACCCTAACCCTAGCTATCATTAACCATAAATCTAACCATAACCATAGCCCTAACCTTAACCCTACCTCTGAACCTAACCATATCCATAACCCTAACCCTAACCCAGCTCCGAACCTAACCGTAGTCATAGCCCTAACCCTAGCATTAACTTAGACCCTAACTACAACAAAACCTAACCATAGCTCTAACTAGAACACCACCAATAACCCTGACACTAAACTTCAACCTACCCATAACCACAGCCCTGTCCTATTCCTAGCACAGGGCCTAACCCTAACGAACTATAATAGTACTAAAAATACCTAGGATCATAACTTTATTCCCTGAATACACATAACCAAAGTCCTAATTCTATCACTAGACCAGCATGGGCCCTAAAATTAGCTCTAATTATCACCCTAACTCTAATTTTAAGCCTAATCCTAACCATAATCCAACCATCAGCCCAGTTCTAGAATTAAACATAGTCCTGAGACTAACCCTAACCTTAGAACCTTAAGCCTTGCCCCACCCCGATGCTAGTCCTAGTAGCAACACTTTCTATAGACCTTAACTTTAGCACCTTTAAACTTAGCACCAACCCCACTCTAGAGCAAAGTCAAATCCCATCACTGGTTCTGTCCTAACACTGACTCTAGGCCCAACCCTAAACACAGTTCCTAACCATGACCCTAGCCTTAGTCCTAAAATTAACCTTAGCCCTAACATAAAACAGTATAAGCTTTGCCCTACAACTAACTCAAACCCTAGCCATGTAAAACACATTCACTCCACACTTTAGTCCTAATCCTAGTATGAATGCTACCTTCGTTCATTGTTTGTTTGTTTGTTTGTTTTTAAACAGGGTTTCTCTGTGTAGCTGTAGCCATCCTGGAACTTGCTCTGTGGACCAGGCTTCCCTTGAAGTCCCAGAAATCTGCCTGCCTCCGCCTCCAAAGAGCTGATATTAAAGGCATGTGCCACCACTGCCTGGCTACTCTCATTCTTTTTTTTTGTTTTTATTTATTTATTTTTTTGTGTGTGGACAGTTTTTATTCAAACATTTTAGAACATACCATAGTATGAAAAATAGGGAGCTGGTTGGGCCTAGATGGGTTTGGGTGCAAGCAGGGTAAGGCAGAGTGTCTTTCGGTGAGCTTTTAAGGAGAACTCCTATTTACCATCCCGCGCCTATGCAGAATGAGCATATGATTAAACTTAGATACATCATGGGAAGGGTCCCTACAGAATCCAAGCCTGTCAATCAAAATAGAGACCACTCAGATTATGCCACTTAGCAATGAACTCCTTCCCTAAGACCCCATTAAAGCAGCATCGGACAGTAACCCTGGGCCCTTGAGTACTGTGGCCATTGCTCTTAGTGTATTTCTGATTTGAGTTATCACTTTGCTGTTGAATAAAATTTCCTTGCTACTGGCCATTTATGTGCACCTTTATTTCCATTCCTCGAATAAAACACCAAGAGCCTGGAAACACCCAGGCCAGACACGGACCACAGCAAGTTACTGCCATGTTTCCACAGGCAAGTTATCCACCTCAAAGATCTCCTGGACTGGCTGACCAGAGTGGCTGTAGGTGAGGCGCAGCTTTAGTCGCAAAGTCGCCTTGTTAGGATTGAGGATTCTGAAGACCTGGGTGACAGGAAGGCCACCCTGGGCTGGAATTGTGGGCTACTCTCATTCTTAAAACTAACAACAGCCCTAACTTTAATTGGAGCCATAAACCTAGCCTGTCTCACCCATAACCATAGCCGTCAACCTAAACCTAACCCTAGACCTAACCCTTCACGTAGTCCCAGCCCTAAACCTAATCTCATCCCTGAACCTAACCCTATTCCTAACCCTAGCCCTAAAACTAGCCCTAAGCCTAATCCTAACACTAATCTGTTGCAGGGTACTTTTCATGCTGACACTCTGAGACTACCAGTAAAGTTTAACCTTGAATCAGGGGGTGGAGTTAGCTATTAGCTGACCAGAATTAGCCATAGAGGTTTTGGAGGAGCCAGGATAAATATTGAGAGACACAGGTAGTAGTAGGGAGGGGCTGAGAAAGATTTGCGAGCCTTTTGGAATGGGGAAGGGAAAAGAGAGGAGGTCAGTGGTTGCTTCTCTGCTGCTTCGCTGACCAATCAGGTTTTTACCCCATGTCTGACTCGCAAGTTTTATTTAATAATGGAATAATATAAGGAAACCTTGAGGGTAGGGTGTGACGTTGAGGACAGACCCCCACACACACACACTAGATAGGGATTGTTGCCAGATGGTGCCTTAGCTAATTTCCTTTTTGTTTTCTCAATCATTTCATTTTATATTTTGTGTGTGTGGGTATTTTCCTGCATGTATATTTGTGTGCCACATTTGTACAATAACCCTGGAAGAAGGAAGGGACTGGAGTTACAGATGGTTTCCACCGGCCATGTGGGGGCAGGGACTTGAACCGTGTCATCTGGAAGAGCAGCCAGTGCTCTTAACCACTGAACCTTCTCTCCAGCTCCTTTACTTATGTCTTTAAAAACAGAATTTGTTTCAGTTAACCCTTTGATAGAAAATAAAATAGCGCATTTAATATACATTCCTCACAATTTCTCCCTCTTTGACAATTATACTTTCATATTTTTTCTTTGAAGTTTCCTAATTTTGACTGACATCCCTGTTCCAAGGTACTTATTAATAATATAATATGATATGATGTCAACATCTTGCCAGTTACTGTTGTTTTTTTATTTCTTCTTCATCTTCATTTCTTCTTGTTTTTGAAAATAGTCTATTTTTATTAGTCCTTTGTGAGTTTTATGTAACATGGTTTTGTCATATTCATCCCCTACAACTCTTCTAACATCCAAGACCCTTCTCATCTCTGTGTCCTTAGAAAGAGTCCTTTCTTTGTTGCTCAAATGTGTGGTCTTCCACCAGAGCATGGTTGGATTACTAGGGATTACATTCTCTTTTTCCAAGAAGCTAACAAGAGCAGATAGTTCCCTGGCTAGAGATGGGTTTGTTGAGTATTCAGTCTGGCTTGTGACTGCTGTTCCAACTGCAGTGAGTTCCTGTGTGCAGATGCTCTGCTGTGTCCAGATGATGCTCTCCTGTGTGCAGGTGCTCTGCTGTGTCCAGATGATGCTCTCCTGTGTGCAGATGTTCTGCTGTGTCCAGATGATGCTCTCTTGTGTGCAGATGTTCTGCTGTGTGCAGATGCTCTGCTGTGTCCAGATGATGCTCTCCTGTGTGCAGATGTTCTGTTGTGTCCAGATGATGCTCTCCTGTGTGCAGATGCTCTCCTGTGTGCAGATGCTCTGCTGTGTCCAGATGATGCTCTCCTGTGTGCAGATGCTCTGCTGTGTCCAGATGATGCTCTCCTGTGTGCAGATGTTCTGCTGTGTCCAGATGATGCTCTCCTGTGTGCAGATGCTCTGCTGTGTCCAGATGATGCTCTCCTGTGTGCAGATGCTCTGCTGTGTCCAGATGATGCTCTCCTGTGTGCAGATGCTCTGCTGTGTCCAGATGATGCTCTCCTGTGTGCAGATGCTCTGCTGTGTCCAGATGATACTCTCCTGTGTGCAGATGCTCTGCTGTGTCCAGATGATGCTCTCCTGTGTGCAGATGTTCTGCTGTGTCCAGATGATGTTCTCCTGTAGTCAGTCATCACCTCTGGCAGTTGTCCTCTTTCAGCTTCCTCTTCCACTTTGATCCTTGGTCTTTGGGGGCTGCTACAGTGTGTGGTTCCCTTTAGAACAGAGCATTCTTATTCCCAGCACCATGGCCAGGTGTGGGTCGGTGTTAAATCACCATCTACAGTAAATAAAAGCTTCTTCAATAAGGGTGGAGAGATGCATTGATCTATGGGTGTAACAATAAGTCACTAGGAATCAGTTCCACACTTCATTCATTGAACATCATAGTAATAAGTCTCCCTGAGGACCTATGACATGTCTGGGCATATATTCTTGGTCCAGGAATGGGGCTAGATACAGTTTTCATTTTGTGCAGTGGGACATAAATCTAATCAGAAAGTGGTTGGCTGATCCTGTGATGTTCATGCCAGTGGGCATTTCTGCCAGGCCAGTCATTATCGTAGCTCACAGAGTTAATAGCTTGTCATGACAGATGATTTTTCTCCTCCAAGAGCCTTCATAGATGCTTCTAGCACTAGGAAAGCCAGCCAGAAGGGATGAAGTGCCCAGGTCCACACCAGCTTGATTTTCAATGTGGTATCTTCAGTGCAAAGGTCTCACCATCAGTTCTGGAGGGTAGCTAAAAGCAATTACAATATCTTGCAATATTTGGGGGTCAATTGGACCTCAGTGATCAACAATTCCTTTTTTTGGTTTTTCGAGACATGGTTTCTCTGTGGCTTTGGAGCCTGAACTTGAACTAGCTCTTGTAGACCAGGCTGGTCTCGAACACACAGAGATCTACATGCCTCTGACTCCCAAGAGCTGGGATTAAAGACGTGCACTACCACCACCTGGCTTCCATGGACCAACTGTAATCCAACCCTAATAGTGATTATAAACCCAATCCTAACCATACCTGCAACACTAACCCCATTTTACCCTTTAACTTCAAACCCAACCCTATTGCTGACCTAAAAAACAACCACAACCTGAATCCCAGTATTAACCACAACCCCAACACATCCCCAGTTCTTAAAAATAATGAGAAAAAAAAGTTGGTTCATAGAGTTTAAAAGAGTCTCAGCACTCAGGAGGCAGAGGCAGGCAGATCTCTGGGTTTAAGGCCAGCTTGGTAGTTTCAGAGCAGCCAGAGCTACATAGAGAAACCCTGTCTTGAAACAAAACAAAAAAAGGGGTTGTGCTTGGGTAAAAGGTTGGAACTAAGATTTGAGTTGGGTTTGGGTTTGGCATCAGGGTTTTTTGGGGAATGGGCTTGGAACATGAGCTGGGGAAAAGAAAGTATCTCCAACAAATGGTGCTGGGAAAACTGGGTGTCCACATGCAGAAAATGTAACTGTACTAGAATCTATCACCTTACACAAAAACTAACTCCAAATGGATGAAAGACCTAACCTGAAACCTGAAACACTGAAATTGCACATAGGCTAGATAATGTGTGATACAGTGTTTTTGTTTTTTGTTTTTTCAAGACAGGCTTTCTCTGTTTAGCTCTGACTGTCCAGGAACTTGCTCTGTAGACCAGGCTGGCCTCAAACTCAGAGACCTGCCTGCTTCTGCTTCCTGAGTGCTGGGATTAAAGGTGTGGGCCACCACTGCTGGGCTGGAAAGGACTTTCTGAATAGGACTCCATTTACTGAGAACTAAGGCCAACGATTGACAAGCAGCACTTCATAAAGCTAAGACGCTCCAGCACAGCTAAAGAAAGAGCCAACCACATGAAGAGGAAGCCCACAGAATGGGATAGAGTCTTTGCCAGCTGTCTGACAGGGTATTCATATACAGAACACATTAAGAACTCAAAGAAACAAACTGTCAACAATACAAATGACCCATTCTAATAATGGACTTGGAATCTGAACAGACAGTTCTCAAAAGAAGGAAAATGACTGAAAAATCCCTCAACGATGTTAATTTTCTCTAGTAATTAGGGAAATGAAAATCATAACAACTTTGAGATTTCATCTTACCCCAGTTAGAATGGCCAAAATCAACAAAACAACCAACAGCAAATTCTAGAGGAGATGCATGGAAAGAGGCCCTCATTCACTGTTGATGGGATTGCAAGATGGTACAGTCACTATGAAAGTCAGTGTGCAGAATCTCAAAAAGCTAAACATAAGTCTACCATTAATATTTTTCTGTAAAAAATGAAATAATGAACATTGAAGGAAAGTAAGTGGAACTAGAAAAGATCACTGAGTGAGGTAACCAAGACCCAGAAAGACAACACATGTTCTTTCTCATCAGAGGCTCCCGATTCCACATCTTGAGATGTTCGTAGCGTGGAGATACTGCAGAAACTGGGACAGTAAAGAGGGCGCATTACTAGGACAGGGGATCACAGGGGACAAGTGATCAATCGGGGAAATGGGAAGGGAGGGATCTCTAGGAAAGAGGGGACAGAGATACAGAAGAAGATGTGTGAAAAGTCATGAGGAACACTGTATACTACAGGAACTTCAATCAAGCATCTCCTGCCATACTGAGACTGTCTGATCTACTGAGATTTTGTTATACTAACATTTTTCTTCTCACAGGTCCCCATGAGATTATCATTGTCTCATCTCAGCAGGAAGTAGTTTTGAGAATTCCATGCCCTCTCTCCCTACTATTGATATTATAGGATAGTTTACACCTGTTAGTGTTAGTTTTCAATTATTTTAGAGTTGGGATTGGAAGGAGGTGTTCAGACTTGGGTGTTTCTTTCAGATAAGTTTAGGTTTAGATGGGATAGATGTTTGATACATTTTGATCATTGACACAAGTTAGTTGTTTTAAGTTTAAATATCCTTTTTAGACTAAAAGGGGAATTGTAGGAGGAAGCCTTGTGCTGCCATTAGCCATGTGACTTACTAGAGGCGCATACAGATGAGGTAATAAAAGAGCGGTTTATCACACTGCTAACCACACCCACTCTAGGCATGACTAAAGACGTATACGGACATAGGCGGTGAACTACGTCACTAGCCAGGCTCACTTTTGGGCATGGCTAGGGGTGTTACGGGGGAAGGTATAAAAGACTGAACAACGGAAGTCTCGGTCTTTTTTTTCCGGCTTTCAGCTTCCAGTTCAGCAGCAGAAAACTACTCGGCTCATCTGGGTCACTTGTTTGGTCTCTTGTGAGTAAATTCTACAATAAATACTTAGTTTTACTTTCAGTAAGTGTGTCGTTTATCATTGCAGCATCATTTTATAATAAACATAATTCTGCGCAAATATACACATATAGTTCATATATAGTTCCTATTGCAGAAGAGATGCCAAGCACTTACCATGCGCTTCAGATACAGGGCCCAGACGCCCTCATCTGGAACTGACCTGAAAGCACCCCTCCCTGAAGACTAGCTTTCACGGTACCAGAAGGCACCACTAGCTTCCAAAGGAAAGAGACAACCAACCGCCCCACCCAGCTATGACACCAATGAGTCACTGATGGTATAGCAGTGGCTCAGGTACCTAAGCAGTACCCCGTGGTTTCTAATTGGGCTTAGGCTCTGTTCAACAGGAGCAAGATTATGTCTGGTATAGGGAACCTTGCTAACTTCTCACTGTTAATGAAGTCATGGATATTGGAGAATGTAGAAACACTAGTAAACCCACATAATCCCAACATCAATCTAATTACTTGTCCTTATACCCACACATAAATGTAGCCTTCACCCCTCATCAAAGAAACTCCCCTTTACAACAGATGAATACAACTATAAAAACAAAACAAAACAAAACCCACAACCAGTCGAAATGCAGAGTTGTAGAGCCCAGATCTAGCGAGCACATTATACAACATTTCCACACTCAGGGAACGTGGTGGGAGAGAGGGCGGGAAGATTGTAAGATCAGGGACTTTGCTGTGATTGTGTTTCCTAACAATGTCACAAAACACACCCATAGAGTCTCACCAACATGACGGCCTACACATGAGCCAAATGAGGATGATGTCAATAGACATGACCTTATAGATGGGGGAAAGCCCATAGGGCGTCGGCCCTGCAGAAGAACTACAGGCAACTGAGGGATGTGGAGAGCAGGAGAAACAGTCTTCCCAGGCAAGAGCACAGTAATTGATTATCCCTGAATCGGTCAGCCCTAACCCTGACATGTATAAGTAACATCACAGACTGAGCAACTTCATTCAGGAGTCTGTGCGTGTATTCTTATACACATGTACATGTTATAAAAACGGATAAGGACAGAGGGCATGAACTCAAAAGAAAGCAAAGGGTAGGATATGCGAGGATTTGGAGGGCATGAATGGAAGGGAGCAATGCTGTAATTGTAATCTCAAAAATAAAAATGAAAACAAAGAAGAAAGAGAACGAGAAAAAGAAAACAAATGGCCGAGTGGAGCAATTTTTTAAAATATTTATTTTGATCTAAGTTATAATCATAATGTTCCTTGCATGGAAGTCATTGGATATGCTGTTCAAGTATTGCTGAATGTAGCAAAATCTGAGCAAACCATTTTTGCTGTTTATGATGATTAAAAGTATGTAGACATGCTGTTGGAGGGTTTTTTGCAGATGTGTGGAGAAAAGCACACAAGAGAGTTGCAGAGAATAGAGTAGCCTTTTATAGAAATTTGTTGTTTTTTGGCTGAGCTGTTTAACAAAATATATCACACTTCTGATGTGCAAAGTATATCCGAAGTTGTTGACTGTATTGATAATCTCTGCAGACTTACAGTTCTGAACCATAAAATGAATACGGAAAGATTATGTGGTAAGGAAAACTTTCCCTTTATTCCAGAAAGAGCTGCATGATCTACAGCAGTTTCAAGGTAAGCAGCTAAACGCTCTCCACAGTTCTGTGTACAATGGACTCATGAAGTCTTTACTAATTGTAGCGAGGAGCAGAATGGTGTGCGAACAGGAGAGCACTGGGGAAATGCAGGTGAGGAAATCTAAACGGTGACGGTGTGGCGCTGCCGCGGCCCTAGCCGTCCCCTAGCTCCCTGTTTGAGTCGCTGGAAGGAATTCTGGGAGTCTTGTTACAGTCATGTCCCTTTCCTTTTCCACATTAAGGAAAGCCATACGCCGTATATTGACTGTCAAAAGTCCGTCTTCACTAAAACATCAACCTTTGCTCTTCCCATAACTACCTTGATTTTGTAAATTTCTCCTATGTAAGATTTTATGTTAGGTTTGGGGGACTCCTGTAACAAATTACCAGAAGCTTTGTGGCTTTGAGAAATCATCACTGTGAGCAAAGGGATGAAGACCAGGTGGGTGAAACCAACAGAGACAGCTGACCTGACAAGGGGGAGCTCATGGACCTAGACTGATCGCCGAGAGGCCAGCATGGGACTGAGCCAGACCCCCTGAATGTGGGTGCCAGTGAGGAGGCCTAGGCAATCATGGGGCCTTGGGTACTAGACCAGTATTTATCCCTGGCATCTGAACATACTTTGGGAGCTCGTTCCACATGGAGGGATGCTCTCTTAGCCTGGACACACTGGGGAGGGCCTAGGCCCTGAACCGGACGATATGACAGACTTTGGAGATCCCCCACGAAGGGCCTCACCCTCCATGGAGAGTGGAGTGGAGATTGGATAGGGGGCTGGGAGGGGGCTTGTGAGGGGTAGGGGTGGAGGGGAGGGAGAGGGAGCTGGGATCACATGTGAAGCAAGCTTGTTTCTAGTTTAAATAAATAAAAAAGAAATCATCACTGGTACATAATATTCACTTTGAGTCCTGAAGAATGATTTTTTTTTAAGGTTGGAGAAGATATGGCAGAATGGGAAGGCATCTTGAATCAGGGGTTTTGTTTTGTGCAAGCCTGGGAAACCTTTGACATAACCGCAAAATGGCAATTAGCCATTAGAGAGCCAGCTGGCAGGAGAGCCAAGGTAGCAATAGGAACCAGGGTTTCACTGACTTGAGGATCTCCATAGCATTACAGCTGGATGAAGATGACCGAGGGTTAGAGTCATATTCCCTTCTGTCACTGAGGCTGTGTCATTGTTCGCATGTCTCCCATTTGGTCTCCTCATCTGTGGCCAGCTTCTCTACTATCCATCAGGAAAGAACAAGAAGACAGGAGAGCACACAGGGAGAACTGTAAAGGATGCAGGAGCCCCCTCTGCCCAGGTTTCACTCTTCAGTGGTGTGTACGGTTGTAAACTCCACTTCAGGGGTGCCTGAGAGGATGAGGAGATATTTGCAAAGAAGAAAGGAAGGAGATCAATGTTGCTATGGAGTGACGCAGTATGGTAGGCAGTTTCAGACGCCCCCTTACAGCCCAGAGTTGATGGAAGATGCCTGGCAGATTCGTAACTTTTCACTACCAGCATTCATCTGTCCAGCAATGAAAGGAAAAGCACTTTTATGCGGTTTGGGAGTGCAAGCTGCATTTTCCAAATGAGCTTGGCAGTACAGAAAAACAAAGCTGATGGCGTTGTTTGAGAGACTTACTGAAACGTGTGACATGGTGGAGCCTGGTGTGGAAGCTACAGATGGAATTCGAGGTCTGAGATGTCAGTGGTGATGCAGTGTCTCGTGAAGACAAAGTCTGGCTGCGACTGTGTTGAGAAAGGACAGCTGAGTGGCTGAGGAAGTGCAGAAAGAAAGTGTGTAAGGGGCGGTGTGACATCACGTTGATCAAGCTGCCGCCTCTGGTTACAGGAGAATGCTAAGGTTACTCAGGACGGGGCCAGGTCTGAAGAAAGGAACGGCACTCTCGCAGGCGGTGGTAAGAAGCACAGAGAGGAGAAAATCATTCTTTGGAGATAGTATATGGCTCCTAACAACATACGAGCTGATGCTCTCCCACCCTTTTGCAGAGGTTTGTAAGGGAAATGGCATGTTGATAAAAAGATGAAGGGTGCTCTGTTTAAGAGAAGAATTTTATTAATGCTGCTTTAAAAATAAACAGACTTAAACCACAAGAGAAGGATTTTATTAAAGCCACTTTAAAACAGACTTAAGTCACATTGGATTTTGAGAGATAATGTGGAAGAAATCACAAACTCATCACAAACTCATATTCAACTGGTTATGGATATACTTTAGGCATTTCTTTTTAGTAAATGGAACCATTTTCAATGTGGGACTTATAAAATGAAGTTATAGCCAATCATAAATACTTGAAACATTTTTATATACAATAAAAACTTGTCAACTGTGACTTTTTATTAATAACATAAGTGTAGTTACCAAATTGTTTATTAAATTCAATTACAAATAATTTTCTGCATGTGAAATATTTGTCTGTCAACTTAAAATATGGTTAGTTTGAATTTAATCCTATTTCTAAAGGGAAAAGAAGAGGATAAGTTATTATGCTTTCTGTAGATATAAGTGGAGGCATGCTTTTAAAGCAATGATTGGAAATTGAAGATCAGTCTACCTGCTTAGAAGAAGAATATAAAATGACCACAGGATGCTGTGTGCCGTAGTTTCCCTCATTGCAACAAAATACCCTGAGAAATGCAATTAGAGGAGAGAGATTTCACTCTGGTTCACAGCTGCACACATGGATACATAGTACAACAGTGCACTTGGATGAACTAGGACAGCCACACACATAAATTTTGTTGCTTTTTCTTTTCTACCAGGTCCTGCCGCCTTTCAGCCCCAACTAAGCGTACAAAGACTTATATTAATTATAAAACTGTTGGCCGATGGTTAGGGCTTCTTACTGGCTAGCTCTCTCTTAAATATACAGTACAGCAGCACACTTGGCTGTACTAGTACAGCCACACACACAGGTGTGCTAGTATAACAGTGCACTTGTATACCAATACAGCAGTGCACATGGATATATAGTACAACAAAGCACTTGTATATACTGATACAGCAGCGCATGTGGATTTATAGTACAACGATGCTCTTGTCTGTACTAATACATTAGTGCACATGGATATATAGTACAACAGAGCGCTCGGGTGTACTTTTACATCAGCACACATGAAGTACAGAAATGCATATGAATGTATCAGCTCAGTGCTCAGCGAAGAAATTGGATGAAGCAGCACTCATGCATTTTCTATATAGCAGTGACTGTGCATGCACCGGTACAACAGCACAGGTGGGTGTACCAATACAGCCACACCCACAGATGTCCTATGACAGAAGGGCAAAGCTACTACAGTAGGTCAGTAAGTGCTGACACACTAACACATGGATGTAGGACTGCAGCACACACAGCGTCTGCTATAGAGCACTGCACATCACTGTAATAGCGGAAGAGCCAAAGCAGACATTCTGCCGCCACAGTGCAAATGGTGGTGGATGCGCAAGAACCCCAAGCACTGCTATAGTTTATATCCACATGCAGGGCTGTACTGCTGCGTCCGCGTGCACCGCTCCCCTAGAACTCCGTGTAGCGCGGGGACGTCAGTGCGCACTGCTCCACTAGAACTTCTCAGGGACGTCAGCGCGCACTGCTTCGCTAGAACTCTGGTGTAGCGCTGGGACGTCAGGACGCACTGCACCGCTGGAACTCCAGTGTAGCGCGGGGACGTCAGGACGCACCGCTCCCCTAGAACTCCGTGTAGTGCGGGGACGTCAGTGCGCACTGCACCGCTGGAACTCCAGTGTAGCGCGGGGATGTCAGGACGCACTGCTTCGCTAGAACTCTGGTGTAGCGTGGGGACTACCACAGCCGAATTTGAATGTCTGTCAGGTTATGCTTGAATCCATCTGGCCGTGGACTTTTATTTTTTAATATAGATGACTAGTTATTACTGCTTTAATATCCTCGCTTGGGGGGCTGCTTATTTATTTTGTACTTATTTTTGGTGGTTTAGGAGAATCTAGAAATTCATCCATTTCTTTTAGTTTTCCAGCTTAATGCAGTACAGACTTTAAAACTATTCCCACATAATAGCTTGCTTTCTTTGGTGTCTGTTGTGATGTTTCACTATTTATTTTTTGACCTATTAATTTTGAGTTCCCTCTCTCTTTCTTTTGGTTAGTTGGGCCCAGGTTCTGCTAATCCTGCTTACATTAGTTGATCTTTCTGATGTTTCCTTGCTTCTGTCTTACTCTGATGTTTATTTTTTTCTACCACTGACTGGGGTTTGATTTGATTTTGAACCAATTATATGTGCTCTTTTTGGCTCTTAATGCAGGCAGTTAAATCTATAGATTTCTCTCATAGGACTGCATTCAATGCGTCCCAGAGATTTTGTTGAAGTGTGTTTTTACTTTCATTTAATTACAGGTAATTTTTGTTTCTTTCTTAATTTCTTGTTTGACCAATTCATCCTTCAGTAATGAACTTTTTAATCTCAATGGGTTTGTGTATTTACTAGTTTGTGTATTTCCTGTTCATTTTAAGTTTTATTGAATTGTAGCCAGGGTGCAAAGAGTGATTTCAATGATTTTGGGTTTGTAAAGACTTGTTTTGTGTCCCAGGATGTAGTTTATTTTAGAAAACTTTCTGCGTGTTGTTGAAGAATGTGTGTCTTTTGGTGTTTGGGTGGAATATTATGTAGACACCTGGTAAGTTCATTTGATGTGAGGACTCGCTTACTATTAATGGATTGATGTTAATTCATGTCTTTAATTCCAGTAGAAATTTTGTTTATGAATAGGACACCCCTGATTTGGTGCATAAATGTTTAGGATAGTCATTTCTTCTTTGGTTAACTGTTCCCTTGGCCAGAAGGAAGTGTTCCTCTTTATCACTTCTGATTAATTTCAATTTGAAGTCTAATTTGTCAGATAGGATCATGAGGCTGGGTGTCTCAACTTATCTTCAGTGTGTACTAGTGATGCCTGTTTGCTTCCTGGTCCCATTTGATGGAAGGAATACTTCCATTCACACTTTCACTGTTTCCTGGTCCCATTTGATGGAAGGAATACTTCCATTCACACTTTCACTGTTTCCTGGTCCCATTTGATGGAGGGAATACTTCCATTCACACTTTCACTCTGTTTCCTGGTCCCATTTGATGGAGGGAATACTTCCATTCACACTTTCACTCTAAGGCAGGATCTATATTTAGAACTAAGATGCATTTCTTGTAGTCAGTGGATAGAGGATTTTGTTTCTTGATCCATTCAACCATCGCACATCTTTTGATTGGAGAATTGAGGCCATTGATATTGAAGCTATTATTGGAATGTGTGTGTTTGTTGTTGATTGTGTTCTCATTGGTACTTTGTGTTTTAATAACTGGCTTCCCATTTCTTTCCACAATTCTCTGCGATGCTCATTCCTCTTTCCAAACTGAAATAATGATTGATGTATTTTCTTCAGATTTCATTTGTTGGTTATAAAAATTTTTAGGCTCTTTATATTGTAGAAAAGTTTTTCTTTCCTTATTAATTGTGGCAGATGGTTTAGCTAGGTATATTCGGCTAGGTTGGCCTTTTATAGTCTTTTAGGAATTGGAATGAATTGCCCCAGACTCTTCTGGCTTTTGTTTGTTTGTTTGTTTTGCTTTGCTTTTTGAGACAGGGTTTCTCTGTGGCTTTGGAGGCTGTCCTGGAACTTGCTCTGTAGACCAGGCTGGCCTTGAACTCACAGAGATCCACCTGTCTCTGCCTCCCAATTGCTGGGGTTAAAGGTGTGTGCCACCAACACCCAGACTTCTTCTGGCTTTTAAAGTTTCCATTTGAGAAATTAGCTCTTATTCTGATGTGTTTTTCTTTATATGTGACTTGTGGTTTTTTCTTCTGACATTTTTAGTTTACTTGTTATGTATATTTAATGTTTTAACTATGGTGTGCTGTGATTTTCTTTTCTGGTTTTGTCTATTTTATGTTCTGTGTGCTTCTTTTACTTGTATGGGTGTTTCATTCTTTGGTTTGGAGAAATTTTCTTTTATGACCCAACATCAACCCTAACAGCAACACCAATGCCAACACCAACTGAATTATTGTATTATTCAGGTTTCTCTAGAGTAATAGAACTAATTATATATATATACATGCATATGTATATATATATATGTGTGTATGTGTACATATACATACACACATAATTTATTAGAATGATTTTCAGGCCGTGGTACAGCTGGCCCACCAATGGCTGTTCATCAGCGGAAAGTACAAGATCCAGTAGTTGTTCGGACCATCAGGCAGGGTGTCTCAGCTGGTCTTCAGTATATGCTAGAACTGTGAAGAAATAGGCTCTAATGCCAGTGAAGGAATGGACTCACTATTGAAAGATAAGGCATTCAGGCAAAGAACAAGTGCTTCCTTCTTCCAAGTCCTTTATATAGTCTGCCACCAGAAGGCATTTCCCAGATTTAGGATGAGTCTTCCCAATGCAAATGATTTAATTAAGAAAAATCCCCCACAGGTGTACCCAGTCACTTGGGTTTTAGTTAATCCCAGATGTAGTCAAATTGAAAACGGGGGGAAAAAACCATCACAGCACTAAACCCCAAACTAAACCTCAAACCCAAACCCAATCTAACTACAGTCCCAACCACAAAACTATACTTAGTCCTTAGCCTGCATGCCAAACCTAACCTGAACCCTCACACTTATCCCAAACTCAGTTCCAACCAGATCCCACCCAGAAAACAAAATCAACACCCTAAACCCAACATCAATCCTATCCACAACTCCAACACCAAATTCAATCCCATCCAGGACCCTAGCCCAGCCACAACACCCCAGCCCTGAGTGCCATGACCCCAACTTCAACCCCAGTCCTAACTACAACAACCCAAATCCAAAGCCAGCGCCCATCCCAACTCCAATTCCATTCTCAACCACATCCACAAAACCCGTCCAAGACCTGACACCATCCATAACCCCACCCCATCTCCAATCAAGACCCCAAACTTGAACCCAACCTTGACCCACCACTCCAACCCTAACAGGAATCCTAAGAATAACCCCAAACCCAACACTAACCACAAACCCAACACTAACACCAACCTAAATGCAAACACAGCCCCAATCTGAAATTCCAGTCTAGATACCAAACCCAGCCCCAATCCCTAACCACAACCTAACCACACATCATGCAATTCCAAACCCAAAACTCAACCCAGGCTCTTAATCCTCACTGGCCTAGGGACAGTGGGAAGAGGTGATATAAGCATTCCAAAGGCTAAACTTTTCTTTTTGAGTTTTTGAGACAGGGTTTCTCTATGTAACAGTCCTAGCTATCCTGGAACTTGCTTTGTAGACCAGACTTGTCTCAAATTCATTGATATTCGCCTGCCAATGCCTCACAAATGCTAGGATTAAAGGCGTGTGCTACCACCGCCTGGCTAAACTTGGGCTTTCGATTGTTAGAATTTCTTATACAATGAAATCACTTGATAGGACCACATAAATCAGACTCTGCCCCCACACTTTCCTCTCTTCTGGTATCATCGAAGTCGCACGATGGCTGGTGAGCTGTTTTTTCTATAGTGTGCAGTTAAGATGTTTCTTAGCATCCTGCAATGAAGTACAATTCATTAAAAACATCTCTGCCTGTCTTCCAATTATGGTCACAGCTCCCTGACTAGGAAGCCAATTATAGTGCTCTAATAGCATTACAGTCCTAGCTATAGCACATTAATAAAGCCCTGCTCCTTAATAGGGAGCCTGTGTGGGGCTGCCGTTCCAAGCCCAAGGCCTCTGCATCCTGCCAGACACCAGCCCCTGAAATGAAAACAATTCATCCCATCTTACCATCAAATGGAAGAGCCTTGTGTACTTGCTGGGAGTGAACTGAAGTCACACTCAAGGCTAAGAGTATAAAACATGAAAGATCTCCACCATTTAATTTTTGAAGTGTTATCTTCTAAATCAAGACCCTAGAAAAACCACCTTTCCCCAAATTGACAGTAATTACCACAAGCTGTTCCAGGCGCAGCATTGCGGTCAGCACGCAAAGCAGGTAAGGTCCAACTTTGATGCTCATGGGTCAGTCAGAGCTGCCCAACATCTAAAAAGACAAATCGTGTGGTGCAGGGTATATCAAGACTTCTTACAAGACAGTAAAGCAGAATGCCCCAAGGGTGCACAGTGACTGAGATCACTTGGTGTACAGAAAAATAAGCGGAAGACCCCTGCCAGTCTCTGCCTACCAAGGAGAAAAGGAAAATAGGGTGCTTTCACTTTAGTTAAATATGGTTGAGCTTACTTAGGAAATATTAGGTTACGTAGGAACAAGGAACTCTTCCCAGGAGCCGAGAGAGACATCAGAGCGAATGCTGAGCTACTGACTTCCACCTCTGTGAACCTGCTTGCCCATTTTTCTGTTTCTCTGCTTCTCCCTGGAGAAGTGAGCACCACCAACACCCACTCAGATAGCAGGTCCTGTTTGCTAAATATAAAACCGCTTTAACCGGAAACCTGCAAATATCAGCTTCTATAAAACTTGCCTAGTCCTGGCAAATACTTCCTTTGGGGTGGGGATAAAAAGCCCACCCTAAGGTGGCCACAGGGTTATGCCAATGCCTAGCCTTATATGAACCATGAAATATTCCTGACCATCGTTGTGCCTCTTCAAGAAATAGCTGGGAGCTACAGTAGCAAACAGATTAAAGAATAATTTCCTTTATTTCCAAGAACTGAGAATTTCTCATCGGGGAAGGTTGAGGCCTGACCTCAGTACCTGTGTCACATTTAAAGAAACAGCAGCTAGGAGGCAGGGGTTAGTGAGAAGCAAGTGAACTCCTCCTGGGTCCCCTGGAAGAACAGCAACAGGAACACAAAAGATTGGCTGCAGTGACGCTGTCCCCAGCCATTTCTCTCTGTGTCCCACATGCTCTGGGTAGAGTGGGGGCTGACAACCCGTGCCGACCCCCTCGCCCTGTAGCAGGTGGCTTCGATCATGCTTTGCTGCTGACATGCAATAGGCTAGTCCCCTTTGTCCTCTGCTCCTGCGGACCCAACACTGTCCTATCCAGTGAGTGCACGGGACTGATGGCTTCAGTGCCTTTTTATTGAAATGCTTTAACTACTCATGGCGATTCTGCAGATGAAGAAAACAGTGCACACGGGAGCCAAGCAGCCAGCCAGATTTGCACAGCTGGTGTACAGTGGAACCAGCTCTTGTTGCCATGGAAACCTTCCCTGAAGACAGAGAGCCCTGGACTATGAACATAGCCTTCCAGACTGAGTGGGCCAGGAGCCTGTTTTAGAAGAAAGGCTTCAGTAATAATAGGAGTTCACACTTACAATCCACACTCTCCTTTTACCCCATTGTCTTTCTTAATGTCACTACACTGCCATAGGTTTTTAATTTAGACCGACGCTTGTCTGTGTGCAGACCACACACCACCGTACACTACTGAAGACTGATTAGCAGAGATCTAATACTGGGGCTGGCAAGCTGGCCTGGAAGGGAAGGTGCTCGAAGTTGATGATGCAAAGCCAAGCAGCTGAACTGGCTCCTTGGCAACCCTAGGAAGGCTGGAAGGAGAGATCTGGCTCCGTAGTTCTCCTTCCCATGCTCATCGTGGCGTGTGCACCTACACACATATCATAGGTACATAACACAATAATACTTACAAAACAAAGGATCTGGCATTGTTTCGGTGAATTTTAGCATGGCTTGTGTTGTGTGGCAATTTCCTCTGAGATTAAAAGCTTCCACTTCAGAGGGGGCTTTTTAAGGTGTAGGATGCTAGAAGGGAAGTAAAGCAACATGATGTTCTAAGGGGAGGTGAACTATTCCATTCTGTAGCTCGGGGAGTATACAACTCAATGGTCCCAGGAAGTCCCTAAAACTGACCAGATTCACTGGGCCCCTCACTCCCCAAGCATACATAAGTATGAGGACTGCTAAGAGACTCTCAGATCGGCTGAGCTGCTTAAAAGAGCCTCAGACCAACTAAACTGCCTGGAAAGAATACTCTAACCATAGAGCTGCCTTCAGGCTGTGCAGTGTGCTTCAGGCTTCCAGCTTCACGACCTGTGGCCCTTGCTGGGGTGGGCTTTTGTTGATGCTGCCGTCTTTGAGTAATTTTTTGCTTCTAAAAGTGATAAACCTAGTGGAACTCATTTGTTTTCCAAGTTGGACTTTGAGAATACCCTTTGGCCTGTCGTCAGTGCTGTCGTAGGGTAAAAGCCCATTTCTGTGCTTGAAAACTTACCAAAGCCCACCAGTCCCTGAGCACAAAATCCCACTCACAAATCCCTGGGTTTGTCTTGAAATCTCACCAATCCCCATGCCAGAAACTCCATCTGAACAGCCCCCCAAAATCCCCGTATAAACCTGTCTCTCACTCAGTTCCCAGCTGCTTCCTGCCTGAGCAGCGGCAGCCACCCTCCCCTGCCTTTCTCAATAAGTCTCCTGTGTGAGGTTTGCCGTGCAGCATGACTTTGTGGCATTCCGTGGCTCCCGACTGCCAGGTCACCTTTCTCTCAGAGCTGTAACACTTACATCTGTATCTGAGGTGGGGGGATGCGTGTTTATGTCTCCTTAGCAGTGGTGTCACACAACACTCACTAAACATCTGTTTCTCTTTCCTATGTCCCCTTTGCCCTAATATTCTATATACATCCCTGGCTCTTCAAGCCGACTACTCGAATTAAAGAGTGAAGACACACAAGTAATTTCACCTTAGAATTTTAGCCATAAGCTCTGCACACCACTTTCGTCCGTCAGCCTCCACTTGCATGTCTTGAGTTGCAAAACAATAATGGCAGGAGGGCTCATTAGAGAACTTTCAGACGAATTATTGCAGCCTAATAGCACTTCTGCCCCAAAGTAATTATCTGACTTAATGCATTAGTCTGACCATTCTCAGCCGTGAACAGATTTAAAAACATCACCCCCCCTTCCTTTTTCTTAGAAAGAACAACGATTAGGCCGTCTATGAACAAATGCAACAGCAGAAAGAAAACTCAGCAGCCACAGACTGTGACAGGTGGTCGGGCAGAGACTGCATTGCCCCAGAGGTCAGCTGTCTGCTCACAGTTGCTCCATGCCTGGACTCTGTCACACAGGGCAGTGGCTGCTGGTTCTGCTGTCTGGACTGCTGCTGCAGACGGGTGACACTCAGGGCTGACCAGAACCACGGGATTCCAAAGCCTGCAAAGTTCCATGTTTCAGTATGCTTTGCATCTGGAAAGTATCATACACACACACGAACACACGCACTCGCACATACACACCAGTCTTGGGATCCCAGGCTTGAGCAGGTGAATCTGAGGTGGTGTTACTAAGTTGGGAAGGCTGTCTGTCCCTCAGAGGATTCTAAGATTCACATTTGGCGGCAGATGTGGCGCCCTGGGCCTCTGGAAATAGAGGTTCTGTCTTAGGAGGAGCAGTTTCAAAGCCAAAGAGCACGTCGAATCTTCCCCTGCTGCATTCCTCCTGTGATGGGTCAAGCCTAGGTGTCTTTGGAGAAGGGGACTCCTTAGAGAGTAGACATACCATCTTCTAACGTCCCCACATTGGAGTCTAAACCCCAGATTTCACCTGACCCCTTTGTGTTGTACACCAGCTAAGAACTTGACTTACCAAATGCAACAGACAACTTTCATGAAGCACTTAGCTAAGCAAGTCATTGTTTCAGGACTTTGGATTAGCCGATTTAACTCTTAAAACCCAGGTGGCCGAATTGGGTATAGTCACTTGTTAAAGCTTGCAGAGAGTGTCAGTGGTAGAGTTCAGACTCAGATCTAGGTAAGCATGTGATGAGAAGAATGGAGACTTGACTGAGGGAGGAAAGCCATCCAGCATGAGATAGGAAGGCGGTTTGGGGGAGCGCAGTGAGAGAGAGGAACAATGGGAGTAAAGGGTAGTGATCCGGGTGTGAAGATGCCAGGATGGACATTTATTCAAATGTAAAAAGTCTCACACATGCACGCATGTGCGCACGCACACACACCCACACGCGCGCACACACACTCATGCATGCACACATGCACACTCAAACGTGCACACACACTCACACACATGCACGTGTGCACGCACACACTCAGGAAACTTTAGCCCTGGAGCCCTCTCTGCATTGGTCATCTAGCACTGAAGGAAGCGCTGCAGGAAAGAAAGCTGGAAAGAATGAGGAGCACCAGAGTGCCTTTGTAGGGAGAGACCAGAAAATGGGGTTAGGACCAGCGGAGCACGGTCCTCACTATCACACTGAGAAGCTTGGACTTAACCTGGTAAGTTCTGAAGATTTGTAAGGAGGACGTGGATGTGGTGAGAGGTTCTAGGGATGCTAACAGCAGCTCAGACAACAGGAGTGTGAACACACAGATGTGAGGGCTGAGTGTGAACACACAGTTGTGAGGCCGGGTGTGAACACAGATGTGAGGGCTGAGTGTGAACACACAGATGTGAGGGCTGAGTGTGAACACACAGATGTGAGGGCCGGGTGTGAACACACAGATGTGAGGGAGGGCCGGGTGTGAACACACAGTTGTGAGGGCCAGGTGTGAACACACAGATCTGAGGGCCGGGTGTGAACACACAGATGTGAGGGCCGGGTGTGAACACACAGATGTGAGGGCCGGGTGTGAACACACAGATGTGAGGGCCGGGTGTGAACACACAGATGTGAGGGAGGGAGGCACGGGAGGCCGGGTGCTGAGCTAACCAGATGCTGCTGAAAATCACTGAGCAATAAGCCAGCAAATGCATAATCAGGCATCCCGTCTTTGAGGCACAGATGTTTCCTGACAAACCATAGCCTCTATCCTTTCTTTACCCATTTTCCCAGCTATGGATGGTCTTCCTTTCAAAGATGCATACACAGAAACATGGTGTGCCAAGCCTGAGGTTTAAAATGAGAAACCAGCATTTCAGTCCATTGTCTTTTACCTTCTAGTTCCTGAAACCAGCTGTGTCTTGGCTTTTCTTTTACAAAATAGATATGGCAACACTTGCTTCACATGGGCGTTGTAAATGTCGAAAGCGATGGTGCCTGATGAATAATTCAGGGAAATGGCTACACATCCAAATGTAAGCACTCAGTAAGAAGTAAGACTGCTTCTCTTGTGTGATCGAGCTTCGAGCTGGTGGGTGGTTCTTCACATCTCCATGCAAGAACTCATGGGAGAGCTGTCTTCAGGGCACACCATCGCCACTCTAAAAACAGACGGCAGGCATGGAAGACTATGGTCAAGGAGTGTCCTGCTCCCACTCATGGCAAAAACCTACGCATAGGACACAGGCTTCCAAAAGGGCTGGGGAGTCCTACAGTTCTACCCAGGGAAGACAGAGGGGAGAGAAACACTGTATATTCTTTAGCTTTAGTAAGCTGATAAACCAGCCTAGAAGGATCTACCATCAGACTGCATTTCATGCCAGCTGAGTCAGGTCCCCCAGGATCCAGCCTGGGCACTGTGACTTCAAAATCTCTTCCAGTGACTAACACACAGCAGTTTGAGAAACAATAGTTTGAACTACTGTTACTTGGGTTTTCTGTCGCTTGAAGCTGAAGTCATTTATTTCTGATTTATAAGTTCTAATTCATAGATTTGGATCATGTACGCCAGCCCTGTGTGAACATGAGAGTTCCCTGGAGGAAATTTTATTTTATTATTATTATTATTTTTTTTTTTGGTTTTTCGAGACAGGGTTTCTCTGTGGCTTTGGAGGCTGTCCTGGAACTCACTTTGTAGACCAGGCTGGCCTCGAACTCACAGAGATCCGCCTGCCTCTGCCTCCCAAGTGCTGGGATTAAAGCGTGCGCCACCAATGCCCGGCTGCCCCTGGAGGAAATTTTAAACACTTCAGTTTCTAGACTGTGGGGTAGATCAATCACATCCGGTTTTCTTGGAGTGGAACTCGGGCATCCAAGCTTTGGGAATGCATAGGTAAACTTGAGAGACAATGCATTTGGAGAAAGATACAATGTTTGGGATTTAACTCTTGCCTCCTCTCTGCCTTGTGAGTTAAGGCTGTATTTCTCTTGCTTGGACAAGGATAGGAATCAACAGACATTCTTATTAAATACAGACTCTGATTCAGTAGGACCCAGGTCCCTATCTCCAAGTTGTATATCTGTCTTAGTTAGGGTTTCTATTGCTGTGAAGACACACCATGACCACAACAACTCTTACAAAGGAAAACATTTAATTGGGTGACTTACAGTTTCAGAGGTTTAGTCCATTATCACGGTGGGAAACATGGTGGCCTTCAGGCAGGCATGGTGCTGGAGAAAGAGCTGAAGAGTCCTACGTCTTGACTTGAGGGAACAGGAAGTGGTTTGAAACACTGAGCATGACTTGAGCGTATATGAGACCTCAAAACCTGCCATCCCAGTGACACACTTCCTCCAACAAGGCCACACCTACCCCCAACAAGGCCACTCCCTATGAGCTTATCGGGGGCCATCACATTCAAATTACCATAGTACCCATACCCTCATAAGTCATATACCTACATTCAAGTCTGTATCTATAAGGTATATACATATATACGTATATACCCACATACGTCTACACTTCTAAGTTAGCATTTAACAGTTAGTTTCACAAATAAAGGTTCTTTATAACCAGCAAAGACCACATGCATTGTCGGGCGTTGGTGGCGCACGCCTTTAATCCCAGCACTCGGGAGGCAGAGGCAGGTGGATCTCTGTGAGTTCAAGGCCAGCCTGGTCTACAGAGGGAGTTCCAGGACAGCCTCCAAAACAATACAGAGAAACCTGTCTCGAAAAAAAAAAAAGACCACATGCATTTATTTTCTCTCAATGGAGCTATCAAACCATAAAAACATCATGACAACTTCTATCTTTTAGACTTTCTGGAGGGCTGATTACACCCAAGAGACAGCCCGTACGAGGAGTATTCAGTAAATATCCTGTCTCTGATTTGACCTTTTGTCTCAGGAAATTAAAAAATTATATGAGAGGAAAGTTTGAGTGTCTCCACTTTTTATTTTAAAATGTTTCAGTTTCATGACTGTGCTTGTCTTTGAAGCAATAACAAAACTTTGATCACAACTTTCGAAAGAAAATGTAAGGATGTTTTCTTAAGAAATACATGGAGCAAATACGAGCCACAAAACAAACGACCTAAACTTGACTCTTCTGGAAGAAAGACTGTGCACAACGCCTGTTAAAACTGAGGAAACAGGACTCACTTCTCCCATGTTTTCTTGAACTTCCCTCATTCAGATTGCCATCTGTACGTGCGTGTGTGTGTGTGTGTGTGTGTGTGCGTGTGTGTGAGTATGTGTGTGTGTGTGTGTGAATGTGATACTTCCCAACTTGCAGTGTGTTCAGTACTCATGTTTCTCAACCTTGTTCACAAAAATTACAGCTAAATACCATTTAAAAGGTAGATGATAAGCCCCTGCATGACTGGGTACTACTGCTCTTAGAGTCCACGTGTTACTAAGCACCCACCCTGGCACAGGTGTGGGAGTCTCTAAAGCCCCAAACAACGTAACTCTTGCCATTCTTGTTACATGGCACAACTAGCGGCTAGGGCCATATTGTGGAAGCACCACACGCCTCAGATGCAAAGCATGGAGAAAACAAGCTCAAAATGAGCTGGGGACTTCCTTCCCACTGGCTAACTTTCATAGTTCTGGAAGGTGCTATGCAGGCTACTGAAAAAGAAGAGGCATCAATGGTCTTATCCAATTGTGAACCCACAAACTATTCCAGTACAATAAGCCCTGTTGTACAACAGTGGTGCAACATTCACAGGATCACCAACTCCTCTCTAATTGGATTTGAGGCACAGTCCACAGGAGGGAATGATGGGGAATGTCCTTCTGTATATATGTTTCTTGTATTGGGTGATGAATAAAACACTGTCTGGCCAATGAGGCAGGAAGATAGGGGGGACTAGGATGAGGAGAATTCTGGGAAAGGTAGGGAGAGGAAGTCCACCAAGATAGTCACCATGTAAGAACCTGGAAGAAAGGACGTACCAGGTGTTCTCTGGTAAAATCATCACATATTCTTAACTCCTTGGGCAGCCCCAAGTCTCTGTATTCACTATCACCTGCTGCAAAGAGAGGCTTATCTGATTAAGACTGAGAGTAACAGCAAACAAATACCTAGAAGGCAGTTTGGCACCGAGTCAATTTAGCTAAACAACAGTAAGTAGTAAGTTACTATAGCATATGACTGACCCAGTCACATGTTTTTGATCAGATCCAGTACCAGGAATGGATTCCCTTATTGTTGGAATTTTTTCCCACCAGCCTGGTTCCACAGCCACTTCACCCCAAATGAACACATAGAGGCGCTATATTAATTATAAAACTGTTGGCAGATGACTAGGGCTTATTATTGGCTAGCTCTGTATTAATTTCTAACCCATTTCTATTAATCTATGTATTTCCATGTGGTCTCATCTTACTGGAGAAAAGGTCTGGACCTCTTACTCCGTTGCGGTCCACATCATGTCTGTTTAGCATCTCTGCAGAGAAGAGAACGATTTCCTGTTTGTCCCTGCTTCTATTCTGATTCTGCCCAGCTATGCCACTTCCCGCCTGTCTGTACAGACCTCCAGACCTCTATGATTAGCTAGTGACAGTTTATGCCCAGTTCCATCCCTTCCTGGGATCACATGACAACTCCTCTCTGTCTACATTTCCCAGAATCTTTCTTGTCTCCTCGTCCTACCTGCCATCCTGCCTGGCCAATCAGTGTTTTATTCATCAACCAATAAGACAAACATATACACAGAGGAACATTCCCCATCAAAGGGGGATTTTGAAAGGTGTGGGGAGCTAGAAAGGGCGGGAGGTGAGAGAGGTCAGAGTGATTTATATATGTGTATGGAGTTGTTAAAGAACAAATATCATTATTAAAATTATGCAATACTGAACTGTTTACATGGTATCTACCACTTATTCTTCTTTCATTAACTCTGATTTTATAATTCATGCATATACTTGAAAATTAATTTGCTGCTAAAGGTTTATAAGTAAAAAACATTGTCCCACCATTTGCCTTTCCTGATGACTGTACCCCTGTGGCAGCTACTTTTAACTCCTTAGCTTTTTCTTCATATATTTAAGAGAATAATATTCTTGTATTACTAATTTTTTAAAATTTTTCTACTTTAGATGTTTGGTTAATATAGCATCTTCCACATCTTCCTTTACCTTTTTCAAAAATAAATATTCCCTACAAGGTTGTGATCTGGTCTGCTTGCAGCCTTTCACCGGGTAGTTTTAGCATCTATCAATCATTATTGCCTTAATCAAAGATTACATTGGGTACTGATGGCATTTTCTTTTCTTTTAAAATTCTTTTTAGACAAGGTCTCCTATATATACCCTAACCATTCTCAAACTTGTTATGTGACCAGCTGAAAATGAGTTGGAACTGAAGATCTTTCTGCCTCTAGCTAGAGAACACTGTTGTGATGGGTGTAAGCCACCATGCTTGGTTTTTTACTGTCCCGGGGAGCGAACCCAGGGCTTCATGCATGGTAGGCAAGCACTCTATGCATTGCAGTACACTCCTAACCCACAGGTGGCTACTTTTCTAAGCTCACGTCGATGTTTCTTATCCACATGTCTTCTTTCCTTTCTCTTTTTCATCAGTGTTATTCACTGTACTGCCATTACTTATACTCATTATTTTAAATGCTCTAATTGCTCCAAATGTGGCCAGTGAGAGCCCTTTGAGCTGGTGCCTGTAACCTTCCGACACAATCCCATTAGCGGTCGAGCATTTCCTCAGTCTGGAACAACATGTCAAAGCTCACCTTGAACTCTTCCTGCCCCAGACAAGCATACCGCCATTTTCTAGAAAAAGCCTTAATTCCTTTATACTGTGGACTGTGTTTTCCTTTTCTGATAATGAAAACAATACCAGTTCATGGTGAGAAAAAATAGAAATAGAAAGGAACATGTGAAGAAGAAAATGAAAACAATGTCACTACTCTGCCATTAGTATCTAACTATTCTGAGATTCAGTGTCCGTCCTCCTAGGCTTTTAAGCATATATCTATCAATATTTTTAATAATTTATTTTTATTTTCTGTTCATTGGTGTTTTACCTGCATGCACATCTATGTGAGGGAGTCAGAAGTCCTGGAACTGGAGTTACACACAGGTGTGAGCTGTCATGTGGGTACTGGGAACTGAACCCAGGTCCTCTGGAAGAGCAGTCAGTGCTCTCAGCTGCTGAACCATCTCTCTAGTCCCCCAACAAAGACATTAAATTTAAATTTTGAGCTGATATGTATCCTACTTTTATCAACTACATCATGAGTTTAACTTACAACATGTCATTCAGTACTCTACAAAAACCATAATTTTATGGTTTTTACTATAGAAACTTTGTCTTAAAGTGCTTAAATTGTCATCAGACTTCACCATTCATTAGCTCAAACTAAAGCCAGTCCACAGCTGGTAAGGTACATCCTAATCACCATGGAGCCACAGAGCATTAGCTGAGTATCACAAATTAATAATACTATGAAATGAGCATATCTCTTGAGAACAGAAACTTCCACAAGAAAATGCAATCCGTTTATCATATGCCAATCAAGGAAGAGTAACTCTGCTAGTCGCTGTGAGGGGATTATAACTCCTCCAATGTAGGCACTGAAAATAAAATGTCAAGGACTTCATTGCAAGTGTGCCAAGAGTGGATTTTTTTGAAAATGTAGTTGACTAAGAACTAGATCTTACTGCTCTGCTTTCCCTGTAGCATGTCTACAGAATATCACTAAACGCTACATGCCTTTCTCATCTAAAAGGGAAGGCTGAAAATAGTTTCTCCTAAATTACATTGTTATGTAAATCAAATGAAGCAATAAAGTGTTTCTCATGGGGCCTGAATATAATAAGAGATCTATGATCCCAACTGTTAGAATTATCACTGCTGACTAGAATGCTGAGTGGAATTGAACTAACATTCATGGGAGGTGGCGACTAGGTTGGTGGAAATGAGGCAGAAAGACACCGTGGGAGAAAGAACACCCAAGGCTATTGAGCAAGCCTGTTCAGAAGAGGAGTACTAGCTTTTATTGCCGCAACAAAATACTTGACAACAAAAGTTAAGGAAGTTATTTCCAGGGGCTCACATTTTGAGGGTACCAACAGTGCATCGTAGTGGGGAGGTTGGGCTGGTCACCTTGCTGCCATAGTCAGGAAGTAGAAACAGATGAAAGCTTGTTGTGAGCTGGTTTCCTCCTTTTAACTCAGTCCAGGACCCCAGCCAATGCAATGATGACACCCACACTTAGGGTGGGGTGGCCTCATCTCAATTAACTCAATCTAGAAACCTCTTCACAGTATGACCAGAAGTGTGTCTCCTAGGTCACTCTAGATCCTGTCAAATTGTTTCCTGAAGATTAAGCAAGAATTCTCTCATGATGGCTGAGTAAGCTTTTCTTCCATTTTTCTTATTTGACACATTTTTATGTATGTGAGTCTAGTACTTCTTAATTGAATTAAACCAAATAGAGCTAATTTCTATAGGAAAAGAGGATCAAGCTTGTCATTGAAAAAGAGAGGCAGGGCCGGGCGGTGGTAGTGCACGCCTTTATTCCAGTACTCAGCAGGCAGAGGCAGGCGGATCTCTGTGAGTTCGAAGCCCCCCTGATCTACAGAGTGAGTTCCAGGACAGCCAGGGCTACACAGAGAAAAACACTGTCTCAAAAAACAAAAACTAAAAAGGGAAAGAAAGAAAAGGAGAGGAGAGGCATTAAATTTGACTTTAAAGGTATCCCAGGGAACACGCTGCGGCTCTGAAGCTTCTGGAACGTCTGCTCTCCTTTCTGTGCCCTTTCAAACCTTTCTTACACATGACAGGCCACACTTACATGGTGCAAGCTCATGCAGAGACACTTCTGTGTGACAGCTGGTGTTAATACCGTAACTTAAAACAACCTGACTAGGAAGCCTCAGCTGAAGTGCTGTCCTGACTGCCCACACCGACGTGGGAAGACTTACCTTAGATGTGGAATCTGACTCCTTTCTCTGGCCTCCTGGGGAACTCACACACACTTTAACACATATACCCCCCCCCACACACACGCAAATAAGGAAAAAGAAAAGGTGGAAACACTCAATTTGGCTATGCTAATATTCAGACTTGACAGGCAGGGTACCTACGGGATGATAGTGATACTTACTAAGCAAATGGAAAGTCAGAGTGAAAACTTTGACCTTGAAGACCACACATTTCCAGATACTCTGGAAGGCAAGGTGGGCACCTGCTGGGTTTCTTCAGGAACATTTTCTCCAGCTCCTGCACCATGCACAGTTGAAGCCCATGGCTTTGTATCACTTTTGAAGGACTTGGCACCCTATAGAAGAGTGTGGAGGACAGTTCCTGGAGTTGGCAGTGGATTTGAACTCCCCCACACTGAGCGGCATTTTTAGAAGGGCTCCTCTCTACTCAGGGTTTCTAAAAATGTCCTGGACCAAAAATTTTGGGTCAGGAGTTGAAAGAATCTTGGACAGAATGTTTCTAGAATAATTCATTGACCTCAGACAACAGGACTGGCTACGCCATACATCCATAGGCAGCACTGAACACTTAAAGTGAAAAAAAAAAAGAACTGTGCTTTGGAGGCAGTGGGGGCTGAAGGGAGAGGAGACAATGGCACCCATCCAGCCTCCCTCACCCATCATTAGACACACAGCTCCCTGTGCCCTTACGTGCTGGGCTCTGTATCAGTTATGTGAACTCGTCTTCGTGAAGGTGCTCCTCTCCTTGAGACAAAGAGACTCGGAGACACAGCACTGATGGCTCCAGGCATTACAGATCCTTCGCAGGGGCCCTCGCTTCACAGTCCCACAGGGATCTGGGAGAGATTTAAGGGCAGGAATCACAGTTCTGAGCACAGAAGAACCCGCCAACCTGTCCTTCTCAGGCCCTGATGGACAACATTTCACCTGCTCCTGACATCTAACTACAGGGGAGATAACCATAGGGGATATTTGGCTCAAATTCTTTGCATTACTTAGGGACATGAAGTTCAATAAATGAAAGCATTCTTCTGGCCGGGTCAGGTTGACCAGGGTAAAATTAGCAATTGTTTTCATCGCATTTTGAACTGGACTATTTTCTATAGCCAAAGCTGCTGCTTTTAAAGGAGAAAAGAGGAAAGAAAGTCATCATCAGGATTTAAAAATGCCAAATACAGAGGATGAGGATTGATCTACATTTTAATCCCACCCACAGAGAGAGAGAGAGAACAGAGAGAGAGACAGAGAGAGAGAGAGAGACAGACAGACAGACAGACAGACAGAGAGAGAGAGAGAGAGAGAGAGAGAGAGAGAGAGAGAGAGAGAGAGAGAGAGAGAGAGAGAGAGAGATTATTAGGATCATGACAAACTAAATTTTTGAAATCCCCTCTTTTCTGGAAATATGCGTTTGGAGCGAGGTATAAAAATCCCAACTCAAACCACTTTAAATAATAAAGAAATGGATTGTCAACCAGGGTCACACCGAGTTTGGCCTCTACCACAGCCTTTGTGTTGGCACCACCCCAGGAGTGGAAAGTTGGCTGCAGGCGTCACGGTGGACACAGGGTTCACAGAAAAGGCAGAGCAGTCCTCCTCGTGCTGTCTTTTCTTCGGCGCCCTAGACTCCCCGGCTTCTTAATGCTGGCCAGGGAGATGGGCTCACACAGGCTAATCATTCTCATACCCAGGGGGACAGGGACCGCTGAGGGCTGTAGCCGAGCAGGATGGGAATGGAAAGCTGAACAAATCAGCGTCCTTCTGAGGAAGTATGGGGGGATGTTTGGTGCACTACACTCAGCAGCGAGACGAAACTAGCCTGCCTAACAAGTGGCTTAAGCCAGAGTTGTTTTTCCCTTATCATAAATTACTGCATTATCTGGCTTTTGGCAGTGATGCAGCGTCTTGATGTTGTCCCTGCAAAAAAGCTGGTGACACGCTCCACCTTTCCCTCGTGGTCCCAGGATGACAGCTTCAGCTCCGGATGTGCGTCTGGGTTCAAGGCACGCAGACCGGCTGGAGCAGGCCTGTCGCAGGCTGTGAAGTGCCTGTAGCAAGTGTGCTGGAACCTGTGGGGCATGTGGAAAGGCAGATTTGTCTCTCCAACAAGTGTGCAAACTTCATTCGGGGAGACAACAGAGCACTTCAGGGACCCCACGCCCGTCGTCACGGGCTCTCAGCACCCAAGAGAAGTGAGCGGACAGCTTCCGCAGGCACCTGGAGGAGCCACCACAGAGGATACCTTGCGGCTGTAAATCTCCACCCCCACATCTGCCCTGCCCTGCCCGCGTTTGTCACAGCCCTGCTGCCTACTGGGCTCACACCAGCTCCAGGCAAGCTTCCAGCTCCTGGTGTGCACACTTGCAGGGGGCAGGCCTACGTCTGCTGGCTTTTTAATCAGACATCGCATTTACTTGGGACGACAGATAAGGACACCAGACAGAGGCTCGTGGATGGTGACACTGTCCTGGCGGTGCTCCAGGGTGGCTGAGAATAGAGAGCATTTACGGGTCTGGTGGCAGGGCTGCTGACGTGTGACTGAATGTGAAAGGGCTGCTTTGGCAATGACATTATCAGGGCTTGGGTGGGCTCGCAACGCAAGCTCCAGAAAGCTGGGCATCTGTTGCTGGCAGCCATCCGAGGGCCATGTGACATTTTGTGACCATGAGTTAAGTTTAGAAGAAGTTTCCAGAAAGGCAGGTTGTCATTTGGGTGTTGCTGCATCTCACATAGCATTTAAAATGTTGTAAGGGCAGTGAATATCTAAATAGTTAGAGAGAGTCCGGGGGTGGGGTGGGCATATTTTACCCCTATTGCACTCCAGGCATAACGGGTAGCACATGCCCAGATCTACCAATGCCTCCATCCTTCCCACCGCCCTCTCTAAACTCTCCTCTCTGTCTCCAGCTTCCGTCCTACCTTGGGAATTTAATGCATAATTCTCACAAAAGTGGCCCTTCAGCTTTGCTCTGCCCGGTCTATAGCACTTGGCCCCAGTAACTACAGACAGCCCCTTCCGCTCCTCTTCCCCGCCCCCCAGTCTCTCCTCCCCTCTGCCCAAGCCCGGCCACGCTGCCCACTCTGCTTCCCTGCTGCTCAGGCTCTAGCCGGCCTTCCTGCTTACGGTCTGCCTGCGCCTCGCCTCCCCTTCCGTCTCTGCTCTCTCCCGGTTCCTTCGGGGTTTCTGGGGCACTTCTTCATTAACTGTGGTTTTCTCTGAGCCCTGTCCCAGGCTCAGGGACCCACTTTTCATTTCTTACTTTTTCCTTGGGTCCTCATCCAAATCCACAGCTGAAACTTTCCAGGATCTCCTTCCTTCTCAGCTCGCTCCCAAAGTCCACGTGTTCAGAGACACATCCTCCAACGTATCCCACAGAAAGCCCGAACTCAACACGGCCCAAACAGAACGCATACTCTCACCTCAAAACAGAATCACCCCGTTTAAAGGACAGCGGTCTCCATGAGCAAGCAGCAGCGCCCTGCAATCTCCATATACATCTCCATAGACTGACGTTTGTGCCACTACTCTTACTAAGACATTGCCTCTACAAATGAAGTCTCCATTAATGAAATAAGTTGTAAGATACCTTCTTGTACACACACACACACACACACACACACACACACAAACAATTAATCAGCCTTTCCAAAAGTAGAATAGGGGATCCTGTAATTGTGAAACTATGAATAAACCTAGAGAACATCATGCCAAGAACATTATGCCAACAGACACTGAAAGCCAAATATTGCAGGATTGTAGCTATTGCATTCTACACTGGCAATTTACTGAAGGAATAATGAAGACACTGCTTTGGGTTCTTTTAGATATTCTAAAATCGTCAATATTTTCTTCATAATTTGAATTATTTCCCAGTTATTTATGATGACCACCAAATCATGTTATGTGATTGTCCCATTCTCTCTCCCTTCCTCCCCTTTCCCCTCCCCCTCTCCTTCCCTGTTTTCTTGCCCCTCTTCCTCCTTCTCATTATGCATCCCAGGCTGGCCTCCAACACAGACATCCTCCTGCCTCTGGCTGGGATGAAAAGTTTGTGCACCACCCCCAGCTTCATTTATTTTAAAGATGGACTTCAGGTTGCTTCCAATGTGTTACAAGGTGTCACAGACAGTAATTAAATATCACTGTGTACATGTGTTTCATAATTCCTGATAGTAAAATTCATCTGTCAAAGCATGGGTCTTTATTTTTATTTGTTTTTGTTGTTGTTTTTTTGTTTTGTTTTGTTCTGTTTTGTTTTGTTTTTGGTTTTTTGAGACAGGGTTTCTCTGTATTGTTTTGGAGCCTGTCCTGGAACTCGCTCTGTAGATCAGGCTGAACTCGAACTCACAGAGATCCGCCTGCCTCTGCCTCCCGATCGCTGGGATTAAAGGTGTGTGCCACCAACTCCCTGGCTAAGCATCACTATTTTAAGGTGCGTGATACATGTTGTCAGAATGCATCCCTTCCCGGAAGTTTTGCCAGTTTTCTCCTTGCTAAGCCAGAGAAGGCATCCTCACTAAACTGTTTCCCAGTACTCAGAAATTACTATATGTTAGATTGAAAGACACTTGAAATTATAGATTTGTGATAGACCTCACTGTTGTTTTTATTTTCTTTTTCTTTGTGCGTGTATATGCAGTTGCTTCTCTTGCCTTTTATTGAGACAGGGTTTTTCAGCCAACTTGGGGCTTGCCATTTCAGTGAGAAGCCTTTGTGATCTACTTGTCTCCAGGGCTGGGTGTCAGGCATACCACCATGCCCGGCTTTAGTGTGCATGCTGGGGATCCGAACTCAGGGCCCCATGCGTGCGTAGCAAGCACTTTGCCAACTGGGCCACTTCCCCAGATCCTGCCAGGTTCATTTCTATTTCTTGCCTATAAACAAGATTGAAGCCCTCAATATTCTGAAACGACCATTTATAAATTGGCTTTTTTTATAAGTTGCTTGCTTATGTATTTTGAGATCTTAGTTTTTAGTAGTCTACATTGTTTATATTGTTCTTAGTATCAGATCATCAATACTTTTATTTTATATTTTTCTTAGCTTATTGTTACATCTTTAATTTTATTATTTTCTCTATAAATATAGAGGATTTTACCGTTTATTTAATAATCCAACATTTTCCCTTATGATTTTTTCTATTGACTTTTAACCTTAGAAAGGGTTTCTTTGTCCATAAAACAAATATTAGCCATCTTTCCACATTTTCATGCTTTGAGTCACTTTTTGTTTAACGTTTTAATCTACTTGAATTTATTTCAGCATGTCATGTGAAGCAAAGTTCTGAATATTTTTGGCTTAAATTGTAAGTAGTTGCATAAACATGACTTGATAGCATTATAATGTCTTACATCGAATTGCATTTCAAGACAAAATTGCTCACAGGAAGTCAGGATGCTGTTTAATAATGAAATTAAAGCTCTTCTTAATGTAATTTGAAATGCAAGTGAAGGATCTGCTATCCTAGGAGTAGGGGCAGAGTGGGGTCATTGTGACTAACCGAATTCCACTTCAGGAGGTATCTGCAGCCGATGAAAATAAGTTCTCAGTCCCAGAAGCAACCATGCGTACAAATGAGGGATAAGCAATGCCTAGACAGGACATCGCCACTCCCATTTCTATGGGGGTCTATAAATACAGGAAGATAAGAGTAATAAGGAACAGGTGAGATGTCATTTGATTTTGTGCCACTTTACACCTAAACAAGCCTTAGTTCTGACCCCATATTAAGCAGTGACTTCCATCTCCAAACAATGGTAAATACGCTAGACTATAGGATCTCTTTACAAACAGAATCAGCGCACATTTCTCTGCAGAAACCTAGGCTGCCTTCATTGACACATTTACTCACACATTAGGAAGGACCCTCCAAGAGGACAGGAATCACTATTGAAGTTAATCTCTCCACCGTGACTGTAGACCAAGAGTGGCAGCTTGAGATAAGTTGTCTGCCTTTGCTTGACAGATCTGGGTTTTGCTTGGTAAGGACCTTTGGGTTTGGGTCAAGGGAAGTTACCATGGTTCTTCCGAGTCCCAGGAAATCTGCCATGTGCCCTTTTTAAAATTGTCATAATAACAGAAAGACTTTTTCTTTTTTAAATTTTTTGCAGAAACATGAACATTTATTCAGGGTACTCAGTAAGAGAAATCAGATCTCATTTAAATCAAAGCCATTCTGTTCCTCCCCAACGCAAACTCAGTGACAATGGATACTCCATTTTAATGTTTCTGTAACACAATAATAGGTTTCTCCATCAACACAGTAAGCTAGATTAAGCAGAATTGAAAAAGTAAAAGAATAGGTTTATTTGAGCAAAGCAACTCCTGGATGAGCCTCTAGCCCCAGAGGTTAGGCCATAGAAGTCACATGCTCAAACTAAAGCAGGGGGCATATGTACTCTGTAGGCCAGGGATGATGACTGTCCTCCATGTTTGTGCCCGAGTATGATCAAAAGCTGACTGCTTTCTGGATCAAATAGGTTCCAGCCGAACACATTTCACCCTGGTAGAGTCAAGACACAGGGCTCTCTCTTGTTCATTTCCCTGGAAAGCATCGACTTCTTGGGAACAGAAAGATGGAAACAATCCTCATCTTGTAGCAATATTATTAGTTGATGAGTTAACTTTTGATTATGGCTCCCTCACAAAGGCCACTCTCAGAACTTCTCCTTGAGGTGGGGTTCACTCCTAAAGCTGAAGGAGGTTGGCCAACGGTGGAAGCTGTTCCCTACCGTCTTTGCATTCATAAATCCATGTGGGTTGTGTATGTTGCTTTCAGAGCACAACTTTGCTCTGAGGCTTTCCCAGAGTGCATGGGTTCGCCATGCATCCCAGGCCTTTGACCTTCCTCTTTAAGGGTTGGGAGTATAGGTGAATAAATGCTCTCTACATTGAAGCTGTTAGATTATTAAAAGGCAGCTAGCTATAGAGAGACAGAAGGCAGAAAGAATGAGAGCTTGGTCTGACCTGATGGGAGACTATGTTTATTCTCAGAGGGGGCATCTCTGTCACTCATATGTGCCAATGGCCAAAAGCCTGTGGAAGAAGATGAGATGCAGTCCCATATAGAGGTGAAAATGACTTCCATAGTCCGCAAGGGAAGCTGGAAAGTGTAGTCTTTCAGCAGGAAACTATCGTTCTAACTCTGAGAAGATTAAAAAAAAATCAGGGCAGGGGTGTTTTATCTGTTTTCTATTGAAGAAGGTCTGTTTCAGAGGGGCTAGTTTTGGGTCCATCGAGGGGGGTGTTGGGGAAGTCTTATGCTAATAAAGCACTGTCTGGCCAATAGGAATCTAGATAGGTGGGGCTAGGAATCCAGGAGGATTCTGGGTAGGAGAAACACAGGAGAGTCAACATGTAACGCCATTGGGGGTAGGAAGCATGGAACTATTCTCCGGTAAGAGACATACTTAGATTAACAATTATGGGGTAATTACTTAAAGCAGAGCTAGCCAGTAAGAGACAAACAAGGCCAACAGCTTCATAATGAATATAGCTTCCTGTGTGTTTATTTGGGACTGATACGGCTCTAGAACCAGGCTGGCGGGAAAGCGGCTCTGGAACCAGGCGGGCGGAAGGCTCCTCTCAAGGAAAAAGCTTCTCTTAACATAATAATTGTTGGCTTCAACGGACGCTGTAACTATACGCGACACACAATTACTGAAAATAAGGCTAAGTATTTAATATAGAAAATTACTCACAAGATACCAAACCCAGAGGATCTAGTTCTCAGCTAGCGGCCGGACCGGAAGCCGAACTCCAGGAAAAGAGAGCGAGACTTCCTGTGCGCTGTCTTTTATGCCTTCTCCCCGTAACGCCCCTAGCCATGCCCAAAAGTGGGCCTGGCTAGTGACGTAGTTCCGCCTACGTACGTATACGTCTTTACGTCCAGCCGTATACGTCTTTAGTCCTGCCTAAAGTGGGTGTGGTTAGCGGTGTGGTAAACTGCCCTTTTATTACCTCATCTGTATGCGCCTCTAATAAGTCACATGTTTAATGGCGGTATCAGACTTCCTCCTACAATTCCCCTTTTAGTCTAAAAAAGGACAACTAACTTGTGTCCATGAACAAAATGTATCAAACTTCTATCTAAACCTAAACTTATCTGAAAGAAACACCCAAATATGAACACCTCCTTCCAATCCCAACTCTAAAATAATTGAAAACTAACACTAACAGGTGTACTATCTTATAATAGCAATAGTAGGGAGAGGGGGCGTGGAATTCTCAAAACTACTTCCTGCTGAGATGGGACGATGATAATCTCATGGGGACCTGTGAAAAGAAAATGTTAGTATAACAAAATCTCAGTAGATCAGACAGTCTCAGTATGGCAGGAGATGCTTGATTGAAGTTCCTGACTAGGGTTCTAGTGTTGATTGAAGCTCTTATCTTGAAGCTCTGGTCAGATTGTAGAAGATGTGCTGTTTCAGTTTCTTGGTCCGGAGATGTGTAGAGTGATGTAGTTTCAAGCCAGTTTCAGGATAGTGCTTGTCAGGTGGAGTCAACGATGTGGGGCAATTCAGATGCCTCCAGTCAAATCAGGTGAAGTCAAGGAAGTGGATCCTCATTCTCTTTCGGAAGCAGTTGAAGATTGCTGTCAGGAAATCCCTTGTTCTCTGGAAAACTCAAACATTACTGTTAACAAAGAAATATCTTAACTTTCATATGTATGCATACAGAAGAGGTGACAATAGGGAAGATGGAAAACCTGGAGGAAATTAGACTGTTCAGAAAAAGAAATCCACAGATAACAGTCCCTCATTTTATTTCTTCTGTCTTATATCAATGGCTCTTTGATATAATACAGAAATTCAGAATTGTATTTAAATAATATGCTTGGGTTTAGAGTAGGAGAGCCAATCCAACTCCAAAGCCAGCTTCAGTTAAATGAATGGGAACTGAGGTATGTGAAGAAATAAAGATAAAAGGATACTATGAAAAAACAATATAGAGAGATTTAGACTTTGATACCACACAGTGAGATACTGTTTGTTGATGGTCCTCAGGGTAGCTATTCATTCTTCTACAGGAATCCATAAGTCCAGTATTCTTTGCTGAGTTTACCTGTGAATACAAAAAACAAAACACTTCTCTTTCCTTTTAGGAGGTCACTTTACCCATGGTGGACTATGAATTTGTAGATGGGCTGTTATCTTCCTCCTCCTGAGATGTTTTCTGTTCTGATCGAATTTTAATTAATTTTGATGGAACCCAAATCTTTTCTTCTCCTGTGGAAACAAAAGCATAACCCCTTCCCCAACGTAACACATATCCTGGTTTCCAGACTGAGGTCATAACATCCTTAAAATACACCGGTTGGTTCAGTTCAGAAGTCTTCTCTGTAGTCCAGTGTCTTTCTGCTGCAGTTTGTCCTTTTTCATCAGCATTAAGAAAATTCAACGTTAGTAAAGCATTGTGTAACCTGTGTCTAGGTGTCTTTGTTTTCCCTGGCTGTTTATGAAGCATCTCTTTTAAGGTTCGGTTAGACCTTTCAATTATTGCTTGTCCTGTGGGATTGTAAGGTATACCAGTTACATGTTTTATATTATAATATTTGAAGAATTGTTCCAATTTACTGGAGACATATGCTGGACCATTGTCAGTTTTTATTGTTTTAGGTATACCCATAACAGCCATCACCTCTAAGAGGTGTGTAATAACAGAGTCAGCTTTTTCAGAGCTGAGGGCAGTAGCCCATTGGAAGCCTGAGTACGTGTCTATAGTATGGTGTACATATTTCAAACTGCCAAATTCTGGGAAGTGAAATACATCCATTTGCAAAAGTTCATTTCTGTGAACACCTTTAGGATTACAACCTGCTGGTAATGGAGTTTGATTGTACAATGAGCAACTGGGACAATTTCTTACTATTTCTTTGGCTTGTTGCCAGGTGATAGAAAAATCCTTCTTTAAACCTTTGCTGTTAACATGGTGTTTCTTATGAAATTCTGAAGCTTCCAACACATTACCTACTAATAAACGATCAATTTCATCATTGCCTTGTGCCAGAGGACCTGGCAGACCTGTATGGGATCTGATGTGTGTTATATATATAGGATGAGTCCTGTTTCTGATGATTTCCTGCAATTGTAAAAACAATGAGGTTAATTCTGTATTATCAGGAACAAATTCTGCAGTCTCAATGTGCAGGACAACTCTTTCTGCATACTGAGAATCCGTGACTATATTGAGAGGCTCTGTAAAGTCTTTAAGTACCATGAGAATGGCATATAACTCTGCCTTTTGTATGGAGTTGTAAGGGCTTTGAACTACTTTACTTATTTTTCCTGATTTATACCCTGCTTTACCTGATTTGTTTGCATCCGTGTAGAAGGTAAGAACTCCAGAAATAGGTGTTTGCCTCACGATACGTGGAAGAATCCAAATTGTTTTCTTTATGAATTTGATTCTCTCTGTTTTGGGATAGTTATTACTAATACTTCCCAAAAAGTCACTGCAAGCTATTTGCCAATACTCATTATCCTTCCATAAGGAGGAAATTTCCTCATTCGTTAAAGGTACAATAATTTCAGCTGGGTCTTTCCCAGTCAGTTGACGAAGCCTTAATTTACCTTTTAATATCAAATCTGAGACCTTTTCTATATAGGTTTTCAATTTTTTATTCTGTTTATGTGGCAGAAATACCCATTCTAGAATGATGTCGTCCCTCTGCATTAATATTCCTGAGGGGTATTCTCTAGATGGTAAAATAACCAGAATACAGTCCAGATTTGGATCCACACGGTCCACATGTGCTTCTAATATTCTCTTTTCTACCCATTCTAATTCTTTTTCAGCCTCAGCTGATAGTACTCGTGGGCTGTTTAGGTCTTTATCTCCTTTTAAAGCCATTTTCAGGTGTTTTAAATCATGCCCTTCTACACCAATAATCGTCTGTAATTGAGAGATTTCTCCTAATAGTTTTTGAAGATCATTAAGAGTCCGGTAACGATCTCTTCTGATCTGTACTTTCTGTGGTCTAATTTTCTGAGCATCTATTTTATAACCTAAATAGTTAATAGAATCTCCTCTTTGTATTTTTTCTGGGGCAATTTGTAATCCCCAGCGAGGCAAAATTTCCTTTACTGCCTCAAACATCTTTTCCAAAGTATCCTTATTTGAATCAGACAATAATATGTCATCCATATAATGATATATTAACGAATGTGGAAATTTTTTACAGGTGAGCCTGGGTTGGAGAGGGTCTCCTCATCTAAGGCATCTCCTCCTGAAGAATCTGCGGGCTTCAGGTATCACCTCTTAGATAATTTGTTGACTCTACAGATATAAAACCAACCATTGAATACACTGCTTGGATGTTCTGAATAGCTTTCCGAAGCTGAGAGTTAGAGGAAAGAGTCTCTGGCATCCTCCTCTAATGAGGGAACGTGGGTGGTTAGGGAGCGGACCCTGGCTTTAGCTTTAGCTAAGAGGAAGAGTTGAATGGCAGGCAAAGGGCATAGCCAACTGCACTATCATAGAGGCCCTAACCAGTGGTCCCAGTTCCAACATCTTCACATGTCGGTTCAGGACGCACTGCAGTCAGGTGGTTCCCAGTCCCAATGTCTTCACATGTCAGTTCAGGAGATGCCAAAGGCAGAGTGATTGCGATTTGCCTCTCTGTTGTTTGAGACATTTGGGATTTGGTGCAGACTCTGAGATCCTCGACTGGGCAAAAGAATTCATTGCCCTGTCATGTGAGACAGGAGGAATAATTGTCTTTTCTTTATATGAGGAGGTTTGTTTTTGGCTGGCCTGTATACCCAGAGCTGGTCAGGCCTGTGCAAGCAGAGGCAGAAGGGGCAGACTCTGGCAGGTCTCATTTCCTATGCATCCTAGCAACTTCTGGGTGGGATGGTGCGCCACTCGAGGTATCCTGGCAGGCAAATATATTGTAAATTTAAGCCAGCTTACTGAAGCATTCAATCTTTTATAGTCAACTTTTAAAATATACCTGGGTTCAACTATTATTTTATGTCTCGCCACCTCGACCAGCAAGGAAGACCCAATGCCCAGACTCTTCTTTAAGCAGTTTATTCAGGGACCTTGAACAATCTTCTTCTCCCGGGGAGCACCAGGGAGCCCCAATCCACAGCTTAAAAGCCCTTGGGCGGCCAACCCCAGTATGCCACGTGGAACATGCAGATAGGTCCACGTACTCGGAAGCAAGCCTGATATCCAGCCTTAACCAAATACAGGTGTTGTTTATCATAGAGAGCACCTGCTGTCGGGCTAGCAGAAGGCAGAAGCCAGCGCCATCTTAAGGGTGTGGCACTTCACAGCTCTCTACAATTTTACATTAAGCAAACTTTAAGTTTATTTTAAACTTGTTTTGTTTATTCACTTGGATTAATTATTATTTTTTTTTTGGTTTTTATGAGACAGGGTTTCTCTGTATACTTGGATTAATTTTGACAACATATGCAGAATACTACATGATGGGAGATAACAGAAGACTATATGATGCAAGATAAAAATTGTTCTCTCCCTCCAAGTTTCTCTCTGTACATAAGTTAATGTCTCTGTAAATAAAGTACTTAGCATGACTGACCATTAGCTTGTATATCTTTATTGTTTTAATAGTTTACTATCAGTTTGTAGCTCTTTTATAAGATTAGAATTTCATAATTTTATTCCTGTTAAGTTTAAGCCTTAAAAATTATAATTCTTGAATTGAAGATCCTTTTGTATCGAAATAAACTTTAAATCATAAATACAGTTCACAGAGAGAGTAGGAACATCATTTTTCCTGATCCTTTTATAGTACTCTTTTAAAAAATGCAGTTTTTTATATGACTCAGTTTCACCAAATAGGTAAAACTTAACAAAATTAGTAACGACATTGAATGAACAGAAGAAATAAAAAGGAAAGGAAAGGAAAGGAAAGGACATGAGCCCTCCTAGGTGTGGGGGAGGAGAAAGTCTATTGTAGATGTGTGGGCGAGCATAGTCAGAGGCGGGGATATCTGGGAGAGTCCAGAGTGGGCATGACCAGGCTGAGCTGGGCCATGTGGGAGAGGGGGAGGGGAAGGGAGAGGTGAGAGAGGGAACCAGGCGCAGCAGCCTGAATGACAAAGGTTCAAAAGGAGCGGGTAATCAACATGTTTGGACTGTATCAGGAAAAGTCTTTGGGGGAGGGCAGCCCAGCCCCTGGAATGGAGAGCTCAGGATAGAGGGCAGGGATGCCAGTCATACCCTGGAGCAGGTAGGGACTGAGGGATGTTGGGAGAACATGGAGGCCAGGTCCACTTTGATATGTTAAAGAGTCACCTCAGCCATTTGTCCTGGGTTTGAAACTTAACAGACATAAGCAGTTAGACATACATCTTTAAGTCAATTTCTGTTAGCTTGAATAGACCATTATCAAACATTTGCTGCATAAACCTTGTTCATGGTGTTATTTTTCATTCTGAGGACAAAAATTATCATACAAAAATTCATCTTAATCCAAAACATCTTGGAGATCTGCTGTTGCCTCCTTATCGTAGGAAGAATGAAAGAAACCATGGCAGAGGCCAAGTGTTGCCTCGTTAGTCTAATAAAAGGGGGACACAATGGGAGAGAAGGCTCAGTGGCTCTAATTGTTTAATGGATGCTGCCTTATGTTTATACCACACGGTCACCTTAACCAACATGGAGGTGAAGTCACGTGCCATGCCCTTCCTTTAACCTTACTTTCTAGACATGACTGCCAAGACGGAGGCAAGCCGCCTGGTTGTTATTGACTTTTGCCGAAGTGAACCCATCAGGAACACATCCTTTTTTATTAAAGATTCTAAAAGTAACTTTTTATTTGGAATTTTACAGCCATTTAAAACCACACGTACAGGTTTTGATATAATACGTATTTTTAGAATGATAAAGATACAGGCAGGAATTTTAGGCTTGGTGAAGCAGAAGGGTACAGCTAGGCCAAATGCGAAAGGCAGAAGTGCTCTGTGTTACGTATGTTAAAGAGTTGGGAGTTGTAAAGATGCAGGCTTGTTCTGTGTTATGTATGTTAAAGAGTTGGGAGTTGTAAAGGTACAGGCTTGTTCTGTGTTATGTATGTTAAAGAGTTGGGAGTTGTAAAGGTACAGGCTGGGAGGCCCAGCCCCCTGGCTCTGAGTGTGCTTGTAAGTCAGACCCTTGAAAGAGATTTACATGAGCCGGGAGTCTTATGGGGAAGGCGACCTGGGATCATGCTGCAACTCTGTCTTATGGAGTTATTTAAATCGGTTTATCTATTAAAATCAAAAGCTTCGAATTTAGGCCAGTGGTGGACATTTGTCCAATGTATATTGAGGCCAATTTTATATTGAAAGGCAAAGGAGAGTTGCTGATTTTTTTTTTTTTTGTGGTTTTTCGAGACAGGGTTTCTCTGTGGCTTTGGAGGCTGTCCTGGAACTCGCTTGGTAGTCCAGGCTGGTCTCGAACTCACAGAGATCCGCCTGCCTCTGCCTCCCGAGTGCTGGGATTAAAGGCGTGCGCCACCAACACCCGGCGAGTTGCCGATTTTAATCGTACAGGAAGTCTGGAGCTGATGAGAGAAAAAAGCAAAAACATAGGTCGAATCCAGCCTCTTGAAGCATGCCCTCTGCGCACCCCAAGTCTTGGATTCAGTCTAACAGGCCTGGGAAGTAGAAGGGTGCATCTCTGCCCCCACAAATTCCAGCTCTAAAGATGGCAGAGCCAGTGGAAAATTCCAGGAATTCTCAGCCAGTCTCAGCCAGTGGAAAGCTCTTGGAATCTCTGACCCAGTGAGTCTCAGTACAGATGGAACCTGGTAAACTCCAGACCGTATTGTGTCACCTCCTAGTTAGGTCTAATGGATTACCTTGTCTTGGTGGTTTGCTACGTTGTATGCATGTTCTGGCTGAATGCAGGTGGGACCATGTTTACTTGGAGTGAAGGACATCTTTGTCACCCATGTGTGAGGATGGCCAAAATGCCTCAGGGTTTTTTTTGGGGTGGTCTCAAACTCAGAAATTCACCTGCCTGTGACTCCTGAGTGTTGGGATTAAAGGCAGTTCAGATTTACCTTTTATAATATCAGCATGAGGGCATCAGCAGAATATAACACATGCATATACATATATAGTCACAAATATACACACATATGTAGATATACATAAACACACACATATAGACACACATACACATGGAGACATAAGTATTTATGCACACACATTCACATATGGAATACACAAACACATGTGCAATACACATGTGCACACACATAGACATATACATTCTTATGCACACACATGCACTCACTCATAAGCAAATAGACTATATGCATATACATCTATATGTATACACATATGTATATACACAGATACATATCCACACACATACTCATATGTTTGGCTCAGCTTACTTATGAGGCCTTGACTTGAGGAAAAAAATGTTGTAATTCATGCAGTTTATGAAACAGACCAAGAAAAATCACTAAATAAGTAGTTGTCATGGAAACATAGCAAATCTGTAAGCTACCAGGCCACATGCATAAGCAGCCTGTATACAAATTACACAGGCTTTGCTCTAAATACAACACGATTGCAATTCAAGGTGAAACTGAATCAGATGCAAGGCTGCTGTGTAACATTTCAAGGATTCCCCTCGATTTTAATATTTTCTTGTCATTTATGAATGTTCTCTTAATCATTCTTCCGCTTTCTTTTTCCCAGCCAGGTAGTCAAATGCCGAGTGTGTTCACAGGACAGCCCAGTGCCTCAAGCAGAGAAGATGCTCTGTGAATGTGGACGATGGAGTTGGTGTGCTACTCAGCTTCCTAGCAGACGCACGTTGTCTGTGTTGTAGATGGTCCTTAAGGATGAGCAAGACAAGCTGTGGCCACAGCTAACATGAGGATGGCGGAGGGTGGGGGCGGGGGTGGGGGGGAGCTGGTAACGGGCAAGAAAATGAATGTAGCTTCTTTATCAGTGATTTAACAACAACCGTCCACATATAAGGGAACACATACCATATTTGTCTTTCTGGATCTGGGTTACTTCATTCGGGATGATTTTTTTTAAGTGCCATCCATTTACCTGCGAGTTTTTTTATTATTTTAAAATTTAAATTAGAAACAAGGTTGCTTCACATGTCAAACCCAGGTCCCTCTCCCTTTCCCTCCCCTCCTCCCATGCCCTCCCAACAACTCCCCCCAATACCCCTTCCTTTCCCCAGGGAGGGTGAGGCCCTCGGGGGTGTCCATAGTCTGTCATTTCATCCAGGGCAGGGTCTAGACTCTCCCCCCGAGTCCAGGGTGAGAGTGCATTGTGGGATGGGCACCCAAAGTCCATTTGTATGCCAGGGATAATCTTTTGAGAATTTTCTGCTTAGATATGTACCTCATTTTTAAATTGGGTTATTTGTTTTCTTGGTGTTCATTTTTGAGTTCTTATGTATTTTTGAGATTAGCCATCTATCGGAGTTGTAAAATCTTGTTTGTGAACATCTTTTCCCATTCTGTAGGCTGCCACTTTGTCCCAATGATGGTATCCTTTTCAGTGTAGAAGCTTTTCCATTTCATGAGGTCCCATGTATTAATTGTTGATCTCAGTGACTTGCTGTAGGTGCTGTGTTCAGAAAGTCTCCTGTGCCAATGAGTTCACGGTCATTCCCCACTTTCCCTCCTATCAGGTTCAGTGTATCCAGTTATACAGTGAGGTTCTGCTCAACTGGAGTTGCGTTTTGTGCAGGGTGGTAAGTATGGATCCATTTGCATTCTTCTGCATGCAGCCTTTCAGTTTGGTCAGACCATTTGTTGAAGATACTGTCTTTTTTCCAGTGTGTATTTCTTGCTTCTTTATCAAAAAGTAAGGTATCCATAGGTGTGGAGACCTATTTCTGGGTTCTGAATTCTATTCCATTGACCAGCCTGTCTGTTTTGGTGCAAATACCATGGTGTTTCTATTACTATAGCTCTGTAGTGCAGTTCTTTTTTGGCTCAGGATTGTTTTAGCTATCCTGGTTTTTTTGTGTTTCCATATGAAGCTGAAAATGATCTTTTCAAGTTGTGTTGGGATTTTGATAGGGATTACACTGAATCTGCAGATTCCTTTTGGCAGGAAAACCATTTTTACTATGATAATCCTACTGATCCATGAGCATGGGAGATCTTTCCATCTTCTGATATAGTCAGTTTCTTTCTTCAGAGTGTTAACTTTATTATATAGTTCTTTCACCTGCTTGATTAGGACTACCCAAAGATATTTTATATTTTTGAGGCTACTATGTGAGGCTATTTCTTGGTCTGTTGGTCATTTGTATATAGAAGGCTACTGATATTTTTGTGTTAATTTAGTTTCCTTCTACTTTGCTGAAAGTGTTGCTGTAGGAGTTTCCTGGTGGAATCTGTAGGGTCAGTTGTATACACTATCGTATCATCTGCTTCTTCCCTTCCTATTTGTATCCCCTTGTTCTCCTTCAGTTGTCTTATTGCTCCAGCTAAGACATCAAGTACTATATTAAATAGGCTTGGAGAGGGTGAACAGCCTTGTCTTAGTCCTGACTTTAGTGATATGGCTTTGAGTTTCTCTCCATGTAAGTTGGTGCTGGCTATGCTTACTGCAAACTGCCTTTATTGTGTTGAGGTATGCCCCTTGTGTCCCTTCTCTTGCTTGGGAAGTTTTTGTTTGAATTTTCATATACCATACTCCCATGAACATTCACACACATGCTTTTAATGTTTGACTGATGTTTTCATTTCTTTTAGAAAAGTTGACAGGAGTGGCATTGCTGTATCATACAGTATTCTTACTTGACTTTTTTTTTCAGAGACTGCTAAACCTTTTTCTCAAATAATCTATATCATTTTAATTTCCTACTGTGAATCCATGGAGGTTCCCATTTAATCTCATCTTTGTCGACACAAGGTATTGTCTGTCTTTTTGGTTAATGCCATTCTGAGAATGGAAACGAGTCACGCCAAGGATGCTGGGAAAAGGTAGTTGGATATTTATTCAGATAGAGAAAAGTAACTTACATAAGAAGCTGAGAACCGGGTCAGCGCTCTATGGTCTCCGAGCCTTGGCCAGAATCCAAGAGAGAGGGGTCTCCTCTTGTACCTTCCTTTATCCTGGTTTTCTCCCACGTTGGGCGTGGCCATTGCTGCAGCTACATGATCTCTCCCTACACCATTCTGTCTGATGTCATGCATCTCATTGTGATTTTGCTGTGCATTGTACCAATGATCAATTATCTTGAGCATCTTTTCATATTCTAACCTCTGTTTCTGTAGTTTCTAAACTATGTTTTAATGGGCATGAAGTTGGACAGAGTCAAAGTTTGGAAGAATTTGAAGGGAGTTTGAGGACGAAATAGAAGTTGACTATGATCAGATTTCATTGACATACATGTATGAAATTCTCAAGAATAAGGAAGTTGTTTTGTTATTGCTGCTCTGTAAGAATTTTTACCTGTGTTCTGGTTGCAGATTGTCTGTCGGATGTATGACTTGTAAATGATGTCTTTCGGTCTGTGCCTCATCTTCTCATTCTCTTAATGCCTCTGGGATGTTGGGGATTAGACCCGGGGTCTCAGATGTCTTAGACAAGTGTTCCACTACTGAGCTATACCCCGCTTTATTTTTACTTTTCATTTTAAGACAGGATCTCACTAGGTTTCACAAATTGACCTGGAATTCATTCTGTAACCCAAGCTGTCCTTAAACTTTCCTGCCTCAGCTACCCAAGTAGTTAGAATTATAGGCTTGACTCACCAGGCCTGGCTTAATAATGTCTTTTGAAGATTTTAATTTTAATAAAATCCAATTATTTGTCTTATCTATCACATATTCGATATCAAAATCTTTGTATTATGTCAAAAATAATTTGTATACAGTATCTGATATTAAACTATGCACATGTATTACATAAGTGCAACATTTAACATTACATCAAATATGTTTTATGAGGAAATTTTGTGCCAAAGTTTTCTTCATTACCCCATCTGATCTACTTTGTACTTTGAGTAAAATTAGAAGTAGCACCCTGTCATAATTTTAAGGTTTTCAGAGCTTCTGTATAAGAAATGCATCTCCTACCCCTTAGTACAAGGTACTAAATAGAGCGCTCGGGACAGTGTGTTCGCAGGCAACACCCCTTAAACAAGGCTTTATTGAGTTCTATTAGTTGAGCAAACAAAACTCGGCAGAGGCTCTTCTGCCTGCCTTTTGGTTTCCTTCCTGTACTGTTTCCTGCTTGTGTTTTTGACATTTTCTTTTGTGCACGGAGTGTTTTGTCTTGTGTTTTTCCTGCATCTGCTGGAGCTGTCACTGTGTGGACAGGATGCTCTCACATCCCTGGACAAATGGTCCCCCAAAGGGTGTCTTGATGGCTGCCTTTTCATCCGCCATGGAAGCAGCACACTGCCCTTTGCAGAGCAGCACACGCGTCGCATCATCAGTGTGGCGCCTCACCACGCTTCTGAGTGCAGCATTAGCCAGTGCTTAGCACACCGAGAAAGTCAGGTTCTAGAAATAAATAGAACCGTGATGCGGGTGTGCGAAGTCCCTTTGCCTGTGGAGAGGCACATGCGGGGGGTAGGGGGGCAAGGGCTCAATTCTGAATGCCAAATCTAAGAGGCACCTCGAAGAGGCACCTGCTTGAATCTGCCACCAGCACACAACAGCGGGAAACATCAACCGACAACTACATGCTGGGTGGTGTCTGGGCAAGAGAAGAGGGAGAAGTGTAGATCTGAGTTGATGACAGCAGAGCAGAGAGGTGCTGGGTAGAGAGCATCCTGGCACCGTAAATCGCAGTGATCTGAGGAGAGGGTCTCCACATCACTTGGAGTAGGGATCCGTCATCTTCTGAGATGAAGGGATGAGGGGGAAGGAATTTCAGCTGCTATAGATAAATGCTTTGGATGCATGGAGTAAAAACCAGGAACATGCCATGACTGATGAAATCTATTTTCTATCATGAGAGAGTGCATGATGTCATCTGTAGAGTGTAACGAGGGAATTAGAATCAGGCTGTTCTGGAATTATGAGTGAAGTGTGGAGGAAGGCTGGAGGTGGAGGCTGTAGACAATGGAGGATTCCCTAAAGACCTGGTGATGAACATTAACGGAAGGATTCATAGAATGTGAAGGCTGCTTGGCTTTCTCCTGCCCCTCCAGAGCAAGGGTTAGAAGGAAGGCTGACAAGGCAGTGCTGGTTGGAGTGGGACTTAGACGCTGGCACTCTTTTTTTTTTTTTTTCGAGACAGGGTTTCTCTATAGCTTTGGAGGCTGTCCTGGAACTCACTTTGTAGACCAGGCTGGCCTCGAACTCACAGAGATCCGCCTGCCTCTGCCTCCCGAGTGCTGGGATTAAAGGCGTGTGCCACCAAGCTGCTCAGGGAACTTACATGAACACAGCTTTGGGAAATATTGGGCTCATATGTTAGGCCAGTAGTTTTCAAAGGATGCTCCCCAAGTTAGCTGCATCAGCATGACCTAGACAGATGTGCTCCAGCTCCATCCAAGCCAACTAAGTTAGAAGTTCTAGAAGTGGGTTTCAGCTGGCTTCGTTAAAGCTTGGCAGTCACCGAATGGGAGCAAAAGAAAGGCTTACGGTTCTGGTGACTGTGGGAGCAGACATAGTGGAGTCTGGGAGGACTTGTAATCACTAACAGGCTTCTGTAAATTAGAGCTAACTGTCTTCTGAGCCTCAGATGGGTCAAGGAAATAAAGGCCAGTTGGTGTGCTGGATGGCCGCCTACAAGTATGTGTAAATATTCCAGGAATGTAGCAGGGTTTGGGGATGGTGGGGAAACGTATAATGCTGACCACATGTCTAAAGTTTCAGTGTTTACAAGAGATAAAGAAAGTGGGGGCTTTCAGTGACACAAAAGTTAATGGAAGAAATGCTGTTCTATAAATGATGGAAAGCAGAACCACAGAGCTGAGTGTGTCCTGCCCCTAATCTGCACTTCCCATCTAGGGCTATGTACAGAGAGCAGTGGCTTCCACCAGGGAAGACGCGAGAGATCATGCATGTTTGGTAAGACAGGCTTCACCTAATGGTGTTGGAAAGACATTGTCAAGAAGAAAACATTTGAATATAGCCCAGCTTACCTAGCATGCATGAAACCTTGGTTTTTACCACTAGTATTTTAGTCCAGATTCTATTGCTGTGACACCATGACCATGACAACTCTTATAAGAGAAATCATCTATGTGCGGTCTGCTCACAGTGTCAGAGGGTTAGTCCATTTCCATCATGGTAGGAAGCATAGTGGCATGCAGGCAGACATGGAGAAGGAGAAGTAGCTTCCAGGTAGCTGGAAGAGACAGACACTACATCCGGCTTGGGCTCCTGAAACTTCAAAACCCACTCCTAGTGACGCACTTCCTCCAACAAGGTCAGACTTCCTCAGCATTTCAAATAGTGCTACTCCCTGGTGACCAAGCATTCAAACCAATGAGCCTCTGAGCACCACTCTTATTCAGTTGTGAGCCTCTGAGCACCACTCTTATTCAGTTGTGAGCCTCTGAGCACCAGTCTTATTCAGTTGTGAGCCTCTGAGCACCACTCTTATTCAGTTGTGAGCCTCTGAGCACCACTCTTATTCAGTTGTGAGCCTCTGAGCACCACTCTTATTCAGTTGTGAGCCTCTGAGCACCACTCTTATTCAGTTGTGAGCCTCTGAGCACCACTCTTATTCAGTTGTGAGCCTCTGAGCACCACTCTTATTCAGTTGTGAGCCTCTGAGCACCACTCTTATTCAGTTGTGAGCCTCTGAGCACCACTCTTATTCAGTTGTGAGCCTCTGAGCACCACTCTTATTCAGTTGTGAGCCTCTGAGCACCACTCTTATTCAGTTGTGAGCCTCTGAGCACCACTCTTATTCAGTTGTGAGCCTCTGAGCACCAGTCTTATTCAGTTGTGAGCCTCTGAGCACCACTCTTATTCAGTTGTGAGCCTCTGAGCACCACTCTTATTCAGTTGTGAGCCTCTGAGCACCACTCTTATTCAGTTGTGAGCCTCTGAGCACCAGTCTTATTCAGTTGTGAGCCTCTGAGCACCACTCTTATTCAGTTGTGAGCCTCTGAGCACCACTCTTATTCAGTTGTGAGCCTCCGAGCACCACTCTTATTCAGTTGTGAGCCTCTGAGCACCACTCTTATTCAGTTGTGAGCCTCTGAGCACCACTCTTATTCAGTTGTGAGCCTCTGAGCACCACTCTTATTCAGTTGTGAGCCTCTGAGCACCACTCTTATTCAGTTGTGAGCCTCTGAGCACCACTCTTATTCAGTTGTGAGCCTCTGAGCACCACTCTTATTCAGTTGTGAGCCTCTGAGCACCACTCTTATTCAGTTGTGAGCCTCTGAGCACCACTCTTATTCAGTTGTGAGCCTCTGAGCACCACTCTTATTCAGTTGTGAGCCTCTGAGCACCACTCTTATTCAGTTGTGAGCCTCCTAGCACCAGTCTTATTCAGTTGTGAGCCTCTGAGCACCACTCTTATTCAGTTGTGAGCCTCCGAGCACCACTCTTATTCAGTTGTGAGCCTCCGAGCACCACTCTTATTCAGTTGTGAGCCTCCGAGCACCACTCTTATTCAGTTGTGAGCCTCTGAGCACCACTCTTATTCAGTTGTGAGCCTCTGAGCACCACTCTTATTCAGTTGTGAGCCTCTGAGCACCACTCTTATTCAGTTGTGAGCCTCTGAGCACCACTCTTATTCAGTTGTGAGCCTCTGAGCACCACTCTTATTCAGTTGTGAGCCTCTGAGCACCACTCTTATTCAGTTGTGAGCCTCTGAGCACCACTCTTATTCAGTTGTGAGCCTCTGAGCACCACTCTTATTCAGTTGTGAGCCTCTGAGCACCACTCTTATTCAGTTGTGAGCCTCTGAGCACCACTCTTATTCAGTTGTGAGCCTCTGAGCACCACTCTTATTCAGTTGTGAGCCTCTGAGCACCACTCTTATTCAGTTGTGAGCCTCTGAGCACCACTCTTATTCAGTTGTGAGCCTCTGAGCACCACTCTTATTCAGTTGTGAGCCTCTGAGCACCACTCTTATTCAGTTGTGAGCCTCTGAGCACCACTCTTATTCAGTTGTGAGCCTCTGAGCACCACTCTTATTCAGTTGTGAGCCTCTGAGCACCACTCTTATTCAGTTGTGAGCCTCTGAGCACCACTCTTATTCAGTTGTGAGCCTCCTGAGCACCACTCTTATTCAGTTGTGAGCCTCTGAGCACCACTCTTATTCAGTTGTGAGCCTCTGAGCACCACTCTTATTCAGTTGTGAGCCTCTGAGCACCACTCTTATTCAGTTGTGAGCCTCCTAGCACCACTCTTATTCAGTTGTGAGCCTCTGAGCACCAGTCTTATTCAGTTGTGAGCCTCTGAGCACCACTCTTATTCAGTTGTGAGCCTCTGAGCACCACTCTTATTCAGTTGTGAGCCTCCTAGCACCACTCTTATTCAGTTGTGAGCCTCTGAGCACCACTCTTATTCAGTTGTGAGCCTCTGAGCACCACTCTTATTCAGTTGTGAGCCTCTGAGCACCACTCTTATTCAGTTGTGAGCCTCTGAGCACCACTCTTATTCAGTTGTGAGCCTCTGAGCACCACTCTTATTCAGTTGTGAGCCTCTGAGCACCACTCTTATTCAGTTGTGAGCCTCTGAGCACCACTCTTATTCAGTTGTGAGCCTCTGAGCACCACTCTTATTCAGTTGTGAGCCTCTGAGCACCACTCTTATTCAGTTGTGAGCCTCTGAGCACCACTCTTATTCAGTTGTGAGCCTCTGAGCACCACTCTTATTCAGTTGTGAGCCTCTGAGCACCACTCTTATTCAGTTGTGAGCCTCTGAGCACCACTCTTATTCAGTTGTGAGCCTCCTAGCACCAGTCTTATTCAGTTGTGAGCCTCTGAGCACCACTCTTATTCAGTTGTGAGCCTCCGAGCACCACTCTTATTCAGTTGTGAGCCTCTGAGCACCACTCTTATTCAGTTGTGAGCCTCTGAGCACCACTCTTATTCAGTTGTGAGCCTCTGAGCACCACTCTTATTCAGTTGTGAGCCTCTGAGCACCACTCTTATTCAGTTGTGAGCCTCTGAGCACCACTCTTATTCAGTTGTGAGCCTCTGAGCACCACTCTTATTCAGTTGTGAGCCTCTGAGCACCACTCTTATTCAGTTGTGAGCCTCTGAGCACCACTCTTATTCAGTTGTGAGCCTCTGAGCACCACTCTTATTCAGTTGTGAGCCTCTGAGCACCACTCTTATTCAGTTGTGAGCCTCTGAGCACCACTCTTATTCAGTTGTGAGCCTCTGAGCACCACTCTTATTCAGTTGTGAGCCTCTGAGCACCACTCTTATTCAGTTGTGAGCCTCCTAGCACCAGTCTTATTCAGTTGTGAGCCTCTGAGCACCACTCTTATTCAGTTGTGAGCCTCCGAGCACCACTCTTATTCAGTTGTGAGCCTCTGAGCACCACTCTTATTCAGTTGTGAGCCTCTGAGCACCACTCTTATTCAGTTGTGAGCCTCTGAGCACCACTCTTATTCAGTTGTGAGCCTCTGAGCACCACTCTTATTCAGTTGTGAGCCTCTGAGCACCACTCTTATTCAGTTGTGAGCCTCCTAGCACCACTCTTATTCAGTTGTGAGCCTCTGAGCACCACTCTTATTCAGTTGTGAGCCTCTGAGCACCACTCTTATTCAGTTGTGAGCCTCTGAGCACCACTCTTATTCAGTTGTGAGCCTCTGAGCACCACTCTTATTCAGTTGTGAGCCTCTGAGCACCACTCTTATTCAGTTGTGAGCCTCTGAGCACCACTCTTATTCAGTTGTGAGCCTCTGAGCACCACTCTTATTCAGTTGTGAGCCTCTGAGCACCACTCTTATTCAGTTGTGAGCCTCTGAGCACCAGTCTTATTCAGTTGTGAGCCTCTGAGCACCACTCTTATTCAGTTGTGAGCCTCTGAGCACCACTCTTATTCAGTTGTGAGCCTCTGAGCACCACTCTTATTCAGTTGTGAGCCTCTGAGCACCACTCTTATTCAGTTGTGAGCCTCTGAGCACCACTCTTATTCAGTTGTGAGCCTCTGAGCACCACTCTTATTCAGTTGTGAGCCTCTGAGCACCACTCTTATTCAGTTGTGAGCCTCTGAGCACCACTCTTATTCAGTTGTGAGCCTCTGAGCACCACTCTTATTCAGTTGGTACGGCATAAAGCTGAGCATGGTGACACACGCCTATAATTCCACTCCTGGAGGGGGCGTGATGAAGGCGTGAGGATCACAAGTTAGAAGTGATTCTTGGGAAAATAGAGAATTGCAGGCCAGCGTGGGACACACAAAACCCTGTCAGAGGAGGAGGAGCAAGAGTAGGAGAGGAGGGAAAAGTGACAGGGAGGAGGGGCTGCAGGGGGAGGAGAGAGATGAGGAAGTAGAACAAGAAACTACTGAAACTTCTCTGTTCTATGCAGGGGGCTTATGAGGGTGGGCTTGCAGAGAGAGGCTCTAGGTGGAAGGAACCAGAAGGGACATAAAGTTACAAGATAGATATTTGAGTATAGAAAGGTGGGGAAGGCAAAGTACTATTTGTCTTCCTGACAGTGGTGTGATTATCAGTATGGGAGGCCTTGGCCCAACTGATTAGCTGCCTTGACATGAGTTATTTGGTGCCGCTGTGGCTGATCGTCCCCGACAGTGCATGGGATCTGTGCCCTTGTGGCAGAAGTGATGGGCAGGGTGGCTGCAGGGACTGGCATGCTATCTTCAAAGTGAAGCAGCAGTGTCAGAGCCTGTCCAGAGATTAGTTATTGTACATGAGGCAAAAGTCTACTCAGCCGTGGGATGTGCTGCCCAGCAGAGGCTGTGCCTGCCTCAAAATTCTTGCAGGTCCTAGCTGTTGTCATAAGGTTTAGCAGGACCAGAAGGGTCTTAAAAGCTGTCGGCTATTGCTTATCTCAGCTTTGGCTGGGAGGGAGGCGGGAGTAGGCAGAGAGGAAGGAATGAACCAGAGAGATAAAACCAAAGTCACAGTGCGGGTCCTCTGTGCTGGACAAGAATGGTTTGGTTGATAGCTTCTGTGTACCTCAGGACCATCCTGAAGATTCTAGAAAGGATTACAAATAGGTGTAAATGGACATTCTAATGGTCACAAGCACAACTTTCTCTTTCATTCGTCAAGGCTCCTCCTTCGGACCTTCGCAGTGTGGACACTTGCTTCTTCGCTGGATTATCATCCCCTGGGATCAGCATCTTTGCCCCAACCACTCTGGGGTTTCTGTATCTAGTAACGGCCTCTCGGAATCCTTGATGGAGAAGAGGCAGTTCATCGTTGGTGTGTCTGGAATGAAACACCTGACCGTATCTTCAAGCTTGTCCTTACTTCTTCCAGCTCAGCCAACAGGAAGCTCTGGTTTTGCAGTTACTCAGCGTCAATTTGCCATCGTGTTACCCTTTGACCTACATGAGTGCACCAGCAGGTTTTTAGCAGCCAGCAAGAGTTTGTAGCTAGCAGCAACCACTTCGTAGCATTACAATTGTCCTTACCGTAGCCCGAGCTACCAACATCTTCAATCTGGATTATCAAACTAATGTCCTAATTAGCATCTTGGTTGTGACTCTCTCCATCTCTAGTCAAATTCCCTTACTGCAGCTGAGGTGATGCATTTCAAACATTGAGTAACTTAGTTTTTCCTCTAAAAGTCTGGCCAAAGGCCCCCCCGCCCCCCGTCCCCCCCCCCCACCTTCATTTACGATTTCGTTTCACAGACTGACATCTTTAAGATTTTGGCGTGGCCCAATTGGATCTACAGCAAACTGAGTCTCTCTGGCTGTGCTCTTCTCTGCCCTCCCCATCTGTCCTGGGACAGATGTGCCACACCCTCCCCACCTCTGAGCCTCAGACAGATGTGCCACACCCTCCCCACCTCTGAGGCTTTGCACTTCTAGGCCTTGGGCCTGGAGGCTGTTCCTCCCGGTCTCTGCTTTGCCAGTTCCCTAACTCCAAAAGTATGTAACGTAACAGCTTTAATGTCACACTCCAAGATATCCTTGCACTGAACATTTCAACCCACCACAACTTCTTTAGTATTTTCTAAAAGAACATCTTTTCCTTTTAAATTATTTACAATACCTAATCACTTCTGACATATTGTCTTGAGTTATTCATATACTTATTGTATGTACTGCCTAATTTAATACAACCATAATGAGTGCACACAGGATTTAATGTCGGTATAGACCCCTATACAGTCCTCAGGGCACAGAACAGTGGCAGGGGCACACTATCACTTGGAAAGCATTCTTTTAATGAATGGATGAAGGAAGTAGACAGGCAAGACCAATCTTGATTCATAAAATCTAGAAATCAGTATTAGAAACTAAGGACTGAGGATCACAGCTTGTTGTAGCCTGTCTTTGTGGGACGTCCGTTGGATCCAGTCGATTTGCCCGGTTCATACCTGAGAGGGGGAGTGTGGAGGGAGAAGTGGCAGGTAAAGACACTAAGAAAAAGACAGGGACACAGGATAGAGTCAGAGGTAATCCAGTGAATACTGGGTGCCCCAAGTTTTTTCCTCACCATTCTTAAACACCCCAACCTAAAGGGGACATAGCAAAAGACTCCTTTATCATGTACAAGGAACAGACAGTCTTTCTTCCTTAACTCTCCAAACATTTGGTAGCCACACCTTACACTCAATTTCTCGTTATCTGGCCTTGAGGGTCAAGAGTAACCACACCTCAGACCAACTCTGTTGTTATTTAGATAAGACATCCTCTACCAAGATCAAAACATCCTTCAGTAGCCACACCTTAGACCTTTAGGTCTTATGACTTACCAAGGACAGTTTTGACCTTTCTGACCTTGAGCCAAGATGAAACAGAGCCATCTTCATGGGCCCCAGCCATGGCTCAATTGACTTCCTTCTTAGCATGTCCAAAGGCTCAGAACAGCAAGTTACTGAGAAAACAGTATCAGGAGAAGTATTGCAAGAAAATGGACCACAACCAAGCTGTATATTGTTTGAATAGCCAAGTCTGAGGTAAAGAAAGGAGGAAAATCACTTCCTTTTAGTACAGTTATTTGGCAATCCCTACCACCACCTTACTTCATGACCTATAAGAAAGTGAACCTCAAAAATAAATTAAAATTTCACTTACACTAGAGAAGTCCAGATATAATTGACTGAACTCATGGACTGTGGTAGTTTCAACGTAATTGACCCCCATAAGCTCATAGGGAGTGGCACTTTTAGGAAGTGTGGCCTTATTGAAGTAGTTGTGGCCTTGTTGGAGGAATTGTGGGGGTGAGCATTTAGGCTTTCTGTGCTTAAGTTATGCCTATCTAGTTCAGTTCAGTTCACTTACTGTTGCCCGGGGATCAAGATGTAGGACTCTGAGTTCCTACTCCAGCACACCTGTATGCTGTCATGTCCCACCAGGATGATACTAGACTCAATCTCTGAACTGCAAGTCACCCAGTTAAATGTTTTCCTTTATAAGAGTTGCTGTGGCCATGGTTTCTCTTCACAACAATAGAAATCCTAACAAAGATATGAACAATGCTACCACATGTTATTTTCAAAAGAAATTGCAGTCCAATATAATTTAGATCCCTAATGGTCTCACATGAAGACCTAAGAGTGGAAAACAGCATATAACATGCAGTGTAAATTTAAGATTCTCTTCTCTTTCCAAAGTATTATTTTTTAAATAAAGGCATAACTATTGTACAAATCCATCGTATGCATCAATTTTGATTTCAACTCATTAAAATGATGAAGATAGTTCAAGCAATAAGATAGTGCATATAGGATCATTGAAAATAAATTGCAGAAAAAAGATTGTTAATTACATGGAATGAATATTAGTTATCACAGGACAAGAAACCATTAGCTTTGGGGTTATCTTTTCTGCTTTCAGAAATAATGCAACTCTACTTAGAAAGAACTTCTCTCTCAGTGTTAGGTATCTAGGGATGCTATGACTAAATATCACAGAATGAGTGACTAGAGCAATAGAAATTATTTATTCTTCCATGGTTTTGAAGATTGGCAAAGTCCAAGACAGGTCTTTGGCTTGGTCAGCTTCTGATAAGGGCTCTCTTCCTACTTTCCAGATGAGGCTTTCTGTCTGGGTCCTTGCATGGAGCAGAGATAGAAAGCAAGCTCTCAAGTCTCAAGGGCACAGATCCCTTCACAGGGCCCTCCACCCTCATGTCCTCACAGGAACCTGGTTAACTCTTTCCTAACTGTGTCATTTCCAAGTGTCATCATATTGAAACTAAAGTATTCAACACCAGGGATTTGGGGGTGCAGGGAGGAGACAGTTCAATCCATAGCAATGGGCAAACACATCTTGACTGTCTTTTGCAGCTTAAAGGATGCACCTACATGGTCTAGTTAATCAGTAGCCCTGTGCAGTGCCTTGTGCCTCTAATGCCAGCACATGGGAGGCAGAGGTAAGCAGATCTCTGTGAGTTTGAGGCCAGCCAGGCCTATACGGTGAGTTCCAGGCTAGTCAGACCTATATGGTAAGACCCTGTCTCGAGAAAACAACAACAGCAATAATAATTTTTGGTTAGCCAGTTGGACAATTTCACATGCTTCTATATCCAGACAACCTTTAGATAAGCTCACTGTCCTAACATGACAGGGATGGCACACAGTATTCTTTATCTATCTATCTATCTATCTATCTATCTATCTATCTATCTATCTATCTTGGTGGAAGCTTCACCCCAGCCCCTGGCATACCTAAAGAGCCTGGGATGTTATGGTGGAAGTTCCACCCAAGCCCCCCTCCCCTCCAAACCCTGCTGCATCTCAGAAAGCCCAGCAAATGATGAGGCCTCCCCCAGAGATGCTCAAGACCTCCCAGAAAATAGATGTGTGCTTTTCTGGCCTCTCTTTCCTGTCTCCTCTCTGGGGGGGGGGGGGCTGGAAGGCCATCCGGGAGCCTTGTGTCCATTAAACATGGACTTTTTCTAATTCAGTTTGATTTGGTCTGATTTTGATTGATGCATTGGCAGAGAGGCTTACCAGGGTGCAAAACTTCACTATCTATCATTTTCTTTATTTTATGTGTATGCATGTATGTATGTCTAGGAGTATGTGCATCAAATGCATGCAGGTTCCTGAGGAGGCCAGAAGAAGGCATTAGATCTTCTGAAACTAGAGTTGCATCAGTTGTGAGCCTGCCTCCCCCAACCCCCAGTGTATGTGCTGAGAATTGAACCCGGGTCCTCTGAAAGAGCAGAAAGGGCACTTAACTGCTGAGCCACCTCTTCAGTCCAGGAAAAAATAATTAACATTATCTATTTGCTTCTATAAACTCACTCATGATTCACACTTACGAAGCCCCAAACATGTGGTTTGTGGGGGGTGCTATGTAATAAGAATATAAACTAAGCATACAGATACATAAGCCAGGTTCCTGGGACCTAGAAGGAAAATATACGGGTGAGGATTTGGGGACAATCTACCTCTGCTCTCTCTTCCTAGCAATTGCCACCCCTCCTCCAAACATGTCTTCTCTCCTAGCCACTCTAAGCAAATCTCCACCGCCATGGGTTTCCCAGCCCTCACTCAACTCTTCTGGCATTGTTCTTGGTCTGTGAGAATTCTTTTTAAATGATGCAAACACAGCAACTTCTCTGAATATCTTCTAGCTCTTGCTTCCTGTTACCTTTATGATGAGAAGTAAAGGGAGTCCCCTGGGAAACCCTGGAGTGAGGTAAGAAGACAAATACAAACATAGCCACCTTTTCTCATTAACTCTTGCTCTTTAAAAGCAAAACCCAAATGCTTCCTTACATGAAGGTAGCCGTGTCTGCTACTTGAGAGACTGCGGCAGGAAATTAACCCTTGAGTCCAGAAGTTTGAGGCCATCCTGGAAATTTTCACTTAACAGTATCCAAGAAACCTTCACTTAAAGAAATGAAAGTTGGTGCTTTGGGGAATTTCAGAAAACAAGGACAGAGGTGTTTGGGTTGAGGGGCATAAATAATGACAGGAACTTGTTTTTAGAAAAGTTATCAGAAACAGCAGTGTGTAGGAGATCACTTGTATCAGCAAAAGTCCTGAGGGTTATCTGCTTGCAGGATAGACTGAATTACTCTTACACCAGAACCATTGTCATCAGACCTCCTTTTTTAGACGCCGTGGGTGGCCACATGCATATTGCCAGATGTACTGCATTTTTATAGCTTACTGTAGATGCTGAGATACACTGTCCTTCATCATGTAGTATCATACCTACAGAGTCAGTGAGCATGGTTTTCTGGACAAAGAAATGTTGACTTCACCCAGAAGCTGTGGGAAATAAAAGACACACTGGACTTTGAGAGAAGGGGAAGGCCTTTGAAGGGGTAGAGTGGGAAAGCAAAGCAGGAATTGCTCCAGAATTCTCCTGTCTGTGAATCAGGATGCAAATTGGTATTCACACATACCGTTCAGAGCACTCTCTTCCATCCCTGGTGCCCTGAGCCGGGGCTGTAGGGACTGATGCCTGTTCCCTGATTGTCTTGTCTCTGGCCTTGCCAGGCTTCTGCAAACCTCGGGCTCCCCTGCGGAGGTCAGAGCTGTGTGGAAGAGAGGCTTTCCCGGGTGACTGAAAACAGAGCTTGTCAACCAGCAGGGAGACGAGAGCCAAGTGCTGGGTGAAGGTGGCAGATGAAAGGCTTGGGAGATGCTAATGTTATCCCCTCCAGAGGGTGACAAGTCAGGTGCGCAGGCTTTGTGCAGTGTGGCTGCAGAAGCCCCTGGATGCCGAGTAAGGACAAGAGCGTTCCCAATCCACAGGCTGCTGCAGTGGGCAGCCTTTCCAGCCAGGGAAGGAAAGGATCGCTTTGGGGTGTTGCCCAAGTGAATTCTGGGAACCCATGAAAGCAGCTGTGTATGGCATGGAAAACTGAGGGAACCAGACGTACTCAACAAAAGGCAAATGTTACAGAACATGCATTTTCTTTCCCTGCCTTTAAAGCATCCCATTTCTTCCTGCTCTGGCCTTCTTAGCACACTGTATTGCATGCAGAGTAGATACCCCACAAACCCCAGCATTCCCTTACTGCATAGCTGAGTAAAAGCAAAATTTTGTGCTCAGAATAGCGGGGGCCTGACGGATCAGAGTCTCAACAAAAGAGCAGGATATAAATTAATAGAACTTTTTAATAAACTAGGCGTTAGCCACTGGCTGGGCTTCTTAAAAGCTCCCCTATGAGCGACTAGTGAAAGCTGAGCCCAAAAGTCCCTAGGCTGTGTGGGCGTTTATTAATGTACTTGGGTTCAGAAGGGGCGAGAAGAAAGAGTCAAGTCAGAAATGACCATCAGAGGCAGAAGCGCCCGAGTAAGAGACACAAAACACCCAAGACAGAAAAGCGGGCTGTGTGTGTGGGGGGGAAGCTAGGCTTTAAATATGTCTGCATCTAAATCTACCTTCCTGTGTTATTACTTTTACCCTGATGAAGAAAAAAAATTATATCCTGACCTCTCAGCTCTCTTGTCCCGTAACATTTCAGTGATCCAACAATATCTAGGTAAACAGGAGAATGCTTGCTGAAGTCTGACTCTGGTTGCCTCCTCGAAGCTCTAACAAGAACTTAGGAGACCATGCATCGGGGGGCTGGGAAATGCTGGCCCAGCTGTCAAAACTTACTCTTCCCTGCCCGCCCCCTCCCTCCTTTCCCTGCAACACAGGTGCCTGAAGAAAAAGTTTTACGGCAACTGTACCATTCATTCTTCTCCTTAGCCAAAGCTCCCACGTAAAGAAGAGACTCAAAAATCTGAAGGGTTCCAAAGTCCAAAGTATTGTTCTATGCAGCATTCGGAAAGCAAATATGAACATTTTACACAACAGAAAAATATAAGTTAAAATGTGGCACACACCTTTAATGCTAGTACTCGGGAGGCAGAGGCAGGCGGATATCTGAGGGTTCGAGGCCGGCCTGGTCTACAGAGAGAGTGCCAGGATAGGCTCCAAAGCTACACAGAGAAACCCTGTCTCAAACAAAACAAAATGAAAGGATGCATTTTTTTTCTTTTTCTTACTGCTTGGTAAAAATTAGTCGTATTCACCATGTACTTGAGACACAGGACTCAGAGCCCCTGAACTGGAACTGAGCTGAAAGCCCTCCCCGAGGACTAGGTTTCATGGTACCAGAAGGTTCCGGGAAGCAACCAACAGTCCTAGCCAGCTGTGATGCCTGTGAGCCGCAGCAATGAGCACGGTAACCCTAAGAGTGCAGTAGAAGCTTGCATAGCTTAGCCATAACCAACCGCTCTCTAATTGAACTTGAGACCACTCAACAAGAGGGAGGTGGCGCCTGGTACTGGAAACCTAGCCAGCAACCCAGGAACTTGAGGAGAAAACTACAACCACCACTTTACTAAAGCGGTATAATCCTGAACTACACTCCAAATATTTGTCCATGTACTCACAGATAAGTGTAGGCCTCAACCTCGTCAAGTAAGTATCTCTTTTCAGCAGACAGATACTAGTACGGAAAGCCACAACCAGTCTATACACAAGGATGTGGAGCTCCATTCCAGAGGATAGGTCTACAACTCGCACACCTAAGGCCCAGGGAATGTTGCAGAAGAGGAGACAGAAAGATTGTAAGAGCCAGAGGACCAGAGAGTTTGCTCTGGGGTTGTTTTCTCCTAGTGATGTCAGAAAAGACACCCATAAAAATCTCAGGAACAAGACTGCCTAAGGATAACAATAGAATGCCCAAGTGGGCTGGGGAGAGACCACACGACTCAACCACACACAAAGAACTACAGGCGACTAAGGAATGCGGGAGAAACTGTCTTGCCCAGGGAAGAGCACACCACTGGTTATCCAACATCAAATGGTCAGTCCCGAAAACATACACATACAAGGGACATTATACAGACTGAGCAGGTTGTATTTCTATATTTAGGAATACACGCATGTAACAGCAACTAATGAACAAAGAGGCCATGAATTTGAAAGAGCCAGAGGAGGGACACATGGGAAGGTTTGGAGGATACAAGCAAAGGGAGAAATGATGTAATTATATTATAAACTCAAAAAGAAAAGAAAAATGTCTTACAAAAAGGTAGACATGTTACTGTTCAATCCTTTGTTGAACGGAGTTTTTTTTTTGTTTTTGTTTTTTTCGAGACAGGGTTTCTCTGTATTGTTTTTTGGGCCATGTCCTGGAACTCGCTCAGTAGACCAGGCTGGTCTCGAACTCACAGAGATCCGCCTGCCTCTGCCTCCCGAGTGCTGGGATTAAAGGCGTGCGCCACCACCGCCCGGCTGAACGGAGTTATTTACAAGGAAATAATGTCCAGTCTTAGAGATCTCTGGGTAAGAACTGCACAGAAAAGATCTGGTTACATATAGATTTGGTAGGTGTCCAGGTCAAATTTTGCACGCTTTAACAGGATTCTATAGGCTGAGTGGCTTCAATGACAGACGTTTTCACAGCTTTAGAGGCCATGAGGTCCACACCTGGCTGTCAGGCTGCCGTCTTCTCAAGCACCCTTCTGCATCAGAGCAGAGAAAGGCTCAGCTCCGTCACCCATCTCACAAGACACCAGTCCTCTCTGTGAGCGCTCACGGCCCTCACCTCATGACCCCCAAAGGCCCCAGTCTAATTCCCTCCACGTTTGGGCTTCAGCATTTGGACTCTGGGAGGGCGTGGTTAGTCATGGTTTAGAAGCCGGGGGTCTGGCCCTCTGGTGTAGTGCAGCATGCTTTGGTCTATAAAGTACCAGTCACTGAATGGCTTTGAATGTTTTCTGCCTCTATTTTCTTCTACATGAAATATACGATCACATTGTATGGTGTTGTTCTGACAGTCAAATGCTGTATATTCAAATGTTTAAGGATGCTAACAAGTCATACAAACAAATGTTCTTATAGTTGTCCCTTCACATGTCATTTTGTCACAGTGTCTCCTCTCCCCAGAATGCTAGCCAGTGCCCCGATGACCAGCAGTTTCATAACTGAAGTCTAGCAAAGCTGACCCACTTCTCCTAACTTTTCCCATTCTCCACTCATCCTAACAGAGCCATCTGTAGAAAGGCACCAAGAGCAACCTTTGTGGCATTTTCCCACTTCTTCCTTTAACCTTGAATTTCCCAGGAGAGAAAAACACCAATGCCAACCCATCATGAAAAACTAGGTTTTTAAAACTCGATAAAATATTTTCAGTATTGTATTGGCTATATCCAAGCTTTATACTAACTCCCATACCAAAACATGGAAGGAAAACTTTTTGTTTGTTTGTTTGTTTTGTTTTTCAAGACAGGGTTTCTCTGTGTAGCTTTGGAGGCTGTCCTGGCACTCGCTCTCTAGACCAGGCTGACCTTGAACTCACAGATATCTGCTGGTCTCCGCCTCTTGAGTGCTGGCATTAAATGTGTGTGCCACCAACACCCGGCTGGAAGGAAAACTTTTTAAAAGATTTTTATATTTTATGTGTGTGGTTGTTTTGTCTGCATCTATGTCTATGGACCATGCACGTGCCTGGTGTCTGTAGAGTTCAGAAAAGGGCATCAGATCTGGAACTGGAGTTACAGACAATTGTGAGTGACATGTGGCACTAGGAATTGAACCTAGGCCTTTGGAAGAACAGGCACTGTAAGGAAAATTTTTGAATGAGAAAAAAGCTAAAAATGATTGATCATATGTTGTTAGTGAAACCCTGTTCCATACTGTCAGATATAAAGATAAAAGAAAACTTGAGTCACTCAAGATACAGTCGATGTCAACCTTAAGAACACACACGAAGCCGGGCGGTGGTGGTGCACGCCTTTAGTACCAGCACTCGGGAGGCAGAGGCAGGCGATCTCTGTGAGTTTGAAGCCATCCTGGTCTACAGAGAGCTAGTTCCAGGACAGCCTCCAAAGCAATACAGAGAAACCCTGTCTTGAAAAACAAGAAAAAAAAAAAAAGAAAAAGAACACACAGTTTCATTAATAAGTAATCTAGAAAGAGATTAAAGAAGAGACAGAGAAACTAAATGTTTATAGAGGTTGCAAAACAAAGAAAAATACTTGGATAATACTCATAATTTAGATGCAAACTCATCTCCTACCTCACAGGGTGGTAGCTGTGTAATATTAGGGTCCTTGTTTCCATCCAGATTATGATTTTCATCCTTTCTGCATTGCTCTTTGATGAGAATCATATTGCCCAATAACAGTTTTATAGAAATTAACCTTCATACTTTCAGTTGTTAAATATGTCAATTAATAGTAAATAACAAGTCAAACAACAGTGGCTACTCTGAGAATCAGGAAAACCCCCCATTTGGGTCTGTATACAAGACCTGGTCAATGATAAAAAGAGTTTGTTATATTTCTAATGATTTGATTTAAACTTAATAGCCCATTATATACCCAGCCTTGCAGAAATTAACATTGTTTCATGAGAACTTTTGAATTCTGAATGGTAGTTTTTTTTTAAGTTTATTTATTTATTTATTTTGGTTTTTTGAGACAGGGTTTCTCTGTGGCTTTGGAGGCTGTCCTGGAACTAGCTCTTGTAGACCAGGCTGGCCTCAAACTCACAGAGATCCGCCTGCCTCTGCCTCCCAGGTGCTGGGATTAAAGGCGTGCGCCACCAACGCCCAGCAAGTTTATTTATTTTTATGTACATTGGTGTTTTGCCTGCATGAATGTCTCTATGAAGATGTCAGGTCCTCTAGAGCTGGAATTACAGACAGTTGTGGGCTGCCATGTGGGTGCTAGGAATTAAACCCAGGTTCTCTGGAAGAGCAACCAGTGCTCTTAACCTCTGAGCCATCTCTCCAGCCCCTGAATGGTAGTTTTTAATTATTGCATCTATACTGATGAAGGAATTCAAAACAAGAGAGATCAAAACATTTAACCAAATTCAACACAACAAATGATTGCCCAAATCTGTTTGTGAAACCTTTGACCTCTTCGACCTCTTGCCTTGGTATGCATCAACAACAGGATGAAAGAGAATCAGAAAGCAGCATTTGTGTATCAAGACACACAACGACACAGTCTGATGACAGTTTTGTGTATCAAGACACACAACGATACAGCCTAATGACAGTTTTGTGTATCAAGACACACAACAATAGTCTGATGACAGTTTTGTGTACCAAGACACACAACGATACAGTCTGATGACAGTTTTGCACGTGTTTCTATGTCTTTGGATAAACACCTCACCACAAAGATGAGGTTGTAGAGTACATCTACTGCCCCAGAGGTTCTCTGTGTTTTTCTACAAAAGAGCCATTGGTACTACAAACACTGGGTAACTTTCTAACATCCACGCTGTGGATTAGTTTGGCCTGTTTTCCATTAAATGAGATGAGATACATACATACATACATACACACACACACACACACACACACACACACACACACACACACACACACAGTCTGTGTTTCTCTTGTGTGTGGCAGCTCTCTTGGAAGCTATTCCAGGAGGTGAATGTATAGCCGCTTATCTACTCTATTGCTGAAGAATTTTTGAGTTAGTTCTAATTTTGGCCTTAATGAATGAAATTAGAAACATTTAAAAGGGCCGGGCGTTGGTGGCGCATGCCTTTAATCCCAGCACTCGGGAGGCAGAGGCAGGCGGATCTCTGTGAGTTCGAGGCCAGCCTGGTCTACAAAGTGAGTTCCAGGACAGCCTCCAAAGCCACAGAGAAACCCTGTCTCGAAAAACAAAACAAAACAACAACAAAAAAAGAAACATTTAAAAGGAAATTTCTGTGGATATAAGCTACCATTCTTACTGGCTGAGCACTCAGGAATAGAACTGTTGGGCGGTAGGTCGTAGGTATGCTTAGTGTTAGTAGGCACCACTGTGTACTGCTGAATATTTTCAAAGTGATCACACTAGTTTACATTCCCACCAGCAAAATATAAAGAACTTCAGTACCTTCACTTCCCCACCAACCCTCGACGCCATCACTCTTTTTAGCTTTGTCTACTCTACAGCATTAATAAATACTCCTACATGCTACATTTGATACAGACACTACAATAAATAAAGGAAATAATTGCACATCCTACAAGATGTTAGGAATACACATCATTAATCAAACGGCTCAGAAAGCAAATAACAATAACTGAGACTAGTGCACGGCCTCATGCTTCCAATTTGGTTCGTTACTTTGTAGAAGGGTTCTGTGTACTGAAGTACAGTTGTGCCTATACCGTTTTTCTCATGTGTGCCAAGTCCTGATGGTGTCTTTCCATGTCAATCTATTTGGTGCAAATATTTGTACCTTTTAAAATTTAACATTCTATACAATGGCTAAGTTAGAAATCAATACTATGTAAAATACTACATACATTTAAATAAATGTAACCAGAAATCCAAGCACATCGAATTCAGATATCTAACCAGAATGACTCCTGTATTAGTAAGACAGTAAAAACACAGGACATTGGGGTGCCCCCTGTTTTGTTGTCTTTCTGTGGCAGTAGAACCCAAAGATCACGAACCTTGGTCAAGGCAGACGTACTAATGCCAGAAAACTTGTGGCCTCTACTCCTGAAGGTACCATGACTTTATATTTTAAACAGTCGACAACTGTATTTCTGAATCTGTAGTTATTTTTTGTTCCTGCTGCACGGACTGATACAATCTAGGAATCTGAAGGAGGTTGCTATCCATCACTGGCCCGAATTTAGATCTGTTCTGGCCTCCCTCTCCTCCAGTGAGTGAGATTTGATAGATGACTGTGATTTTTTGGCAAGAAATGAACAACTAAGCTGCAGGGCTCAAATCTTCTTTCCATCACTCACTCACTGTGTGATCTTTGGCACGTCACCAAAACCCTGTGAATCTCAGTTCCCACATCTCTAAGACTGGGGTGACAGCTCCTGCCTAGAAGGTTGAGAATTCAGCATCATTAGTAAGGTGCTTACGCCAGCACAGCATTCCAGGTGCAGACGGTCAGGGAGTAAAATGAGTTCAGAAGTCCTACTTCAGTCTGTTCCTATCTCTTTTGGCCTCTTTGTGTCCTCTTTGACTATTCTACCCTCGACCACGCCATCTCCACACCAACTTATACCCTAAGCCTCCGAACCAGGAGAACAAGATGCTCGGAAGCAAGGGACTGCTGAGGACAGAGCCTCTGGAAGGGTCTGCAGTCACTATGCTGGGTCAGAGCCTCACTCAGGAGGTTAGAGAGTGCATGGTTCTGCTTAACCGACACCCTGGAGAAGGCAAACCATGACTGGTAGCGACTGGGATGCTTGACTGTAAAAAGAGGAACCGATGCCATCACCCCACATTCTTACCACAACGTGACTTTGTTCTATACAGTGGTCAAATCTCACATAATGATACTTTTTAAAAGGCAAATTTTGCTTTGTGCAATCATACACTGTTCTTCAAAATAAATGGTAACAGACCAAGGTGTACTACAAAGACTATGGCTTAAATACCACAGCATCCATACTGCTGGGTCTGTAACATAGAAGCAGAGGCAACACATGTGCAGACCCATGTCCAATTTCACAGCAGGGCCTTTTCCTTCAGCCCTGAAACTTTAGCCAACTGCTGGGTGCTCCAGCAGAGTTACCCGTTGCTTAACTGGCTGTCTTGCAGTAAACATGAGAATACTGTCGTTGTTTTGTATCAGCGACTAGCCTTGCCACGAGCGAGGCACAGGGAAGGACTGAAGACGTTATGACAAGGATGAACAAAGGTGAGCCCCTCTTGTCTGGTGACATCAGTATTCTACCCAGACAGCGTCATCAGCAGCTGCGTGTCTCCGTGGGCTCTGGGGACCTGGAAGCCCGCACCTCAGTCTAGGCACATGCTACTGTTTTTTTTCTGCTTTACCACAAAACCATTTTTAGCCCTTAGTTACTTTTCCATTGCTGAGAAGAGACACTGTGACCAAGGCAACTGATGAAAACCATTTCAGTTGGAACTTGCTTACAGTTTCAGAGGGTGAGTCCATGACCATCATGGTGGGGACCATGAGAAGAGGCTTGGCACTGGAGTTATGGCTAGGAGCTCACTCTGATCTGAGCAGGAGGTGGGTGGGGGAGAGAAGGCGGGAGGGAGGGAGAGAGAGAGAGCAAGAGAGTGCTAACTGGGAGTAGCATTGGTTTTTGAAACCACTAAAGCCCACCTCCAGTAGCATACATCCTCCAATGAGGCCACACCTAATCCTCACCAACTAGGGACCAGGCATCCAAATGTATGAGCCTATGGGACCATTCTCATCCAAAGCACCACGATCCCTGATAGTCTGCCATGAAGAAACCTTGTTTCTGTCCCTGCCTGATGTATCTTTCCATCACTCATGTCTCCCAGGACCTCTATGGACCTTTCTCCACAGATCCCACCTTCAACAGTGAATCAGAAGCAGCAGCTGCAGCCTTTTGACCAGTCTCTTCTTAGTCGGGTACAGACTTAACTCTGCTCTTTGGATACAGCCTAAGTTTCCAGTTCTGAGACTTCACAGGACGTTCTCTCCTCCATAGATGGCCCCTCCTACTGGGCCCTACTCTCCTGAAACTCTCACTACACTTTAAGCTTAGTGACTCCATTTTGCTATCTAGTCTGAGCCTCTCGTCTCACCATCTTGGAGGTTTAGAGTTGACAGTAAAGAGAGATGAAAGCTACCTTCAATGGTCTGTCCCCTAGTGAAACAACCAGAACAGTGACCCGAGCTTACAGAGGACTGTAAATGACATCCCTTACGTTGCATGCCACGAGACAGCTTCCTTTCATCCCTCAATCCCTGTTAGTTATACTGTGTAAACAAACACCTCCATCTCTTCTAGCTGGCAGTACCCTAAGCCTTAAAGCCACGTTCCATTATCACACATACCAAGTCCGTGACACTCTATCTGACCCCACACCTCAGCAAACAGGCTCAGTATAAACACCCACATCTGATCACTTTGCTCCAGGAAAAGATGTCACACATGCATACACAATGTAGCAAGTATGGGTAGCTCTACAGAAAGATCTACACAAGGACAGCACCAGAGAAACACCCTCCATACCCATGGTTCATGCAAAAGTTCCCAGATGTCACTTAGACACTAGGTCCCTCTGGATTGTGTCAACTCCTGGAGGCATGCCCAGGAGTCTGCACTGTTAAGGTTTCTCTCTAGGACATTGTGATATCTGACCAAGTTGGGAAACCCTGTGGCCAGAGGCTCTATCAGAAAGCAAGTCTGGCACTGTCCTGCAGCAGTTTGTGAGCACTGTGCAGGCAAGAATGCTGAGGCTGAGGGACAGGCCACCCTTTCCGTGGCTGATGGAGGAGACTATTCCAGAGTCCACAGTGAAGTTCAACACAACTGTTAAAAGCTAACAAAACATTAAGGCCTGTGGAGGGAATGAAGTCGGAAGAGGAGAGGCCGATAAGAAAACCATTCTACAGGAGCCAGTAAGTTATTATGAAAACAAGAAATGTGTTCTGGCTGCTAGAGGTAGGCATGGAGCACATGGGAAGCTGGACTTAAGGGCTGTATGATGAGTGAGAGCCGAGGCTCTGTTTGGTTTTACTTGGGGGTCCTGCTATCTAGCCCAGGCTGGCCCCAGACTCAATTCTCCTGCCTCAGCTTCCAGAGTGTTCAAGTGAGATCTTAATGACAGTCTGGGGAAAATGAAAATGCCATCAGGAAATAATAAATTGTTTACAAGACAGTATGATGGAAAAATTAGTATAACCTTTAACATGAATTGGCTGTTCACACAGAACAATGTAGACAATTCCACCGAAGAAGACACGATGGGTTTCTGAACATTCCTTTTAAGGGTGTGCTTAGCCCACTGCGCATTATTTTCCTGTTGTCTTAAAGACCTTCTTCTTGTCTAATCTAGATGACAACTGTGATGCCATGCTTATTTCTAAACCATAATGAAACCAAGATCCTTAAGAAATCCTTTCAGAGCCAGAACACAGAAAGCGTATTCATATCCCAGAAGACTGGGCTGATAATATCTAGTCTAGACGCAGGGATTCATGAAAGAAAGTACAATTAGAATCTTTTCATTTAAAGTGGGTGTCTTGAAATATGTTTTTCTGAAAATCCAATTTTAACGTGTTATTTTTGTAAAAGGAGAGAGCACAAGGCTTTCTGGGGAGACTAGAACAATGAACCTGTGACTGGAAACAGAATTTCTTCTAAGCTGTTGTGGGGTTCTGCATAGCACAATATCATAAAAGCTGAGGGGCTGGGCACTCCTGTCCCAAGCCAGGGGTGACTTTTCTGAGGTCCCACCAGAGTAGTCACAGACCCAACCTTACTTAACACGATGGTGATTTGGCTTCTGCAGCTTTAGGGATGACCTGTGGCTGGCCCGTTTTCACAAAGGACAACCACTTACTAGAATTAAAGAAAAAACTAATTTCTCCCCCTGTAGAGAACTCTACCACTAAGTAATCTTGTTGTCACAAAGGCCGTAGCCTGCGATGTGGCTGCTAAAGACCCACTGGTGCTATTATAGAGAGGAAGAGGCCAGCAATCCAATTAAGTTATAATAAGCTGAACTATTTCAGGTACTTTTAATCAACACACTCCCTACTCTAAGTGGCAGGGAAGGTCTTCAGGAAGGAAAAGGGTAATGTTAATGCAAACGAATAATTGCTGAATGACTTGAATGAAGGCAGGCTACCTGAGAGAGTAAGCTTGGCCAGCTCATTGCTTTATTCCCTGGGACCTCATCTTACACCCTTAAACACCTGGCCATAAAATTCTTTGAAAATACTCAAGTATCTGGAGTGTGACCCTTCTTGTCTCATCTTCATTGTCAGGGAGTGGTCTTCCCAAACATAAACCTAAACATGCCAGTGCCTAGACAAAAGTCTTCCATGACTCTTTGGTCGACATTGATTGAAGCATCATGGAAAGTACCTCCCATGCAACCCCAAACCACCTCGTCCATCTACAGCGAGTCCAAAGCAACACACTCTAGTCTTTTACTCCCATGATGCCATATCTCTCCTATCATGGTCGGCCATGCTCTGTCTTACTTCATGACTCTAACCCACCAGTTACCCTAGCCCACACAACCCCGCTTCTCTTCACCACCTCAGTGCTGTCTGCTGCACAGATTCTTTTGGTACCCAGGGCAAAGTAAGTTGATCTCCCTGTATGTCCTCCCTTCCTGCGTCTGAGCTCCTCCGCAGTGCTTATATGGCTGTCCCCAGCTACTCAACTGGTTTGACTGGAGACATTCGACTCGTTGAGGTAAACACAAGGACTAATTTTAACTCGCAAATGGCTGCTACCAACTGTGCTTCTCATCTGCTCTTTTGTCTCTCTGGGCAGCAGGCTCCTGCAACAACATTTTGTTCTAAGTCATAACTCTTCAGTCACTGTGTTTGTTAGAGCACTTTGGTCCTGTAAACTATTGAATATTTGGCTCAAACCTCTCTCCTCCCCAGGGAAGGCTACATGAAGCAACTCCATGGCAGATCCACTCTGTGACAGACACTGCCCCTTCTTCCTTATGGTGTGTGAAGAAGGTGAGGAAGAAAAGGGGCCCCTCTGTCCCTGGTTGTTCCACTGCCGTCAGTGGTGGTGAGGCTGCTGAGATTCTACTGTTCTCCACAGCTGGGCTTGGGGAGATTGTCCTGTGATGATGTGATGGCTTTAAGTCTCCACCAAAGAGAACAACATGCTAAGGAAGTCTCCTGTTAGTCCGGGGAGATGGCTCAGTGAATGGGTAAAGTGGTTGCTGTATAAGTGGGATCACCTGAAGTCAGCACCACAGCACCCACTTTAAACAAACACCAAACACCCCAGAACTGGAAAAGAGAGTCAGGAGCGTCCCAGAGGCTTGCTGACCAGCCCCTCTAGCCAACTGGTGAGTTCTGTCTCAAAATCCAAGTTGGAGAGTCATAGAGGAAGACACCCAACATCAAGCCCCAACCTGCACAGGCAAACACACATCAGCAAGCACACATGTATACATACTTACTCACGTATACATGCTCACACACGTATACATATTCACACACGTACACATGCTCACACGTACACATGCTCACACATGTATACATGCTAACACATGTATACATACTCATATATGTGCCACAGATATTTCCCAAAGTTCCCTAACCACTGATGACTCCTTCCAAGGAGACTCGATTGCGCTTTCCAACTGACGCTAACCTAGAGGCATCACACCACATTCCACTGCTATTCATTCTCCTTTGCTCCTTCTCATAATGTTTTCATAAAACAAACTGCGCCTCCAGCGGGTTTTATTGTTAGGGAATTTCGCCTATCAGAACTATAGAAAGCAAAACAAAATCTTGAAAATGAATATGTGCACTCGGGTACTTAGGTTTAAATATAAGATATCTCATTTAAAGTATAAGGTATCTTATTTACTGTGGGTTCTTTCTTCATCATTTTCTTTCCCCCTTTGGCTTTTTCAGGAATTTGACTATGGGATCAATTAGGGTTCTTAAAAATTATACAACTTCAAACACAAATAAAAATCCATGTATCTTTACATTGGACTCTAGAGACAGTCTGGCCCCATGTTTCTCAAAATGTGTTCTGAAAACATAAGTGATGTTCTGAGAAGACATTGTTCAGTGGTCACACTATGTTCTTCAGACTCCTCTCTTGGAGAGTCATCACAGATATCAGAATATCAACAGCCTTGGCAGGTTCTGCAGTAAGTGAATCCAACAGATACTCCAGAATTCAGAATTTCAAAAAAATTATTAAAGCTTTTAATTTCCTCTCCCAACTTGTATCTTAGTTACCTTAGTATTACTGTAATAGGACACCATGGCCAAGGCAACTTATAGAAGAGTTTGTTGGAACTTACAGAGGGTTACTGGCCATGACCATGGCAGGGAGCATGACTGCAGGCAGGCAGGCATTGTGCTGGAGCAGTAGCTGGGAGCTTACATCTTGAGACACAGCCAGGTATCTGGGCATCATGGCTCAGGTACCAACATCTGTAAAAGGAGAGGTTGGAATTCACTGCTGCATGAGTTATGATATGTCAGATTTTAAGAAAGGACCTTGTGTATCCAGTAGTTTATCTGTGTGCATTTTAGAAAATCTAGGAAAATACTACCAAGATAGATTTTAAATACATATGAAGAATTTGTCAAAAGGCAGGAAGATATTTTGTAGAAAAGAAAAAAAATACTTTAAACCATTGTATTTCTGAAATACAATGATGAAAAGTCCAGATGAATTATCAATAATTTTAGTTTTTTACATACTTAGAGTAATACATACTTTAAATTTTTTCCCTCAAAGAAGTACACAATGGATATACTAAGGTAAATATTCAGGCTATGATAATTATAGAAATTCAGATTGACCAATTTTTGGTTTGCAGTCTTAATCAGGGAGTTACATATCAATAAAAGGGAGAAAAATAGTTAATATTTTGTGGTTAATTTTACAAAATTATTGGATATACATAAGCATTCCACATGACCAAACATGAAAACATTTGGACTTTCCACTCTGTTCTTTTAGGGTTAAATAAACAAAAGCACCCTGAAAGGGTCCACAAAGACTCCTTGGTTTTGTTTTGAGTTTAACTTAATTTTTCCGTGCCGATTAAGTCTTTCAGATTTCCTCTGGGTGGGACGGATTGCTGGAGGCCTCCAGCCACCTGAGAAAAGCAGCTGCCTTCCTGTCGCCATGCCAACTGCTCGGGATTTCCCCCTTTCTTTCCCAGTCTTCCCATCAATGTGGGAAAGTCACGCCCCCACCCCGGTGGGGCACCATTTCTAACTACCTTTGGCTCCTTCCCTCGCTTTTTGTGTGAGACAAGAAAACTGGCAATGACGTTGTCTTTTCGAATATGATTTTCATTCTGTTTTGCTTTCTCTCGCTTCTTACTGACGTCTTTGTGTGGTAGAGCGGGCTGGGATCCCATTGCAGTTACATGGCAACCAGGAAATCAGTCATTCGGAGTTGCCATGGTAACCAGAGGGGGGGAGGGAAAGGTCCATTTATCACAGTAGGCCGTGTCCCTTGCTGGAAGCCTACAGAATTTTTAGACAAAGGTCATTCTGAAAACAGCAACCAAAGGGAAGGAAGGAAGGAAGGAAGGAAGGAAGGAAGGAAGGAAGGAAGGAAGGAAGGAAGGAAGGAAGGAAGGAAGGCAGGCAGGCAGGCACCCCCATCTCTGATCTCAAGACGGACCTGCATGGTGCTGGCATCAAGCTGGAAGGTGCTGAGCTTGTGGCAGATGCCACAGAGGGTGGAGGGTTTCTCCTTCTCCCCTCTGCACAGGACCTAGGACTCTGACAAGTCAGCTGAAGAAGGTCTGCTCATTTAGCTTAATGGAGCCTGAAGCTAGTCGTCTGCAGGAAATGGCAGCTAGCTACCCTTGTTGCATGAGGAGAGCTCTTGCCTTGGTTGCCTGGGGTACGGCTGGCTCTACTTGTGTGGCTACAGCAGAAACAGAGCTCAGACTGCTGGCCTGAGAAAAGCAGAAGTATCTGTTTCCTGCCACGTTTGTTAAGAACAGCAGTTCTCAACCTGTGAGGCGGTCCCTTATCAGACATCCTGCCCATCAGATATTTACATCACAATCCATAACAGTAGCAAGATGACAGTTATGAAGTAACAACAAAATAATTTCATGTTTTATGGTTGGGGCCACCACAGCAGGAGGAGCTGTATGTTAAAGGGTCGAAGCGTTGGGAAGGCTGAGAACCACTTGTTTGGGAGTTGAAAGTAATCAGCTTTCAAACTCAAAGCGGGTGAAGCTGAGCAGGGTGAAGTCTCTCATAGCCCCAGGCCTTAGACTCTACCGCCAGGAGAATGGGGCAGAGCCATCCACCTACGGGGAGATTTGTTTGGTAATGAAGAGGAGTCTAGACCCTGTGGGGCACAGACTCACCTCCTGGATTTGCTGGTTTTAGAGGGAGGCTATCAAGAGTCCATCACATTCTAACGTTGAGGAAACATTATTTGCTTTTAAAACCTTTAATTGGCAACACTGGAACAAGCCAAGAGATAGGAGTGGCTGTGAGAGCCTTTTTTTCTTGTAAAATAACATCTTCCTTTGCCCCCTTACACGCTGAGATGAGGAAACTGTTGACTTCCTCCTCCCCTGCAACTGTCCCCTGTCCACCCGTTTCCATCTCTGCACAGGGTACCATCATCATTCACTTTGAACCTTCTTCTCCTACTCCCCTTCTCTCACTTCCAATTTAGCGGCTAGTTCTCACAACCTTATTCTGAAAACATACCCTCTCTTCTCCACGCCCTTGTTATCTGTCATCCTGAACACCAGGCTCCCACAATCTTCCTGAGAGGGGGGGGGAGGGGAGGGGAGGGCAGAGGAGAGGAGAGAGAGAGAGGAGGAGAGGAGAGAGGAGAGAAGAGGAGAGGAGAGGAGAGGAGAGAGAGAAAGAGGAGAGAGAGGAGAGGAGAGAGAGAGGAGAGAGAGAGAGAGAAGAGGAGAGGAGAGAGAGAGAAGCTTCTGGTTATATCTTCTGTTCCCCTCTTGAAAAGCCCCACTGGCTTCTTTACAGGCAATTCAGACCACGCCACGCCCAAGTCCCCTTACCCGCACTCCGCCCCACTGGTGTGCACCCCGTTCACTGAAGAGCCACCAGCCACCACACCTGTGCAGAGGTGACTCCTGATGACATCCATTCTCACACCCTGGATCTCTCCTACTTGTGCATTCCTTACCCACGGTCACTCTTCGGTGTTCCTTGGAAACATCCACTGATCGATTCGGGGGCTTCATGCTTTGTTGAACACCGTGCCCAGGAAATTAGAAGGCTTTCTCTCACACCCCCGCCCCTCCAACCCCAGTTATCCATTCAGGGAGCCTCTCTTACAGGAAAACATTCTACCAGCCTGGAAACAGAAGCAGCCCCCCCCCCCCGCCCCAAGAGTGCAGGGACTAGTGACAGTGGCGTGTGCGTGGTTGAGGGGCGCACAGCAAGCGTCCACGACGTACTCAGACAGAAGGAGCTAGTGCTGCAGGGGTACAAACAGCAGCAGTCCTGGAAACCGTGGGGATGTCCAGAGGACGTGTGGCTTTTGTGGAAGGAAATCAGCACCAAAGCAATGGTGGCGAGGAGCACGGTGACCTCGCTTTCATTGGCCAAACAGACAGAACGCAGAGGCAGAAAGAGCTAGTGATTCGGAGTTATCGTACAATGACCTTTCCCCCACGCAGGAGCGGGAAACAATAAACAAGAACTATTTCTTATAGTTCCTGTGGGTCTGGAATTTGGAAGCTAATCTTTGTGTTTCCAGGCCCCTTCTCACCCGACGTTATACGGTCAGAATGCCAGCTATTTGGAAGCTTGCTCTGATTGGAGCGTCTGCTCCCAAGGTGGCTCACTTACAAGGCTATGGGACACTGCCGGCTCTTGACAGGAGGTCTAAGATCCTTTCTCTTGCCACAAGGCTGCCTGCGTGTCCTCAGAACATGACACCCAGACCCTCTGAGTGGTTGATGTGAGAGGCCACGGTGGGAGCTGTGGTACACTTGGTGGCTTCCACTTGTAAGTCAGGCAGATGCGCTCTGCGCAGGTGTGAACACAGAGGGGTAATAAGGTCAGGATAGAAGGCCCACCCTGAAATCCTGTAGGCAGAGAGCAGAGCAAAGAGAACCAGGGAAGGGACTAGAAAGAGTGGGGGGGGGGACACCAAAGGGAACGATCAGTATGGCTGACACCCTTTGAAGACCATCTCACTTAAAGTAGAGATATATTTATCTGTTTACTATTTCCTTGTTGATTCCTTTTGATTGTATAAACTTCATGAAACAAGTGGCATATTCTATTTTTTCTTGGTAAGTTCCTAATAAGTATTTGCATGTTTGAACATATAATTATACCCAATTTTAGAGAAAAAGTAAGTACTACTAAATGACTAACTCTAGAAGTATTTCCATTCCTTTTAAACTGAATTTATTTTCTTCCTTCCCACCTAAAGGGTAAAATAATACTATTTGGTGAACTCAATGTCATCTCCGAGCCCCTCGTCAGTAGCTGCTATGCGTTGCCTTCTCAGTTTCTTCTACTTTCATCTGAAGATTGTATTCTTTTGTCTCAGATGGGAGGGGATCCTGAATTTTAAAAGCAACTGTTTACTGATTTTAGAGGCAGCTGTTTACCTTTCTCCCTCTTAAAGTAAGACCACATTAAATTGTGTTTTGTTTGCATGTCTGTCATTTATCTTTTTGGAGATCTTATTTTAAAGTGGGTCCTTAGGCGACAAATTCTTCCCGTCCTTCTCAAAATATGCCGACAGCAACTGGGGGAATGTCTTGTCCTTGGTAGGAAGATGAGACATGGAAGATTGCTGACTCGTAGTCACCGACGCCAGGGAGAGAACAGCTCATGGTGCAAAGCATGTCTTCATGAGCACCATTGAGTTACTCCGATGGATGGATCCAAACATGGCAGCAGCCTCAGGATCAACACACCCATCTATCCAAGTAAGGATACGGTCCTCCTCTCTCAGTTCCCAAGGACACACTGTAGATGAACCACTTTCCGGGTACCAAGTGGGAGAAACCAACCGGGTAGGGAATGAAGCAATTCCCTTTGGATGAGGAAGAGAGTCTAATATCAAAAGATTACTTGATGGCATGGCCACAGACTCATCGCTGCACAGCAGAGATACAGAAGTCCTCACCAGCAACCCCCTCACCTCCATGCTGTATCCAGGAGCTTTGATGCTTTTCACTACCATGGTTAACAGTACTAATAGCAGGGTGTGTGTACGCGTGGAGGGGGTACACATGGGTGTGTATCCGCCCTAGTGCTTGTGTGGGCATCAGAGGACAACCTTGGAAGCTGGTTCTCCTCTTTTATCTTTATGTGGGTTCCAGAGATTGAACTCAAGGTGATCAGGCTTGCCCACTGAGCCTTCTTGTTAGCCTAGAAACTGTGACACTTATCCATACTAAACACCATCGTCTACTTAATATTATAGTCTCTGTTATTCTGGGGTTCTTCTTAGCAAAGATTTAATGCATACTGTGCTATCTGTGTAAACCAGAATAAACTCCTTATGACTGGTATCCCAAGTGTCTCCTCAAAGCCTGATGTGCCGAAGGCTTGGCTCCTAGCTGATGGGAAATGGCTGGATTATGAGGATCCACCAAAATGTGAACAAGCTACGTGGCAATTCCTGCCTCCGTGCACTTCGGCCGCCGTGTTTTCCCCATGGAAATGGAATATATCCCCTGACCATAAGGCAAAATAAACCTCTCATATCTTAAATGGCTTCTGTCAGGCATGTGGCCACAGCGAATATTCAGAATTTGGTGTACACTAACATGGTTTTCTATAGCTTGCAGGTGTAGGGTGTTTCTTTACAATCTGGCCAGGTTCTCTTTTCAGACCTTCTTCCTGTCCCCCTTCCAAGGTACCCAAAGAAACACAAACGCTTGGGAATTTCTGCCACAGTTGTTGCTTGCTCAATACACAAACATCTACGAACCGCCTGCTACATTAGTTACGAAAACACAAACCAGAGGCACAAGGCAGGCCGACAGCAGAGAAGATTAAAACAGCCGGCGTTGAAGCAGCAAGGCAGGGCACCCTCCCAGAGGAGAGAAACTGGCTCTGCTTACATGGCCAGCGGAGATTCTTTTTTCTTTTCACTTGACAAAGGCAACTTAAGGCAGGAAGGGTCTATTGTGGTTCACATCTAGAGGGTATCACCGGTCACGGTTGGGACAGCACGGTGGAGGAAACACGCAGCATCTGGTCATGGGAAGCAGGAAGATGTGAGAGTCGGATATCAGCTTGCCTTCCTCCTTTTCCCTTTTGGTTCAGTCTGGGCTCCCATCCCACAGAATGGTGCTCCCACATCCTGGGTGTACCGTCCTCCCTCAGTTAGGCACCCCTGGAAACACCTTCATGGACACATCCAGAGATGTCTTCTAGGTGATTTTAAACCCAGTTAAGTTGACAAGAAAAATTAGCCATAGAAGACTTTAATGAAAGGCTGTCTCAAATGACAGACAGGGCCTTTCCAGAGTGCGACATGGAGAGCAGGATGAGGGTGTGTGTGGAGACAGGAACAGTAGGTGTCACGGTACACAGGTGGGGTTGGAAGCAGGCTCTACCATTCACCCACTGGGAAAGTAGACATGGGGTTGGAAGAGGAAGTAAGGCTGGAGTGTGGGCAGGCGACACCATGTAGGGGCTCGTGTGCGGTGCAAAGGGGTTTGCGTCTGTGTCTCATAAGCCATGGGGAGGGCAGAAAGGGAGGAATGGCAGCAGGGCATGTAATGATGAACTCTCCATTATGGAACTGTAATTCTACTGAGGATGACTTAGGAGAATGGCCGAGGCAGAAGCACACAGTAGGGAACACTGCAGCCACATAGGAAACCCAAAGCAGTGGGGACACAGGGTAGTGGCAGAGGAAGGGGAAGGAGCATCTTGGGTAAGGAGATAATCTAGAGGTAGCGATCAAAGACTGATTTACTTTGAAATAGCAAAGAAAAGGGAGTCTGAGGTCACCTGAATACCGTGTGTACAGTCGGTTGATGCACCCCTTAAAGGAATGGGGACTATACAAAGAGGAACAAGCTTTCCGTGAAAGTAATGTCTAGAACTCCAAAGAATCTTCTAGCCAGAATGCTCAAAAGTGCAGGACAGACATCAGGCTAAAATGATGTCCTCATCAGCCCCCACTATCAGATACATATGAAAAATAAAACCCACGATTCATTTCTGCAAACAAGGTCAGTAATGAGCGTTAGAGTGCTTTTCAGATTTCTGTCTCTGCACTGATCACATGACGTGTAAACAGGAAGTAAAATGCTACCTTCTCTCTGAAATGGATACTTTGTAGACCTGGTACCAGGGTTCCCTAGGCTTGTATTTCAGTTTTAAACTGGATTAATCTCTTCCCCTGGTTGAGCTACATACACACCCACCCTTGACTTTTGTCTCCGGAAAAAAGAAGCTGCTAGAACTAGCTGAAAGCAATGAGGCCAATGACAGGAAGGGAAAGATCTTAAAATCTAGAGTTTTACTTTGAGGAGTTTGGTTGGCCTACAGCTGGGCAGCTCAACCTATTGTGAGCTTTATGGCCAGAGACGAAAGGATGGATTAGGAGGCGGCAGGACTAATTCCTAGAGTTTAATTGATCAAAAGAGATTTTCTTATCATAGCTTAAACAGAAGTACCAACCCTTGATAGACAGATAGGTAGACAGACAGACAGATAGACAGGATTCAAAGTAAAGATTTATATGAATCCATAGATAATGCTAGATTCAACTGGTCTAAAAATGACAAAAGCCTTGTTTTTATAATTTTTCCAAACTTGAAAAACGTGCTTTTAATTTTCTTAGGCTTAGTATCACATATCTATGATATATATGCATATATGTGATATGTGTGTTATAAGTATGCTTGTGTATATGAGTGTATGTGTGCATGTGTATAGTTTGCATTAGATGTTCTGGTGACCTTTAGCATCAGGGTTCTTGGGTTTGTGATAGCCCGTGTTACACTGGACCATTTGTTGTCACTTGAGAGGTGTGGCTCCTTCGTTTTCATATGGAAACAAACGCATGAACGAATGGGAAAGCCCAACAACTTGCCTTTGTAATTTTCAGACCTTAGCTTGACTTACATCAGGCTCCCTTGCAATAACAAGACTCCCGAGAAACTTTATGGAACTTGAAGCCAAAACAAAGGAACCTGGGACTGTCTCATAACACTTCACCGAGATGAAATTCTGTACCTGCCTGGATGACATGCTGTGGTCCCCCAAGGCGTGCTGGGAAGGCCTGCATCAATCCTAGATCTCTTCTAATGCTCCTGTCAGTTTTCTTGCTGGGGGATGCAGGTGAGATAGGTCCTTAAAAATACAGTTGAAGATTACTTCCAATGCTTGAGAAAGGAAACTTTCTAGACTGTGCTTCTGAGGGAGTATTCATTGTTACTTACATTTGAGACAGGGTCTCACCATGTACCCCAGGGGAGCTCTGAGTTCCAAGTGTTGCTCTGGTCCACCACATCCAGTTGGTAAAGCATTACCTGGCTTCTGGAACAAGGACTGGCTTCCCCACCCCACCCCTCCCACCCGTGTCTAGGCCTGTGTTTAAACTGTAGCTTCTCACAAAGTGCTTCCTTAATTTAGAGAGGGAATGACTCAAGCCTTGGGGATATGGTCGCCGTGAGTATCGGAACTCCACTGTGAACATAGCTGTGGGAGAAGCCAGGGGAACAAACACCAGTCCTGACTGGGCTAATGACTGTTCAAGCCACTTGTCACATCTGAGTTCCAAGCTCCTATATGTAATATCCACTAGTATACACTGAATATTTTCTCTGTTCCTAGAACTGTAAGATGCACCCTGTGTCTGGTCTTATCGGTTCTCAGACTTTTCAACTGTGAAATATGGTATAGTCACCTGTATTTTGCAAGTGTGGAAACTGAGGCACATAGAAGAAATTTGTCTAAGTTCACAGGCAGGGATGACAGCTCAGATGTTTTTGTTTTTTGAGACAGGGGTTCTCTGTGTAGCCCTGGTTGTCCTGGAACTTGCTTTATAGACCAGGCTAGCCTAAGACCCACAGAGTTCTATCTGCCTGCCTCTGCCTCCCGGGTACTGGGATTAAACATGTTCACCACCACTGCCCAGCGACAGCTCAGATTCTAACTCTGGTAGACAGACTGCCTATGAATTCTACCTTTATCCATGGCACTAACAAAGCAAGCATGTGTGAGGGCCAGAGAATGGAGCTCGCCACTAACCATAGGAGGCCATGGAGATCCTCTCAGCCCTACCAGTACATGTGTTGGATGGTGAAGGGGATTTGTTTCTATGCTGGTAATCCAGGCCACTCAGGACAACCCGACTCCGTTCATACTCTTCTTAGCCTGTTTTTACCGTTGGGCCTTGCAGGACTTGGCTTAGCTCCCACGTCCCACAAGGAGTCCTGTGGAGTCATTATTTTCTAAGCATATGGGTTAAATAAAATCTCAGCGGTAGAGAGACCTTGGGGAATGAAGCTCTGGGAAGGTTGGCCACATAGGAAAAACTCGGCAGCAAGAAGCTGCAATCCTGGAATTCGGATTGGTCATAAATCATTAAGGACCAGAGCCTGGTGGGCCACTGAACCAATAAAAACCAGCAGCTGCAGTTCAGAACGAGAGAAAGTTAAGGACAGCCACTGAGGCAGTCTGTGGGTGCTACTGGGAGATGAGGGCTGGGGAATGAGACCGGGAAAGGAGGCCGTGCAGTAGGGGGGTGGGGGTGGGGGGCGCTGGAACAAAGGGGTCCAGGGGATTAGAACCAAATTACCATCAGCAGCAGGCAATAGAGGAAGCCCTGAAGTAGAGCGAGAGGCAAACAAGAAGGCTGACTTGCTGCCCGATACTGAGAGAGGAGGAAGTGGGAGATGCGCGGCTTCCTGTAGAAATGATGATTGAAGACAAAGCTGGGTGGGGACTCACGCTTCGGTTGCAGCGGCCGCTGCACAGACAGACACTCGACGCCGTTCGGTGGGCAACTCCTACTACGGCGGGGCTGGGCTGCGCTGGGCTGGGCTGGGCTGCGCTGGGCTGGGCTGGGCTGCGCTGGGCGGGCCGAGCTCACCACCCACCAGCGCCGCCAGGGGAAGCTGCTCTCTAACCGAGCCTCGGAGCCGAGCAAGGTAAAGGACACGTTTTCCATGTAGCTCCTTTTGAATAGAGATAAAATGACCGTGCTTGTGGGTTTTAGTGTGGATTTCTTAGAGAAGCGAGGGACATTGTTTCAGTCTTTTTGGGGAAGTGATTCAGGTGGGGTTTTTAGCTTTATTATTATTATTTTTTCCGAGAAGGATGGTCAGATATGTGACACATTTTGTTTAGGGTGTGGGGAACCACCCTCCGTGTTTAGGAAAACACGCTGAATGTGAGCAGTGGTTTGCTTAGCTGGCCCGGCAGCTGGGCAGGCTTGAGTTGCAGTCAGCTGGGCTGTGAAGCTGCAGTCTGGGCATCGGTGCGCGGCAGTCCCTTGTTTTGGGGTGTAAGTAGTGAAAGACGTTAAACACATCGCTGGGCCGTCTTCTTTGCGACATCGTGGCTGTGATTTGGCTTTGGGGAGGTTGGGTCCTTTTGTACATAGATTTATTTTTTTTAACCAACAAAGACTCGTAATTGGCAAGTGAGGGGCAGGCAGTATTTACCACCAAGGGACCAGTGTCTTCCTCTCCTTGCCCGGTGCAGCTGCTTGCAGGGTAACCTCAGAGTCAGTAGGTCGTACCCTAAAGTTGATCCTTGTGCAAAGGACCATGGAGCGACTGGGGACAGTAATTTGCCCCAAATCGAATACCTGTGTGCGAATACAAGATTCTATGCCTGTATGGATTTCTTCATCTCTATATCAAAGCGATTGTTAATTCCAGATGGAGAGATAATATCAGAGTGAGCTGGTTTGTCATCTTGTCTGTTTGCTGTACAATGAAATAATATAATCAGAACACAATTTTATTCTGTAATTTTTCCTGAGCAGTGGGTGCCAATAACGGAGTCTGGGACTGGTAACTCGTTCGCGTTTATGAATGATGGAAAAGTGCAATAGAGGTCTAACAGACTTGAACTGAGATTGTGAGTTTTCTTTGGCAGAATATGTAGTATAAACAGCTTAATAAACTGTGGCATAATTTAAAAATATCCCCAACAGAAAGTGTGCTTAAGTGCAAGACAGCACTGATTACAACGATTTTTCTTTTCTTTCTATATAGTGAAAGGAAATAATTTTTCAAAGCAAAGAAGGAACCTCAGGTGGTAGAATTAAAACAATAAAATGGCACGTTTGGATACCCATGAATTATTAAAATACAATTTTTCAAACAACCAAATGTACCAGTTGAGAAATCATGTACTTTTGTGATAATGCTATTATCAGCTGAAGGAGCCGTACGATTGGGACTCTGCTTTGTTTTGTTATCTTATGACATTAATTTAGTTTCTCAGACTTTGTGGAGTAGCAGTGCATTTTCTGAGACAGGAAGCTTTCATGGGCACTGAGGAAGTAAATTTCTGTTTTCCTGAGTGTGTGGAGGAGTTGCTGTAGCCATGGGGCTCTTGGGAAGGATTCCTTGAATTTAATCAAAGCAAGTCGTGTGCCGGGTTCCACAGTCCCCATTGCATCCTAAAGTAAAATATGGAGCATTGATCTTGTGAATGGGGCTGGGGCTGGACTAGCCTGGTGATGGAGCTGTGTGTTTCTAAATGGAATAGGAAGCGGAGCCTCTGGGCTGTATGGAGCCTGGCCATCCACAGCCTGTGTTCCCCAGATGATGACAACACCCTGCTTTGTTTGGGGATGTCTAGAAAATGTGTTACACCCCCTCACCCCACCCCCCACCCCATGTGCCTCACAGGAGACTGAGATGATGAAACCTTGGCCAGTAGGCAGAGTAGTCAAGGGGCCCCCTGCTACCTTTCTGAAAACAACCAAGAGGTGCCTTATTTTCTGCCCAGTACAAAACACTTAATTGTGAAATTCCGTCTTGAGGCAGAATGTGAGTGAGGAACAGCAGATCAGAGAGGATGAAGGCAGGGCTCTTTCTTCAGCGAGAAACAGATGGGCGGGCTTCTTCCCGGCACAATGAGACCATCCCCACTCTTCTGGCCAGAGGGAAAACTAACAGGCATTCTTTCCCTCAGGGCATTCGGCAGCTCTGGAAGTGGACAAACACTGAAGCTTTAATTATATCTGGTTTTATTTTTTTCTCTCTCTCTTTCTGACATATGGTCACTGACTGAATGGAAACACGACTCATTATTTTATGGTCAGCCCTGGGCCTCGAGTGATGGGTATATGGTGATGAGTTCAGCTGAATAACTACTTCAGTCTGCTTCAGAAGGCAGGGCCCACTTTTAATCCTAAAAGCAGAAAACCCGTTCACAAGAGATCAGTGTCAGGCAAAGAAAGGATTGCCCTAGAGGTCCAACAACACAAGCTTTGGATGCAGAGTGGTCTGCCTGGGTCCTGCCGCTGCCTGACTCAATACAATTGTTTGTGAACTTCATTAATTCTTTGTGATGACGGATAGCAGCACACAGTCAGGGTTTTATGTGATGCACCTTTGCTTTTGTGTATGGATAAATGAGTGTCGGGAACAAAAAGATGCTGAAATGTTGTTTTGTTCTTTTGTAGCAGTATAAGGAAAAGTTAGCTGAGTCTCAGTCTCCGTCGCTGCCTCTGAGAAAAGAGATTTATTTATTGTAAAAGAATATTCATAACACAAAGTGACCCATTTTATTCTTATTTAAGCGTGCATTTCCGTAGTATTAAGTATAGTCACATTACTGTACTATTTTGTCACCATGCACCCCCTGAGTTCTTTTCAATCTTTTTTTTTCAAGACAGGGTTTCTCAATGTAGCTCTGGCTGTCCTAGAACTCACTCTGTAGGCCAGGCTGGCCTCGAACTCACAGAGATCTGCCTGCCTCTGCCTCCCGAGTGCTGGGATTAAAAGCATGGGCCACCACCACTCAGCTCTTTTTATGTTTAATTCTTGTAAGACAGAAAGTCGGTGTATATTAAATAATAGCTCTCCTTTTCCCCTGTAGCCCAGGCTCTGTCAATCACCGCCGCACTTCGTCTCTGTGAACCCGACTGAGAGCCTGATGGAGAGGGAATCGTGTTTTGTGATGAACTTAATCCGTCTTCTATATTGTCCCCAAGGCTCATCCCTGTCGTAGCGCATGCCAGAATGCCCTACCTTTTTAAGTCGAGTAGCTTCCTATCACGGGTGTCTGTCACACGCTGTTTGTCCATTCCCCCTTTGGTCAATGCCTGGCCCAGTTCTGGGCTGTTGCGCGCAATGCTGCTGTGAATGCAGCTGTGGAGAGCCCCGGCTTCCGTGCTCAGCTTTGGGTGCCACCACATTGCTTCCCGCAGCGCTGCACAGTCTGACCCTCCGCCGGGAGGCACAGCGTTGCAGCTCACCAGCGCCGCCGCAGCTGCTGATTCTTTTCCTTTCTCTGCTTTGACCGTTGCCACCCTCGGGTGGGAAGTGGAGGCTCCTTGTGATTGGATTTGCATTTCCTGGCTACAGCCATAGAGCCCCCAGTATCCCCAACACCTTCTTGCAAGAGCAGATCTCACGTGATCGACATTTTCCCCAACGATTTTCACTTTTCGTTTGCTTTTTGGACACTGGTATATCTTCTTAGAAGAAATGTCCATTCAAACACTTTCCAATTTTGACTTTGATTCTCTCTTAAAAAAAAAAGCTTTACTTTTTGCTTTTAAATTATAGGTGTGTGCTCCTGTGTGTGTGAATATGAGTACAGGGGCCCACAGAGGCCAGAAGGTGTCAGATCTCCTGCAACTGGAGTTACTGGAAGCTGTGAGTTGCCTGACATGAAAGACTATCTTAAAAGCCAATGTGATGTGCCCTTTCTGACACACACACACACACACACACACACACACACACAATCCCATGCAAACAGGAACACGTCACAATCAACCCGGTCAATAGCAGAGGGTGTTGGGTTTCTTGGGGTGATTGCGTGTTTCTTTGACGTAGTTTTACTGCAGAGGTCTGAAGTAAGACAGAAGGAACCTTCTATCTCTGGGCAAGTGTGAGCAAAAGGACTGGTCCTCAGTGGGAATCCTGGCTCTCAGTGGGAATCCTGGCTCATAGTGGGAATCCTGGCCCTCAGTGAGAATCCTGGCCCTCAGTGGGAATCCTGGCCCTCAGTGGGAATCCTGGCTCTCAGTGGGAATCCTGGCTCTCAGTGGGAATCCTGGCTCATAGTGGGAATTCTGGCTCTTAGTGGGAATCCTGGCTCTTAGTGGGAATCCTGGCTCTCAGTGGGAATCCTGGCCCTCAGTGGGAATCCTGGCCCTCAGTGGGAATCCTGGTCCTCAGTGGGAATCCTGGCTCTCAGTGGGAATCCTGGCCCTCAGTGGGAATCCTGGCCCTCAGTGGGAATCCTGGCTCTCAGTGGGAATCCTGGCCCTCAGTGGGAATCCTGGCCCTCAGTGGGAATCCTGGCTCTCAGTGGGAATCCTGGTCCTCAGTGGGAATCCTGGCTCTCAGTGGGAATCCTGGCCCTCAGTGGGAATCCTGGCCCTCAGTGGGAATCCTGGCCCTCAGTGGGAATCCTGGCCCTCAGTGGGAATCCTGGCTCATAGTGGGAATCCTGGCCCTCAGTGGGAATCCTGGCTCTCAGTGGGAATCCTGTCCCTCAGTGGGAATCCTGGCTCTTAGTGGGAATCCTGGCTCTTTGTGGGAAGACTGAACCAGCAGTCAGTGTCTTAACTGCTTCCCCCACCCTCGTTGGCCTAGTTGGAGCCAGTCACCCATGCTCCTGTCAGCTCCCGTGTGCCTCGTCTCTGAGGTGGGAGACAGGGCTGGAAACTAGGTTGATGGCTTCACCTTAAGATTTGACACCCCGTCAGCAGACAGTTGTTTCTTAAAAATCCCCTCCCCTCTTCCTCTGTCCCTCCCTCCCTCCCTCCGTCCCTCCCTCCCTCCCTCTCTCCCTCTCTCTCTGTCTCTCTCCCTCTCTCTCTCCCTCTCCCTCCCTCCCTCTCTCTCTCTCCCTCTCTCTTTTCCTTTTTATTTCACTTTCCCTCTCTCCCATGCATTCACAGTAAAATCTGCACAACCCAGCTGCTACTCATTTTTCTTACAGTTGGTCCAACTCTCTCTTTTTCTAACATATGTTATAGGCTTCTTCAGTTCTTACTGCTTCAGATTTTTCTCTTTGTCTTCAGCCCTTAAGACTGCAGTAACAAATTACCACAGGCCAAGCCATTTACAAACCCCCAAATTCATTTCTCACAGTTTCTGGGCCTGGAGATCAGAGATCCTGGCACCAGCAGACTAGGTGAAGACCTGTCCTTCAGGGACGCTGTCTCCTTGTGTTCTTTATGTTCTGGAAAGCCCTCTCCTCCAAGGGCATCAATCCCGTGTGTGAGCTGATCCCTCCGTAAAGGCCTCACCTCCTCTCACCCGGTGCAACGACACGACACTAGGGCTGGATTTTAACACATGGATGGGGCAGGAGTCATCCTGCGCTCTTCTCAGCCTTCCCTTCAAAGTGAGGGCACATTCTCCCCCAGACTCAGTGCTGGTCCCTCTTACTGCCCAACTGATGATGCTCTGACAATGACTTTCCTTCCTCCCTGTTGGGTTTCTTCTCTTTTAATACTCGCTTTTATCGTATTTACTTGTGTGTGTGCACACAGGCCACAGAGCACATGTGGAGGTCTGAGGATGATTTGGGGGAGTCTGTGCTCTTTCTACCATGTGTTTTGGAAGGACTGAATTCAAGTTATCAGGCTTGGTGGCAAATGCCTTTACCTGCTGGGCCACCTCACCAGTCCCAGATTTCATTCCTTAAATGTCCCCTTCCCTATTACCTTTGTTACGTTTTTTCTTACAACTCAATAAATAAAATCTACTGACCTCGGCTTTATTTCTTTAAGATAGGGTCTTACAGTGGAGCCCAGACTGGCCTTGAACTCAGGTTTCTCCTGTGTCAGTGTCCCAAGATCTGGGATTACAGGTGTGTGCCGTCATGCCTGGGTTTCTCCTGTGTCCGTGTCCCGAGATCTGGGATTACAGGTGTGTGCCGTCATGCCTGGGTTTCTCCTGTGTCTGTGTCCCGAGATCTGGGATTACAGGTGTGTGTCGTCATGCCTGGGTTTCTCCTGTGTCCGTGTCCTGAAATCTGGGATTACAGGTGTGTGCCATCATGCCTGGGTTTCTCCTGTGTCCGTGTCCCGAGATCTGGGATTACAGGTGTGTGCCGTCATGCCTGGGTTTCTCCTGTGTCCGTGTCCTGAGATCTGGGATTACAGGTGTGTGCCGTCATGCCTGGCTCCGCCTGACTTTAACTGTCCCTGCCCCTCTTGTTCTCTCCATACACTTGAAGTTTACTAGCTCCACTCACTCTTACATTGAGTGCCGGGCTGTTCTGTCTCTCTCCCTCTCCCTGACTCACATTCTTTCCTCTGGTTCTAATCCTGGCTGTGTGGGGGTCAGCCCCAACTCAGATCTCACATCTGATCTCTCACTCGTTTCCAAGCTTGCATAGCAAACTCACTAGAGCATCTAACTTAACTCTCATGTTCGAGACATTGCTCGAAGCCACCGTTTTTTTTTACACCTTAGATTCACCCCTCCTCTAATGCCTTAGTTACTAATGAATAGAACTCTCCTCTTTCAATCTCTCTTAGATTCAATCTCACCATTTTCCTCACCAAGCGACCAAAGTAGCAGCAAGCTGAATAGCTCTTGCAATTGGGGTTAGAAGCAAACCCCGATACTGTCTACTGGTTTCCATGGTGATAACAGTGTCTTGCTTCCGGGCCTCTTGGTCTCTCCAGGAGTGGTTGATCCTTGGCTTAGCTCAGCTTCCTCCTTCCCCCCTATGCTTCACCTCACAGCCCTGCTTCTGCAAGGTGCTGGATTCCAACTGGGCTCAGTTCAGAGGCTGTCTCTGTCTTGTGTGAAGCCTTCTTTGGTTTCTCTCCGCCTTCCTAAATAAACAGCGTCTTTTCTTCTTCCCTGATATCTGTTCTTACATCACAGCATTGGCCTCCTTCTGGCTGTGTATTAATCTTGCACACCCGCTCTCCTTTAAACCACGCAGCAAGCGCTTTGAGGATGGCAGCTACGCTGGGTTTTGTCTCCATCTCTTTCATAGCACACAATGCAATTTGTTTGTCATCCAGTTATTTAATGAACTTTATTGAGTGACTCATATTTTTGATGCCGAGTGAGTTAGACATAGAGCTTGTTCTCTGAGTGCTCACAGACCACGGGGTGGGGCGGGGGGAGAGGATGGGGGACAGGCAGAAACAGAAGTCAATACAATTCAGTTAGCCAGTCTGTCCACAAGTCTGAAATGAATGTCCGTCCTGTGCCACCTGCCTTGAGTGATGCCAGGGAACAAAACAAATCAACTCTTTCTTTTTATAGAACTTAAACTCTAGTTTTGAGAGAGACTCCATAAGTACATAAGTCATAAGTTCATAGATCTGGCTACACATTAGAAGTCACAAGGGGGTACTTTGGGGGGTTGGAAACCATGTCCCAGCTTCATCCCAGACTATGAAATCAGGGTCACCCAGAATTGGAAACCATGGGCAGAGACAAATCATAGTACAAGGAAGTACCAGCTACCACAGTGTGCTGTGTTAGCTGCAAGGGGGTAGTGTTAGCCACATAGATTGTGTATGTGATGATGGGGGTTTAGGCTTGTTTTTTGGTAATCCCAGAAGGCTTCTAAAGAGCTGACACTGGGGTTAAGACCTAGGTTGCTGAGGAGTGGGCGTGCAAAGCTCTAGGGTTTTCCAGAGTGTTCCAAGCAGAAAGCACAAACACTTTTCTGGAGTAAGGATGAGCTGAGACCACCTAAAGGCACTGTGTGCCCCCTTCCACAGCCGCAGGATGACCCACAGACTTCCTTCTGCTGGAAGTGGCTTTTCAGTCAGCCGAGACAGACTCCAAGGCAGAATGCTTGGCTATGCTGTTGAGTATTTGGCCTGGGTTAGATTTTATTTAGATCAAATTGATTTGCACAGTCAGGAAGACTTCTCCATTTAATTATAGATCTTTCCTACACTGCAATCAACTCAACAGGGCTTGTTGTCTGAAGTAAACACTATCCTTATTGTTTAAAATAACCTTAGATACATGATAACATCTCTTCATTGAAGAAAGAAGAGAAAGCAATGATTTCTGCCCCTAATTGTGTTTGGGGGAAGCAGGAAAAATCCTTACAGAGGAGTCATTCAAGCCACATGGAGTAAAGCACTCCCTTCTGTTAGGAGGGTTGAGTGGCGCCACCCTCACAAGCCAGTTAAGGAGCCTTCAATCTGGACCCTAAACTTCTTGTGTTACTGTTTTCAACTCATCTTTACATTAACCACGTGAAAGAAACTTTTTTTTCCCCCTGCCAGAATATTTTGAGCTTCTGGTGAAGGAAAAAAAAAAGCTGTCGCCTAAACGGAAACAATAGGAAATTTATCTCAAGATTCAGAATCTGTTATTTAGCATCTGGGCAGTGTCCTCAATGAGCTAAACTCTTTTATTCTTGCTGCTCTGATAGCTTCAGCATACTGATGTGCTCTCTCGGGCCAGCTCCCCTTACTGTGTGGAGATGCCTGCTAAAGTCCAAATTAGGGGCAGCTCAGTGCCCGCAGGCACGGCCGAGGGCTGAGTTCCTCTCCTGAAGCTTCTAGTGTGGCTCATTTGTGTCAGTTTCCCAGAGTCATAGAGTCCATCATGTAGTCCAGGCTGGCCACAAACGTGACAACCCTCTTGTCCCAGACTGCTAACTGATGGGGTTACAGGTATACCTGTTACTTACACAACCCTTTTAAAGCTGAAAAGCAGCCTGTGTAGTCACCTGAACACTAGAGAGACACGGGTAGGAATTTCTTAAGTACGAGGCTAGCCTGGGCTACATAGTTAATTCAAGGCCATCAGATGATACAGGGACAAGTCCTGCCCCAATTAAAAAAAAAGGCTGAGGATGCACTGTCCAAGACCCCAAGACCTCAGATGTGCTCCATCGCACTGCAAAAGGAAGAAGAAGAAGAAGAAGAAGAAGAAGAAGAAGAAGAAGAAGAAGAAGAAGAAGAAGAAGAAGAAGAAAAAAAACTCCAGCTGGATTCCCCTCCTGACTCACATATGACCAAGCAGAAGGAACCACTGTGATTGGTTAATTTGGGAGTCTCCTTCCAGGGACCTTGGAACAGCCCAACCTCTGTGAAAAACGTGGTCACCAGAACCCAGAGAAAGGTTCACTACTATTAACAAAAACAGGGATTAGTGGTTGTCAATATATTTTGCTATGATTAGTCCCATTTTGCAATTGAGAATACTGAGACTTGAAGATCAATAACTCCCCCAAACCACACAGTCTGGCCTGAGTTGTTTTCACTTTGAGAGCAACATGCGCGCGCACGCGCGCGCGCGCGCGCACACACACACACACACACACACACAATCAAATTGATTCTCTGTGACTGGTCATGCAAATCAATTTGATCTAAATAAAAGCCAGGCTGGGCTGAGTAATGAGCTTAGCGGCCAAGGACTCGTCTGTCCAACTTAAATGAGAAGGCTGTTTTCTCCTGAGGGGTGTGTTTTGTTGATTCCATCACCTGAAAGTGAGGCCTGGATGGTCGCTGGCATTTCTGATTACACGTTCCTTAGACAACAGGTTCCCATGCTAGCTCTGGGGGCCAGCGTGTGGTTCCTCTGGAGTTCCAGCAGTGCTGTGTTTGTCTCCATGCCTGTTTTCTACTCGGGGGCTGTGTTTCTGGGATGACGTGTGTGCCACGGTAACAGGGAAGAGGACAGGTTTCAGTGTTGTGACGGCTTGTCACTGAGACGTGCTTCTGTGTATGCTCACCCCAGCAGACAGTGGCGGTGGGAGCTCTCTTGACAGTGGATGATGGAGTGCCTCCCACTCTTACATTTGCATTTTTAAACAGGAAAGTACATTCGATGCCTAGAACACTTAATGTCTAATGCCAACACAGCCATGTTCAAGCAGGGCATTCATCTAATCTGTGTCAAGTCATGTAAGAAAAAAAATTACACAGGGACAAAAATCTCACTGCCATTTTTGAAGGTTTCCATGGAGAGAACCTATCTCTTGTCCTTTTTTCTCTCTAGGACTTCATGACTATATTTATGGAACACTGATATCCACAAGTATTATTAAACGATTTCGCTAACAGTTTTATTATTTTTTTCTCCTGTAAGCAAAAGAAAAAGTTGATATTAAACAGCCTTAAGATATTTTCAATAGAAAAATGTAAGGACAGGCAAGAATATCTAGGCCAAAATATATTGGTCCAATCTATCTTTTGTCCCATCCTGAGGTAATCCAGCGTACAGCAGTGTAGAAAAGTATGAGTGCAGGGGTTAGTATTTAGGAGTTAGGTAGTTAATGAAGAATGATGTGGAGTCAGCATCGCCCGGGGAAGTAGCTTAGACTTCTGTGCCCCAGTTTCCTTACCTGACAGGTATAAAGTGTTTATTTGTCATATCCCTAAACTACAGTGATTATTCCGGAAGTGGAGATACTTCATATCCCTGAACTACAGTGATTATTCCAGAAGTGGAAATATTCCTATACCTTATATTGTTACAAGCCTGAAAAGAGCATCTTTTAGTTTAACTGCGGTCTTCTTGCCAATCTTGAGTAGAAAGCCTCATTCCCATGTACTCAGCGTCTGTCCCTGGAGTTTGGAGTCAACCGAGGAAGCCCATTTCCCTGGCATGGAGAGCTGTCGGTGCTCTGACTTAGTGAAGTGTTAATCTCAGATGTGAACTCTTTATCTAGAACTCCATGGACTTATCCATAATCACTTCCAGTTTTCCTCTCGGTTCTTAATAGACTTACACTGCCCAAAGCTGCTTTTGTTAGGTGTGGCCAGAGGCCGGCATTGGCCCAAGTTGGGTAAGCAGCGTGGAACCTGTCATTTGTTGAAAGGTGCTGTAAGAACAATATGCAAACATATTCCCTGGCTGTTGGCAGCGGTGTAAGAACAGTAATAGCTTTGGTTTGAAAGTGAAGACAACAGAGTGAGCTCTCTGCACTGACCGATAATGACTGGAGTGAGAGAGATAAACAGGCTTCGCTGGGTAAACAGTGGCTGTTGCCATGGTACAGTCTTGCCCATTCTGACCGATATACTTTGGCTTTCCCTTAAAACTGTGGGAGCGGTTATTGGCATTAGTACATAGGGGGCAGTTATTGGCATTAGTACATAAAACGTGGACATAATTCTGAAGATGGTGATTTCAAATGCCCACTTTGTGGCGGTGGTGTGTATAAAATGTTACTGAGTGGGCAAGATAATTAAGTTTATCAAGCAATTTGCATTTTAATTTCCTTTTTTTTAAAATTTCCTTTTGAAATAAGGCTTATTTCCGTTTCACACAGAGGAAACTTGTATACTAAAACGGCCAGCATATCTTTCTTTGAGGGAGTTGACAGTAGTACCAGAGTTGGACCTGTGGTGTACTGCACGTGAGGAGAGTTCTACCCTCAAGGGTTCAAAGAGAAGGGAACAGCCAGGCCAGGTCATGGGCGTCTGTCTGGAACAAGCCTCCTTAAGCCCTGTTGTCATGCTCCAACTACAAGCAATGATGCATAGTTCATACATAGCCCTAGGTGATGTCCATTTACTAAACAAAAATCTTCCAGTGTCTGGATTCTTTCATACTTTGAATTTTAAAAATAAATTATTTAACATGGGACATCATTTTAAAATACCTTGATATTAATATTCTTTGGTAACAGTTTGTGCTCACGGATTTAGGTTATTTTGTTTGATATTTCTTACTAAATATTTTATTTCACCTGAGTCTCTAAAACTACTCCGTGGAATACTTGAGTTCTCTAAATTCGGAAGATTTTAATTATCATCCATAGATAAATTCAAACTATTTTCATTGTAAACCTGAAGTAAATAGATTAATCTTGGAACATTGAAGGAACTGATTTGTTCTCTTCTTTCTACTCCTGCTTTTTCTTTCTCTGCCTGCCAGCCTTTCCTCCTTCCCTCCCTCCCCCCTCCCTCCCTCCCTCCCTCCCTCCCTCCCTCTCTCTCTCTCTCTCTCTCTGTCTTTCTCTCTCCATCTTCAAGGGAGGCCTGTTTGATTTTATGGATCCCTCCTCAGAGCAACAGACATGCTAATAAGAGCCCCCCCCCCAAAAAAGCAAGAAAACTTTCAATGGATTTTATAAACCAGTCAGAAGCCTGTGTGTCTGGGGCTTCTGGGGCAACAACCTATGAGTCATTTTAACAAACACACTCATAATCTCATAGTGCATGTGGTTACTATGGTAATTAGGCCTGGTGAGCTGTCTGTCCCTGCAGAAGGAAGGCGGGGAGAAAACCTGTGAACTCTGAGCTTTGACTGTCAGCTTCGGCCTGCCTGCTATGGGAGCCCCAGTTCAGGGTTTCCCTGGAACTCACTGGCACAGTCATCCTGGAGGGACTCCCCGCACCGTCGTCGTTATTGAAGACAAACTAGCCATATTAGTGTTGGGGATTGCGGTTCTCAAGGGAGAAAAAAGGACAAATGGTTTCTTTAGCTAATATATAATTACAGGTAAGTCTCTAAGGTCAACCTGGTGAAACGCTTTGAGTATCTGTGCACAGGGCTCTAATGATCTCTAAAAGGCACCAAGTGTCCCTGGCATATCATTACTGCTGATTATAATGATCGGTTATATACTACCTAGTTAGAGGCTGGCTTTACGTTTCTGACCTGCCGTCTTTCCTTTATTTATGGACTGGGTTTGAGCCCTTTGTATTGGGCAACCATCTTATAATGCAGGCCCATGGGTCTCCAAGGAGACCCCCAAACTTACAGGAGCTCTACCAAATCAGTCCTTGCTCCTAAGGACACCAAAATCAAAGCACACCCTTGCTTGATGGACGTCCAAGAGGTCCTGGAGCTCAGAGAGTGAACTTTGTAAGGTCACTTGTTTCGAGTTTGTTGAAGACCAGCCGAGCCATGAGCTGAAGACGTGAGGGCGCGTGCAGAACTTCCCAAATTCCCCTCCACAGGGCTGGGCGTCCTCTCGCGTGTATTATTATTGCGTGTCGGTTGCAGCTTTATTCTTTAGAGCGTGCCTCCTAAGAGCAGATTTTTAGTTAGACTAAAATCTCCTTATTCCAAAGGCTTGAAATAGAGTGAAATGTGGAAGGTTTGTGCTCCTTGTACAACATTGTTGGCTCTAAACTACACATTTATTTTTATTCTCATAAGCAGAAATAACTACTAACCAAACTTTATCTTAGATTTGATCATCTTAACATTAGTGAATAAAGTTTAACTTGGGCCACTAAGGTTGCTTGAGAGGTGAAAACACTTGCTTCCAAACCTGATGACCTAAATTGGACGCCCTAGCTGGCAAGAGAATCCACTCCTACAAGCTGTCCTCTGACTTTGCAACAAGTACCATGGTGTGCGTGTCCATATTTACAAGTGTGCACACACATTGGAAAAACATGCAAGATAAATACCTTAAAAATATTTAATAAGATGCCGGGCGGGGTGACGCACGCCTTTAATCCCAGCACTCGGGAGGCAGAGGCAGGCGGATCTCTGTGAGTTCGAGGCCGGGCTGGACCGACAGCCTCCAAAACAATACAGAGAAACCCTGTCTCGTAAAAACCAAAAAAAAAAAATATATATATATATATATATATAATAAGAATTTTCTTTGTTTGTTTGTTTTGAGACAGGGTTACTCTGAATTGTTTTGGAGGCTGTCCTGGAACTCGCTCTGTAGATCAGGCTGGCCTAGAACTTAGAGAGATCCGATGCCTCTACCTCCTGAGTGCTGGGATTAAAGGTGTGGGCCACCAACGCCCGTCCCTAATAAGAAATCTTAACTTAATATTTTACGATCATCAGAGAAATTCATGAAGAGCATTAAAGATTCGGAAGTAATAACATTATAAATTATGAATAACGAAGGGAAGAATAGCCCCATTTATTAAGTTGCTGTCAGTTCTAACACAACTGTGCTCACGGTCACACAGGGGACCCCGCTCTCCTGCCAAGTCGCCCATGCCTCTCTTGTCTGTAGTCCTAGATGCTTGCTGCAAGGACCCAGAAGGAGGGGAGGAGGAGGAGGCACGGGGCCACAGCTACATACACTCCCTTTGCAGTTCTGCACCGAACTCTGCTACATGGCTGCACACCTCCAGCAAGGGAGCGGGGAATTAGCCCCTCTTAACACGGGTGGGCATGGAGTCTTTCTCAAAATACCTTAGTCTTACGTACTCACCTTCTTGAGGTGATGCCTGCAGGATAAAACAAGGCACACTAAGCAAAGACATTGTAACATAGCGTTAGGCCACTATTCAAAGAATGCTTGGCTGTAATAATGAATTACTTCAGTAAGGGACTGAAGAGGCAGGCAGCACATACAGTGTGGGTACTTCGGGCAAAGGGATGATTAGTGCCCTGGGTAGGACTGAGGGAATCAGAGTGGCATACTTTAAAACTTATGAATTATTCATCCCCGGAATTTTCCATGTACTCACAGTTTCGGACTGCAAGTAACTTAAACCCGGAAGAGCACAATCTCCAATGGGACTGCAGGATGCACATGCGAAGTTTTATGTTAGGAAACTCGCTGACATTACACTGCAGATGACATTTTGCATTTGTGCCTGTTAAATACACCAGGCATTTTCTCGCCATTTAAATTTCTTGCATCTGGGCTGGGGATGAAGCACACTGATGGAGAGTTTGCCTAAAATGTGCACCCTCCCCAACAAAAAAAGTCTCATAAGTTCCCTTTGCTTAGCAAGTCGTGTTATTGATAATTGGGTTATTTCTAACACTGTGGTAATAATTTCGTCTATGACTTTTGCTAGAATCCAGGAGTGGACTTCCTAGAATGGTAATTGCGAACATGTCCAAGTCCCTTGATAAATGGTACCAATCTGCTTTCCAGAGACTTGTGCCAATTTACGCTGTCAGCAATAATACATGAGTCGGCACCTCAGAGCAACCTCGAGCAGGCTTATTTTCTAAGTCCCACTTAGTCATTGTTATCCCCAGGGGTCAAGCTCTGAAAATAGGTTGTTTTTTGCCCTTGGCTTGTTTTCTTTTCCTTTGCTGTCATTAATCACAAGATAATGATTTTCTTTTTTAATAACTTTGGCTCATTTGAAACCTGCGACCTCTCCTCGCACTCTGGAGAACACAGCTGATTGGACTGAGACATGTATGCATGTGCCAGTCTGACACAGAGTGAGATCTCTGGGGACACAGACGTCCGTTTAGTCCTGAGACCCCATGTGAATTTGATGAATTTGATTCCCACCCTCAGTCCCACTCCCCTTGGTGTAAGATACCTTTTTCTTCTGAGTCAGAAATGAATTAGGAATGGGAAGATGCCCCCTGGGGCTTCGGGTGGGTGCACAAAGACACTAGGCATAATTAGACTGACTCAGTTGGAATTCACAGGGGCACTGGGGAAGAGTGCAGGTGCCTTTAGACCCCAAACAACCTATTAAAGGCTACATGCTAGACACCTTTACAACTACCAGCTATTTCCATCTGCTTAAAGGACCATACACCCACTGAGCACTCTCGCTCCCCTAACACCTAGGGCAAAAGGAAGTAGTCTGCTTTGGTCTTGGTGGGAACCAATCGGCCTAGTCCGGCAGTAGAGTTTAGAACTACCCATCCTAGGGTACACAGCTTCTGCCACCAAGAACTCTGCTTTGCTGGCCATTGTGTTCTCATGGTGGTTTTTGCTGCTGGTTGCTGGGGGTGGGGTGGGTGTGTACGTGGGTGCGTGCGCTACATACATTTCTTAAAAAGAGAAAGTTCTGACATGTAATTCCAGGACTCTCTGCCCTTACACTAGCCACAGTACCTTTGGCCACAGACGTGTCCATTTGCTCACTTAACTACTATAAAATTTGCTATTTCTCTTTTTCTTAATGTATGTTTTCTTCTGCTTTCTACACAGACAGATCTGCCAGTGAGCCTCCAGCCTTGAATATTGACGAGGTAAGAATTCTGAAATACTGTCTTCCTGGCTCATCATGGACCTAACTAAGACTTCGGGAGGGACCACGAAAACATCAGTAATCTTTAGACCAGGACCTTTAAATACGAGATGTGTTTGCAGAAAACAACCCTTTACAGTCTTTAACAATGCTGTTATGCCTCAGGTATTTAAAGAAACCATGGTTCTCTTTAGTGATAGTCAAAATTGGATTTTTACCCAGATTTCCCCTTATCTTCTGAAAAAAAGCCTGAACTGCAGAACATTTGAAGTTGTTGCCTTAATAACAGGATCCCTGTGGTACCAAATTAAGCAATTTCAGACATTAAACCTGTGTGAGACAGAACCTCAGGGTGTTGGTTTGGGAAGGTAAGCCTTGACTTAAAGGGTTGGTTATAGATGTTGCAAAAGCTTAGCAGTGACCAGAACGGCAAAAGATCAGCTTAGTGCTGGTGGGCCTCTTCTGAAAGACCCTTAATTCTGGAGATGAGTTAAATCTGTTCAAAACGGGCTGCAGACTTGAAAGGCCCTGTTAGCCTGACACAGGTGATACTACAGTTTGTCTACCCCAACCCAGAAGGGAAGTTTCTATTCATTCCATCTTAAAGTTCAACTTCATTATGAAAACTTTTCAGCATATGTCAAAGCAGAGATAACTTATAAAAAAAAAAATCCCCATGTCCTCATCATCCGGCATCAGCAGTTAAACTGTGTAGCCACTTGTATTTAGTAGTTGGACTTTCAGTCATTTATTTCCATATGTGTTTAACAGCTTTAGCAAAATGCTAATTAAAGCAGGAAGCCTCTGTGCCTGGCTTAATTGGCTTCTAGAGCTCGTCATTCATTTGTTTCTTCACACAGCAAATATATACTTAGCTTTACCAAGCCCTAGACTTTCCTTGGGCTTCCTTTGGGTCAGGTTTTTTTGTTTTGTTTTGTTTTTTTACTCAAAGTAATGAGGTCCTCAAATTTGGACTTTTGAAATCATCAAATGAAGTTATCCATCAGAGACACATTGACAGAATGAAAAAATGACATTCATCTACAATTTTAACAGTCAAGTGTGAGCATCTGACATATATCACAATTCTAGAAGCCTGCTGAGGGGTGTATCTCTTAACTTATTAATATAGTGGGATTACAAAGACCACGCATAAAAAAAAAAACTTCTTGCAACTCTCTGATCAATCTTTCTGTTTTATCATGAATGTTCCTCCAGCAACCTGCCTCCCTTCCGAGAAAAAGCTCCAAGAGAGCAGGTGTGGTTTCCAACTGAACAATTTTGCCTCCAGCATGCAGCCAGCACGTCTGGCGTTTGTTATATATTTAATAAAAGTGTTGAATGAATGAACAAAAGAATGAATGCCAGATGCCCAGATGCAGGAGCACAAAGAGGGAACCCACACAGGCCACAGTATTGCTAGCTGCCTGGGGGAGTCAGGTGGCATTCGGGGCCCCATGGAGGAGGCGTGATCAGAGTTACTGGCAGGTGGGGGGCGCTGGGCCGGTGTCCCTGTGAAGGAAAGCTTTGAGAAGTGGTGAGATGCCCTCAGTCTGAGGCATAAAGAATCACAGGTCAGAATGCACACAGAGGCCAAAGGGCGTGGCGTGTTCTGAAAACCTTGGGAGATTTAGAGTGGCCAGAGTGGAGCTGACTGAAGAGGAGGAGGAGGGTGGCAGGCCAGCTAAGTGTGGAGGGACTCTGTAGTCTTCTGGGTGGGCAGGCAGAAAAGAATATGCAATGAGAACTTTTCTTGGAAAAGATGATTCTAGAGGCAGCAGAGGAAATGGAAGGAATACATGGGTCTGAGAAGAGTGGGTTGGATCCGGGAGAGCTGACGGGACTGATAATGGAAGTCAGAAGTAAAGGGGAGAAGACATCCGGGACAGCTTCAAAACCTCTCCTCGGGGAGGACAGCTGGGCAGTGGTCGCCAGGCTCCAAACGCAACGAGAGGGAGTAGAATTCAGATCCCAGGAGTGGTTTCATCCACGTGGGTATGCTTGTAGACTGCTTCCTGCTGGACAGCAGCATTGTCCTGAGTTGGGGCTGTCCATCAAGCCCTTGTAGAAAAATATGGTGACACAGAAGCCATCCAGATCGGTTTCATCAGAAGCCTTAGGGGAAAGGCCTGGATATATGTGGTTTCTCAAAGCTCTGCAGATGGTTTTATGATGCAGCCAGGGTTGAGGATCTCTAGTTGAGAGCTCATTTGAACACAGCTTTGTGCGTGCGTGCGTGCGTGCGTGCGTGCGTGTGTGTGTGTGTGTGTGTGTGTGTGTGTGTGTGTGTGTGTGTGTGTGTAAGACCACACAGAACTTCTGCTGCCCTGCAACCAAGTTCTAAGAACCTTATACCTTTTGGGTGAGGGCTGGGTCATCCCAATATTCCTTCAAATATTACTAAGCGCTAAGAATGTTTTGTACATCTTCCAGTGTTCTTTGTATGTTGTGCGGGTATCATGAGAAAAAGTAAGCTGGAACTTTTCAAACCAGTCGAAGCAGGCTGCCCCATGGAGGTTGTTCATGTGTTTGGTGGGACAGTTCTTCATTGTGCTCTTGGTGCTTGTAGCTCATAAAGGGTGGTGGCGTCCTTTCGTCATTGAGGCCTCTGGAATCCTCCTGGGACGCACTGGGAGCTGCTGTGCCTTCACACAGAACTTTAAATGAGTTATTTGGCTTTTGCTGCTTTCCCCTAAACGTGTTTTTCCTTCAGACACAGTTATTGGTCTCAGCAGTCCCTTACCTAAATCGTCTCTGAGTTAATAAACTAAAGAAAGAAACTAAACAGAGTAGACATACAAAAGATGGTGTTGTTTGTACTCTCATGGGGATTTTGAGTAGATTTGGTTTAGCACTAGGTCTGTTTTTTTAAGTCTAAACAGAGAAGCAAATTAGACACTTGGTAAGAAATGGTCAAATATTATGGTTTGAAACAAAATCCTGCTACTTCCAACTCCCACTTTCAAAGCCTGCGACATTGCGCATATTACCTTCAGACCAGGCACAGCTAAATGAATGGGGATAATCTCATAAGACCCGTAATTTAACTGTATCTTCAGAGTCCCTTTATTCAGGTCAGGCTGCACAGTCAAGGACTCCAGGGGATTGAGACATGGACATATTTGGAGGCTGTTACTCTGCCTACCACAGAGGAAAGAGAATAATGGTTCACAACAGTAGAGACGCTTCAGGCAGCAGAGTCGGTAGTACTCCTGAGTGAAAGAAGCAAGTTCTTGTCTTAGCTCTCCAGTTTCTATTCTGTGGGTCCAGGCACTGGAGCCTTTTGCTTTTCTTAGAGTATTTGGCAATGAAGCAAGCAGACAGGTTGAAATCCGGTGTCTCTCCTTTCTTGGCTAAACTGTGGTACTATGGGTGTGGCCTCTGGAGAGGTTGCTGCTTTGGGTGTCTCTCCAGCTCTGAGTGCTTGTCTACTGGTCACAGGTTCCAAGGACTTTGAATAGCACCAAAGAGTGTGAGGGCTTTATTGTAGGCCGCTATGCCTGCCTGCCACATCAGGCACATTTATTAGGCTCTGAAGTGTGGAGACTTGGGAGGGAATGGTATAATATTCAGCATCTCTGTGTAGCTGGCTGTTACAGCCCGTTTCCAGGTGTGTCTCAGTTTCCTCCGCATTACGTGACTCGTGAGTTACCTTGACTCTCTCCACAATCATATTTGGAATTTCTTCTTTCTAAGACTTCTGATCCCCACTAAATAAATTAATTAATCTATTTATGTTTTAAGTCAGGGTTTTACTGTGTATCTTCCCAAATGCTGGGATTTTGGGTGTGCAACCTGGTGTAATTTTACCAAAACTATCTTGGGGCTAAGGATGTAGTTTGTAGAGTACTTTGTCAAGCTCCAATGAAGGCCTGGGTTTGAGCTCTAACAAAACCCTGAAACAGCAGCAGCGCCCTCATTTCAATGTCTACTGGTGTTTTGTGAGTTAACAAGTTCTATAAGAAACAATACAATTACTTAAGCCCAGATTCTTTTATTTTTTTTCAAAAGAGAGATTAGAGAGCACATGCAAATACAGCATCAAAGTCTCTTGTGACCAGGCAGTGGTGGCACACACCTTTAATCCCAGCACTTGGGAGGCAGAGGCAGGCAGATAACTGAGTTGAAGGGCAATCTGGTCTACAGAGCAAGTTCCAGGACAGCCAATGCTACGAAGAAAAACCCTGTCTCAAAACACCGAAACCAAACCTAAAAAAGAAAGAAAGGAAAAAAAAAAAAAAAAAGACTAGTGCTGGTAGCAGGGTTTCCTGTTGGGGAAATGTCCTGGAAAGAAATGGAGGTGACATTTGCATTATTACTAAATGCCATCCCGGTGTTTGCTTTAATGAAAGATGACTGATTTTAACCTTAATTATAAAAACTGATTAAACTTACAGAAGGGAAAAGACACTGCTTCTTCCTGCCTTCAATTCTGGGAAAGGTCTGCATTATAATGCACTCATGTTAAACCCCTAGCCCTCAGTTACTGTCTGTACTGTTTCGTACCTGGGAGAAAATACTAGCCTCAGAGTCATGGTGGTGCTGAATGAGGAAGCTGTTGAAGGGTAAAAGTGGAACATCTTGCTATTAGTTGTCATTGTTAAAATGTGTCCTTCTTGTCACAAGCTTATCAACTAGTCTATCCTCTGCGAAGCTTATCGCAATAAGATGATTTTTGAAGTTTAGCAATTTAAAGTTTCTTGGCTTTCTTCCATCTGCCGTGGGCTAGAAGTCCTTTTAGCACTGTTGTAAGCTTTTACTATCCTGTACTATGGACTGTAATTGGAAATGATAGAACAGAAGAAGTTCAGATGTAACAATTTTAATGAAATGTGAGCAAGGTAGCATATTTCATATATAGAAATATCTTTTATTAAACTATCTCCTTAGACATCCCAAGGGCCATTAATTGATGAGGACATCTTTCAAGGGATCACGAGTAAATGTGGGTTTAATTATGAAATCTTGGGGCCTTAAATTTCTGCCAGATTTAGAGATAACCATTTTAACCTTTCTACAGAGATGTAACTAGGCAACCAATATAGCATTTGGTCTCCGCACAGCACCCGAAGTGTGTAGCCATTGCATCTTTTTCTTTTTAGAAATACTATTTAAATCTCTTCTCTAGCTTTGGCATATGCTGCCATGCAACCTTTATTTTCTTTGAAAATATCATGCACATCCCCAACCTGGGACTCGATGTGGTTCCTAGAAGCCCAGTGTCCCTCTCTAGACAGCCTGTGAACAGTGGCAGTAATGTTGTTGACGGTGGCCACACACACACACTGTGTTTATAATTGAGGTTAAGGTGGTAGGATCACTTAAAAAAACTGTAACAATATTTCAAAAATACTTTTATTATTCCCTTGACAATTTTATATACTGTAGCTTGATCACAACACCCCCATTTCTCCCCTTAGCTTCCCCCAGATCTACTCCATCTGCCTATGCCCTCAGATTCATGCCTTCTTTTTCTTCTTCTTTTTGAAGTAACCTATTGACTCTGATTAGTGCTGTCAATATATTCCTAAGTGTGGGGCCACCGACTGGAGAGTGGTCAGTGTGTCTACCAGGAGCCGCCCCCTGAAGACTGATGCTCTCTCAGTGGCCACCCAGTTTAGTTATGGTGGAGTCTTGTTAGTCCCCTTTCCCATGACTGGCTTCATCTTCGCAGGTCAAACACGACAGTAATAGGTGCTGTGACTTCATGGGTGCAGCGGTCCCGTCATGCCTGGAAGACTCTATTTTCTTCAGTCCTCTCCTACCTCTGGCTCTTACAATCTTCTTGCCTCCTCTCCTATTTTGGTCTCTGAGCCTCAGGGAAGGGCTGTGATATGGATGTCTCAGTTATGGTGGACTTCACTGACACTTGTTCTCCAAGCTTCGATCAATCAATTTGTATGTTAACCATTGTCCACTACACAAACTTCTGTGATGAGGTCTGAGAGCTGTACCAATCTGTAAGGAGAGAGATGCAAACTTAGAGAGCTATTTGCTACTCTGTTTTGTAGAATAATAGCAAAAGTTTCACCCCTGAGGCCTGTAAGCTTCACAACTGTAGGGTCTTGGCCAGACTTATAATACCAGGCATGTGTTTCCTCCTGAGCAAGACTTAAAACCAATCAGAAAGTGGCAGGTTACTCTTATAACATTTGTGTCACTATTGTGCCCACGGGCAGTTGCCACACTGGTGGTCATTATTGTAGTTCCCAGGGTTCCCAGTTGATGACTCCCTCCCTCAGGCAGCCTTCATAGCACCTTCCAGAACTATGAAAGCTCAACATCAGGTCAGTATCAACTTGGTTTTTTCATGCCCTGTGACCAATAGGGAGGAGTAGACATCACTTTTAATGGGGGAATGTGTAAAAGTTAAACCTCTGCCCTCAGTAGAAAGAAGTGAGCATTTTCTACAGCATAATTAATGAAAATAATATGTATCATAGACAACAAAACTGGGGTTTATTCTAATGAACGTGGTTTTACTGTGTATGTGGTGACTAGAAATATCAAGTTTGGTTGATATTAATAAGCAAGAACTTATTGGAGACATTTTATATCTCAAACACTAGGTAGGTGCTGTGTTCCTTTTTGGTTATAATCATGAATTGAGATTTGTAATTAGCATATTATTAATAAAACTAAAGTATTAGAGACGGATGCGAATGAAAAGTAAAGGAGTTTCCTGCCTTGGTTTCTAGCTTCATTGTCAGAGGCGACTGAAGTGAACAGTTTCTGGTATGTGTTGGAGAGACTGTCCCTGTCCCAGTTACTCTGCAGAGACAAGGTGGGCGTGTTACGTAGTACACAGCCATCTGTCCCTCAGCTCCTCTTCTAAGCTAAGTCTTTTCACTTTGAAATGCTGTTTGATTCTTCTTTTTCAAGTGTCCCTTTTAAAACGGCCAGGGCCAGAGGGCTGAGGGCATGGAGGACAGCGGAGGAGTTGGTATAAGCAACAGCCAAGGAGCAGTCTTCAGTGCTCTCTGTAATCTTCATATCGCCTGTAGTGCACCATGTCCCTGCATCCTTTGGGTGACCTGTGACACAGCAACTGCTTAGTTTACAGAAGAGGAAACTGTGGCTCCCGGAGTTAGACAATTTGCCCATGGTCACCAGGTCACATAGCCGAGCACTGGAGACAGGATCAGGATTGACAGTTTCAGCCTGTCCTGGTCAGTATCTTATTGCTGGGAGGAGACGCCATGACCAGGGCAACTCTTATAAAGGAAAACATTCGACTGGGTCTTGCTTATGCTTCATAGGTTTGGTTTGTTATCATTGGGGCGGGGACATGGTGGCGTGCAGGCAGACGTGGAGCTTAAGAAGGAGCTGAGAGTCCTACATTTGGGTTCTCAGAGGACAGGAAGAGACAGAGTCTCTGGACCTGGCTTGAGCTTCTCCTGTGACACACTTCCTCCAAGGGGGCCATAGCTCCTAATGCCATTCCCTAAGCAGTCACATACACGGTCCTGTGGGAGCCATTCTTATTCAGACTACCACGCAGCCTTGAACCAGAGCACACCGACGACCACGAAGGTGAGGTTAACAACACTTCCATGGTTCCTGAAGTGACCGACTCATTCTGATTCTGCCACTGACAAGTTATTTAGGGTAGTGCAAGCTGGGGGAGCCAGCTCTCTCCTTTCAGTTTCCCCAGTGGCTGTTCTGTCCCCACTTTATTTCTTAAGGGAGCTCTGGGTGCAAGATGAGGTCTCAAGCCAAACTGATAAAGCCATACTTTTTCATCCCAAGACCACAAGGATTAGTTTAGAGAACTGGCATGCGACCCACAGGGGCCAGAGAGTTCTTTAGGTCATCCAAAAGATGAGCAGGGAAAGGCCCCATCTTTTCCGCTCTCGAAGCAGTAGGAGTTGTGCCTGGCTACGTTCGGTCTATTCAGAAGATGGAAGCCCAGTGCGCAGTGGGGAGGGGGCACAGAAAGCCAGGGAGCAAGGGAGGAGAGAAAATGGAAAGAACGGAAGAGTAGAGAGACAATGCAGGTTGAAAGAATGCGCTCCAGCATGCTGGAAACAGCTGGGCTCCAGGATCCAGCTGTGCGAGCCAGCACATTCCCACCTTTTTCCTCACTTAATTCAAGCTGTTATTAAAGGAGCTCTGACCGACACCTTCCTGTTCTCTCTCCTGCAAGCTGGGGTTATGGTAGCTCTGGCTGCATCTTAGCTATTGCAAGCAACAACTGAGATACCAAACAGGGAAGCACGTTGTAAGCTGTAAGCAGTGACACAGATACAGGACGGCACTGTTGTTAATGTTACGTTGAACTAGAAGTTGAAAGACTGAAACTACCACTCATTTGGAAAACAAGAAATGAGAGCTTGTGAGCCATCTGCTCTGAAGGAAGCTGCCCAGTTCCCTAGTTTTTCTTCTCGTACCTACTTTCAGAGTCCTTCAAGCTCCACTTGGTGCCCACGATGAGTGCAAGGATAGACCTGAGTTGATCCCCTGGACCTCTCTCCTCTCTTCTGTTACCCTTGCCATGCACCATCACGTTGACGCTCCAACAGTTCAGTCTGTCATCCGAAGAGCTTTGCCAGTTCATGCTAAATAACATTTTGGCCTTATTAAAGAAAAATCATGAAAGAAAATAAAGCTTCAGGCAGCCATTCTCATCTTATCTCTGTTTAGATTGTGTAGGTCATTCTGGGAATGGGAAGTTGGCTGTTTCTGGATTTAGATAGACTCAGAATTCACCTTTTTGAAAGAGAGTATCTTGCTAGTAGCTGGAAATCTTGAGATTATAATTTATTCACGATGCAGACTCATATTTCAGCTTTATAGTGTCTCTCACTATATATGGCAGCACCTCCCAATGAGAGAACACAGATGGAGCTCCGCAGAACCTTAGCTTTGCAGTGTTCATTGTATTACACATTCATTTCTTTTATGTTTGAGAATTAGAGCTTCCCCCGGAGTCATTTAAGGCCTCAGTCTGGTAGGAAACTGCTTACAAAAAGGTTGAAGCCAGTGTGGAAACACGGTTTACAAATGTGAAAGGTCCCTGACCCATCAACCTCAAGACGCTGTGCGTGTCTCACATTGGGAGAGCTGGAACACACGTCCGTCTCCTCCACTGCCATCAGAAGTCTCGGGAGAGCTGGAACACACGTCCGTCTCCTCCACTGCCATCAGAAGTCTCGGGAGAGCTGGAACACACGTCCGTCTCCTCCACTGCCATCAGAAGTCTCGGGAGAGCTGGAACACACGTCCGTCTCCTCCACTGCCATCAGAAGTCTCGGGAGAGCTGGAACACACGTCCGTCTCCTCCACTGCCATCAGAAGTCTCGGGAGAGCTGGAACACACGTCCGTCTCCTCCACTGCCATCAGAAGTCTCGGGAGAGCTGGAACACACGTCCGTCTCCTCCACTGCCATCAGAAGTCTCGGGAGAGCTGGAACACACGTCCGTCTCCTCCACTGCCATCAGAAGTCTCGGGAGAGCTGGAACACACGTCCGTCTCCTCCACTGCAATCAGAAGTCTCTAAGGATGTGCCATCAGACAGCCACCAGTGAATATGGGCAGAAGCTGAAGCTGTGCTGGTGGACCCCCTCCCCCAGACTTCACCTGTGTGCTGGTATTGGCATTATGAAGCCAGGGGTTTCATGTAAACTGGGGACTTTGACTAAGGTTCTGTCTTCACACTGCAGAATTGGAAACAGCTGGGACCCTCAAACTGGTTCATCTCAGCAGAGCTTAACCCAGGCAGTGATTTTCAAGGGCCTGGGTGGAGTCTAGGGACAGCGAAAGGGAATGTGTGCTTGTCTTTGTCACCCTTTTCCCTGAAGCAGTGACAGACATGAGGAGAGGACCTTCAAAGTAGAGTTGAAGCCACCAGGAAAGGGGTCTGGCCATATGATGATCCTGTAGACAGACGTCTCAGATAACAAGGAGTCTGAACTGATTCTCCCTCTGCCCTCTAACCTTCTCACCATCCCCACTGGCCAAGCCCACTGGCAGGCAAAGAGCCAGGCCACCTGCCATGAAGTCCATGCAGTTTAGTTTCCTGGGGCACAGAGCCAGGAGGCCAACAAATGGAAGCTATCCAGCCTGGTATGCCTAGGAAAGTCTAGCATGAAACAGTCGGCCACACTTCTCCCTGATGTAACCCTCCCACCCAAGAAAATAATGTTTTAGTAAATGTTCTTGTATCCATTAGCTTAATTTAATCAAGGCCGTAGCCCATGTCCAAATGGACCCAAATACAACGGTAGCATTTGAACAGAGTTGTTCAGTGAATGATGACTTGGAGGTCACAGGATCACGACACTACCCTCATCCTTGTCAACGAACAGTTTGAGTTTACAGCATAAAATAGCCCACAGTCAGGGACTTCCCACAGTTAAAGCAACGATTGTCATCCCGAAGCTATAGGACCGAGGGACCAGGTATTTGTTTGCTCTTGTTTTTTAATATCTGTGGTGATAGCTTGCTTGCACAAAGTCTGTCTGAAGATCAGAGAATGGAGCTTGCCACTAGCTGACCATCTGTACAGACCTCCAGACCTCTATTTTCACTACTTTGCCTAAGGAACCACGATTTCTTACTTTGATCAATCTAGATGAACTCCTTTGAACCAATGGGAATGAGTAAATCCACTGAGCTGAATGTACCTTCATAATTAGCCAAGGCACTGGGAAATAACAGTCAAAGGAAAACAAATGTGCAGGTCTACTCTGCACTGTAAACCTCTTCTGTGGACCAGAAAATTCCCTGACCTGGTAAATTCAGGTGGGCAGAGTTGGGTATGGAAGAGCAGCAACGGAAGTTGTGGGGTAGAGAAAAGGAACTCGGGTGTCAGGTGTGGGTAAGAGATCTCAACGTGGTAACGCCCGTGAGCTTGGCGGCTTACTCAACTCCACCTCAGATTCTCCTTGTGGGCCTATAGCAATGATTTGGTGTGCTTCAAAATTAATTGACATTATATGTGCCAAATGAAGGCATTGATTTCCATCCAGTAATCATGAAATATTTGGGAGATATGTGTTCATACTGAAACACCTTGGCTAAAGAATAACTGACAACTGAAATAATGCATGCATTTAATGTTTGTAATGTGACAGTGGGTCCAGGCATGCAGTAATTCCTGTAACACCATCACGTAGGAGACTGAGAGGGGAGAGTCACAAATTAGAACTGAGCCTGGATTATGTAGCAAGACCCTGTCTCAAAAACAAAGCTAAACAGAAAACTTCCAATTAGATTTGCCCATAGACTGTTTGTAAAATCTATACTTCTTTTGTTTATTGGTAGGTAACTGATATACAATTAATGGCACATTTAAAGGGTCTGACTTGATTAGTGTAAGCAGCATGAAACCATAGCCACAATCAAGGTAATGATGGTATCCACCCGCAAGTTGCTCTGCCACAGTGATAAACCAGACCCCTCCCCATTCCAGCATAGCCACACTGAAAAGTGGGCATACCGTCCCGTCACCTGTTCATTCTTCTTAAGGCTGAACTGTTTGTACTAAAGTTAATGTTATTTGCCTCTTGGTGAATATTATTCAGTTAGGTTTCAGGTCCTTTTCCCATATTCTTTCTCATTAATAACATAACTTGTTCTTTTTAGAATCCCATGTTATTAGAGCTGACAGCTCCATTATCATACTTTTGAAGCAACACAGTAAACAAACGCTGGGTACAAATGCAGACAGAGAGGTAATTGCATTTACTAATGTCTGGTTTTGTTTGCGTTCAGAGCTGGAGCCTGCCTCCTTCAGCCTCCTAAGCTTACTAAAAAACAAGCAAGATGGCGAGAAGAACCTAGTGGCCACCAGCTGATGAGTGCCTAACAAAAACCGTGGTCTGGATGATTCGTCTGTAGGAAGGAGGGATGTCGTGATGCGTAGTCCAGCATGGACGGTGCTAAGTGGCAGAGACCACCCACTGTGGTTTTATTCATTGACATGTCTGAAAGAGGACAATCCGCAGAGTACGCTGGTGTGTTGAGAGCTGGTGGGAGGCAGGAGAAGATGAATCTGACTCGCTTTTGCTGTGATGAAAGTGTCCAGGAATGTAATATTGATGATGCATATGCAACTGCGTGGGGGTGTGTGGAGGTGTGTGCGTCTGTGTGGCTCCTCTTGTAGAAGCCAGAGATCAATGATGGGTGTCGTTCCCTATTGCTACCCACCTTATTTTCTGGGATAGGTTTTCTTACCAAACCTGGAACGTACTGATTAGGCAAGAAGAGCTTGTCAGTGAGTCCCCGGCACTAGGGTTACAGGTACAAGCCACCATGCCTGGTTTTTTTTTTTGTTTTGTTTTGTTTTGTTTTTTTTTGTTTTTTTTTGTTTTTTTTTCCACAGATGCTGGGGATCCAAACTCAGGTCTTTTGCTTTTGTGGCAAACAGTTTACTGAGTCATTTCCTCAGCCTGAAATAAATGTGTGTGTGTGTGTGTGTGTGTGTGTGTGTTCTGAGAAACTTTGCTAGGGAAAAAGCATCCAGGAACAGCAAGTGATTTAATTCTTTCTTCTCATTGCTTGTGCTGCTTCCATTCCCAGGTCTGGAGCACAGTGCAGAAGATTCCAGCAGTAGATAGTAGAAATGTGTCACCCACAGATAAATGACATTCACTGACAAAGGACTTGTGGCCATTTTGCCTTTTGTTTGTCTGTTTGTTTTGTTTAAAAAAGCACCTAGCTTCACTGTGTTAACTAGGTAGGGGATGTCCTGTGCGCAGGTGTCTTAGCTCCGATGGCTGGTTTGTTGAATGCCTGGCAGCTGTGGAATGGTGCAGGCGGGCTGGAAGTTAGGATAGTCCACATAACCCTCAGAAAGGCAAGGAGCCAGATCAGGAAACAGAGTGACTCAGGGATGCAGCGATTCGGTCAGGGGCAGCTTGGGTTTCAGGCAGTGGTGCAGGTCAACTTAGAACAGACTTTCTTCCTTTCTAATTCTCCTCCTTCATCTGGCAATGCATTACCTCCTTTTAAAACCCCTGTGATGCAGGACGACCACTGACCATAGCAGTCACCGCAAATAGAGCCCGCCTCGTCTAATTCAGTGAACCTGTGTTTCCTGGGCTCAGGTTTCTCCCTTGAGAAAATCTTACTAGCTGAGGTTTGAGTTTTGATGCCACGTACTTTAAACCTGAAGGTGAAGGTACTGCCAACCTAAGATGAACACAAAACCAGCGTGACTCTACTCAGGAATGCTGCCTTTGCTTTCTGCTGTAATTTGACAAGTTTTGGTTTTTTCCAAGGTGACTTGAAAACTTTTAAAGTGATGTGTGCATTTAGCTTCTGTTTTCTGTTGTTCTCTAACTGGCATACTGCAAAACAATACTGCATAACCTTCCGTTTTACCTTGGCACCGGAGGCTGAGGTGCCCAGCATGTGTCTCTGGGTCATGTCCTACTAATTCGTGCAGTGGATGTCACACAAAGTGCTAGAAGGTGCCAGGGGTGTCCACAGCGAGAGCACAGGTGTGGCTTGAGCAGACAGATATGAAAACAGATGTCCTAGGATTTGCATCCTCTTGAAATCTGGGGTGGCTGAGAGTATTTTCATATGTTTCAGTCCATCTTTTGCATTTTCTCTCTTGTGAGCTCTCATTTCTCATCCTTTGCCTGTGTTTCTACAAGGCTGCTTAGCTCCTCCCTCAATTTGCATAGGGTTTTAGTTGGGTAATGATAAGGCTTTGCTCCGTTTAATACAGTTACCTATCCCTGACTGCCATTGCTCTTTAGTTTGGTTGTAATGGTTTTGTTTTTGTTTTCGTCTTTAGTCACACGTCTACCTTGTGTGACTTCTTCATTTCTTGCCTTGCATAGGGACATTTCCCTTACTGAGGGTAGTTAGCATAAATAGATTTCTTATTTCTCTTCTGATATTTAAAAATATATTTTCATATGCATTTATTATGGAATATATTGCTGTGGTTTGCTGGGGATCCTGGGAGCTGCCCATGAGTAGGAATGCCCTTGCTTTCGGTCCGCCATCAGCCACAGTTTTGCTAAAAAAAAAAAATCTGAATAAAGGAGATGAATTATTATATTTAAATGTAAATGCTCCTTGAAGCAGAGCCTTATCTGCTGGACAGGGGCTCATTTTCCTGAGAAACCCACGGGATGCACGCTGCTGTCAGATAAGGGCTGTCATTTGTTGAAGGAATTTTGTTATCTGTGCAAATCCATCTATGGTTGATGGATGTATGCTCATTTCTAAAGACTAGAATTTATAAGTGGAATGTGGTTACTTCTGAGACACTAATGGCCTTGGCAATATAGCTGGCATCCTCGAGGCTTTGAAAACACCAGCAGAAATGCCTCAAAGCAACATAAGCTCAGCCTCCGAGGCCCAAGTTCAAGAGAAATTTTCTGAGGTATCCACTTCATTTTTAAAAGTCACGACTCCAAAGAGCAAATCTACAGGAGAATAGGAAAAAAAAAAGAACAATGAACTTTAAAGTGATCTGGTTCAACAACAGTAAAGTCTCAATCAGAAAAAGCAGCAGCAACAAAAGCTGGCAACCTGAGTAATAGTCTACATGAGAAAAAAGCGATGAACTCCACGAAACCAAAGCTGAGTTGTGGAAAATTGCAATGTCACAATTGAGGGTGTTTCTGAAAATAGCTAAAAAGGTGGAAGACAAAAGGAATTGCATGGTTATGTGGAGAGCTAACTAGACTATCCTTAATTAGCTAAGCATGTTTATTAATTATAGAATCAAATAAGAAGCTAGATGGCTTAAATAAGCTTTGAAAAATAATTCCAGATCAAGTTGACCCATTTCTAGAATGATACATAGTGTATTTCTTCAAAAATATATGGTTTCTTAACTTTAAATACTTAAGTTAATAAAATAGATAATTTTTTAAAAGCCAACAATTCGATATAGGAAGTCTTCCTAGAATTCATTAAAGCTGTGGCATATGTGTGTAAATTAGGATTCCGAAAAGATGTGGAGGCTGAACTGGTAACATTTCAAACTGCAATGTGGAAGTTACCCTGAAATTTCTGCAGAGTAAGGCCAGATGTCATCCTAAATACTGGCTTCCAATGCAGCCATTATTAAGACCATGAGCTCCCCAAAGCATTGAATAACATCTGCAACTGTATTTATAGGGAAAAAAATCCAGGCAAGATGTTCGTTCATATGGGACAACTCAAGAAGGATTTCCACATATCCCACTATTCCTAAATAGTTATTGACTTACGCCCGGGTTCCACACAGCAACTGCTCTACACTATGGCCTCTGGCCAGATCCTCCTCTCAGGAACATTAAGCAGGGTCTGATCAGAGCCCTCCAACAGAACAGCCCAGACCTGCCAGGGGAGAAGGATGTTCTCATGGGCTTCCTCATCCTCATTTAACAGAAAAACAAAAACAAAAAAAGGTGAAAGACACAAAACACATGAAACAAAGCTTAAAGAGATTTTCCATTAAAAAGAGAGAGAGACAGTGTCTTTCACTGGGTTTCTGCTGGAACCCAGTGAAAGAAACAAAACAGCCACAAAGGATCAGGGGAAGTTCTTTGTCTGAATTAAAAATAACTAAAAGTGGTAAGATGTGAGTTGACTGCAAAATGTTTCATTCATTGCAGAAGCCCCAGCTCTGCAAGTCTGCAACCTTGCTAAAGAGGCCTCTCTCTGCTGCCCCTTGCTAAAGAGGCCTCTCTCTGCTGCCCCTTGCTAAAGAGGCCTCTCTCTGCTGCCCCTTGCTAGGCCCAAGTCACCAACTCTGCTGTCTTTGCAGCCAACACATCACTTGCCATTGTCAGCTCCCCTCTACATGCTCCGGCTGCAAACCCAGAGGAGCTGGTAGGGAAAACAGATAGGGTGAGAAGCAGGCCATTGATTCCTACGGACAGGGGTATGAAGGAAATGGGGAAGGGGGGGACAGAGGGGGGGCTGACAGTTCTTTGAGCTGTCTTCAAACATACCTCTACTGTGCAAGAGACCTTCAAGAACTCACTGGCTGCCAACGAATGAGACCTGTCCTTTGAATGCCACGCCTGTTTCTGCACACACTTCCGGTCCTGTGCCCTCTGTGACAAGAGTGAATTTGCAACAGGGATTGTTTAGAGCAAGTGGCCTGCCCAATCCACTGCAGTCCTTCAGCTCTTGCCTGGCATGTCACAGACTCTGGACAGCCCCTCTGTTGGGGCTTAAATTAATTATCTTGATTTAAGAAAATGTTTAGGTGTATTTATTTTATGTTTGAGTGTTTTTGCTTACGCATGTGCTTACGTACCATGTGCAGGCCTGGTGCTCTCAGAAGTCTGATTAGAGTGTTGCATCCCCTAGAGCAGGAGTTATGGTCATTTGTGAGATTTCTTATGTTTGCTGGGAATAGAACCTGGGTCCTTTGCAAGAACAAGTGCTCTTAACCTCTGAGCCATTGCTCCAGTCCCAATTATCTTGTTTTAGTTGCCTATGAAAAGTAATTTTCCCTCAAACACAAAAAGCCATAAAAATGAATCCTCCTTTTGAACATATTAAAAATTTTAGTAAGAGCATATATACGCCAAATTATATAATGCATAGTACATCAAACAAAAACCAACTGTATCTACAATCCGTCTGTCATGGCCAAACAGCTGTAAGGGTAGAAGTGTATTGCTTGCAAATGTTCTATTCCTCCTTCCTGTCTCCATCTGAATAACTGTTAATTATGTAGAGAAGGAAAAGAGTGGACAGTGTTTGAGAAAGAGACAAGAACGAGTAACGGCTCTTTGGGGCACCTGCCGTCCCCCAGGTGATTTCATCAATTTCTTCAGCAGGCCTGAGCGGGAGATGTTGCAGCTGTTTCCAGGAGCAGCTCATCTTGCTTCCAGACTTGTAGCCACTGAACCTATTTTTGTCTTCCTATACCATGGCCAAGTTAATGAATATGAACCAAGTTAACAGTTGCAGCTGAAATACTGATAGGAAGGACACTTTCTCAATGATAACAAAGTGGCTTTAAGACTGGTTGACAAGAATTAGTTTCTCAAGCAGTCCATGGAAGTCAAGGAAGAGTAACCCCATTAGTTACTAGAGTACATTTTAATATGTCACAATTCAAAATGGCATGACATAGCTAGAGTTACACATAGGAACATAGATTATCACACAAAACAGAGCTCAAGAACAAACCTTCACACTCTTAGGATTTAATATACAATGTTGCGTTTGTAGTTGGCTGGGAAAGTAATCTGTTGTTTCCTTAAATCATTGTTTCATTAAGATTTTGTCTGCATTTGAAAAAAATTAATGAGCCCTGCTCCATGCTGGCCAGTAAACGTTTTGTGTAGAATGTGTTTGTTTGTGGGAGTGCCATGTATGTGTAACTGCATGCATCATGTGTGTGCATACATTCATGAGGGGATTGCATGTGTGCGCTTCTGTTGGGACATCCTTTCTGCAATCCTTCTTTCCCAGGATATCAGCCACTCGTCTCCTCAGGTTTGGTTTCTGTACAGACCTGGCTCCTTTGGCATTTAATATTGGGACCCCTGCTTTACAGTCAGTGAATCTTAAAATTCAGCTTGTAGCCGAACCGATCAAGCCCTGTTGCTAGGTCCCTTGTGAGAGACTGTGCTCCAGCGGGTCTGGATAGAGCCAGGGGCTTTGCAGCAGGCTCTGATGCAGTGTCCTTGCTCACTAAGGTGAATATATTAATGGAGAATGAGCACTTAGAAGCCTTTTATATTACTTGGAAAAGCTTCTGTTTCATAGAGTAATTTGGACTCTTTAGAGCTAATTTTTTAAAAAGTGAGTACATTTTCAATGAAGTTTTGTTTCTTTTTTCTAGTTATATATTGCAATTATTGGATTTTTATAATAGCACCAGACTGCACAGCACTGGAAATTAAACACAGACAAATAGGGGCTGGAGAGATGGCTCAGCAGTTCAGAATGTTTCTGCTCTTACAGAGACCTGGGATTCAGGTCCCAGAACCCACATCAGCACCCACAGGAGATAGGATGCCCCTTGTAGGCACTTGTACACAACTGTACACACACACACACACACACACACACACACACACACACACTCACAAATAAGATCTGTTTGTTTTAAAATGGACAAATAAGCCATATCCTCACTGTGGATCATTCACTATGCCTTCTCTTAGAAGAGTCACATCATCTGGGGCAGACCACAGCCTATAAGCCCATATATACATGAGCTCTTATATATATATTAGTAAAACTAGAGATATTTCAGTACCACACAGACAGCTGCCATCAGGTCCCACGAGGCACCAGAACATAAGACCACATGACGCTGCTGATTTATGTGTTTACCACGAAAAACTAAACCAGTGTTTTGAGAGTCAGCTCTCTCTTTCCACCAGTGGCCCATGGGTCGAAATCAGGTCACGAATGCTACACGGAACGTAACAGGAACAGGGCGAAGGTTTAGCTAGCACATTAGAACGTAACAGGAACAGGGCGAAGGTTTAGCTAATACATTAGAGGACAAGTTGATACGAAGCCTGAAGCACACACACTCTGAAGAACAAAGACGAATGCTGAAGTGTGGTCACCACATGATGTAAAAACCAGCTACTGGGCGTCCCCCAGGGTAGGGAGAAAAGACCTTTTGGGTAGTTTCCTCATTCAGATAATTTGCACCTCTGCCAGGCAAAACTAACTGACAATTTACCAATCTATAATTAGATTTCTAACTTTTTGGAGTTATGGCTCTAATACATATTAAATCAAAAAGTAGCTAGTAGTGTCTGATGAGCTTACATAGTTATCTTTCTGTTCCTATTCCTATAATTCACGGTCTTAAAAGCTTTACTCACAGAGAGAGATCCTTCCCTTTGTTTTCTGCAAGAAGATATTGATGAGTCTGGGGGCAGAACAGAGAGAACGTCTATCTTTCCAATGTCCAGGATTCTAAAATGACAGCCATGACCTTAAAGCGCTCTGAGAGCCTGCACGATGGCCCAGTGGGTAAAGGCACTTGCTTCCAAGCCTGATGATCTGAGTTCAGTTCCCAAGACCCACATGGGGGAAGGAGAGAGCCAACCTTCATGAGTTGTCCTCTGACCCTCCTCCTGTGCAGTGTGGCACGTATATCCCCATACATATAAAACAAACACACACACATACACACCTAAATTAATAATATAATATTTTTGAAAGCTGTTTTAAAAAGCCTTGGTATCTACTTCTAATTGCCAGAAAGAGTAGCACCATTTTCATGACTGAACAAGAATAGGGGGGTAATTGTGCTCACTGGCATTTAGATGCTCTCCTGTGTGACTCTGGGATTTGTTTATGTGGGTTAGATAGTCAGTGCATACAAAGCTCAAATGGAGAACTTGAACTCCCCCACATTCTCACATCCTGCTATGTTAACTCTCTCCACTGCTTGAAAATACGTAGGACCTGCTATCTAAGCCTGATAGACCCCAGGATTGACTTTTCTGAATTACTGTTTAATTAAAGCATTTGTTTGGGGGTACCCAGAGCCCCTAAATACACCAGGGGAGCTCCTGTGTTGATAAACTGAAATGAGCTCTTACCAGCTGCTAAAAAGGATTTATCTCTTCACTAAGATGGAAAGTACCTACCGACATGGTCCACTGGTGGCCGGGAGGTGGTAATGGACTTGGAAAGATGTCCAGACTGATGTGAATTACAGCAGCCACTCAGTGCCCAAGGCAACACTGGAGGTGAATCAGTTACCTGGATCTGCCTAGGAGCCACGAGGGGAGAACGGGCAGTGGGCCAGGTGGCCCCGTGCTGCTGTGTTGCAGGGTCAGAAGAGGACCCGGTGGAGCAAAGGCCTGCTGGGAGGCTCCGGCATCCAGATGTGCACTGTCCTGGTAGCTCTGTGATATACACTGATGCAACAGACACTAGCATTTCAAGGCTGTCATTATAAAACAAAGTCTCTGATGTCATTCTTATGTGGTCTGGCCAGGACGTCACTTAGCTAGACAACTACAGCATCAGTGATGATTGCTCCAGAAATTTGGTTTTTTGTTTGTTTGACAGCAGTTTGTGAAAACCCAGCAAAGACTTGAAAAGAGCTATAGTATGTTGGCAAATCATTTACTCTGCAGTTCATCGTGTGTGTGTGTGTGTGTGTGTGTGTGTGTGTGTGTGTGTGTGTGTGTGTGTATGTAATGGTGTAGCTGACTTAGTCAATGAAAGAAGTGTTACATATCTTTTAGGTAAATGTTTTAGGTTTATCACATTACACATTAACATTTTATCTGGCCATTTTAAAATATTTTTATTTTGGATATGGCTTTTCTTACTATAAAAATTGAAATTATTAGCCGGGCATTGGTGGCGCACGCCTTTAATCCCAGCACTTGGGAGGCAGAGGCAGGCGGATCTCTGTGAGTTCGAGGCCAGCCTGGTCTACAAAGTGAGTTCCAGGACAGCCTCCAAAGCCACAGAGAAACCCTGTCTCGAAAAACCAAAAAAAAAAAAAAAAAAGAAATTATTTTAGCCAAACCATTGAAACTAAAAAAAAAACGATATTGACTATATAAAAGATAGTCTTATGTCCAGAGAGGTGAGATGGCTCCAAGCCCAGGTACCTTAGGCTCAGCCTCCAGAATCCGTGTGGTCGAAGGAAAGAACAGCTACCACAGGCTGTCCTCGTGTCTGCGTGTGCACACTCATGCTAACTCAATGAACGTGTTCTAAAGACGTGCACACACTCATGCTAACTCAATGAACGTGTTCTAAAGACGTGCACACACACATGCTAACTCAATGAACGTGTTCTAAAAAGACTCATTGTCTAAATTTACAGAAAGGGTTCATTCAGACTTAGAAGGATGGCAGCTGCGTCTAATACATGCACAGCTAAAATTGAATAGTAGTTTGTAAAGAAGCACTGGCAGGCATAGGAAAAGTTCCTGAGGGAAGGGACAGTGGCTGACCTGGGCCTGGCCTCCATGCCTACCTGGGAGTGGCTTTGGCTAAATGAGAAAATGAGTCAACACATGACCAGTAACTAGGTAAGTGCCAATTAAAGCAATAATGAAATATAATTTCATACCTATTAATTCGGTGAAATGAAAGAAATAAAATCCATGCTGAAGGACCTTCGGGAAAACACAATCCCATTGAGGGGACCCAGCCATGTGTTACCTCGGATGGCTCACTTTCTTCAGCCCCCTTTGAAGAATTGCCATCAGGAACCAATGATGAAGATATTGTTGTTTGTAGTAGAACTGTTAACACTGAAACAAGACACGAGCTGCACAGAGCCAGCTACTCCATGGAATGATATGCAGCCCTCTGAAATAATGGACTTGGATATAACCATGTCAGAACCAGCAAGCACAGTGTGGCTGGAGAGAGGGCTCAGTGGGTGAGGCACTTGTGCAAGTCTCAGGACCTAAACCTAGACTCCCAGCTCCCACATAAAAAGCCAGGCCTAGTGGCAAACACCTGTAATCCCAATACCAGGGATGCAGAAACAGGAGGATCCTTGGGGCTTGCTGGCCAGCCAATTTAGCCTTATTAATGAACTCCAACTTCAGTGTGAGACCCTGTCTCAAAAAATGAGGTGGGTGTGCTCATTAGTTTTTTGTCAACTTGATACAAATTAGGGTCTTCTGGGGGAGAAATCTTAACTGAGCAGATGCCTCCAGCTGTAATTCTGTGGGACATTTTCTTGATTACTGTAGGAAGGCCCAGCCTACTGTGGGTGGTGCCACCCCAGGCAGGTGACCCTGGATCATATAAAAAAGAAAACTGACAAGCATTGGGGATCAAGGCAGTAAGCAGTGATTTTTCACGGTCTTGGCTTCAGTTCCTGCCTCCAGACCCCTGCCCTGCTTGAGTTCCTGCCCTGACTTCCTTTCATGATGGACTGAAGCTATCAGATGGCATAAACCCTTTCCTCCCCAAGATGGTTTTGGTCAGTGTTTGGTCACAGCAACAGAAGCAAACGAGGACACAGAAGACACACAGGACAGCTCAGTGGGTAAAGGCACTTGCCAACCTTGAGGACCTGAGTTTGATCCCTGGGTCCTACATGGTCATGCTCTATGGAGAATCAAGATTTTCCGTCTTTTGGGAAGGTTTTCCGGTCACTTGTTCAGATCCCTTTTCTCTGACAGATTGTGATTTGAGAATCACGGATCTGTACCATAAATCCTGAGATGATGCCATCCTCTTTGGTGAACCTATGCAGCTCTTTTTCTTACGTCCCCACAAGGTTAGATAGTGATAACTGCTCTCAAGTCTGTGCTTTGAGAATAACCCAAGTAGGGACATAGTAGCTTCCATCCAAATCCTAATCAAAGAACTTATGCTGAGAAGAGACCACGCTGTCTCTTAGCTCTGGCCTCCCTGTGTCTTCTTAGTTGGCTTAGTGTGTGTCACTTAAATGTCTTGCTTTATGAGGAGGAGGTTGATTGGCTTGTACTCTGTGCTGTCTGAATTGATGGCCCTCTGCTTCTCTGCCTCTGAGTCATCCTCTTACCCAGGAACTAGAAAGAGTGGGTTCCCGTGGAGTTCTGAATGAGAATGGTCCCCATAGGCTGATGTATTGAATACTTGGTTCCTAACTGATGGAACTGTTTGGGAAGGAGTAGGAGGTGTGGCCTCATTGGAGGAGGTGTGTGACTGGGGGTGGACTTTGAAGTTTCAAAAGCCCATGCTGGTCCCAGTATCTTTTTCTTTGCCTAGTGGTTGTGTCTCAAGATGTGAGGTCTCAGCTACTGCTCTAGTGCCTGCCTGCCTGCTGTCACATTTCCTGCCATGACGGTCATGGCCTGTAATCCATGGGACTATAAGTCCCAAATAAATGCTTTCTCTGTGACTTTCCTTGATCATAGTTCTTATCATAGTAATGGAAAAGTAACTAAGACAGTTTCAAATAACTACTTACATTTTGCTGTGGTCCCAGCCCTTAAAAACCCTAGGCTTGCTTCTCAGACATTGGGGAGTCAGTAGTATTTTATTTGAAAGAGTTTTGTTTGTAGAAGTTTTAATTTTTCTTTGAGGCAGCTGTGGCTTTTGGTTTGGGGGAAGGTTTTGTGCTTTCTGGTTATTTCCCACATCAGTGAAATCTAAAGTCAACAACTTTACAATAACTAGTAGTTACTGTGGCTAAAACTGCAGTTCAGTTTCCATCCAGACACTTCTACCTGATTCAGCTGAACTGTTCCTGAATACAACTTGGGTGAAAAGGAAAACGTAGTATCCCATAGTGGCCCATGAATGCATTTGACTCTGACCTTTTGCAAAGTATACTTTTAGGGGTTATAGTATAAGTACATCCTTCCTCTTTTCCTTTTCCACCTCCAACTCCTTCCATGTTCCCTACCCTGCTGTCTTTCAAATTCATGGCCTTTTACTTGTTTTTTACACGTGTGTGCATTCCTAACTTTATAAATGCAGCCTGCTCAATCCATAATGTTACTTCTCAGTATGTTAACTCTTACCTTCTTATGCGTCAGTTAAAAACAAACATTCCTATGGAGCAGCTGGATGCCTTCACTTCTTCAGTTTCAATGCTGGGTAGGTTCATAAAGAATGGGATGGGTAGGTTCATAAAGAATGGGATCCAATATGCCACGGGGGTTAGATCTGCCATGCAACTGGGAAGGCTTTCCTTGGCAGGATGCCATTGCAACAGACACCCGAGACCAACATCAGTTCCCTTCATGGCTTGAAGCCAGCGAGTTCTGAGATGATTATTGCTGTCGTATTATGTCATGGAAATGGTTAGAATCCAGGCTTTCCAGATGAGGCAAGGGTTTCTGCTTCTTTCCCATCACTTGACTCTCAAGACCCTCCTTCTTGGCCTTCCTGTTTTGATATTACTCTTCTGTATTATTTTTTGACCTACTAGGAGTTAGGACATTATAGGCTATTTTCTGTTTCAGGCTCAATTATGTGTGAGTTTACTTGTCACTTACAACAGGTTCTCTAAATGTAAGTTACTGGCTAAGTCATTACTTGGTTTAATCAGTATCCTGCATTTTCCTGTCAGGGGATGGTTACATGGGGTAGGACTGCCTTTTCAGTCTTGCTGTAGGAGGATACTTAATCCACCTGTAATATCACCAGAACAGTAGCTCCCCAACATTTCAAATTGGAAATGTCTTCCTCTCTCCACACAACTTCTCAAATCTCAGTGTAATAACTGGCAGGGGGTGAGCTTTCGTGTGTGCACTTGTGTACGTGTGTGGAGGCCAGAAGCAGATAGCCGGTGTCTTTCTTAGTCACTGTCCCTCTGTCCCTGAGCCTGGAGCTGGCCAATTCAGCTAGACCAACTGGTCAGCAGGCCCCAGGGGCCCTCCTGTCGTGACCCCAGGAGCAGGCTCCTCCTTCCTTCCTTCCTCCCTCCTTCCCTTCCCTTCCTTCCTTCCTTCCTTCTTTCCCTCCTTCCTTCCTTCTTAAAATGTGGATACTGGGGATAGAACTGGGTGACAAGCACTTGCCTGGATGACCATCTCCCCAGCTGCTGGAGTTGAACTTTTAACATCTGTGGTTTGGGAAACTGTTGAAAAGTGTTAAGTGAATTTGCACTCAGGCTATCACACATCCATGAAAACAGAGCCTGTATGTACAGAATGTGTTTTGCTCACAGCCCCCGGGAGAATCCTTCACAGAGACTCGAGGCCCGCATTCCTAAGCCAGGCTGGAGGCACAGGTACAGCAGCTCCTGGGTTGTATGCCAGCTGGAAACTGCTGCCAGGTCTTGACCCCTGTGGAAGAGCCTGGCTCTCTGGCTCTCTGCTTCCGCTGCATGCTTCTCTGACCTCTCATTGATTCTAGAGGTTCTGATTCACACTCACCAGTCCCCATTGTTGGACAGTTGAGTTTCTCCCTCCACCTGTTTGAAAGCACAAGTTTTGTTTATACTTGTAACTTCACATGTGCTATAAGAATTTTCAGGGTAAATAATTTTCAGAGGGTGAGTTTTGGAGGGAACAGATACGTACTTTACAATGTTGCTAGATATTTCCGCGTTATCAGATAAAAAGCTCTGAACCCAGTTACATCTCGCCAGTAGTGACAAAAGGACCAGCAATATACAACTTCTGAAGTCAGCCTTACTTTGGTGCACCCTGCTGTGGCTTCAAGGAAGGCTTGGTGTACTTGGCAGAAGAACTCAGGAAAGGGAAGAGAAGGGAGAGCCGCAAACCCTGTGAGCACAAGGTTTCTGTGGAGTTGGCTGCTGGACTGCGGTACCCCCACCGAGGGCTGCACGACTTCCTGAGCCCTCCTCAGGCTTCTCGGCCTTGAGCACGGACACTGGAGCTGCTCACCCGGCTTCACTCTGAATGAGCCCACTCTGGTGGTGTCAGGCACGGCTCTGTCCACTGAAGCCAGAAGTGATGGGAAACGAAGGCAGTGGTTGACGCTGGCCAGGCTGCCTCCCTCTGCTCTTCCCAGCAGCCCGCCATCTTGAATATATCACACTACTGTGGCCAATGCCTCAGACTCAGGAGCCTGTAAACAACACACAGATCATCAGAGAAAAGGAATGAGAGCCAGAAAGTCACCAAGCAAGGAGACTGCTTCCCAGTTCTTGAAGAAACCAACTACGGCAATGAAATGCATTCACTCATTGGATTACAGGATGTGATGACAACAGCTTCCGTTCATCCACCCATTCACGGATTCAACTGCAGGAGAGTTCTACTGAGTGCCAGAAGTAGATGAGACCGTGAGTATGAGTGACAGCAGACATGGACATGGACCTTCCTTCCAGTGTGGAAGTCAAATAGTCACAGGTCGGTATCTGCAAACTCTGTCTGAGAAATGAGTAGTATCTCAGGAATCCCAGCAGGGCAAGTCTAAAGGAAGAGTTTGAGGCAGAAAGAAAGCTGGGAGGATTGCTCAAGTCACAAAGGCATGCAAAGGCCCTGAGGTCGGAAATAGCTGCGCTGTGAGAGAAGCCAGATACCTGGGGATGAGGTGGCCATACAGAACCCATGCTGGACGTGGTGTTTTCAGAAAAAACAGACTCAAGGAATGGGCCTATACAGGGAGGCTCAGGAGGGGACGGAAGTGGCGTTTGCCACTGGACCGGTAGGTGACACGTCAGCTAGATGTCTGTTAGTCCCGCACCTCCTGGTCCTCACAGTCTGCCTGGGATTTGTGTGAGCAGAGTGCCTCGTGCTGACCCTCGCTGCGTGCGGCAAGCACCCTCGCCAGGGCCTTGCTTTGAATTCACTTTGCCTTTCTGCCAGCTGGGAGCATTCCAACAAAAGTTCACGCTATGACTTGAATTCCAAGAGGCCCTGGAACATTCAAGAAGACTTAATCCATCTGCAGGTCACCCTCAGGTGTTCGCAGCTGTAATAAGCCCGTGGCTGCGGGCCTCTGCAGCAGCCCGTAATTGACACGATATGGGTAACATGGGATTTGCTGCCGTAGTGTCCAGAACAACCTGCTTTGCCTTTAGCTGAGATGCATCGCTACGATTCTTCAGTCTGGAACCATTGTTTAACAAAGGGCCGATCTCTAACACATCTGTCTGTCCAGCCGCTGGTTTACTCTTGGCGCTACTTTGGGGTGGGAATCGATGTGGCTGGGGCCTTGGGAACCGGGTCAGGGTCTGGTGGTGACGCTCAACCATCTGGTAGCTTAGGGCTGTAAATCAAAGATCACTCCATGAGGACTAGGGCTGGCTTTATAAAAACTGAGTGTATGTGTGTGCACGGGCCAGGTGAAGAAGGAACTTCTCATGGGGCGTGGCGGGTTGTGCTTATCCGTGTCCCGGAGATGAACATGGTATTCTCATGGGTAGGCTTGGGATGCCAAAAGAAATGAGTGGCCAGGAATGTGGTTCAGATCCAGAGTTCAAATCTAGACACTACCACTCTTTAACTGGGAAGTCTCAAGAGCTTAACGAATTTACCTGAGCCTCATCCCCCTCCTCTGTAGGATGGCCATACCGAGAGGTGTTCTTCACAGGTTCTGGGTTAGGCTTAACGCAGTGGAGCCACCGAAAGTCCATTATATTTAGAGGGTGTTTCCCCCTTAGGAAATGGAAAAGAAAGCCGATAACACACTCAGCACAATTGAATCCTCACAGGATCCTAGGAGGTGTGTGTTGTTACCACCACCCCATTTCCCAGATCACAAAACTGAGGCGCAGAGGCAGTACCACTTTCCACAAATCACATCTCTAGTAAGTGGAGTGGAGGCCTGGATTCCGAGCAGTAGGACTTAGTAGCTCTTAACTGCCCCGCTACTCTCCCCCCAGCCACAGAAAAGCTTTTGTTGTCACCAAGGACTAGGAGGAACCTAGGCAGGAATGTAAGAGGCAAACATGCGGAGAGAAATCAGCGAGCCACGTGTGTAGCTGGGGTGACAGCAGGTGCGTCTACTCCCTCTATCCCGCCACACCCCGAGGCAAACATGCAGAGAGAATAGCCCATCAGCGAGCCACGTGTGTAGCGGCCGCTCGGGTGGCAGCAGGTGCGTCTACCCCAGCAGGCGTTATCAGTGAGTGTGAGCCGCTGCCCCTTGCTGTTCCCCACCTTCCCCCCACCCCCAGGAGCGTGAAGAGTTAAAGCCAGCCAGGTAGCTAAGTCAGGAGGTGTCCAGTCCCTGTGCCCGGTGGGGCGAGAAGAAAGTGTTGTCACACCCTATTACCGGAGGCAGGATTGGAGGCCTCCCCACCCTTTGCCCTACCCACAATCCTTCATTCCAGTCAGCCACCTGACAAGGCTCCAGCACTCACTCCAGTGCGCTCCCTAGTCCTGACAACGCCCCAGCCCTCCTTGTTCATGCTTGGGTGGCAGGGGCTGTGGTGCTCTCTCTGCAGCTTCCCTGGCGTGTGGAGGCTGCCATGGTCTCTGTCGTCCTCGCCCTCTCTCCGCCTCCCTCCCTCCCTCCCTCCCTCCCTCCCTCCCTCCCTCCCTCCCTCCCTCCCTCTCTCTCTCTCTCTCTCTCTCTCTCTCTCTCTCTCTCTCTCTCTCTCTCTCTCTCTCTCTCGGTGCCTGGTGCCACTTGCAGGGCAGAAAGAAGCTCTCCTCCTGGCCTCCTGGTTGTGTCCTGTCTGCTTTCATTACTCCTGGGCTCCTTCAGAGCATCTGAAGTTCCTCAGGGGTGAGATTCCCCAAACAGAACTGCATGATTGATCCAATCTGACTTGCCAGAGCCAGAGCGTCCATCTGGACTCCCCAACCTAGATTTTCTTTCTCCCGAGCTATCCGTGAGTCTAATAAGGGGCCAGAGGCCCGCCCAAGGGAGCAGGATCCGCGGGCAGCTTCACGAACGTGTTCCTTCAGGAGTATGCGGCCGTGCACCCAGGGTTCCTGCAGCCACAGGGAGGTTCATGGGTTCTGTTTCCTTGTTTGCCTCCCTGACACCCTTCGGTTCTTTAACGCAGGATCTCAGAGAACCCAGGCGGGCGGATGTCAAACTTGCCTCGTGGCTGAGGGTGCACTTCCCCATCTTTCTGACTCTGCCTCCTCAGCAGAGGGTTACAGGCGCGCACCACTTCGCCTTCGCCGGCCTGCTTTGTTTATATTTTTAATTTACTTTTTTTTTTTTTTTTTTGGTTTTTCGAGACATGGTTTCTCTGTGGCTTTGGAGGCTGTCCTGGAACTCGCTCTGTAGACCAGGCTGGCCTCGAACTCACAGAGATCCGCCTGCCTCTGCCTCCTGAGTGCTGGGATTAAAGGCGTGCGCCACCAACGCCCGGCTTTTAATTCACTTTTGCAGATGTTTCTTAGGTGTACTTAGGCTACAGTCAGCTTCTAACTTTGGAGAGTGCAGTAGTCCAGTTTGGGCTCGCGGGTATGTCTGTCTCCGTCTTCGTTTTCTCGTGGTGTTGGGAATGGGACCCTGGGCCTGACACAAACTAGGCAGGGTTCTGCCCACCGAGTTACAGCCCCACCCCTGCCACCAGTTTAACACAGTGGGAGGTGCCTGGGTAAGTGGGTGAGTCGGAGCAGGGCTGGGTGGGAGACACGGCCAGCTTCGGCCCCGCCCATCGAACCGCCATCTTCGGCCACACCCTCAGGGCCCTGACCGCCATCTTCGGCCACACCCCCAGGGCCCTGACCGCCATCTTCGGCCACACCCCCAGGGCCCTGACCGCCATCTTCGGCCACACCCCCAGGGCCCTGACCGCCATCTTCGGCCACACCCTCAGGGCCCTGACCGCCATCTTCGGCCACACCCCCAGGGCCCTGACCGCCATCTTCGGCCACACCCCCAGGGCCCTGACCGCCATCTTCGGCCACACCCTCAGGGCCCTGACCGCCATCTTCTGCCACACCCCCAGGGCCCTGACCGCCATCTTCGGCCACACCCCCAGGGCCCTGACCGCCATCTTCGGCCACACCCTCAGGGCCCTGACCGCCATCTTCCGCCACACCCCCAGGGCCCTGACCGCCATCTTCCGCCACACCCTCAGCCCTGCTCCTGCCTTCACCTCCCTCTCTGAATCCTCCCGAGGGACTCCAGGGTGCCTGGGGCACACGAGAGATCTGTCGTTTCTGCGCTTCGGCGTTATGTCCCAAGTAACAGCATCTGATGGCAGAGTGATGCCAGTGTTTCTGTCGTAGTTGTTGTTTCGAACCTACTTAAAGCTTTAAAGAGACCACAGGCGCGCGATAGTCCAGGTGCGGCTCTCTAATTCATTCATTCACTTGTACGTGAAATGCTAATTACCGCGGGCTGGGGAGGGCCGCAGCCGCCTTACTCCCGTGGGTGTGGGAACGGTCTTTGCCCCTGACGCGTGGGGGAGCGGCCCTCTCGCATCTCAGACGTGCAGAAAGGCTGCTGCGGCTGTGTCGCGTGAGATGAGCTGGCCCTGCCGCCCACGGCCTCGCATCGGTAACTCTGAGGGGAAGCCTGGTGACAGGGGAAACCTGGTGACGTATTGGGCCTCTCGCAGTTAGCGCGGGGCGGGGCGGAGCAGGACATGGGTTTGACCTTGCCCTGTGGCCAGTGGTCACTCACAGTGCCATCAGGGAGAGCCAAAGAGTGTGTCGCCTCATGACAACTTGCTTGCTTACGTTTCCACTCAGGAGTCTGTTTTGACTCTGGTCATTTGTACCTGTGGCCCTCGGTGCTCACCACTGTGACTTGGCTGTTGCCTTAGTCACTCTTCCATTGCTGGGAAGAGACACCATGGCCGCAGAGACTCTCTTAGAGGAAAGCATTTAATAGGGCCTTGCTTACAGTTGAGAGGGTTAGTCCATTATCATGGTGGGAAGCATGGAGGTCCGTTTTCATTCAGACCACCACAGCTGGTAAAAACAACGACCACTTCAGAGCCCACCTCGCGCTCAGCAGGTCAAGTATCTGTTTTCTACACTTCCTGTCACCTCCTTGTTATTGTCTTATACTAAGGGTGTCACCTGGGCACAGAGATGGCTCCATGGGCCTTAAGTTTGCCCTGCAAGCTTGAGGATCTGAGCTTGATCCCCAGAACCCATAAAAGCCAGGCAAGGGGATGCTCACTTAAAATCCTAGTCCTGGGGATACAGAAAGGTCAGCCAGTGTAATCTAATTGGAGAATTCCAGGGCAAAGAGAGACCTTGTCTCAAAAAGCAAGGTACAGGGATGACATTCAGAGTTTATCACACAGGTGTGTGCACACACACACACAGAGACAGAGAGACACACAGAGAAAAAGACGCATAGACAGAGAGACGCAGAGAAAGACACACTCACACATGGAGATAATATGAATGAATATAAGGACACTACCCTGTAAGAAGAGCCAACCCTTGGCACAGGCAGTTAAGACTCCTGCAAACAAGAATGGCAATGTTTGGACATGGAGTTCCCTCCACACCTCGAACTTCCGCTCCTTTCTGAGGGAAAGGATGTGTCTGAGGGTACTATCCAGGGCAGATTTTGAAGGGATTTGCTCTTTGTACTCGGTTACTGCCCTGAGTTGAAGAGAAGTAGGAGCATAACTGAGCTCACAAGGCAGCTGGGCTGTCTCAGGCTAGCTACAGGAGAGGCTTCGATTACAGGCAGCAGGGAAACAACTTGAGGAAAAGAGAAAATTGGGGGTGTTGGGCAAACAACCTGCACAGTTACCATGGTGACTGTAACATAGGTTTACCCCTTGGCTCTTCATTGGTATTTCTCTAAGGTGCTTTTCTAAGCTAACTAAACTTATTGACAAGTTCATACGAGGTACACAGTGCATTCTGGGACTGTGGTGTTGGGGCAGTGGCTGATGATACCCATTGAAAGATGAACCTGTGGGCGGTCGTTTTTTAGAGAGGGAGGAGTTAGAGAGACAGACACAGCGGAACTGGACCAGTTGGCTTCAGATCTCGGCGCCTGAGGACCGGAGTCTCTCCTGTGTGCTTCTTCACCCCTCCTATACAGCAGGCGGCAAACCACAGCCGTCCTGCGCCCTCCGAAGATAAATGCAAGAGTTGCCAGAGGTACAACCTCCGGAAAACGAGTGGGGAAAAGTTGCACTGCCCTCCCAGGAGGACTGTTTGGTGCTGAGTTAGTTCATATTTCAGTCTCTGCCATTGTGAAAATATCCTAATGTGGGAAATTTCCTCCTCAGAAATAATCCTGGGGGCCGGGAGGCAAATCCAACTGAACATCCCCCCCCCGGAGAACAGGATTGAGATGGCTGAAGCCAAGTGAGATGGGAAGGAGCGAGAGGGAGCTGCCCAGGGAGGGCCAGCTGCAGGGTATCGGGCAGCGGGGACCTCCTGGGCCTTGGGTAGTGTAGTTCCCACGGAGCAGTGTGCAACAGGGCCGAGTCAGGCAGCGAGTGGATAGTGTTCCCCACTATCTGAAACCGCAGATGCCGTTAGTAAAGGAGCCAGGGAGAAACATTTTTCCCCCACATTGGGCCTGCTGAACCCCAGGAGGAAAGAAAGTACTTGATAATGCTCTTCCATTGGAAGGGCAGTGTCAGGATCTCGGTCGCCTCTGTAATCTTCCCGAAAGATCACCACCCTCTGGAGGATTAGTGTAGGAAGCCTAGCCAGGGGCAGAGTTGATTAGAATCCTGCCTTTTCTGTCACTTAACATCCAGCAAACAGAACTAATCCCTCAGACACCAAACTCCCTCAAATTAAAAGTATGTGGGATTAATCGAAAGAGATTTGCTGTCCCTGAAAGTTAAAAGAAAATCTATACCATTGAGCTCGTTCACTGTTACTTTGATCACAGCAGAAATCTGAAGTTTTGATCATTTCCTTATTAACCATCAGATGCATTGTGTGAGGAAGGAGGCTGGAGAGAGGCTCAGCGGGCAAAGCACTTGCTCCCCAAGAGTGAGGACCTCAGTTCGATCTCCAGAGCCCATGTAAAAACCGGGGTGTGGTGTGATGAACCCAGCACGGGAGACGCTGGCACACGTGGGTCCCTGGGGCTCACTGGCCAAGCAGAACGGCGTGCTGGGGAAACTGCAGGGCAGTGAGAGGCTCTGTCTCAGCACACAGGATGGCTCCACAGGTCATGTTCCCAGCAGGGTCCACCTGTGTTGAGGGGCAACAAATGAGATTGGACTGTAGCGTCTACATGCACATGCATGCTCGGACACACAAATACCCACGTACCCACTAACACACACTCTGTCTCTCTCACCACACAAGGAGTAGGGGGTGGGATCAAAGGAAGCTTCCTTCTGCCGCTACCACCCCCAAAGGGAGAAGATGAAAGTTGCTGGAGAATGTGCTAGACGTGGAAACAAAATGGGTGGGACCAACCTGGGAGCATGTTTATTCAACAGGGCTGTAGGCACCTACAGGGCCGGGAGCTAAGAGCTTTGACTGTGTCACCGCGACACCCTGTATGGTGGTTTAAATAAGAGTCCATGCTGCTTGCTCTGTCTCCTGGTGACCCCACTGTTCTCTCAGAGCGCTCTCTGTCCAGAAGTTCCTGCTGTACCTCCTGCCTAGCTATTGACCATTTAACTTTTTATTAAACCAATCAGAGTGACACATCTTCATAGTGTGCAAAAAGATTATTTCACAATATCCCTCTATTCCAACTTTCACAAAGGTGTTTCCTAAGAGTAATGGGCAGTTGTTATCGCTGGCCTGGTCCCCTAGGGTGCTTACTGGTGTTTGCAGTCTTTTCAGTGACATGTGTTTCTTGACATCAGTAATACATAAAAACCCTCACGCAGAAAAAAATACACACACACACACACAAAGTTTTTGCTTAGAGATCAGCTTTGGAATAGAAGCAGCAATCACATCCCTGTGAAAATTACCGAATGTGTACCTTCATCACCAGGGGTAAGAAAACCAAAGGGTTACTGTTCTTGACACATTCTTATGCCGTCACCAAAGAAATAGAATTTAGAAAACGTTTTTGTATTTAGCCACAGTAAACACTGTTCAGTTTATTTCAGACAGTTCTTGGCAGTTAATTTCACTCAACAAACCCACTCTTTGTAAAGAGGCAGGTGACATCAGTGCGCTAACACTGAGAATAAAAATATATTAAAGAATAGTTCATTTTTAAGCATCTTTAAGAATAGCTCTCATGCCTGTAATCCTAGAACTTGGGAAGTGAAGGCAGGAAGATAGTGAGTTCAAGGACAGCCTAAGCAATATAGAGAGAGCTTGACTTTAAAAGGAAAGAAGAGAGGAAGGAGGGGTGGGAGGGAGGGAGGATGGATGAAAAGAAATAACTTTTTACACATAATTACTGAACATGCCACTCCACTCCCCCCAAAGTATTCATTTTATTTAGTCTTTCAGTTAGTCTCACAGACATGTCTCCTTGATGGAGTCTATAATTTAGACATTTCAGACTGACCATTCTGTCTCTGCTCAGTGTCGTGTTGAAACCTTACAGTGTTGTCTGTCCCTCCTACAGGATACCTTAGATGGTTTCTGGCCACTCAGTGATAGGAAGATTTGGAAGTCAAGTGAGCTTCTGCTGTTGATTTGAATATGCTCTGCCTTGGTGACAGACATGGTCCCATGACACCGTGACATGGCAGGCTGCATGGGCTCCAAACAGCAGTTTGCTTCTTAGGCAAACTGTGGGTGTTTATGATCATCTTTCATTCACTGCTGCTGAGAGTCTGGCACGCATTTGTTTAGCATATGGTAGTTGAGGACCAGGTTCTGGGCATTTCTGGGTAAACCACACAGCCCCTGTCCTCATGGAACATGCAGAATAGCTGCTGAAATGGGAAGGAAATGCACATACAGTTAGACATAACAGCAGATCGTGTCACAGACTAGTCTAGGGAAGGAACAGGAGACGCAGGCCATAACGTGTGGCTGGAATGGCTTGCCATGGAGATAATTTATAATCAGAGGTCTAGGTAAATCCTGGAGGCCCTGGGCTTTTAGAATAAATGTTTGGAGCAGATACAAGCTCCCTTCCAACCTGCAGGAAGGAAGAGAAACAGCAGGGATGTTCCCGCTGTGAGCATTACCTGTGCCTCCACAAGATTCACAGTGGCCTGACAAGTACGGCCACCGGAGTCCCATAAGCAGGTTGAGTGCAGCTGGGAGGGGGGAGGAGTTGGGCTCACACTTCTCTAGATTAGAGGGATCTGGGTTCAGCTGAGACCTTGCCAAGATCCAGCTGTCCTCCCCTGATGGCCCATCTAAATTCTCCCTCTCCCCCCCCTCCCTCTCTCTCCCTCTCCCTCTCTCTCCCTCTCTCTCTCTCCCCCTTCCTCCCTCCCTCCCTCTCTCATTTTCCTCCTTTAAAATGATATAATTCCCTAGGTCCGTTTGGATTCAAACTCCTGAAACGATGGACGGCCCCATGAGATTAAAGCTCATTGCCGAGTCCAGTCTGCAAGGGCTCCTATCCCACCTCGGCCCCCTGCTCACTGTGTGGCTTCTCACTAGTGTGTGAGTTCACTTCCTAAGCAGCGAGGTTGGGCGTTTAATGCTCACTGTATACTAGAGAGAGCCGCTGAGCTAACTCAGTACTTACAACAGTACCTGCCCCGAAAGCATGCGCGCCGCCTCCTCTAAGAGTCAGACTCCCAGGAAGCGAAACCTCCAGGGCGGGCACACCAGCAGGGTGAGGGTGAAGAGCGTGCCAGTCTGGGACCCTAGCTCAGCCCTGGGTTTTAGGCTTTGGGGGCAGGCACACCTTTTTATAGGGGCCTAGCCCCTGGGAGCTTTACATCATGCTCAGGGATCTGTCTACGCTAGGACTCTGCTGGGAATTAAGCCCCTCCTACTCACCCCCCTTCTGCACGCATGAGGTACATGGCATAGTAAACTAGTGCTCACTTCACCCAGCTTTCAACCTGCACCCCATACAACGAAGCAACAGAAGGACCTGGCAGAGGCAGTCTCTTAGGCAGATAGTGTCTCTAAGCAACGTGATGAGACCTCCGAATGAAGCTTACGAAGGGTTTTTTTTTGTTGTTGTTTTTGAGAATAATCATTGGAAAGTATATAAGCACTGGCTTCCACTGATGCCTGTCTCCCTAGGAGATGACTTCGGTCCTCATCCTTTTGTGATGTACCAACTACTAAAGCCCTGTCGTCCCTTCCACACTATCTTTAGCATTTTCACGATAAGTCTCATGGTACCACCTTTTACATAATGCTTTTATGTAATGATTAATTATTAGTAAATATTAGGTTGGTAAAGAATTAAATGAACTCCGAGGATGTGGTCCAGTTAGTAGGGTGCTTGTCCAGCATGCATGAAGGCCCAGGTTCCATCTATCCCTAGCTCCATATAAACTGGGTGTGGTGCTGTATGCCTGTAATCCCAGCTCTGAGAGGTAGAGGCAGGAGGATCAGGAACTCAAACCCAGCTTCATCTATAACTGAGTCCAGCCTGGATTACAGAAGAGTTGCCTATAAATAAATAAATAAATAAATAAATAAATAAATAAATAAATAAATCATAAATAAATACATTAGGCTGTGTGTGTGTGGTTAGCCTTTCTTGCCTTCTGCAGAGAGGATTGAGAATGTCTAATATAGCTTTGGTAGGTTCCATCTCTGTAGACAGAGAAATGTAGATCAAAAACCACAGGGATGCTGACCTCTGACCTCCATACTCATATGCACATACATAAAAACCAGGATGGGCACACACGTGCACATGGAAAACAAACAAACCAGGAACTACTTTTTCCATACAAAATAGAATAGCTCTCGCTTATATAAGTCTTTGTTTGTTTGAGTCATGTATCCCAGGCTGGCCTTCAGGTCATTTCCTGTCTCAGCCTCTCAAGTACTGGGATTACAGTCAAGAGCCACCAAGCCTGCCCTGAATCTGGTTAACAAAGATGCGGTTTTTTCCAGGAGGGAGATGGGGAGGGAGGGAGAAAGACAAAGAATAGATTAGGTCTATTTAGGATCAAATCAGCTGAAATTTTCGTGGGGAACTCTGGGTGCGTCTCTTAGATGTCCCTTGCTGTGGCCGTCTTATCTTTTGGAAGGAGGGGGTGCTCCAAGTAACTAGATCAGCCGGAGTCTCTGGTCATGTCCCCATTCCCTAGCAGCGACTGGACACCCTTGCCCCCACCTTGGAAATGTGAGGCTCGGCTCCCAGGCCAGACTACTAGCCCTCCCGCTCGGCCAGCCTCATGCTGCCGCAGCCACCACCACGCCATCCTCCGCCAGCACCCTTCCTGCCGCCAACATCTCCGCCCTCGGGAAAGCGCAGCTTTTCTAAGGAGCGGGAAACAAAAAGCCCTTTATGTGGGAGTCTGCTGTAGAAATAACGGCCTCCTGTGCACAAAGACCCCTTTCACTCCGCCCAGGCCACAATTCCTGAGCTGTGGGGAGGGTGGCTTAGTGGTCCAGGGGGAGATGGCAGTCACTTGTGCGGGGTGCGGACGCTTGGCACGGGATTTACTCGGAGCAGCTGCTGGAGCTCCTGTTTAAACAGGAGGATATGCATCTGTGAGCCGGGCAGTTCTGTCTGGCAAACGCTTTTCTTTATGGCTTCCCACAGGCCGAGGAGGCGTGGGTACGGTGGGTGGGTGGGGGTCAGTCTATTTTTCATAATGCTCATATTTAAAAATACCACCCTGAGCAGAGGAAGTAATAGTCACTGGGCAGGAAATGCTGTCCTCTGTGTGAGGTTTCCTTCTGCGGTGGGTTAGCAGAGCACTGGCGTCTTGAGTCAGTGGGCTGTGGAAACCTACAGGGACTGCCTTGAGGGGCCGTCACCCAGCGTCCCTGCGTATCTCGGAATGACAAGGGCAAACAAGCTTCTAGGAAGCAGGTATGGATCTGAGCTGTGGTGGAAAAGAGGACCATGTACGGCACTGTTGGAAGCTGGGAGGCAGAGTCGTTCGTTTGACTATGTCATGCACATGCAAATCTGCATGTACACACATTTGTACTTTCCCATTCTCTCTGGGTATTTGATTTCAATTTCAGTGGAAAGACATTTGTTTCACAAACTTTAAACGGATTCTATCCCATATCAACACCTTCTTCAATGGGGCATGGTACAGGTTTCACTTTACTGCACTTATTTTTTTTTTTATTAACAATGCATGAACTAATAAGCAGTTGGATGTCCGTGGCTTTGGGGAGCAGTTGCTTGAGACAGGGCGGGCTCTCAGACTCCCCTCGTCTCTCCACCCAGCAGATGCTATGGTCACCTCAGCTTAGGACTGTTAGTGAGAAAAAAAAAATCAGACCTAAATCCATTCCCTGCCCCCACCTTGATCGTGTAATTATAAATCCATTAACCTTTTCAATTTCTCATTTCAAATGCAGGTGTCTCTCCACACTCACTTTAAGCAAGCAGTGTTCTCTTCTGATGGCATGCAAAGACCACATCAGAAACCTTGATTTCCTAACCAAGGGCTCTTGACAGTTTTGTGTGCTGTTAGAATAAACCGGTGAACTCATCTGAACTCCAGCTTCGAATCTGAAAATAAAAGAGATCGCACCTGCCCGCGCATCTTAGAGTGGCTAGGATGTCAAGGTGGCATACTACAGATGGAGGGCCTTGTGAAGTTACCAAGTTCCCTGTCAGGTAGCACGTATGTGCTGCCAGCTGTGAGGAGCGTGAGGCAGAGGAAGAAGGATGTCTGTCTTAGTTAGCCACGCTTTCTATTGCCATGCTAAAGCGCCAGGGCCAAACGGTGAGGACAGGGGTCATTTCAGTCCACAGGTCCACAGCACAGTGTGCCCGCCACTGAGGAGAGTCAGAGCAGCCATTCAAACGGCAGGGACTTGGAGACAGGAGCTGAAGCAGGGCCTGTAGTGGAGCGCTGCCGCCTGGCTTGCTCCTTCTGGCTTGCTCTGCCTGCTCTGTTGTACACTCCAGAACCACCTGCCCAGCGGGTGATGCCACGCACGGTGAACTGGGCCCTCACCCAACAATCATCAAACAAGACAGCACCCCAGGTGCTGATTTTTACCCCGGTGCTGGGTGCAGCTCATCCACCGTGACTCATCTGGCGTTGTGCTTGCTGCGTGTGTGAAAAGGAAGCGGGCTGCTCAGCACTCACTAAGCAGCCTCCCAGGGCCTCAGAAATGAATCTCCGTAAGTCACGTCCCCTCCAGCAGCTCCAACAGGATCTGCTCCTTCACTCGAGGCGGGGTGAGGCGGACTAGAGTCTAATCACAATCGTAGAGCTGTGAGCGTGCAGCCCTTGTGAGCGGTTGTGGGTGTGTCGATGGCATGCAAGTGTTTGAGCTGGAAGCAGTGCTTGGTCTGGCTCGGATTTTCATAGAAATGTTCACTGGATAAGGCTGATGCTTGCCACAGGAACACAGAGGACATTAGGCTGAGGTTGAGAGGAGAGGCTGGCTAATGTCATTGGTACGGGGAGCCCTGATCCCAGTGGGACAGACAAATGGCAGTTTTGATGGGTGATTCGTACCTTGAGAAAGCTTTGTTATGATGATGTCATCTGCTTTTGTCAGAACATGTGCCACTTTCAACTTAATTTCCCCAGGTATGAAGTGTTTGTCTCTAGAAATTCAATAAATCCCTTTCTATCCCTTTCTGTGCAGTGTGGGGGTGGGGGTGGGGGAGAGCTTTGTAAGTGGTCATGGAAGACAACAAACAAACTGTGAAGAGGTGAGAATCAAAACTTGGCTTAGATTGGCTTCGTCAGCTTGGATCAAACCTCAGGGAGCCTGATGCCAGGCAGTTTATTACCAACAAATTTAAACACAGAGTAAGTTGGGGGCGGGGGTTCCTGGTGTAATACAAACCCTGATGCACAAGGAAGTGTAACTACATCAAAATTTGACTCAGGGTCCAGGTCATTTCTTCTAAGAAGATGGGTTCTAGAGATAGACTACCTGTACTAGCTTAAGGGCCTAAGGAAGGGTCTGGCCTGTTCTCGGTCATATAGATCGCGTAGAGGTCATTTGGGGAGTCAGCCACCTCTGGTCCAGGTTGTAGGTGCTCCATATGGCCCGACCTAATGAATAATGCACATCAGCAGGCTATGAACCCTCCAACTCCAGCTTTCTGAATGGAAGGTCAGGTTTTCCGCCCTTCCCACCGGAAAGACAATCTTGTGTGCTTAGCATTCCTGGTTTCTCTGGAGATCCGCAGGGTCTTTGCTATGCTCTCAATAGTGCATGTTTGCCTCAGTCCCAACGTGTATAACTGGTGCTCAACACTCAGCCAAGTGAGTGGCGGCCTAGCCAGGCAGGAATTGGTTTCTGTTCTTTCATATGGATTCCTGTGGTATATTTGGTGCGTGTGCTGTACAGATATGGTCGGGGCATTCTCATCCCTCCTGCAGAGTCAGCTCTGCTGTCCAGTCCCATCCTGTCCTGGTAATAAAGGGATGGCATAACCAGGAGGGGACTATCTCCGACCTCCTAGAAGCTAAATGGCTCAGGATGTGAGCTCTGTCCTTGGCTCCAGTCTGTGGAGGAAGCGAGTCATGTTTGTAGGCTGGGCCTTGCCTGGGAAAGGATTCTGGCTTTCTGGGTTTCAGGTGTGAGCACTAGTTCTCAGGGTGTGAGGATCACTTCCGGTCAGTGTGTGACTTTGGTCAGGTCACCTGATCTCCCTATTGTTTCTTCAACCACAAAAATCTGTTTCTGTTTTACCTTAGCAGTATTTCCGCTAAACAGAAAAATGCAAGGAGGCCTTGAAGATAGCCTTTCTTTCTGCTGCCAAGCTTTCTAAAGATTAAATGAAACTAACAAGTCCTGGAAGTGCCACATAAAACATGTCCAATTCCTTATCTATAGGTAAAATCTAAGCTTAGAGGCCAACAGGAAGTCTTTTTTATTCTTTTATAGAATTTCATGCATAAGTACTGTATTTATATCATTCCTCTCCCTCCAACCATTCCTGTGCCCACCCCCACGTCTCAAATTCATAGCCTCTTATTCTTTAATTATTACTGTTTTGCACACAAACACACAAGTTTATAACTACAACCTGCTGAGCCTGTTTAGTTTGACTCAGATGTATTTAGAGCTGACCCCTTGAGATTGACTAATCTATCGTGGGTTTTGTTCCTGGAGAAGATGGATTGCCCCCTCAGCAGACAGTAATTGTCTACAGTTCTTCATCTGTGGATGGGCTCTGTTCTAGTTTGCGTTCTGTTCTGTGAAAAGGACCATGACCAAGAGCGACTTAGGGAAGGAAGAGTTTATTTGGCTCACATTCCCCAATCACAGCCCGTCGTTGTGGGAAGTCACGGCAGGAGCTCAAGCAAAACAGGAACTTGGAGACAAGAACTGTTGCAAAGGCTGCCAGAGGAACGCTACTTGCTCAGCTTGCTTTCTCAGAAAACCCAGGAACCTGCCCAGGGGCGGCACTTCCTGCAGTGAACTAGACCCTCTCACATCAATCAGTAATCAGGAACGTGCCCCCACAGACCCGCCCACAGGAAACCCAATGGAGGCATTTCCTCATTTGAGTTTCCTTCTTTCCATATGACTCTAGCTTGTGTCAAGTGGAAAAAAACTAAATAGCACCAGGACTTGTGAGACCCCTCTCTCCCAATCTATGTTGGCACGACAGTTATTGTCATTGTTTGGGTCTTGTTTAGGCCACCATACTGTTGAAGTCTCACAGGTGTTGCCCTCTGTTGTAGCCCGTCTTTGTGGGGCTTCAGTCGGATACAGCTGACTTTGCCTGGTTCATACCTGAGAGGGGGAGTGTGAATGGAGAAACGGCAGGTAAAGACACTGGAAGAAAGAGACACAGGATAGAGTCAGGAGGGCAATCCAGTGAATACCGGACACCCCAAGTTTATTCCTCACCATTCTTAAATACCCCAACCTAAAGGGGGAACATGGTAAAAGACTTCTTTATCGTGTATAAGGAACAAACAGACTTTCTTCCTTAATTCTCCAAGCATTCGGTAACCACACCTTAAAGACTCAGTTTCTCGTTATCTGGCCTTGAGGGTCAAGAGAAACCACACCTCATACCAAGTCTCTCGTTATTTAGATAAGACGTCCAAGACCAAGATCAAAGCATCCTACAGTAGCCACGCCTTAGACCTTTAGGTCTTATGACTTACCAAAGACAGTTTTGACCTTTCTGACCTTGCACCAAGATGAAGCAGAGCCGTCTTTATGGACGCCGACACACGGGTGCGTCCCTGTCATATACTGAGGACACTTTCTCTCAGGAGACACCCTGGTTCTCTGACTCTTACAACCTTTCTGTACCCTGTCCCGAGATGTTTCCTGAGTCTCAGGGGTAGGGATTGTGTTGCAGGTGTATCAGTTGTTTTCATTTTTGGCCAGTTGTGGCTTTTGCAATGGTCCCTGTCTGCTGCAGAAAGAAGCTCCTTTGATGAGATGAGAGCTACACTTTTTTTGGTTTTTCGAGACAGGGTTTCTCTGTATTGTTTTGGAGGCTGTCCTGGAACTCTCTCTGTAGACCAGGCTGTCCTGGAACTCACAGAAATCCGCCTGCCTCTGCCTCCTGAGTGCTGGGATTAAAGGTGTTCACCCCGCCAAGGCCTGGCTGTCAGCTGTTGGTTTAAGGACAAGTGTTCAGAGTGCAGTTAGAAATTATACTGGTTTGCCGGGGGTGGAGTAGGGGCGGGGGAATGGTGGTGGCACACGCCTTTAACCCCAGCATTTGGGAGACAGAAGCAGGCAGATCTCTCTGTGAGTTCAAGGCTAGCCTGGTCTACAGAGCTAGTTCCAGAACAGGCTCCAAAGCCACACAGAGAAACCCTGTCTCAAAAAAACAAAAATCAAAACAAACAAACAGAAGAAGAAATTATCCTGGTTTAAGGAAGTGGCGACGATCGTAGGTTGTCCTCTAGGACCCATGTCCTCGCCAGCCACAGGTAGTGGGCGGCTAAGGTGGTGGCACCAGGCTTGACTTCCCTCCTGCTGAGCAGGCCTCACTTCCAATTAGGCGACTGTTGGTTACCCCCTAGGTGTAAGCTCCACTATTGAACCTTTCAGGAAAATTTGATGTTTTTCTCATCCAGAAGTATTGAAAGCTGGTGTCCATTAAGCCTCCTTTGTTGTTGATGAAGCCCCAAAGCAGTAGGTCTCTGAAGGCCCATCTTCAAACGACTCTTGTCATGTGCCTCATTCGGTGGCTTGAGTGACAGCAAGTGGGGGCTGCCCATTCGTGTGGAGAGGGCAGGCTGGAGTTGGATACGTGGCTCCAGAACCCACAGGCGAGACTGGTACTGGGAACATTAACCTGGGAAATCTAAGCTGGTTTTTATAACTAACAACGAGTGAGATCACACAGGGTGATGAGTCTGAGCACCAGCACCAAGAAGAGCAAGCATAGTAAGATGTGGGGGTCCAGGAGCTGGTGGGAACCAGTCAGACAGAGCTGAGAAGGGGATGAAGGGACAGCGGCCAGAAAAGCCAAACCAACAGGCATTTAATGAGGGTGTGGCCACACCTGCCAGGTGAGCAGAGTCAGGCTAAGAAATGAAGTATCAGGGCAGCTCTTCCAGATGAAGGCCGGAGGAGACAGCTTTGAGCATTGCCGCTAGTGACGCAATATAGTGGGAAACAGTACGGGGATACTCAAAACATTACAGATAAGCAGGGTGCCCTGACACCGGCATCAGCAGCTCCGGAGACTGGGGAGATCTAGTTTCAGAAAAATCAAGAGTGGAATGGAATGGTCCAGCAGTCCCACTCCTGGATGGACGTCTGAAGAGCTGCCAGCAAGACCTGAGAAGCTGTCTGTACACTTGCGTTCCCTGCAGCGGCATCTGTAATTCTAGGCAGTGGCAGGGACCCAACTGTCCATCACTGGCTGCTGGTAACGTGGAGTGTACATTAGAGAGTGAAGGTGAGAATGTAATTATTTCACTAGACACAAACAATTACACAGAAGAATACAAAGGACCGCGGGAGTGTTTCTCTGCCCTTCCTATTGGATTGGCTGACCCACCAGAAAAAACAAGCAAAGGAAAGCCACCTCCTCAAGCTTCCCTCCTTCCACTTCCATCTGTCTGGTTCACAGACAAGACTCCTACAAGAGGCCATCAGGTGTCCTGCTGCACGTCACCTCTACCTTTTCCCTTTGAGACAGGGCGGCAGGGTCTCATTGAGCCCAGACCCCAGCAATCCTCTTGCCTTCATCCCATCTCCACCCCACAGCACTGGAGGTACAGGCTTCTTTTTAAAACTGAGACTATGCCTGGTCACTAAGCACTCTTTACTTACGTCTTCAGCCCTTTTGTTATTTCTTAGGATGAGAGGTGGTTTGGCATGTTTATATACTGATGTCAGTGCCTCAGTAAAGAGACAAGAGCAGCTACTGATGCCAGAGAGAACCAGAAACACAAGGCGCAGGACCTTGAGAAGCAGGAGAGGATGGAACCTTGTGATCCCGATAGCGAGCCACGCTAACACAGGGCAAGAGGCCCTCACTCATCCCAGAGAGGAGAAGCTAAACGTAGGAAGGAGGGTGCTCAGGTGGGGCGAGGGGACATCACTGGGGACGCACGCGCACGCACGCTCGTGCTCCCCTGGTTGGCAGCTGTTTTCTTACTGAGATAAGAGGCAAAGTCGCCAGCTGAGAACAGACATAGGGAGCAAGGAGGTACAAGAGGCTTGAGGAGAGAAGAGAAGGGTGGGAAAATCATTCAGAGGGGACCAGGGACGTGAGATGGGAAGCAGGCTCCACGGCAGTGAACTCTGGCTTCTCACCGAGTACCCAATGCTCACCGAGCTGGGCCCTGTGGTGTGTGCTCCCTTCACACCCCTTCAGCTGCTCCAAACCCTGTCCAGGCGGGGCGGGGCTGGGGGCGGGGCTTACCAGCTGGTGTGATGGAGAAAGAACAAAGCTAGGCTGCTGGGAGTGACAAGGGGCAGACATTGGGATGGGAGCCCGGTAAGGTCTGACAGCTCTGAGGGACAGTGAAAAGGCAGCAAGCTCAGTAGATTGCAGCCCAGAGCCAGGTCAGAGAGTGGATCAAAAAGAGGAGAGCGGAGCACATACCCAAGAGTGGTCTGGAAAGCCAGGAGCGGGTACCTCAGGTGCGAATGTCTGAACTTTGCTTTCCACCTGCCCTGCTATTGGCCTCAGAGGTTTTCCACATATTCACCCGTGCTTCTTAGGTGTTTGGTTTTGGGGTGTGGCCTGACAGAGTCCAGATGTGCGGGACTCACTAACCCTGGAAGAGAAAGCCATGAAGAGCCCGGCATTTGGTGGTGCATGCCTTTAATCCCTGCACTCGGGAGGCAGAGGCAGGTGGATCTCTGTGAGTTCGAGGCCAGCCTGGTCTACAGAGCGAGTTCCAGGACAGTCTCCAAAACAATACAGAGAAACCCTGTCTCAAAAAACAAGAAAACAAAAAACAAAACAAAGAAAGAGAGAACCAGAAAGGGATCAGCCGGCATCGGGACAGTACTGGAAATCCCTCCATGAGGTAGCTCACACAATCATTCTGATCCGCAGTTGTAGCCTGAGCTTTCTCCACTCTGACCTCTCAGCTTCTTCCAGTGCTCTGAGAGCCATGGATTTCTGCTCAGGGCTCTTCTCAGTTCACAGCCTCCTGGCTTTGCTACTTCCCCAGATTCCCTGTCTTTCCTTTCCAGTTTCCACCGCAAGATACCACACAAAAGAGAAATGTCCTCTAAAAATTCCCTGGAGATGCACACAGTTATCTTCCCCCCTCCACACAACATTAAACCTATTTTATGAAGTGCAGAGACGTGTTCAGCAAGTACCGCTCACACTCTGATCAGAAAGCCTTTGTAGTTCACTATCTTCCCTTTCATTTGAAGTCTTCGTAAAGCAGCACAAAAATAATAACAATAAGGTGAGCAAATCAAGGCTGCTGCCTTTGATGTCACTGCATTAGAACCGAGTGACCCCCAGACCCACCCGGTAGCTGGTGACCCCCAGACCCACCCGGGAGCTGGCGGGACATCGTCACCACTCACTACTCTACTTTTAACCGCTCCTTGTGGGGTTGCTCCAGTTGCGGCTGGTGACTTGAGGCAGAGGAAAAAACAACTTAGAGAGAAAGGGGTCGGGATGCTTTTCTGAAAATTCAAGGCACAGTAAATAAGTGCGTCTAAGTAGGTTAAAGATGATGTAAGTGCCTGTTTCTGATGTTTGTTTGTGGTCAGGTTTCCAAGGCAATCCAGGTAATCCTTCTGTCTCTTGTGTCTAACTTACTCGGAATATAAGGGTCATGGTGCAGCAGGCTTCAGATGCTTCATGCTGCATGCCTGTTTAAAGTGGGTGGAAGAAGTGGATATTAGAACCTTTTTTGTTTATTTCTAGAAAAACCCTCAGCCAGTTCCTGGAGAGGACCTTCCTTTATGAGCTAGTCACTCCTATCCCCCAAAATAGAACCTGGCTTGTTAAATAAAACAGTATCACTCTGAGCACTATAGCTTAAGAGGGCTTTCATAAACCTGTATGACAGGTGCTTTATGTGTTTAATTGACAGTTATAGAAGAGATTCCTGATTTGGATAGATGGTCTATCTACAGGACAACATTGGCTTCTGTTTAGCTGTGGGACTTAAGGGTTTCTGGTGTTACCTGAGGTTGGTTGGGGTCACAGCCCTTTCAGAGCTGCTCTTGGTGCCCAGCCGTCTCATTCCATGATGGTAGGATGGAATGGAAGAAGATGAGCGTCAATCATGGCTAAACAGCTCCCTCAAATAGAACGTGCATGATGGTGGTTTTGGAACCACACAACTGTTGCCTACCCCAAAGAGGGAAAGGTATACCGGCACGGTGTGTGTATTACAAGTTGATGTGGATTTTTTGTTCTGAACTTTGCAGTGCTTTCATGTATAGTGAGATACCCCCCCAACCTCAAGGTCATTCTATATAGTGTTTTTAGTATTTCTGTGTTTTGCTCACAACCTGTCACAAAGGTCAGGTGTGGAATTTTTGAGTCATCCTGGCATTTTTTCAGAATTTCAGAGTTCAGAGGGTTTTTTTGTTCTTGTTTTTGTTTTTTTGATGAACAATGTCCAACCTGTTTGTGAAAGATAACCCCCAGCCCCCAAGTTACCATTCAAGTCCCCATTTCCCATCCTTTGGGGAAGATGAATGAGCAGCTTGAGAAGGATCCTTCTTGATTAACCATCCCACCAAGCTGGGCGTTTCTGAGTCAGCAAAGGCTCTAACTGTCTGTTCTCTACCCAAGTGACACTGAATTGCAAGGTTACGTATCCCTCCCACACTTGCCTCTAAGCACTTCTTGTAAATAAAAGGATGTTAGTATGGCTATTTATTTTTATGTGTTTAGAGAAGAAATTTAAAACAGTGCTGATTGCAGGAATAAAAAGAGACTCTGTTCTGTGTGGTGTTCTTGATGGAACTGCTCACCATGAGTCCTGATATAAATGTCGACACACGAGTGACAGGGAGAAATTAAAATCACTTCATTCTCTAGAGGGAGCATGTGTACCGAGGTAACCCTTGCAGTGCAGATAACAATAACTCACCCCAGAAAGTGAGTCTTGCACCTAGCCCAGCAAATGACCACATACTAGGTGATTATACCTTATCAGCAGTGAAACACACAGTGCGCACATGCACACACACACACACACCACACATACCATACAGACACAACACACACACAACACACACAACACACACACACACACACACACACACACACACACACACACACACGGAGAGAGGGAAGGAGGGTGGCAGACTCTCCAAGCTGGGGGAAAACATTGAGAAATTACTTCAAAATTAACTTAATTGTCTACAGTTGAGAAGATTGTAGGGAATTCTTATTTTCTGAATCTTTATGCTTTTTGTTTTCCTAACAATAGCTATGTACTTTTGTAAGAAGAAAAGGGAGGTGGGGATGGTTAGATGGCTCAGCAGGTAAGGGCCCATCCCACCAAGCCTGATGACCTAAGTTGAATTCTTAGGACCTCTGGTGGAAGATGAGAACCAACTCCTGAAAGTTAACCTCTGACCCCACACATAGCATGTGTTCAAGCCCCCCCAACACACACACACACACACACACACACACACGAAGCAAACAAATATTTTTTAAAAATGAAAAAAAACGATGAAGTGGTAGGATTGGGAGTTATAGCTTAGCTGAGAGCATATGCTTAGCCTGAGGTCCCGAGCTCAGTCCTTAGCACCACAGAAGACAAAGGAAAGAAGGACAGAGAGAGCGTGGGGGAGAGCCAGTGAGAAATGAGTAGGACCGTGCTACCTGCTCTCCCGAACACCGAGCCCCATCGCCAGGGGCATGCATGGACCTTTGAGTTCATGGGCTCCTGGTGGGGTCAAAGTCTGTACTTTCTAATGGAGTGTGTGCATCTGGTGGCCTGCAGATCAGTCCCTTTCTGAGTGTCGCCAGGAGGTCGTATGAGGCACGATGGCCCACTAGTCTCAGGGTTATTGTTTGTCTCACAAGTGTGCGAATGCTCAAAGGTGGGACGTGCTGGGCTCAGAACCTGGGTGGCAGGTACCCTCTTGGTACTTGCCCTGTGGCCCTTCTGCCACCAGAGAGCCACTGCCGTCAGATGTATCCGGGAGCGTGTGTGGTAGGATAGAGCCGGAGTCTATGCTGAGCTCTGCTTGTCTTCAAGGGTGACACACATTTGCTGGGCACTTAGCTGTGCAGAAGGCGGCTGAGTACAGGAGGGCTTTCATTAGCATCACTGTGTAAGCACCTGCCGTGAGCGCTTTCAAGTTGCTGTTCTTAGTAATGAAGGAAAGAAATTGTTGATAACTAAGTCGATTCAACGCTATATTACATTAAGGAATTATAGTGCACTGAGAAAAAGAACCAGGATGGTGTGCCAGGGAGTGGCAGGGATTGGATGGAGGTGTTTCCAGAAGCATGATCAGGGAACTTGATGTTTGAGCCTGGGCCTGGGTGAGAACAGCTCATGGGCAGTGCCCCCTGATCACAAAAGTAGCTTTGCAGGCAAGGGAGGCAGCGTGTGCTAAGGCCCTTGGGGAGACCCTGGAGCAGACCTGCAGAGACGACAGATGCCGCAGCTATTTCGGGAGCACTGCAGCAGGTGTAATGAGTATCTATTGTATAAACATCTGAGCAAAATAATAATCTTTAATTACGCCCGTCAGCAAGCAATAGCAAAAAAGTCAGAGAAATGGCTTGGGTTATCCCTGAGCTTTCTTCACGGCTATCCTGCAGGTTTCTGGACTGCTGTGGCCTGAAGGAGCTGAGAAGGTTACGGGAAAGAGGCATGACAAAAATCACCGTGACCTCTATAGACAGGAGCTATGTTGGGAGAAACAGAATTTGGCTGAAGATCGGAGCTGGTGATGTTGGCCCAGGGCAGGCAGCATTTCTCTTGCCAGAAACACTTGCGGTGGGCTCTGCTGGTCCTTCGCATACAGAAAACAGGCCTGTGAAAAGGTGCAGTGGCCAGTTCCACAAGCCTGGCTGCTAGGCTTGCCAGCTTATTCAGTGGTACAAGAAACCTTTACAGGCCAGCAGGTGGTGGTGCACGCCTTTAATCCCAACACTGGGGAGGCAGGCAGAGGCAGGCGAATCACTGAGTTCAAGGCCAGCTTGGTCTACAGAGTGAGTTTCTGATCAGTGTTACACAGAGAAACCGTGTCTTGCTCCCACAAAGAAAGAGAGGGAGGGAAGGGGGGTGGGAGGAAGGAAGGAAGGAAGGAAGGAAGGAACCTTTACAGCTGCCATTTGTGGGCATGGGTGTGTCCTACAGAAGGGAACTGTGAGAGGCAGTCATTGAGGAAGCCCACAGAATGTTCTAGAATAGCTTAGCCTCCGGTTCCTGTAGAAACTTAATAGACCTTGTGATTGTTGCTTCTGGATGCCACCCGTTAAGTACTCAATAAATTCTCAATAATTTAAAATCACAATTGACTTTCAAATGTGTGCCATCTCTTTGATAGGGCAGGTTGTCCATAGAAATTAGAAATTTCCACAGTAGATGTGAGAATTTCCTTACTCCCACCTCCAAAACAGACCCCCCCCCGAATTATTTTAAAGTTCTTTCTTAACAGACTTCATAGGTTTTTCCTATTCCATGATTCGCTCTGCAAGTTCTTTGCTGTATGGAATGTAGACGTGTATGTAGTATTTTGGGCCACCGTGCTCAGCGGTAAATAGTGGCTGTCATTGTTCTGGGTTCCTTGCACAGCACAGCACGCCCTCATTTACAATGGCCTGCGACAAGGTTAGGCCCACCTGTGAAACGTTCACTTTGTGGCTAAGCCAGAGACGCCGAGGAAGACCCGCATTTCCACTCCGGCATAGCTAGAAGCTCCGGTGCAGCTGGGACCTATCACTCCTGTCTCCTGATGCCTGCTTTTTCAGTCTTCTGTCGTTTATGCTTGCGTCAAGGGAACGCCCAAACCATACAGCGATGCAAGCAAGCCCGAGTGGAACAGGCCCGGTTCACATTTGGAAGCTCAGCGTCTCTGTTGACCCGCTGACATGTCTCATTTAGCCAGGCAGCTGGGATCAACAAGGCAGCTACAGGGAAGCTACCAAACTCCAGGAACCTTTTAGGTTTGGGATCCACTACAGATTTAAGAATGAGGCAATGGTTTCTTATAAGGAAAGTAATTAGCCAATAGATAATCTCCTAAAGGAAGCAGATGGCAGCTGCCCCATCAGAACCCCGCTGCCTGCTGTTACAGAGGATTAGGCATTGGTAGGCTAACAGTCATTTCCATAGAAAACAGCTTGTATTTCTCTGCTCTCAGAATCCTGTGGTTCGTGGTCTAGGCTTCTATATGTATAATTAAAAAAAAATATATAGCATGTATCATGCGGAATACTCATCTTCTCTTGGTAGGAACAAAACTTACCTCGTATCTAAGAATGCCAGCTCCCGTTTACCAAAACAAGCCACTGCCTTATGCAAAGTGATGATGAAAATAAAAGCTAACGAGTCCTTTTTGAGTGGCAATAGCAGCCTATTGCCTTCTGTTTCATTTTTACGAAATTCGTGACTTTGATGGAAACGTTTTTATCTAGGCCTGCGTTTTTCACACAGGTCAACCATGAAAATCAGCTAGCCTGTGTCCACGAGGAAGGCTCCGGCTTGTAGAGGTTAATGTTTTCAAAACCAGCGGCTTGCGGGAAGGAGAGCGAAGGCAGAGAGCGAAGGCTACCTGCAGGACTGTGTGTTGTTCCTCTCCACCCACACAACGGAAGCGGCCCCCTGCAGGGAGAGAGGCGGGCCGCCGCCGGGGTCCTTTCTTTCCTCCCCTAAGTGGCACTTGCTTCCCGGGGAAATCTCGTGGGAACAGAAGTGTGGGTCTGAAGTCATCCCCTGGGCTGGTTCCCTTCTCTTTTGGCTCACTAGCCGGTCTGCCGGTTGGTTCCGTTCACATTTAGCTCTGCCAGATGCTACAGAGACCTACAGAGCGTAAGAAAATGGCTTTTTTTTAAAAATCTGTGTGTGAAAATGACTAAATATGTACCACAGACCCCAGTGTTAAGTATTGGATCCCAGGTTGTTGGATTCCTCCACCGCCGATGCAGTAAAGCCAAATCAGACCAGATTAATAAATCCGGATTTAATAAACAGGGCGATGCAGAGCAGGGCGCTCCGGGGTGACTCTCAGGGAGGCAGGGCACAGAGCTCAGATCCGTGGGGCAGATCTTAAATAGCCGGTAGGCACCGTCCCAAGCGTCTCCAAGGGAGGGGCCGCCGACGGTGGGCTTTCTCAGGGGAGAGGCCGCTGTGTGGCAGGGTTTCCGGGGAGGGCAGGGTCTGGAGAGAGAGGGAGGGGGCTTCCACCAGCACATCCCAGACTCTGGTGCCAGGGGCTGGGGCGGAGCTTCCACCAGAACATTCCAGATTAGGAGGAGATCAGTGCTTCCGAAGCTGCGAATTGGAAGTCCCTAAGGAAAGTATTTCCCGGGAGAAAGTAGCATACTTCTCAATAATGCGCGCACACTTAATCCAAGCCTCAGTTTCCTCTGCGGAGGGAGACAGCGCTCACACTTCCCTGCGTCGTGCTGAGAGTTAGATAGGGCAATGCTTGGCAAGGCCTCGGTGTACAAGTGAAATGTGCTCACATGAGCTCCTTGTCCCTTAGTGAAAGACTAGAGTCTGCTCTTGGGAGATTTCTGCTTTTCTTACAAATCCAGTCTACACTTTAGCCCATGGCGTGGTGGCAGACCTTCGAACTCCCTGAGGCTTCCTAGGGATGGCTTGTGGTGCTGTGCCTCTATACTCTTTCTCCTGCCCCTCTCTGTTCTGCCTCCTAGCCCTTGCCTTCCCTGTGGTCTATACATGAGCCCAAGGTCATTCCACACCTTCTGTGTCCAGGCTGCTCCCTGATGTTGGTGTGGACACGCATACACTGCACACGGACCCTGCCCGATCTATTTTCATTATTTCACAGTGCTGCTCAAACGCGAGAAAAGCAAGGAGACCAAGACACTGACACCGAGATTCTCTGTGACTATCTATCCACTTGTCGGGATACATGCGAAGATGCAATGTGGATTCTAATCCAGATACCCCGGGGCAGGGCTTGGTAGCGTTAAGGGAGAAGCAGTAACTCACGATGCATCTTTTATTGATTTAAACTGTCCCTTGTTACTGGGGAACCAAAGGAAATGAGTGTGTGCCGATTGGCAGAGACAGATGTGCTATTTTGCTGTTTCTAAGTTCAAGTGGCCAACTGTTAACAGGAAGAGATACAAGACCAAAAGCTGTCATGAGACCTGGCAGACTGGTGTTTTTTTTCATTATCTGATTTATACTGACGCTACTGGCATTAAGTTCACTAGTGTCTTCATGGTGAAATTGTAAGTGCATAGAATCTGATATTAGTACATATGCTAATCTCATCAGTAGATATAATGCAATCACTGTGATGATATATAATGTGGAATGTCCTTTATGAAGTATATTTTATATAATATATGATGCCAGTGTACTTGCAATAAATTTTAGTAAGGATTAAAATGTGAATGACAGTATGCAAGCTCAACTTGGGTGATTATGGTGTGACTATTTAGCACAGATATATATGCAAATGAATCACTGCAGAATCTCTGAAAACTTTCTAACTGGAACATTTAAAAATAAGTCTTCCAATTTAAAATGAACTAGCCACCAAACACCAATGATATGGCTAGCTGACAAATAAAAATAACAAAGACATCACCAAGTGGCTGGGAGATTATAAACTATAATTGGTATTTTAGATCTATAAATTGTTTATTACCAGTTTAATACAAAACAAACTAATCAACCCCCCACCTCCTGCAAACATCAAAGCATGGTACAGAGAAATACACAATTGTAATTAAAATAAAAGTTCCTAGGGAAGTTTGTCTGAATGCTTAACAAACACTATTAAAGGATGAAAAGAATAAAATACAATTAACCTACAGGCAAAGATCCCAATTTCAAAACATGTATTTATCTTTGTGCCATGGAAATAAAGGGCTGTATATATTTTTTTTTTTACAAAGCCCGACTGACAGGAAAATGTATGGGTCTTTAACAAAAAAGTTCCTCCTGAAGAAAATGAAAGTGCTGAATGTGTTTTGAGAAAATAAGAAAAGAAATGTTACCACCCCCATGCAATCCTCCTGGTCCTTGGGTTGGGTGGAGACTCATGAATGACTAGAACAAAGCTCTATGTGTACTTCTTTCGTTTGGAATTCCGGTGGGATGTGACATTCTTGCAGATTTCCATAAGTCCCTCACATATAGTCCCTGTGACTGTTCTAGAGATGTTTGTGGGGCTTTGTTTTGTTTTGTTTTGTTTTTCCTTATGGGCAACCTCAGCTCAACACAATCTCAGTCTACCAGGACATTGCACAAAGAGACTATGTTCTATTTTAAATGAGCAGGAACAACAGATCCTTAAGGCAGAGAGATGCTAATGAGAATCCTGAGCTCTTAGCACTCACTCATCACTGGGAGGGTCATAGGGATCATAAAATATCAGGTTCTAAAAGTAGGTAGTGGATGCTTTCTGTGTGGTGTGAGCTCTGTGAGCAGCGTGGATGTTTTCTGTGTGGTGTGTGTTCAGTAAGTAGCATGGGTGCTTCCTGTGTGAGCTCTGTGAGCGGTGTGGATGCTTCCTGTGTGAGCTCTGTGAGCGGTGTGGATGCTTCCTGTGTGAGCTCTGTGAGCGGTGTGGATGCTTCCTGTGTGAGCTCTGTGAGCGGTGTGGATGCTTCCTGTGTGTGTTCTGTGAGCGGTGTGGATGCTTCCTGTGTGTGTTCAGTGAGTGGTGTGGATGCTTTCTGGGTGGTGTGTGTTCTGTGAGCCGTGTGGAGGTTTTGTGTGTTCAGTGAGCAGCGTGGATGCTTTCTGGGTGTTTTGCTCTGTGAGCAGCTTTGTTGTGTATGACTTGGCTGGTTTTCTCGAGTGTGCTTCCACCGAGGGCACCAGGGGCTTTTGGAACAACACACCTCATTGTTATGTGGTGTGCTGCAGAAAATGTCTGCCTCAGCACATTACACACCACTTACGTCTCCATTGATTGTCACAACCAGAAGTACACACACACTTCCAAATGCCTTCTGGTATCACTGCCAGTGGGTCAAGCAGAGGGTGTGGAACAAAGATTAAACCTATTTGAAGTTTTCATAAGGCACATTATTCAATGAGGAGGGAGGGAAGGAGAAGAGAGAGCCAGCAAAATTCAAGAATGTAACCAAATGCCAGATGACACAGATGTGGTGTCTGCTACCGTTGCTAGGCCCAGGACAGCTTGCCAGTCCAGTGACAGTTCAGCTTGTGACCGTCTCCCCAGCTGACTCCCAGAGATGTTCTGAGGTCTTTTGGATTTTCCCCTAGACAATTAACATAAGACTCCATTTCCCTATGCCTTACAGACTCCTGGGAGAGATGACCACACTGCCCAGCACATCTCTGTTAGAGTCCTGAGGGCTCAGGGCCATGCTGGGATCTCCAGAACTCTAGTTCATCACCAAGGACCAGGCTGATGAGAGAGCAGGGAGGCTATGTTAATAGAAATCACCACTTTGGGTTTTTATTTGTTTTGTTGTTGTTGTACTGAAGAGTGAATTCAGGGCCTTGGCATACTAGGAAAATGCTGTGCCACTGAGATACATCCTGCTTAGTTAGGGTTTCTGTTGCTGTGAAGACACCATGACCACAGCAACTCTTGTAAAACATTAAATTGGAGTGGCTCACAGTTTCAGAGGTTCAGTCCATTATCATCCATTATCATCATGGAGGGATATGCAGGCAGACATTGTGCTAGAGAGGTAGATGAGAGTCCTACATGTTGCAGGCAACAGGAAGTTGACTGAGACACTGGGTGGTTCATGCATAGGAAACCTCAAAGCCCATCCCCACAATGACTCACTTCCTCCAAGAAAGCTATACCTACTCCAACACACTTCCTAATAGTGCCACTCACTAGGAGCTTATGGGGGTCAATTACATTCAAACTACCACACATCCCAACCTGTATTTTAACAAAAAAGGCAATTTTTTGACTACTTGTTTTCAAGAGGTGTGTGTAATTTGAAGCGTTGTCTGCATGGTCTCATCAGAATTTCCCTTTCTTTTTAGAGTCACTTCAGAGATGAGTGAGTTAGAATTAGTTTCTTCTCTCTTAAAATAAATGCTGTCCAGCTTGAGTTATGTGTAAAGTGAGAGTCCCATAAACCAAGTGTTGACTATGTGTTGGTAGTTCTCTGTTGATATGCCTAAGCATTTGATTGAATGTACTCTTAAACCCACTGTGTTCACAAAATGTGGTGTCATTCCTCAACCATGCTTCTCCATGTATGCAATTACTTTCCACTCAGGTTGGGAACTGGTGAGGTGCCATTCCTATACACCAACAAGAAACTATCTGAAGGGAAATTTTAAGAAAATGGTTGCACATATAATAGTAACAAAAAGGAATATTTAGTAATTAACTAAAGAGGTAAAACATGATGAAAACTGACAAACATTGCTGAAAAAAATTAAAGAATGCACAAAGAAATGATGATATCCCAAAGCCATGGATTGAACACTGGTCACTGACATTCTACATAGTAACACCCATCAAGATTCTAACCATAGTTTTAGCCAAAATAGAAAAATTCATCTTAAAATGTATATAAAGCCCCAAATTCTGAAACAATCATACAAAAGGACAAATTAAGGCCGTTCTTACACTTGCTATTTTCAAAGTCTACCAAAACTGTGGTGGTCAAAAGGGTGTGGCAGAGGCACAGAGAGAGGTCACCTGTCTATAGACCAAAAGAGAGTGTTCAGAAATAATGCCTTATGCATTCAGATGACTTGTGACAAGGGTACCAAGACCGTGTATCTTATTCTTACTGGTCTGCAACAACAGCAGCAAATATACAGCCTCAGGTCCTCTTCTTACTTTGCAGATGTCAAGATTTTCCTCATTTTTCCTTGGAGAGAGAGAAGGGGGAAAGAGCATCTCTTCCATTTCCTAATCAGGTTTATGAGCCCACCACCTGCATGACGTAATTACCTCCAAAAGGCCCCACCTTAAAGGGGGGGGCAGTAAGCTTCAACATATAAATTGGAAGGGAAAACAAACATCTAGTTTATAATTACTGAGGAAAAAGATACTATTTTCAACAAGTGAGGTTGGAAAAGTCAGATAGCCACAGGCAAAATAGTGAAGTTATACCTGACATGATGAACAAAAATTAATTCAGAATGATTGAATAATGATGGGACACTGATCAGTTTTGGAATGAATTCCTGGGTTCTAGCCCAACCCCTTCACCAAGTCAAAGATCAAAGGCATAATTGTAAGACTTAAAACTATAAATTTGGGCACACGCCTTTAATCCCAGCACTCGGGAGGCAGAGGCAGGCAGATCTCTGTGAGTTCGAGGCCGGGCTGGACCGGCAGCCTCCAAAACAATACAGAGAAATCCTGTCTCGTAAACCCCCCCCTCAAAAAAAACAAAACTATAAACTTGATACAAGAAGACATCATAGAGCAAGACTAGCAACCCTGAATGTGGCCATCATTCCTGGTGTGTGACTCAGGTAACCACATCTAGTTGATAATATATAATATAAAGAGAATATTTAAAAAGCAACCCATATAACGAGAAAATATATTTGTAAGGCATTTACCTAATGAGAGCATAATATCCTGAATAAATAGAAAACCTTTCTATTTCCACAACACAATCCTCATTTAAAACGTGGGCCATGGAATCCAACAGATACTCCAAAGAAGGCAAGAGAGCCACCATTTCCCACAGGAAAAGATGCCCAATAGCATGGATCACAGAAATGCAAATGTAAACAACACAAAACTACTTTCCATTCATTAACATAAGTAACTACTATTGAAAAAGCAGCCGGGCGTTGGTGGCGCACACCTTTAATCCCAGCACTCGGGAGGCAGAGGCAGGTGGATCTCTGTAAGTTCGAGACCAGCCTGGACTACCAAGTGAGTTCCAGGACAGCCTCCAAAGCCACAGAGAAACCCTGTCTCGAAAAACCAAAAAAAAAAAAAAAAGAAAAAGCAATATCAGAAAATAACAAGTCCGTATCTATATATTTTATATTTTACCTCTATTTATATGCTTATATCTTTGCATATATATGTATAATCTGAAACTCCCCTTTTGAGTTCCACCCTAAGGAGTTGAAAGCATGGTGTGGTAAAGATATGTGGACACCTAACTTCAAAGCAGTGTTCAAAATAGCTAAAACGTGGAAGTGATCAAAATGCCCCTCAACAACAGTGAATGGATTTTTAAGCTGTGACATATGCACATAATGCCAGTCAGCTTAAGATAAAGAACATTTGACATACACTGCGTCTCATGAACCTTGAAGTCCTTGTGCCATATTAAATAAGCCAGTCATAAGATAGATGCCTGTGATTCCACTCCCAAGAAATATCCAAAGATCACAGAGGCAGGGTCTTTCTCAGTGTTCTACTGCTGTGGAGAGGAACCATGACCACAGCAAGTCTTTACTTGTGGCTTAGTCCATTACCATCATGGCAGGAAGCACGTGGCACACAGGCAGATAGGGTAGCTGAGAGTTCTACATCCGGATTAGCAGGCAGCAGGAAGAGAGAAACAGACAGTGGGCATGGCTTAAGCATTTGAAACCCCAAAGCCTACCCCAATTAACACACTTTCTCCAACAAGCCACACTTCCTAATCCCTATCAAATAGAACCATTCCCTGATGACCAAACATTCAAATCTATGAGCCTATGGAGGCCATTCTTATTCAACCCACCACAGGCCAAAAACTGAACTGTGATGGAGGAGCCTGGAGAAAGGGGAGCATAAGTTATTGTTTAAGGGAGTTCCAGATCAAAAGTGTTCTAGAAATGGACAATGTGATGGCCTCAGACAGTGACAATGTCCTTCATACTACTGAACTACATGATTAGAAGTGGCTTAGGACCATAAATTATATACTGTGAATTTTACAGCAAAGGGGTAAATAATAGTGATGCAGAACTGTCCTCTCAGAATAGGTGTGTGTGTGTGTATGTGTAGTACAAAAGCTTAGAAGATAAGCTAAATTTTTTTCTTTCTCTTTAATTTCTTTCTCCCACATTGCTTTAGTCTTTTTTGTTTGTTTGTTTTGGTTTTTGGGTCTATTTTATAATACTTGACTTTATAGGGTTCAGTGGTTCTCAATGTTCCCAATGCTGGGCTCCCTTAGTACAGTTCCTCATGTTGTGGTGACCCCCAAACATAAAATTATTTGGTTGCTGCTTCATAATTTAAATTTGCTACTGTTATGAGTTGTAATGTAAATATCTGATATGCAGGATATCTAGTATGTGACTCCAAAAGGGTCACAACTCACAGGTTGATGACTACTGGTTTAGATAAATCTAAATAAGCCCCAAATAGAGACATCTGAAGATGTTTCTGAAGTAGCTGGAAAGCTTGGCTTCATGTGTTTTCTTCCGTATCATGTCCAAAGCCACTTGATTTTGGGATGCAGTGAGTTTGCCATTGGGAGGCTCAAGTTTTCCTTTATTGACCTTCAAATTCTACAGAAGTCTCAATATGAGCAAAGATCCTTCAGGGACATCTGGCCTAATTCTTTTCTTCCTTCCTTAATTCTTAATTCTAAAATTTTCATACAGCATATTTTGATGTTTCTCCTACTCCAATTCCTCCCAGATCCTTCCCATCTCCCTACCTACCCAACTGTTTCCCTCCCTCCCTCCCTCCCTCCCTCTCTCCCTCCTTCTCTCTCTCTCTCTCTCTCTCTCTCTCTCTCTCTCTCTCTCTCTCTCTCTCTCTCAGTTTTTCAAGACAGGGTTTCTCTGTGAAACAACTCGATCTGTAGACCAGGCTGGCCTCAAACTCACAGAGATCCGCCTACTTCTGCCTCCCTAGTGCTGGGATTAAAGGCGGGCGCCACCACCTCCACCTAGCCTTTTTCCTGTCTCTTTAAAAAACAAAACAAGAAAGTCTCAAAGTCACACACACACACACACACACACACACACACACAGAAAGAGAAAGAGAGAGAGAGAGAGAGAGAGAGAGAGAGAGAGAGAGAGAGAGAGAGAGAGAGAGAGAGAGAGAGAGAGAAACAACAACAAGGCAAAACGGAGACAAAAAGTTTACAATGTACCATGTACTTTGTTTTATGCATGGAGTGGGGTCTGCCATGAAGTGTGGTTAATAAACCTTGTGAGATCCTCTGGAGCAAGCTGATGCTTGCTTTGCCCATGGGTATAGTTTGGAGATAGCCCATGTTTACTTCTCCCCTCGGTGCTGGACCTCTTCCGGATTGAGCCTGTGCAGACAGGCCTTGTGCACGCTACCACGGTCTCTGTGAGTCCTATGTGCACCAGCCCTGTTGTGTCTGGAAGACGCTGTTTGCTTGGAGTGTGCCCTCGCCTGTGACTCTTACAATCTTTCCATCCCCTCTTTCACACAGATCCGGGAGGGGGATGTTAACGCTAGCACCCCGTTTAGGACTGAGTGCTCCAGTCTCTTCTGTCTGCACAGTGTCCAGTTGTGAATGAGACACTGATCTATGTGTGCAGCAGAATGTCAAAAGGAGCCACTTTATTGCTGTGTTTCTTTAGTAGATCAGTAGTGTGAGGTTTTCACCTAGGCCAATCCCTACAACCTGTAAACGCACAGCAAAGGGGACTCGGGTTGCAACTGGAACTAAGGCTGTTGATCAGCTGACCTAAAGAGGCGGAGAGTATCAGGGTGACTTGGGAAGCCTCAATGGAGTTACAAGGATCCTTGCAAAGGCAAGCAGACTAGGTACTGGAGTCAAAGAAAAGACATGGCCTCAGAAAGAAACTAAGCAGTGAGAAGGACTCGGCTCACTTTCTCCAGGCATGAAGAATAACCTGGAAGCCATGGAAATGGGTTCTTCCTCAGGCCCCCCAAAAGGAGCCCTGCCTAGCCTCTCTACACCTGGACTTCAGTCTAGTGAGATCCGATCCGTGTTTCTGATAGCCAGAGCTGCAAGGTAATTTTCCGCTGTTCCGGCAGCTGAAGTGCATGCTAGCTAAGCAACAAAGCGGCACGCTCTAGATCCGCCCCCTCCACAGCGCCACAAGCCATCGGGACACAGACTCCCCTAGAACCCAAAAGACAAGACTGGAGCACTCAGTCGGTTGATAGCTGGTTGGGGTGGCCAGCAACAGGGAAACTCAATAACAGGGCTGTGGGCAAGATGCCCCTCGCCTCTCTCTCACGTAAGAGGTGGCCAGTCCTCAGCTGGCAGATACCTCTACACTGCCATCAAGAATGCAGATTACAGGCCTGGAGAGATGGCTCAGCAGCTAAGAGAACTTCCTGTTCTTCCAGAGGACCTGAGTTCAGTTCCCAGCACCCAAGTCAGGTGGCTCATAACTGCCTGTAACTTGAGTTGTAGGACATCTGTCTCGCTCTTCGATCTCCACGTGTACGTGCACACGTGCAGTACACACAAAAACAGACTCACAGTTTTTAATGAGTCTTTATTAAAAAAAAAAGTAGGGGTACAGGAAGGCCATGGGAGGCCTGTCCCTTTCTGAATAGAGATGGAGGAGGAGCATATGGGAAGGGGCTAGATGGGAAAGGGAAGGGGATGGGAGGAGAGGAGGGAGGGGAAACTGGTTGGTATATAAAATAAATGAAAAAAATGTGAAACAGGAAAGAATGTGGGCTTGGGAAACAGTTAGGTTGGTATCACACCCTCCAAGCAAGCATGAGGTGCTGAGGCTCATCTCCCAGAACCTATGTAAAGCACTGCACCTGTAATCTCAGGACTGGGAGGCAAAACCAGGAGAATCCATGGGGCTCACTGGCCAGCCAGCCTAGAGGAATCAGTGAGCTCTGTATTCAGCAAGAGACTATGTCTCAAAAAATAAGGTAAAGAGCAATTGACCCATTGACCCCTAGCCTACACACTCACATATCCATACACATGTGACACATGGGCACACTCAAACAGGTAACATTTAAGAAAAGAAATAAAAAGGGAAAGTGCCATTACTAATGAAGAAGAGAGAAAAGGATGCTGGGAGGCAAATTGTGATCTGTGCTTTGGATTATTATGTGATTTCACAGAAGAAAAGTAGTTGACCAGGCTTCCAGATCTTGTTCAGGCCCAGGGAAGGTTCAGCCACTCTGTGATTACCAGCATTCTGATGTGATTCACGAATTCTAGCTTGACAGAAACGTTAGCTTCACAGACCATGGACTTGGAGATCATGGTTGTTTGTATCTCAGGCTAACTGGGAAGTCAGTGCTCCATCTTGGCTTTGTAAAGGTGTGCTGGGCTGTTAAATGTTTTTTGAGTTTTGCAAATATAATATCCCTGTGCAATGACCAGGTTCTTAACTATGCTGATTAAAACATAGTCGTTTACATTTATTTGGGGTGTGTGTGTGCGCGCGCGCGCGTGTGCGTGCGTGCGTGCGTGCGTGCGTGCGTGTGTGTGTGTGTGCGCGCGCGAGCGCACGCGAGGATGCACATGCGGAGGTCTGAGAACAACTGGCTGGAGTCATTTCTCTTCTTCCACCATGTGGGCCTTCAGGGGACTGAACCCAGATCGTCAGGCTTGGCAGCAAGTTTGTTTATGAACGGATGCATCCCTCAAGCCCCAATCTTTTCCTTCCTTCTTTTCTTCCTTCCTTCCCTCCCTCCCTCTCTCCCTCCCCCCTCCGTCCCCCACTCCCCCCCCACACACATGAGTTTCTCCCTTTCTCTCTCCTCAAATATCTGAAGGTACAGTTTGGAGCTCCTTGATGCTTCAGACTTTGCTTCAGTTCACCCCTCCCGGTGTTGTCTGCAAACCCTTTGAAACAAAGTTGAGGGAACAGTTAATTGCCTTCCCGTTTATGCTGTAAATATTGGGCGGCTTGTTTGCAGCATTCATTCCAAACTGTCTCAGAAGAAACTCAAAAGGGAATTATACATAATGTCTTCTTTTATTTTGGAGGATTATGTATGAAAAATTAGTGAACAGATAATTTATAGACTTTTTCCTTAATACTAAAGAGATCACTTACAGTCTGGCGGTTTGTTTTGCTGTGGCTGTTGTTAACAATACCAAAACAGAATTACTTTAGTGGTAGGTAAATTTGTCTAGGACTTACTATGGGTTGTTGGTCATCTAAGCGCTCTCTTCCTTTTTGAGATGAAGAACCTAGTCCAGTTCCATCCCTACATAAAAATGTTTCTCAAAGAGAACCGTGGTTACAGCTTGTAATATAATGGATCCAAAGCAAGATTGATCAGTGTTGGCCGATGCCATGTATCATGTTTCGTTTGCTGGGTCTGGCTGACACCCTATTTAAATTAAAGCTCTAGGTCATTGCTTCCCTGTCAAATGGCAGTCACCTCCAGGGGCAGCTGTGAATGATAGCATGGAACCTTGATGAGGAGCAAGACCCCATCGAGATTGGGGGAGGACACCAAGCATGAAACAGAGTGCTTTTTGAAAAGGAGTAAGATGATATGACGGGTCAGGAAAGGGTTAGAAGAGAAATTAGGATAGGCTTGGAAGGGTGTGGGGCATGCCACATGAGGGGCCCTGGGAGCTCCAGCAGAGGCACCGTCTCCTGGTCTACGTAGGTGGAGAATGTCCGTTTCCAAGCACAGCGGCACAGTTTCCATGACATAAAAGAGGAAGTCCTTTGTGCTTAGTGTAGAAAACTACTAGTGACTTAGATGGGGTTCTGTCTCCCCTTGACACTGTGGGCGTGTTCCTGAAGACTGTGTGAAAAGCGGCTGTGAGGAATCACTGTGAAGGCCAGCGTGTGGAGGTGGCTCTTCACAATGTTAATTAAGTGACCGTGAAAAAGCTACCCTCCCCCATCCACCACACCCCTGCTGTCCCAGTAGTAAGAGTCTGAGGTGGTCACAGCTAAGCAACAGGTGGAAATAGTGTTGAATGTCCCCTGGTCCCTCTACTCGGGTTTTCTTCTCACTGACAACAAAGCACCCGCAACCCACAGCGGCCACACAGAGGTGGTGTACACCGGTACCCTTCCACCTCCAGCACATTTTACAAATTAACTTGATTTACTGTCATACACAATCAGTGTACTTTACCCTGCTTAATGAGCATTCTTCTTTGGGGGCAGGGCAGAAACGGGAAATCAAATCCTGCCAGTTATACATAATGCTGACCGGGAGAGAGGAACTGGGGAACTGGCCCCAGCTACGTCACTGTTCTGAGATCCGCACGTTGTGAAGAACTGCATGTTCTGCAGCTTGTGAGACCTCTGATACAGTCTTCTTCTGTGTTTCCTAGAGTGTCTGAAACCGTCCAGCTCTCCAATGGCCAGCAACAACACCGCCAGCATAGCACAAGCCAGGAAGCTGGTAGAGCAGCTGAAGATGGAAGCCAACATCGACAGGATAAAGGTGAGGGTGGCCTCATGTGTAGCTCATCCCGCTTGACTAGAGCAAATGCCTTGCAGCCATTTGATTTTCTGTACAGATGGGTGGCGTCAGAGAGGATAGGACAGGGTCTAACAACCCTGCAGATACTCTTTTCTCTACAGTGTCTCTTCCTTCCTGGGGTTCCCCAACATCACATGACAGTACGCATTGGAACGATTCCCCATGTTGAATCAGAAACAAATACGACAGTGAAAAGCACAATGGGCTTGGACTGAACTCCAGCCGGAAATGGGCAAGCACTTGAGACACCATCCGCTGTTTACCTCTCTGACCCGATAAAGACATTTTTCTCATTTTGGGTTCTACCATTTTCTGTCCCATTCAGTATCTAATACTAAGTGCCTGTTTTATTAATCTAATCTGTTTTATTTATTCATTTTTTAAAAAATCATCTTTAGCCGGGCGGTGGTGGCGCACGCCTTTAATCCCAGCACTCCAGAGGCAGAGGCAGGCGGATCTCTGTGAGTTCGAGGCCGGGCTGGACCGATAGCCTCCAAAACAATACAGAGAAACCCTGTCTCGTAAAAACAAAAACAAAAAAAAATCATCTTTAGAGTTTAGTGGATTTTTTTCTTCAAAGCTCAAGAGTCACACTTGAGGCCTAAGGAGATGACTCAGTGGGCCCGGGACCTTCTGTGCAAGCATGAGGACTTAGTTTGGATCTCTAGCACCCTCACAAAAGGTCAAGTTTGGGGGCCTGCAAGATGGCTCAATGGTAAAGCTACTAAGTCTAACAATCTGAGTTCAGTCTCCAGAACCCACTTAACAAGGAGAGCCCAGAGTCCCTCTGCCCCTCTATAGGTGCACTGTATACACACACACACACACACACACACACCCCACACCGTACCACACACATCACACACACACATGCACACACACACCACAACACATACCACACCATACACATCACACACATACACACACACCACCATACCATACCCACCCACCACATATCACACCACACACAGAGATCATACACATACACACCTCACCATACCATATCACATACCACACCACACACATCACACACACATACCATGACCACACACATCACACACACACACCACTACACACACAACCACATACATCATACACACACACACCACTACACATACACACATACATACCACAACCACATACATCACACACACACCACTACACACACACCACAACCACACACATCACACACACACACACACACACACACACACACACACACACAAGGGGGAGGGGGCAATGTAACAGATGTAAAAGAAAAAAGCCAGTGCAAGGCAGATCTCAGGGACTTGGGAGCCGGTGCACAGGCAGATCTCAGGGACTCCGGAGCCGGTGCACAGCAGATCTCAGGGACTCCGGAGCCGGTGCACAGCAGATCTCAGGGACTCCGGAGCCGGTGCACAGCAGATCTCAGGGACTTGGTAGCCAGCAGTCAACAGAAACGGAGAGCTCTGGGTTCAGAGAGAGACCCTGTCTAAAAACTAAGGTGGGGAGTGATAGAGGAAGATGTCTGGCGTCCCCCTGGCCTGCCCATGCACAGGCAGTTCACAGAGTCACACTTGGTTTCCCTAAAGGAATAAAACAGCACAGGTTAATGAAGGTTAGTAATCTACTTTTTCTTTCATGTGCCAATCTTATCCAGCCTGTTGAGGCTGGCTTAGATGCAGGGTTTTGTTCAAACCATTTGTCTGGCATATTTTGAAAGTAAAGTTAACCCCATTGTACCATTATGAGTAGTCTGCTAATATAAGGTAGATAACAGTAAGGTAAATTTTTATCAATCATCAATTTTACTTCCTCAAAAGCATTTTAGGAAACGGAACTCAGAAACATATCTTGCTGTACTCAAGTAAAAATAGAACATTATTCCAAATGCCTTTTAAAAAATTACAAAATTTTCCACTTTTTTACTCGACACCTTAAAAAATCTGGATCATTCAGTTGGATGCATTGGGGTATCAGGACTCAAATCTAGTCCGTGCTCTGTTTTTATAAATAAAGTATTATTGGAACACAAGCACACTCATTCATTTATGTTCTGGGTGTGGCTCCATTCACACTCCAACCACAGGCTAGAAGTGTTATCAGGGATCCCACAGCAAGCAAAACTCCAAATAATGGCCTTCTGTACCTTTAAGAAACAAGTTTGCTGGCTGCTGGTTTAGAGCCGTTGTTCACACACCTAAAGCGCTCTATAAACGGACCAGTTCCCAAGCCACACTAAAGGGACGGCCAGTTAAATCAGGATCTCTTGGGCCTAGGATTCGGGCATCGGATTTTTTTTTTTAATTTTCAGTTAATTACAATCTATAGCCACAGTTAAGAACTGCCACCCTAGTGTAAGGGGTTGACCCTTCTCACCGCCAGTTTGCTCATGAGGAAGCTGGCCAAAGACCCAGGGTTATTTCCCACCACTGGAAACCTCCTGTCAACTCAGACTCCTGGTAGTGGGCCACACCATAATCAGATGCAGCTCTGTTTTCCGTGGCATTTAGTCCTCCTTACTTGCGGATGAGACAAGGCCCCTTCCTCTGTGTTTTCCTCCTCTGCCGCGTTCTGGCATCTCCTTCATTGCCTCTTATCCATTCCTCTTCTGAAGAAGCAAGAAGAGACTGTCAGGCATTTCAACTGTTAGGAGAAGGAAGGTGGCCCAGGGACTGCTGTATCAGAGAGAGACATTCCTTTCCTTCATGGGGATGGAGGCTCCACCCATCCTCCTGAGAGCACTGGTTTTGCCCTCTCTGTGAAGCTCCGCTGTGGTCGGCATTTTCTGCCACTCCGCAGGGTCCCCAGGCACCAAGGAGAGTGTGATGTCCTGATGGGTGACAAAAGTGACAGCAGGAGAGGGTACTGAAATGAGCTCTTCAGCCAGGCACCCCTCCTTGAACCCTTGACTGCAGTGGTTCCAGCCCGATCCCTGCAGTCCGCCTCAACCCACTCCCATCAGGCCGCCAGTCCCCGCCACAGCGCTGCCAAAGAAAAGTCTGCAGAAGCACATTTCATCATGCTCCTCTCCCACTGAACGCTTTATCACTCCACAGCTCCCCATCCCTTGTACGATGAATCTCTAACTCTTTAAAGGAACCTACAGGGTCCCCCATGCACCTCCAGCTTTATTCCCCTTTCTCTTGCCACACTGGTCATATCAACCACTGCTCGTTCTCTTGAAGGGACCTTCAAGCCCAGGAACATCTTGGTCCTCCGGTCACCCACTCAGTGTGCTACTGGGAAATGGCACAGGCTTCCTGGAGATTCAGACCGATCATTAGGTTGTTGGTAAAGGTTTCCAGGGCCCTCCCTGTGAGGTTGGAGTTGTCTTCAGTCCATGTATTCATCTGTTTGTCTAGTAAATATCTTACTGAGATTCTCTATGCTGCCTCTAGGTTTCAGAGGTAGAAATGAACACATGTGGGTCTTACCCTCCATCATGTGTCACATAGTGAGGGCTTAACAAAAGATATGAACAAAACCTACTATCAGAATAAGCAGAAGTATCCAGGAAGCGTAATCACCAAAGGTGTCAAAGCCCACTCCTTACTGCTCTTTGAAGAGACATAAGTAAGTAGCTAGGGAGAGAGAGTGCATGCGAGGGCTAGTTAGCCTAATAGAGCGCATGCGAGGGTTAGTTAGCCTAATAAAGCACGCACCGAGCGGCCCCCTCCCAGTCGACCCGCACAGCTGCATCCCTGAAGTCTCCTTGATGCCAGCAGACCTTCTGTTGATGGAAAACCAGCAGCAGCCTGCGCTAGGGCATTTGTTCTCTACCGCACAGCCAGGCAAGCATGCTGGGGTGAAATGACAAATTATTTTTAGTTTCCCTGTTGGGTAAAACTGTGACTGTATTGACGCCGTTGTCAGCTGGCTGGTTATTTGATTTCAGGGGTCCTTCAAGGGCTCCAAGATTTCTAGCTTCTCTACCTACTTCTATTCATGAGCCTGTCACCCAGGCGGGGGCTGGGGGCTTTTTGAAAGATGCCAGGCTTGTGATTTTTCCAGTTGCTGCGGTAGCCTTATCACATCATAACCTTGTGCGCATCTGGAGGAACCGGCTGTGGCTACGGTGACATGGGTAGGACCCGTAATAAGAGCAGATAGAGTACAGCTGCCGCTGCAGTTTCTAAAGGTCTCATAAGCAAGAGCTTCCTCATCCCTTGGATGGCCTCCAGAGTGACCCAGCCTGCTCTATTGGACCCGAATAACACTTTTTGTTTTGAAACTTTTCTTGTTTTCTAGCCTGTGTACCCCACAGGGAGATTCGGACTACTAAGACCCTTACCTGTTCATAAGCCCCAGGCGTTTTACTGACAATTCCGGCCTTCATCTATTTCTTTGTTAGCATTTCCTTCAAGGGTAGAGAGTAAAAGCAAGGGCGTCAAAGCGGAGGCGTGGGAGGGGCTGTGAGCCGCGGCCCTGGGATTTCTGCGGCAGGACATACACGGACACTAACAGTGGAATAAGGGGGTGTGGGCGCCGGGAGCATTGACGGAAGTAGAGGACGCGGGTTTCAGGAGCTATCTTATCACCGTATTAGGACTCTTTGAGCATCAGAGAGAAGCCTGAAGCAATCTAGTTTAAGCAGAAAGAAATGATTAATTATAGAAGACAGAAGTTGTCCTAGCATCCAGGGATCCAGGGACAGAAATGAAGCTGGGACAACTGGAAGCCATCAGGAGCTGTGAGAGCTCCGTAGGGAGCCATTGCTTCTCCCGCCATGTGTGTTTCCTGGGAAGGGTGGATTTCTCAGCTGACTGTTCACGTGGCAGGCAAGAGACGCTGCCCACTGCTCCCAGGGTAACAGAAAGATGTTTGACCACGTCTTTTCAGTTTCACTTGCATAATCTGGCATCTCTATTAGCAAGAATCCCACACCTCCAGCTTCAATCTTCCGCTATCAAAATCAAACCGCAGTATGAAATCATCGAAAGGGGCCAGGGACTGTTGTAAGCTAGGGCTATGTTATTCTACGAGAAACAATCTAGAGGTAAGAGGGGAAAAAAGAAATCCGAGGCCAGAAGCAGGGAGGAAATGGTTGTTTTTTAACCAGTTAGCCTCATAAATTGATCTCACATAGATAGAAATTCTTTATTTCAAGCCAAGTCTTGGCAGTGGTGGCGCATACATTTAATCTCACCATTCAAGAGGCAGAGGCAGCCAGATTTCTGTGAGTTTGAGGTCAGCCTGGTCGACAGAGTGAGTTCCAGGACAGTCAGGGCTATATAGAGAAACCCTGGGGGGGGGAGAGAGAGAGAGAGAGAGAGAGAGAGAGAGAGAGAGAGATTCAAGCTTACTCATTTTTCCCAAATATTTCCAATATACCTTTTTAACTGATTCTCCTTTTTGTTCTAACAATAGGGGGAATGTTGTGATAATTCCTGCTTATTTACATGGTTATTATAGGTTCCTCACTGAGAACACCTCACCCCAAACCCCTCTTTTCCTATGAAAATGATATTCCTTTATTAAGTGTCAGCTCAAATCCTCACCTGTTCATGAATTTTTTTCTATTCCTACCAAATTTGCTAATTTAACTTTTGTTAAATAAACTTTTCCAAACAGACTACATAGTCCTTATTATCAAAGGCAATGTTTATGTTCTTGTGATTCTGTGAAGATTTTAGTATGAATGTAATTAGATAAATAAAACTGCAGGAATTAGAGAGAATATTTTTAAGTCAAACTGTTGTTGTGTCATAGTCTGACTGTAAGTAAACATTTGCAGTATACCTTTTTAAATAATTCAAAAATTAAAAGGCAGGCAAATATTAATAATTAAAAGATTTATAAATTAGTGAGTCAGGCCTGGACATTTCTAACAACCAAATCATCTTTCAGATGATGGACTCTTAGTGAATAGTAACTGAACTTCAGGGAGTGCTGTACTGAGAGACAAAGCAGGTTACTCCAGGACCAGTTTGGTGGTGTGCACCTGCAGTGCCACTTGACAGACAGAGACAAGGGGATTGTTGCAAGTTCAAGGGCAGCCCAAGCTACATAGCAAGATGAGACAGAGACAGAGACAGAGAGAAGGATCCAAGAAGTGGGCTACTTAGACATCATGCTTGGTACTAGGCAAAGGACCCATAGCCTAAGTTTGGGGCTTTGTAAATATTTTTCCAACATTTGACTTGAAGTTTTAATATTCCTTCCTCAAAGTGATACGTTTAATTTTATTAGGCTATTGTCCTCTTCATAGGTCAATTGAGAACATTTCCATGGATGATAAAATCAGTAAAGCATACAGAGGTCTTACAGACATTCAGGTTTGGTCAGTCATTGCAGTTGCTGGAAATGAAGCCAACATTTTTCTGTTAAATTCTGCTCTGCATTGATAGGAATGTAAAGCCTCAATTTCTTGAGGGTTGATACAGTTTTTAACAACTCTGTATCTATTTTTCCAACACAAAGTATATATTTAGCCTTATGCATTGTTCATAGCCACCAGGGAAGCATATAATAAGCACTCCAAATTCAAAAACCCAAAGCATTCCTAAATCCAAAGCTTCCTAAACACCAAGACAGTGCCTCCACATCCAACCTCATTTGACAGGTCACTGTAAAGACATAAGCTTACTAAAAATACTATATAGCATTGCCTTCAGGTTGTATGCATGAGATACATGAAATATAAATGAATTTTGTGTTCTGACTTATGTCTTAGCCACAAGAAGTCTAATTTTATATATATATGTATATATATATATATGTTCCTTGTTTAAAAATTTTCAAAACACGGTGTGTGCAAGCATTTGATATCCTCATTTGTACTATAAAACCTTAGAAGTTTCAAATCCCTGGGAAATTAATTTTTTAAAATAGCCTAGTTTTCAGGGAAAACAAGTAACCCTTCCTCAAAAACAAGCAAACAAACAAAAACCCAACCCTGTTTAGCCAAGATTGGTGGACTAAGCTTATAAGCTTGTAATACCAGCCACACCAGAGACTGAGGCAGCCCTGGATAACGGCATTAGTATCAGCAAACCAACTGAGGATGTGGCTTCATGACTGATACCCTTGGATGCACAGGCAGCTTCCCATGGGCAGAGGCAATGACAGCTGTCAGGGGCTTGTTTCTTTGTCTGATGGCTGACACACATCCTGTGACATCGATTTGAAGACGGAGCTCAGTTTCGGGATGTAATAAAGATGGAACCGCATCTTTTCATTCCACTTAAGTTTGATGGGAGGTCTGGTTTTTAGCTCTACAGAAAACTGCCTCTTCTGCAGCTTCCCAGAGACATCAAGGCACCTGTCTGCCTAGAATAGGTTCTTTTTATTTCAGAGCTTACATTCAGAGTCTGTTGGCCTTTGTTGGGGGCTGTCCAGAGACCCCCTCCTTGCTCGTTGGTTTGAGCTTGGTGAGGTCACCGCACAGCTGGCTTTCAGCAGTTGTCAGTCTGGGAGGATCAATGCTACTGCCGGAAGTAAACTCCCGGGCTGGAGACATCTCAGTTATGGACAAGTGACAGGCACAGTGCCGAGGTCTTTTAGTTTCCTGCCATTTGGGATAAGTTAGGAAAGAGGCCTACTGCCTTCAGACGCTTTAATGTCTATTTCACACGGCGAAGGGTGCTCTTCTCCATGATCATAACGTGATTGTCACATCGGTACACAGCTCCATTCACAATCCAGAGACCACATCTAAATATTGAAAATTACTGCAGTGATACCTTCCGACTGAAAATCCTGTCTTGCACTTAGCTGTCCTGTGTGACACAGTTCCTTTCACGACCTTGACACATTTTAACATTGTGGGCCATTTATTTTATGCAAGGTCACTCAGTTTGGACTTGTCTGACATTTCTTTCTTCTCATCATATGGCCCTGGGAATCAAGCTCAGGTCAGCTTTGGTGACAAGGACATTTACCCACTGAGCCATTTTGCCATTCCCCTTACCCCCTTATCTGATACTTCTCTCTGATTAAATTCTAGTTAGAAAACTTTGACCACACGGAGTGCTCCTTTGTTGTGTCCCCGCCCCCTCCCAGTCCTCAGTGGGATTTGATTTTGAGTTGTCACTTACTAGTGATGTTATTTCCTAAGGTGGCATCTTCAAGGCTTCTCAGTGAAAAGCAATTCTTTTTTCCCTTTGCAGTTTTTCAATAGTTGGGAACTTGAGTAGCTCTGGATTATGTATTCTTTTATTCCTCTGAAATATTCTGCTTTTTAGAAATGTATTCAATTACTCAGGGTGTCCCTTTTTAACCAATGGTTTATAATCTTTCTTACATTTTTTATTATCTTGTTTTCTACATGAAGGTGTTTTGCCTGCACGTGCACCATGTGTGTGCCTGCACTCCAGGAGGGCATGAGAGGGCACCAGATCCCCTGTGAGCAGCCATGGGGGTGCTGGGAATTGAACCCAGGTTTGCTGGAAGAGCAGCCATGCTTTCACCCACGCAAACCATCTCTTCAGCCCCGGTAGCCTATTATTTTTGTGTTAAATCAGCACAGGCTTATGTCCTTTGGGTGTGAATCACTCCTTTCTTTGAGCGCTTGTCTGGTTTGGAACAAAGCAGATGCTCCTCCTGTGTTCCTTTCCCAGCCTGGAGTCTCCCTTTCCTCCAGTGAGCCTTGGTTCCTTTGAGGATGGTTTTTAAGAGCTAAGATCTGGATGTGTAGCAAGCTCATTGCTCCAAGGTCCTCTTCCTGGGCAGAGCTAGAAAATGCACATGTGTTTATGTTCACATACAGACACCCAACACCACACATGCTTCCATTTACACTTCACATCTGTTTTTACTATGTCTGTATGTGTGTATACACATAGCCATGTGTTTATACCCAAACCATTGACTCCTATTCTGTGTCTTAGGGATCAGTATCATTTTCTGACTTCCATAATTTTAACCCCCTTTGCTGACAGTGAGACAGCAAGTCCCCCATCCTTGTCTGGCTCCTCCCTGCAGGGAACCCAGTTTCCACTTTGCACCGCCCCTTCTCCACAGAAGATGCCTTGCATGTCCTCCGTGTCTCTCTTGGTCATGTTTACATTTCCTCTGTGTTCCTGATCATATAAAGAATATTTTAGTAGCTTCTTTGGCAACGTCCCTATACGCCAATTTCATGGACCATGTCAATCATACATTTTTTTCCTTTGGAATAGTCCATCTCATCACTACAGTAAAACTTTCTTCCTGCTCCTTTGCAGTTGATAACATTTTATGGAGACCAGACACTCTGAAATTTATCTTGTAGCATACTGTAATTTTCCTTTAAATTTTTTGAGTTTTAATGTGAGGTGCAGTTAAATTGCTTAGGAACATTTTAATCTGATAGGAGAGGCCCCCACAGCCTCTACCACAGAAGGAACGTATCCTTCTGGAGTCCTTACTCAAATCTTGTTTATGCAGAGGTCTTTCTCCTCTGGTTGGTAAAGACATCATCACATTGTTTCTTGAAGAGCCTTCCATGCCCCTCACACAGGTGCTGCTCGGTGCTCAGCAGGGTTAAGAGGAACCCTCTGGTCTCTGGAACTTTCTCTTCCTCATTAACCCTCTTTCCAACCCACGAAGACATCAGACTCTGGGTTCCCTCTCCCCGTGCTGTAGCCACGGTGACTGGATGAAGAAGATACTATCATATGCTGCCTGTGAGCCATCGTGAGAACATTTCCTCATCTGTCCGGTTGACTTTGAGGTGGGAGAATTCAGTCTCAGTTACTTCATCACTGTGCAGTCTGGAAATCTGGGCTACTCAGAGCTCTATGAGAACTGGCCTTTCTCTATCTGTTCTCTGATGATTGCAGCAAGCAGAACCCACACCTGGAGCATTAGGCACGTGGCGACTATTAGTCGAATGAAATACCCGGGGACTCAGGTTACACTTGAGAGCTCCGTCAGTAATTACTTGCGCCTCTTCTACGTGTCAGCGCTGATGGCACAATGATGAGTAAGACAGATAACGTTCCTGCCCTCATAGTGCTTGAAGAGTTAGAAGTTGTCTAGCAACGGATAAACAAGCTCAGAGGGGTAGTCATGCCGGGAGGGGCGTGGCTTGTGTGAGTGAGAAGAGAGCACCGGGGCCCAGAAGGATGGAGAAAGTAGGTTCTGATGAGGCGGCTGGTGAGTGCCCTCTCGGAGCCAGGCTGCAGAGGGTGTGAGGAAAGAAGGTCTCAGAATCAGATATGCAAACACAAGGCAGGAAGGACTACAGACCTTTCAAAATTAAAGGGGAGATGTATCGAGACTTGAAATTGGAGAGGAGCAGGTCCCAAACATCTGGGACCCACAGGCAACACGCGAGGTTTTTGTTTCTACCAAGTATAGTGGGAACAACTGATGATTTCAAGTGGGGAATTACAGAAGACTATCTGGATTTTAAACTGTCTTTACTGCCACAGTTTCAAAAGCCTCCTAAACGTTTTGGCGCCCTTGACCTAGCTAGCTGTGTGCTGAAGTTGATGGTTCCCGTCTCACAATGATGCCTATTTTTTTTTTTTTTCTAGACAGGGTTTATCTATTGTTTTGGAGGCTGGCCTCAAACTCACAGAGATCCCTCTGCCTCTGCCTCCCGAGTGCAGGGATTAAAGGCATGCGCCACCAACTCCCGGCCAATGATGCTTTTTTTTAAATGTCTTTTTTTTAAATTATTTTTAAATTTAAATTAGATACAAGGTTGTTTCACATGTCAATCTCAGGTCCCTCCCCCTCTCCCTCCCCTCCTCCCACGCCCTCCCACCAACCCCCCATCCTCCCTCCCCAATCCCCACTCCTTTACAACGATGCTTTTAAGTTACAAATATTCTGAAACAGGTATAAAGTATTTTAGATAATAGCATACCTCAAAATTTTTTAAAAAAAAATATATCTAATATGGTTGTAGATATGCTCCTTTATTATACAGTGTCTAATTCCATTCCTATAAACACAAAGTCTATAAATACAATGTTGAGATATGAAGATACTGTAATATGACTGAGAGTATCTGATTCTATTGACTGACTGACTCACCTATGCAGCTCACTCTAGTACCCATGTTTATATTGAAAAAAAAATGATAAATTTCCACTTGACATTAGAGAAAATAAAGTAATAATTTTTATCATCAACATTGGTAAGCCACTCTTTAAATTCTGTCTGCAGGCCCACTGGGCCAATCAGAACCTAGTTAATGACTTTTTATATAAGCAGTTATTTCAGTTGTCACAGAGAAGGTGGAGCTTCAAACTATGGAGATGACAGCAAGGACTCTAAATGTAGGCTATTTTGGGAGGATGAATCAACAGGACAAGAAAGATAGAGACTATTCTAAAATTCTGAGAAAAATCTCCACCGACCAACCGCCTAGGAATATAAAAGAATTTGTGTGCAAAGTGTTAGAAAGGATAGCCCCAAAGCTTGAGATCTAGGTGGGACGTCACATAATTTATACTAAGGCAAGGGACACAAGTGACAGTCTAAGTAGAGTTTAGGTCAGGAACATGAGCATTCACAATTGGCTCTTCCTGAGCTGAACCCAAAGCTGAGCACTCACCCTGTGAAGCCTAGAACCCACACACCCACACCGAGGACAGTACTGGGCGTGACAGCACACATCCGTCTCCCAGTGTCCCAGAGATGGAGACAGCAGGATCCGGAGTTTTACACCAGCCTGAGCTACATAGCAAGGGCCAGGGCAGCATGGTAAGATCCTGTCTGAGAGAGAAAGACAGAGAGAGAGAGAGAGAGAGAGAGAGAGAGAGAGAGAGAGAGAGAGAGAGACAGAGACAGAGACAGAGACAGACAGAGACAGAGACAGAGAGAGAGACAGAGAGAGACAGAGACAGAGAGAGAGACAGAGAGAGAGAGAGAGAAGCATGAGGATATGAATAGCCTGCAGACGCACATACTGCTCTGCGGATTAAGTACAACCCTTGGTATAAAGAGATTTACATAGTTTTGACACATAGAAAAGGCCACAAATTATCAGCAGTTATCCTAGCTGTTAACAAGATTCTGACATTGTGTTGGATTATCATTCACAGGAGAGTACAATGCAGTTGAGGAAACAAACTATATGATATATTTTGGAAAGGAAATCATTTATTCATATATAAACTGTGAGCAGTTCCATGTTATTACTTTTTCCCACTCTAGTATCCTCTGTGTCATAAAAAGCACTTTGGGGACTAGAGATATGACTTGGTGGCTACCAGCACTGGCTGCTCTTCCAGCAGACCTGGGTTTGGTCTCGGCACCTGCGTGGCAGCTCACAACAGTCCGTAACTCCGGTCCCAGAGGACCCAACGCCCTTTTCTGGCCTTCTGGAACACTACACACATGCACACACATAAAGCGAAAATACAATCTCAAAAAAGGAAGTGCTTCAGAAATTTTATGCCGTGTGTTTGTGTGTGAGCATCGTGAGTGAGTAGGTATGGATGGTACCAGATCTCTTCCCAACAAATGTGACTTCAGTATTGCTGTTTTTACAATCTCTGCTATTTAGTAGTTGAGCTCCTGTTTAATGACTATTGCTCAAATAAGCAAAAGTCATGACAAAAAAAAAAATGGCAACAGTTCCTCCTCAAAGTCTGACGTCTGTCCTCGTTTCAGGGAGCTAAGCCTAGAGTGGGCCATTTCCGCCTTTGGAACTAGCTGGGCGTTTGCATGCAGATAACTACAGCCTAGTGGAGTCCTAGTTCTTCTTCTGCCATAGATTTCTGCCCGAGGGTGAACAAACTCAGGACACCTGCTGATCCTCCAAGTTTCATCTACAGAAGGCAGATAGTGATTTTTACTAAAGCCTTGATGCGTGTAGGAAGAAAAAGATGACTCAATGGAACAAAATGGGGAACAATAAAAATATTCCACAAGTACCATAATGTCTATTAAAGAGATACATCAGGAACAAATATACTATACCACACAGTTCCTCCCTTAAGTTCATGTCCACCTAGACTGTAACGGGGTATTTATAATCAAGTTACTAGCAGGTAGGGCAGACACTAACACAATGGCTGAGGGGGTGTGAACAACAGAGAGGATGCCATGTAAAGACTTCTGGAGTGTTCTGTATGCAAACCAGGGAACCCTAAAGATCACCACAACCACTAACAGTGGCATGGAGCAGATTCTCCCTCAGAGGGTTGGGTACCAACCATGCTGACACCTTAATTTCAAACGTCAGGTTTCTAACACTGTGAGAGAATGTACTACTTACTGCTGCTTGAAGCCACGAGAAACAGATAATGTATCAATGTTTATATCCGAGCCAAAGTAAGCTGGGCTTCCTGCCAATGATCATGTGTCCTCTTCCCCTGTTCTTTGGACTTCCAGCACAGGTATACTTCCCATTCCTACTACAGAGCAAGAGAGATTTTAACATGATGTCAAGAACAAAATAGGTTTATGATTATAGAGATCTTTCCTAATCAGATCAGCTACCACTCCACACCGTGTCACAGTCGTCATGACCTAGGGAGTGTCGGTCTGGAATATTGCATCTTCTGTGGTATCATCTGTGGCAAAGAAAACAGAAAGAAAAAAACTGAGCATTTATTGACTGAAAATATGAAATTGGTTTCCATATGCAACCTTTTAATGGTAAAGTTGTTACGGCTGTAAGTGATGGGAGTCTAATCCACTTGGTCCTGAAGCAAGGACCAAAGCAAGGTCCATTGATCCATTCATGGGAACCTGTGAACGGATGAAGGGAGGTCCTAATTATTGCATCACACAGATAGCGTAGCCAAGGAAAGTGCTTGACAAGACATGCATTCATTCTCCTACCCCAAAATGATTGCTACCAATTCTGCTCACATCTCATTGGCCATAACAAATCACTTGCAGTATAACCAAGTCTGACAGCGCTGGGTGGATATATGGGCCCTACCTGTGGTGAGGAACATGGTGTATTTTTAGCCCAAGTCTTAGGGAAGATTATACTTGCAGTAGTCACTGTGAGAGACTGTCACACCCTAGAGTGGTGGTGTTTTCATGAGCAAATGTCTTCGGGAGTGACCTTAGCACAAGTACACCGTATCATATAAGAAACTAACGACTGACTTTATGTTTCTGATTCCAAGTGGCATTCTTCTGGGAGGTCACCTACCTCATCCCCAGATGTAAGATTTATCTCTAAATTAAATTTAGCTCCCCAAGTAACAAAAATGTGCAACAACCACAAAGAAAGCACCACTGGCAACTCCTCCAGCACTGGGAGGGAGAAGCTCAAGGGATGAGCAGCCTATCATTTCCAAAAGCAGGGAAGAACATCTGCTGGGGACCACACATGAGATGCTGTAATGTACATGTTCTGTACCACATGATGTCACCTTGTGTGTGTACGTGTGTGTGTGTGTGTCCGTGCACACGCACACGCACGTGTATGCTTGAAGCTGTGCCTCCTGGGTAGAAAGGGATACCAGCCTGGCTCTGTCATTCCTAGCAGAATTCCAAAAGCAGGGGCACAGCTATAAATATGTAGATGTGTAGATACCTTATATATGTTATCTGTAAGATGTATGTTATCTACAGATCTATAATAGCAGTGGCTGCCCTGTGTGGAAAGCTTCCTGTATGAAAAGTCCTGGATGTCTTTCCTGGGTTTTCTCCCTTGTGCAATCCTTGCCACTAGGGCACAGAAGTAGGAGGGGGTTGGCACTTGCACAGCCCTGATGTTGAATGACTCTTTTGGCTGAGGCCCTAAGTTTGAGGCTCTTCTGCTTGATCCCCATCGGCTGGCAACAGTCCTGTCAGCCAGGTGTCATTGGTACCTTGTCTGCAGATCAGGAAGCCTATTGAGCTTATGAGTGTCTCCTTCACTTTCATTCTTTGGCTCCAAGTGGTTAGCTGGATGAGCCCCAACGTGGTGGACCCCAAAGCTTGAGAGACTACACCAAGGATGTTTGGGTCCATGCCTGTCTGTCACCCTTCCTGATGTTTCTGTTTTCCTTCGTAGGTGTCCAAGGCTGCTGCGGACTTGATGGCCTACTGTGAGGCACACGCCAAGGAGGACCCCCTGCTGACCCCAGTCCCGGCCTCAGAAAATCCCTTTCGGGAGAAGAAGTTCTTCTGCGCCATCCTTTAAGCCTCTGAGAGGAGGCTGAAGAGCGCAGGGGCTCCTGGGACATTGGTGTAGAGTTCCTAGCAAAGTGGACACCTTTCTCGTCCACAGCTTTTAAAGAGAGGAGAGAGAACCATCCTGGACACTCCGGGCTGTGCATGTTTAAAGAACTGTCCCCTTATGAGAATGGAAGCCGCTTCCACGTCCCAACTTTAGAGATCTGACCCTGCAGACCTGCCTGGAGGAGGGGAATGTATAAAAACAAAATCAGTGTCACTTCTTTTCTGCTACCCTCTAAGACCTTACATTCCGCTTCATATTTAAAAACAAAATAAACATTAGCGCCGGTGTCCTGAGCTGAGGTATGGCTGACCTTCTGGGGATGAGAATTGCCTTTCAAATACCCCTGATTAGCTGTTGTCCCATGTAGCCACAGTTCTGTTTGGTGGCATCCATGTTTAGTCCTCCGTGCATTTTTCTTTCCTCCCCTTTCTCTTTCTCTATCCCTCCCTGTTAGAGTACTGTAGAGATGAGGCTGGGTTTGTGTGTTAGATGAACTCTGAGGATGAGTGAATAGCTGAGGCATTTAGAAAGATGGTCCCCATGGCATTTCTTCATGAGAATTAAAAGAACACGCACACACGCACACTCCCACAATGCCAGCTGTCTGTGTTCTCTTACCACTATTCCTAATACTTGTATATGATAGTTTTGATTCTGCAAGTAAAAGTATATCATGTGTTGTGACGGGTGCTTTCATATCTTTGTGATCGTTTTTTGAATAATACTGCATGAAAATGTCCCCACGTAGCATCCATTCAGAGTTTTGCTGTTCGGCTGGAAAGCTAAGAAGAGAAATGAGAGAGAAAACGATGCCAGAGAGGGGAAAAATCCTCTATTTTGACAATTAAGATCACTTCAGCGCCTTAGCCATGCCTGAAATACCTCCTAGTGAACTGTGGTATAAGCGCCTCGTGACAGATTTTCCCCAGTGGATCCAGGGCAACACGGTTAGCTCACATGGAGACCAGGCAGGGATCCACCGTGACTTAGGAAGGCAATGTCAGAATATCAACACCTTCCCGCTTTCCAGGAACCGTGGAAATCATATGCAGAAGAATATTTTCCATGTTCATAGCTGGAAAACTATGACCCTCTTTAGCTCAGAAGAAATAAACCCCTAGCCTCAGAGGAGGTGGCCACCCCCAGAACACCAGCTGCTTGAGAGACATGTGCCCCAGCACCCTCTGAGCACCCCGGCAGCTGCCTCTTCTTCCAACTGACACGGTCCTCATTTTGTCACTCCCCCAAATTTCAAAGCAATCATGGCTTTGTTCTCTACCCTGTTTTTCAGAGCCTCTCTGCCCTATTTACAGCTTCCTTTGGTTAGCTCTCTCTCTTCCCGCAATAAAACACTGAGTTGTTTTTTCTTCTTTTCACTGCAATTGTAGCCTCCATCAGCAATGGAAGGCCCTGAAAGCCTTTATGTGTTCTGTGTTCTTCCCGGCCAGAGACAGCCTCCTGTACATCGTTTGTTTTCAAATTCTGAAAGACCACTAAAGCCAAGTTTACTTTCTTCCCTTGCCATGGGAGGGGAGAGAAGATAAAAAGACTTCCTCCGTATAGCAAGGACCCATTTTGAAATAGCTTTGGTGAATATTTTTCTTAACTCTTTTTATGGGTTTTCAGTTTATGCCCAAGGTGTGAAGAAGAGGGTACCAGGACATTTATCAATGCATCAATCCAATGTCGTAGCCAGGAGTCCTCTGCTGGTCAGATCTTGGGGGTTTGCTATGGTCAGTGGGACGCCCATGAAGATTTAGTGGCTGAAATAAAAAGCTGTCAGTCTTTGCAGAACTATACCATTGTGCAGCTGAGAATGCTGTGGAACCAGCCAGAAGTGGCGCCCACTTCAAGTGAGCTGAGGCATGAGTCTGTGGTCACATGTCAGCTAGAGGCACTCTGCGGGTGAGGGCATCACTGCGGTGAGAGAGAGGGCGTCACTAGGAAGATTCTGGACTTCTGTGTAAATTTAGACCTCTGAGGCAATTAAAGTGGAGCCGCAGTCCTCAGGGCACACCTTGTACAGGTCCAGCAATTAAAAATTAAGGATTTATGAATTATTCGTGAGCATGCTTATAGAATGATAAGGCAGAAAATGCACTCCCCTTCCAAAAGGAAGTTTCAGGAGAATTTCTTGTCTCACAGTTTCAGGCCCTTCAGTATGGAGCTATAATCAGAATTTGACATATACTGATGTTTGTATTTATTAAGGGAAAGTTTTGTTTGCTTGGGTCTCCAAAGTTAATTCTTTTGGAATGTCAACCATCATTTTCATCATCATTATTTTATCTTAGGGTGACCAATAGGAAAGTTAAACTTATTTAAGACCCTCATTTCTAAATGCCTGGATAATTATTAAAATATGCCATGGAATTAAGAAATAATAAATGTCATATTCATAATACAATGTCTATTAAAATACTTGAGCCATTTTAATACCAACTCCAATTTAAAATGTTTTTCAATCTGAAAGCAAGTAAGATAATTTAAATCATCAAATTTAAAGAAAAATCAAGTTTCATACTTTCCCTCACATGCTTTTATGCACACAATGAATTTTGAGAAAATCAAGTCGATGGTCTTTAGGAGAATTTTATACTTGTTTCCTTTTCCTTAGTGTTTCTTTCTAGCTGTCTTGGAAATGATGGATATTATGTGTATATTGCTGTCTCATAGCCCAACAATTGTTCAGATCGCCACGCTTTTCCTGTATACAATCTATGGAGTGTGTCTTTAAGGAGAAGGGGACAGAAACTTGGGGGGGGAATGGGGTGGGGGGTTGGGGGGAGAGGCATTGTGTTTTATATTGGGTTTTTTTTCTTCTTCACTTTTTCAAGACAGGGTGTCACTATGTAGCCCTGGCTATCCTGGAACTTGTTCTGTAGACCAGGCTGGCCTTGAACTCAGAGATCCCCTGCCTCTGACTCGAGTGCTTGAATTAAAGGCGTGAGCCACCATGCCCAGCTTAGACACGTTAAAGCAGGAGAACCTGAATGTGGTGTGCACATCTTTATCCCACATGAACCGTGTATTTGTTTTAATAAATGGAATTTTCAGATTCATTTCCTATGGGGTCACTTTCATTGCAGAGACCTGTGGGCCACCTCCCGCATCAGTGTTGATTTTAAAGGGACCTGGGGAAACAGATCCGTGGTTTTCTTTAGGCGTCTGTTCATAACAGTTTTAAAAAGAGAAAACCCACCTCACCTGAAGTTCTGTATGAAAACTTCCCCCTTGGTCACTGTGCCTCATGTACAGCCATGGGAGCAAAGAAACATGGGAGGGAGGGAGAGTGCTCAGGGCTCTGAAGGCTGGACCAGAGGGAGACAGAGACACAGACACCCCAGCTGTATAGACATTTTAACTTGCGGCAGCTACACCCCAATAGTACCACCCCACACCCCCACCGCATGAAGAGTGTTATTCTCGCCTGTGATTCTAAAGCTGTCCTGGAGAAGACCGAATCTCTGAATTCTAGACTCCGCAGTCTCCTTGAAGATCTTCCCAGTCAAGAGACTTTTTTCCAGTACTGCGATTGAATCTAAGGTTGCATGACTGCTGGGAAAGCTCTCTACCATTGAGCTGCACAGAGTCTTGCTGTGTTGCTCAGACTGGCCTTGAACTTACAGTATACCCCAGGCAGTGCTCACATTTGCAATCCTCCTTACGCAATACCACCTCCTCCGACCACTGGCATTGTAGGTCTATCCCACCAGACCCTCTAAGCAAGCCTGCTGGCTGTCCCTCAGACTGTGCCGTAACAGGTGTCGCTAGTAAAGAAGGAAGAGCTGGAGCTCTCAGGATTGGTGCCAGCAGCAGCAGCAGAGGGATAAAGGAGCCACACGGTGGAGTTTGTGCATGACTGTTCCAAGGCCATCACTGTTTCTCGAATGGTGACCACTTGCCTCAGAATCAGCTGAGATGCTTTTTAAAAGGAAAGGTCCCTCCCCTCCCCACCACACACACATGAACTCGTATTCTCTGACGATGACTTAGCAACACGCATTCTTTTGCATGCTACCTGCCATCTGAATATACGGCATCGCTTGCTTTCCCCGGTGCTGAAGAAAGGCTCAGATCGCAGCATCACAGGAGAGAGCACAGACAGCAGGCAAGGACCCAGGCATCTCCTTGCCAGGAGGATGAGGGTGGGCTTTGGCTCTGTTCCTGTTTCATTCTGTCCCTCTGGGAGGATCCCTCCAGCACTCCTTCTTTAATAACCCAGTCACGTTTTAGACAGCGCTCAGAGTGACAGAGGGAATTAGAGCTGGGTCAGCTCCAATCCACAAATGGCAAATAATTTGCCAAGGGAAATCCCTTTCCCTTCGGTTCTGCCCCAAATCTACATTTTCTTCTATTTAGAATCAGGAGAGATGGTCAGATTTTGTTTCAATGAAGGAGCCATTGGGTTCCCGACCCTTCCCCAGTGAGAACCTCTACTGGAGCTGGCAAATTGCATTCCTACCCTAAGTTACAGGTTGATGGCGTCTGGCAACCTGAAGCACATTTGGTCCTCACTACAAGTCCATTGTGTGACCTGGAGAATCTGAATGAGGCCCCAGGCTCCCATGTAAGCTCCAACATCCCTAGCCTCTCCAAGCTATAAAAAACGAGGGAAGACTACTGAAAGAAGCCAAACAGAGCCCGGGTGGTGTTGCAAACCTTTAATCCCAGCACTCGGGACGCAGAGGCAGGAGGATCTCTGAGTTCAAGGCCAGCCTGGTCTACAGAGTGACTGGCAGGGCAGCCAGAGCCACACAGAGAAACCCTGTCTCAAAAAGACAAAAATAACAAAAGGAAGTGTCTAAACCAAATGAAACAAAACAGACAAAAAGGCGTCGTGAAGGAGACCGTGGTGAAGGAAGAGGCCACTACTTGCCAGCAACCCTCGAAAACAGGAACGTTAGGTAGCCTGGGCTCCTGAGACGCTTTCCTCTCTCGCCACGCTACCTGGCTCAAACCCTTAGTGCCCTGCATCTGATTTCTACCTCACCAACTGCTATGATCACTCCCACATGCTCCCGCTCTCAGCCATGGCACCAAAGTGATCTGTAATCAGCTCCCTAGGTTGCAGGAAGCAAGATCTTAGCAACTGCCTAAGAATAGAGGAGCCCAGAAGCGGTCCGCTGTTCGCGCAGCTGGCTCCCCTTGCTCAGCTGAGTTCCTGTGCGCCCCTGTCCTCCTCTGTATGTCCCTCTGCAGCATCAGGATACTGTCTGCTCCTATCCGCTCGGCAATTGCAGGAAAAAGACAACGACGGGCGCAGAAAAAAGGTGCCCGATCATGTGTCCCTGGAACATGACTTCACAACCTAGGCTGGGGGTAGGGTCGCTGTGGCCACGTGGGCCGAACTGGGATCCCGAGGAAACTGAGCTCCTTGCCAGACTGAAACGGCCAGACTCAGAATCCCATGGTGCTCTGCTTCCAGGTACTGCAGTCAGTCACAGGCATCCTCCTTCAAGGCTCTAGAGGGCCGGGCCACGCCTTGCCAATACCCCTCCTCTTCCACTTGTCCTGTGACTCCCTGCTTCCTCAACTCCTTTGCTTAGGGGCCAACCCCTTCCGGGCTGACTCTACACGTGACTAGAAAAATAGCTGATACCAAGCACACCTCCTAAACCGGGTGATGGTGGCTCACACCTTTAATCCCAGCACTCGGGAAGCAAAGGCAGCCTGATTTACAGAGGGAGTTCCAGGACGGCCAAGGCTACACAGAGACACCCTGACTCGAAAAACCAAAAACCAAGCAAACAACAACAACAAAAGACAACTCTTTGAGCAACTTTCTCTTGCTTCTGTTTGCAGGCCAGTTGAAATCCACACTGTCTTTGGATGGGTTTGCCCCTTTCACCTCCAAGCAGGCTTTTTTGTAGTGTGACAGAGTAGACAGCACTGTTCTGGCTTCGGGAAGGGTGGGTTAATGGAGCAAGTAAAGTCGGTTGCCAGTCGCCAAGGACTCGGGAAGTTGGGAGGAAAGCAGAAGTGGTTACGGACTGGAGGGGGCGATGTTGAAGTTAATAGTCCACGGTGTGGGAATCTTGTCTCTCGGGTAAACTGTAACCATCTCCGGAGTCAGGGATACTTCCCTCTACTCCTCCTGCATTCTTAAGGCCACTGAGAGTGAAGTTCTCCACAGCAAACAATGAGCGAAGTGGAGATCTTGGGCTCCTCTCCTGCCCTGTGTGAGTGAGTCCCAGGCCTCCACGTCATGGCCGGGGCATTCTGTCAGCCAGGGGTTCCTCCACCTCAGTGATAGCATCAAGGGTGTGTGGGCTTCCCCAGGTCGGGTGGTAAGAGACGCTGACTGCAAAATTCATCTTCATCAGCGCTGGCCTGCGGGAGCGGCCTCCTCTGTCCCTGGGATCACCATCTGATCGTCCTCCATTCTGCGTGCGTGTTAGCTATAAATTAACTAGGCTTCAGTAAAATTAAACTCCAACCCCTCAGATAAGCTAATCCCATGCTAAGTGTCCAATAGCCACACTCAGCCAGCAACTACTCTATTGAATGGCACAGGTGCGGAATTTTTCTGCCCTAGCAGAGAGTCCTGCCATATGCTATCCTAGAGCAATGGAAGCCTGCTTTCCAACCCCAGACAACTGGGTACACTTTATCCTTGCGCTCAGATTTTGACAGTGAGGTTTTTAGAAAGGAAGAAAGAGAGTGAAAGTCAATATGGGATTGACGTCCAAGGGTTCTGCAGCTGCAGATTCGCCCGTGGGTGGCAAATATTCAGGAAAAAAATTTCAGCTGTGTTGAACATGTAATGATTTTGTTCCTTGTCCTTAGTCCCTACATAATACAGTATAGTGGCTCTTTGCATAGTATTAACAGGAGAGACATCTATACATACTGTAATAATCCATAGCTGGCGCACCTGGCGGTCGGTCACGGCGAGTCATGCGGGCTGCGGGTTCTGTCATTCATGGAAACCTCTAAGCCACACGTTGTCACTCATGAAAGTGCAATAAGAACATGGTGACGACAACAGCAGTAGCGGCACCAATAAAGTGAGCATGTATTAAGTACTTAACTGGGCATCAGGCATGGGCCCAACATTTTGTCCACAATATTCCACAGTAATTCAAGGAACATCGTGTATCTCCATTTGTACCTCCTAGCACATGCAGGAGCCGCTTCTGACTTCGGGAGCAGAGTGACAGGGTGTTCTCAGCAGGGTATACAGCTTCCCAGAGGAAACTAGTACCCTCCCCCTCCTCAGCCACTCCCACTTCCTCCTTCCCTCAGCCAATGAGGGAGAAGAGTCTGGAGCAACGGCGGCGGCTCCTCCCTCCAAGGGATCATCCTGGGTGCCGCCCATAGCTGACCTGAGGGTTCCTAACAGGGTTGTCCCCGGTCATCTGCAATGGCGACCAGCCCAACAACACACTCCCGTGACTGCTGCTTCTTCAAACCGCCTCCTTTTTCTCATGAAAACTTCTTCAATTCTAGTTTCATTTTAATTATGTGTCTGTATGTGTAGTCTGTCTGCGTGCAGGTGCCCCTAGAGGGCCCTAGAGAGTGCTGGATGCTCTGGAGCTGAAGTTACAGACAGTGGACGCTGGGAACCGAACCCGCATCCTACGGAGTCATAACCACTGAGACCACCCCTCCAGCTCCGTGCCTCCTTTCCTCTTGTTACATTTCTGCCTGTCGTGCTCACTCTCCACACACACACACACACACACACACACACACACACACACACACACACACACACACACACACACACACAAGCTCCCTGCATTCAACCCACAGACGGAGGCCTTGACCTAGCAAGAATTCAGACAAATCCATCCTGTTTTGTAGATAGAGAAAGTGAGGTTTGAAAAGACTGGCATTCTCCCGGATAGCAGACGAAGGTTGCCTGTGCATCATCTTGGTTTCAAAGGCTCTGCTCTTCATTACTGCTCTAGAGAGTGAATTGGAATGCAGTGTGAAAGGGAAGCCCTGTGCTACTCACAAGACACACAGTTGGTGACCATCCAGGCCTTGGGTGACGTTTCTCGATGAAGAAATCAGGGTTAAAGTCAGTACTTAACCCTTTCTTCACTGAGCTACTTTGGGCCTAGACAGTGTTGGCAGAAACTGTTAGATTTGCCTTGTGCAGAGAATATTTCTTGGTATCATGGAGCTGCACAATGAAAACTACGAAGACTGGTTCTATCAGGCATGATGCAAAGTGTTGGTTATCTCCTTAAGACTTTCAGAAGGGGAGAAAGAAATCTTCCTTTTCCAACTACTGTTTGACAGCAGCTGCTCCGTCAGCTAAACCCAGCAGCCGTCCATGAGTCAGAAACAATCTTCTGAGAGGCAATGGAAGCTTCTGGGCCTTTTTCCCCTCCAGCCATGATCCGAGCACAGGTCAGAAAGAAAAGCAAGACCGACGCCCGAGGCTTGGAGAAAGACAAGGGTGCTCACTTCCTCCCCAGCCCCCATCCTGTTTCTGTCCGAATGCCAGGAACACGTGGAAGCCCACGCAAGCTTGGATCTGAATCATAGCACACGTCAACAGATGCTGCTGCACACACGTGCACCCGTGAACATGCGCACACATACCAGGGAAAGCTGTCCCAGAAGGCTTGTGGAAGCAAACCAGCATGCTCAGATGGGGACTAGCGCAGTGTACTGGCTCACCCCACCATCAAAATGCCACCGGCCCCATCTGTAGGTGATTTGTGTTTATTTTATAATGGTAGTTCTCACGGAGTGCTCCAGGAGCTCTGTAGGTCCCCCGGCCCCTTCTGTGGGATCCCCAAGGTCAAGGCTGATTTAGTAAAGTCCTGCAGTATTGCTTTTACTTCCAACTCTCACAGAATGAGAAATTTGAGAGGCTACAAGACACTGATGCCACAGCAGATTGAATGCAGAGATCCATATGAGACTCTAGCTACCTTCTAATGAATCACATATTAAAAAGATCTGCAAAACTATTAAGTGAGGTCCATCTTGTCTTACCATAGGGCCAAACTCTTACTATCTCTTCTTTTGTCTTGGAGACTGTAATTTTTCATAAAAATGTGCTAATATGAAATGGTTTGCTGTTGTTATTTTCAAGGAATTAACACACATAATTTATGTTCAGTGGTTGTTTGTGTGTTTTTAAGTCTCGCCCGTGCCCACTATGTAGGTCAGAGTGACCTCACAGTCGTGACTGACCTCCCACTTCAGCCAAGGGTTAGAATTACAGGTGTGAGTCATCCTGTCTGCTAAATACACATATTTCAGAACGTATTGTTTTAGTCTCCACTACGGTGGGTGGAGATAGGTCCAACTTACATAAGCCGGAGTCCTAATCGCTGGAAGGGGTGGGTGGTCAGTAATTTAAAAGCATGAAGGAGTCCATGGGTCACAAGTGTGAGGACAGCTGCTTGCTGTTGACAGACTGTCTTCTTATTTAGTGGATGAAAACTTTAAGCAGCATTCAAAGTCCTTGGAACTACTGACGAAGAGTCATGAGCAGATTTAAGTAGAAAGAGAAGATGATGGGGGGAGGGGTGGACAGGGTCTCATTACATAGTTCTGACTGTCCTGGAATTCACTATGTAGACCAGACTGGCCTCGAACTCACAGAAACCCACCACCTCTGGTTCCCAAGTGCTGAGATTAAGGGCATGCATTACTAGCATCCGACTAAGAGAGGATGATTAAAGTAGAAAGAGAAATGTGTTGGGCTGTCTCCTGGGTTGCTGTTAAAGACTTTCTAGGAAGACATTTTGATTTCAAGTTCATAATTAAGTAGGAAATTAAGGGATAATTTTCCATACAAAAACACATATCAAAGATTTTATTTAACTTATTGTTAATAAGTAAATTAGGCAGATGTCACAATGAGCTTGAAAATGGAAGGCCCAGGCCTTTATAGATTGGGAATGCTGGTGAATCTATAATGGATGCGGAACTGGCTTTGTCATGAAGAGGGAACAGCGGGCCGAGCTTCTGTGGGGCAGAATTTGGTTGTCTGGCTAAAGCAGGAGCTACTTCACGTTGTACCAGTGACCTACAACGTCAAGGGCGAGCAGAGAGCTCAAAGGCAATGACAGGGCTTCTACAATCAAAATCAGGTAATCCAGGAGCAGGGGTGTGCAAGCCATGGTCCCAGGGCCACATGCAACCAAGGAGAATTTGAACGAGGCCCAACACTGCATGGTAAACTCATTCAAAACATCAGGAGGGTTTTAGGATTTATTTGTTTTCCTGTAACTGGGTTGCATAGTCCTCTGATGTGATGTTTGTAATTGACAATGCCACGTCACAACATTAAAAGGTCAGGCACTCCTGCCTAGACTGTTTCTATTAAAGCCTAGGATTTCCCCTCCATTGTAACTCCAAGTTAGGGAGACGGAGAGGGAGAGGAAGAGGGAGAGGGAGAGGGAGAGGGAGAGGGAGAGGGAGAGGGAGAGGGAGAGAGAGAGAGAGAGAGAGAGAGAGGGAGAGAGAGACTTGCACTCTGATCTTAAGATTTTGCAGGTTCAGCCAGGCGGTGGTGGTGAATGCCTTTAATCCCAGCACTCAGGACTCAGGAGGCAGAGGCAGGCGGATCTCTGTGAGTTCGAGGTCAGGCTGGACCGACAGCCTCCAAAACAATACAGAGAAACCCTGTCTCGTAAAACCAAAAAAAAAAAAAGATTTTGCAGGTTCATTCTAACCCCTTATCATACATGGGCATTTCTTGGGGGGTGTCCCTCCATTCCCCCATCCCTTGGTACTAAAAGTTAGTATGGATTAAGTGCCTACTTGAAGATAATAATATGAAATGCCCCACAGGTTCTTGGCTGAACAGTTGGTTCCTAGCTAGTGACGCCGTTTTGGAAGGCTATGGAAACTTCGGCAGGACTGGGAAAGTAGGTCTCTGAGGGTATAGTGTATCTTTGAAGGTTATACCTGTTCTTGCCTAGACTGGCTTTCTGCTTCCTGCCCACCACGAAGCTAGCAACTGCCTGAACATGCTCCCACTAGCTGGCCACAGAGCCAACATGGAGTAGTGTGAGCTCAATTCTCGGCAACCATGAGCAGAAATAGGTCCTTCCCTCTTTACACCTATTCTGGGAGGCACATTGTCAGGGTGAACAGTAACTAACGCAGCTATTGTGCTTTAGGTCCTTACAGCCTCCACGAAGTCCCATCGGATAATCTTTCCTTACAGCATGGTAAACAAGCTAGAGAAGCTGGGTCGCTTGCACCAAACCTCACCAGCAAGGCTTCACGTGGGTTCAAATCACAATGCGTCAAATTGCACCTTTTCTTTTGTCTCTTAGTTCTGCACCAGGCCACCGAGGGGCCTGCTTGACGAGAAGCACGCCCTGCAGTCTCTGCTCACGCCAGGAGAGTAGTTATCTCGGCTTACTCTGATAATCGCGTGTCTATTAATCCCTGACTGTGGTCCCGATTTTTAAACTCATATTTTATACATGTGATTGTTTCTCGTCTGCACGTATGAATGCGAACCATGCGTGTGTGCGGTGCCTTCAGAGGCCAGAAAGGGATGTGGGATATCCCCGGGACTGGAGTCACGGAGGGTTGTGAGCTGTCACGAGGGAGCTGGGAACCGAACCCTTGGTATATCGCAAGGGCAGTGGGCCCTTAAGGGTTGAGCCGCCTCTCCAGTTCCTCAGTCCCAGTTCTTAAATGCTGCCTCTGCTCAACAATACACGGTAGTACCTCAAAGAGGTTTGTTTGTTTTGTTCCTTGAGGCAGGGTCTCTCTACACAGCCTGAGCTGTCCTGGAACTCACTATGTAGACCAGGCTGTCCTCAAACTCTCAGAGATCCACCTGCTTGTGACTCCTGAATCCTGGGACTAAAGGTGTGCACCACCCCCCTTCAGAGAGTTTTTAATGTGAAAGCATTCTTAGCTTGTAGGCTATGAACACTAGCTGGACTTGGCTTATGGCTTTAATTCGTTAACTTCTGATCTAAGTCACCCCACGGCCCAACCTCTGAACTCCATCTATGTTTCTCCCAGGACAGCTAGAGCTGTTACATAGAGAAGCCTTGTCTCAAAAGCAAACAAGCAAACAAACGAAATAATTATTTAAAAGTTAAATACGGCCGGGGGGGGGGTGACGCATGCCTTTAATCCCAGCACTCGGGAGGCAGAGGCAGGAGGATCTCTGTGAGTTCGAGGCCGGGCTGGACCGACAGCCTCCAAAACAATACAGAGAAACTCTGTCTCATGAAAACCAAAAAAAAAAAAAAAAGTTAAATACGTAAATTTAAAATAAGAAAATATATAACTATATATACATACACATATACATATACATATGCATATGCATATGTATATCAAGTGTGTGACATACGGACATTACTTGGCATTCAAGCTGCAGTTTCTGTGTCTTCATTAGAACACAACCTCACCCTCCACGTCTTGTTCTTGCTGCCTGCCTTCAAGCTACAAGAAAGCTTAAGGCCAGAGAACTGTAACCTCTCTACGACTTCCAGCCAACAGTGACTTTCTCCTTGGGAATAATTTCTCAGAACCCAGAGTCAGTAGCTCTGCAGAACCTAAACATTGTGTGTCCTAAGTGCCACAGGTTTTTGAAATATGTAATGGGAATGAGGCCTGGAACCCTGAGCTTAAATAGCACGTTGGGAAGGTTCTCTACTGTGCTTCCTGTACATGGTGTCTCAGTCCATTCGTGGCTGTTCTGGTTCGTGTCCCGTGGCAGTCTGCTTGAATTTACCATTAATTACAAATAATTAAAATCACAGAGTCTCCTCTGTGGGAATTTTCCAGCTCCTAGACAAAGCTGTTTCCTAACACTTTTTTCCTCCAAAGCTCCCCCTTCTGGCCAGTTCTCAGAAGGACATTTAACTGCATTTGGACTTGAGACCAGAAAGAAGCCAAAGCTATATAGATCTTTAGAAAAATGTATTTTGGAGTATTGTTTGCAGTCCTGGTTAACTTTTTCACAGCGCAGGAACATCAACACCTGAGTGCACGCAACTTTTCTATTTAATAATTTTTAGAAGTTTCACACATGAGCGCTGCCTTCCTTCCTCCAACTCCTCCTACGCCCCCAACTCAAATTCATGATCTGTTCAGTCAAACTCATGATCTCTACTATTATTGTTGTTACAGGTATATACACATGCAATGTATATGTAGCCCACTGAGTCCATTTAGCTTTGCTTATGTGTACACGTGTTCCAGTCGACTGCTTGGGGTTGGACAATCGATGTGAAACTCATCCTGGAAGAGGCTGGCTGTCCCTCGCTTCATCTAGAGGTGGGGTATGTGGGATTTCCCTGTCCACATCGGCATATCAGCTGGTGATGCCATCCCACTGGCCTTGTTCAGGCAACCATACCACTGAGAGCGCATGTGTGTGGCTTCTTTGTCACATCTATAGAAGACATTGTCTCACAGTGGACGCCCTGGTCTTCTGGCTCCTCAGATCTTTTCAGTCCCCTCTGCCACAATTTTCCCTGAGCCTTCCTTGGGTGTAGGTATTGCATTACAACTATATCAAATAGAGTTGTGCAACCCACGGTCACTTATCCTCTGCAATTTTACAAGCTGTGGGTATCTGTAATAGCCCTCATATGTCACAAAAAAGCAGCTTCTTTGATGAGGGGAGGGAGCCACACCTGTGTATTACCTGTGTGTAGGATATGTATTTAAATACAGTTAGAAATTACAGTGACTTAGGAAAATGACAGTAGTAGGTTCTTCTCGGGTCTCTATGATCTCGTCAACCATGGGCAGTTCGCTAAGTTCACAGCACCAGATATGAATTCCCTCCTGTAGAGCAGGACTGTTAAGTCCAATTAGGTGACTGTTGGTGACAACCCCCCCAAAGATGAAAGTGCCACTATTGCACCATGGGGTGCAATTTAGTCATTACTGTGGTCTGTTGACTATCTTGGCAGCTTGCATAGTACCTTCCCATACTATGAAAGGTAGTCCTCTGGGAGAGGCTTCCTGTAGTTAGATGCTTTTGTTTCCACTTGACAAGAAAAGCTATAGATACTATAAAAATTAATTAAGATCTGATTCAAACAGGAGAAACCTCGTGGTAAAGAGAAAAGATAGCTCATCTACTGAAGTGACAATCCTACAAGTTGTAAGGGAAACTCACAAGGGTCAGGACAGGGTTCTGTTTCTGTCTTCACAGGAAAATAGAGATAACCATCTTAAAGAAATCAAATACCTTGGACAAATAGACATCTAAAGAAGAAGGGAAAGCCATCCAGAAAAAATTTCCTCTCTTTGGTACCTTCCTTTGGATAAATGATGAGAGATGTCATTCTGTAAATCTGTCTCTTATTGGTTGTTGAATAAAGCACTGTTGGCTAATAGGGAAGCAAGATATGTGGGACTAGGAGTCAAGGAGGATTCTGGGAAGGAGAGGCAGAAATAGACACAATGTGGCCACCAGAGGAGTAAGAGGTCCAGACCCTTTTCTCCGGTCAGAGAAATACATAGATTAACATCAATTATGGGTTAAATACTTAAGTCAGAGCTAGCCAGTAAGAAACATGCAAACGGCCTACAGCTTCATAATTAATATATCCTCCTGTGTGTTCATTTGGGACTGATGCTGTTCTCTCTTATCTTAACTAAGGTACAAGACTTACTCCTCAGGATAGAACAACTATTGGAAAATTTCTCTTATTTGCCAGTTACCTATAGCCTGGACATTACGAATGTTCCTTGCTTGATGTGTCCTTATTGGTTGTATTACCCTTTCTTTGTCCTGGACAATACTTGATAACTGTTCTTTATATAGTTTTACATTCAGTTTAGAACCTTCTTATTTAGACAAAAGGGGGAAGTATAGTGGGTATTTCCTCCACCCGTGACCTTGGGCTGTCTGACCCAATAGAGGTGCTATGTTTTGTCTACAAATGTAACCTCTTAAAAAGAGGGGGCAGGGTGGTCGCTTGCTCTCTCAGGTAGTGGTCAAAGGTCATACTTTCACCGCAGGGCAGAACGGAAGACCTTGGTGATTATTTACCTTGTTGTGTATTCATGAGTGCATCCTTAAAAAAATCCTTGATACCCTTTGAATGAGCTGAGTTCACCAACAGCTTCTAGGCCGGTCCCAGCTTGATTCCTCAAAGTTTTGTGTCTGAAGTGTAGCATCTTCGGCAATAAGGTCTTACCTTCAAGTTCTAGTGGTAACTAAGGGCTATGGCAATACCTTATCGTTTGTGTGTGTGTGTGTGTGTCTCTTAGAATCCCTTGACCAACAACTGAAAGGGAAATTTTCTATGCCTGCCCATGGGTTTAGAACAACATATTATTATGTTTACTTAAAATGCATATACAGGGGCTGGAGAGATGGCTCAGAGGTTAAGAGCACTGGCTGCTCTTCCAGTGGTCCTGAGAAGTGCAAACTTGGAGCTCCTCTGTGAGGCAGGGAGTGAACGCACAGCTCTGGCCTCTCCACGGGTGGAAGAAAAAGCCCCAGAATAGATGTAACCCCCAAATGAGACCGTGTAAGTCATGAGTAGAATTAAGACAGCCCCTGAAGGAAGCAGCCACCTCCGGGGCCGCGTCAGAGGCGTCCCTGAGCCTGCTGGCTGAGCTCTGCTGCTGCTTCCTGCACCGACAGAGGGGCAAGTGTCTTGGGACCTGAACCGGCTCTGACATCTGGGGGCCTGTGCCACCTGCTGTAAGCAAACCGCTCCAGAGAAGAATGGAGAGGACCCCGCCCCCTGGAAAGAGCAGGGCGACGGGGAAAGAAATTAATTTTTGTGGAACAGAAGCGTTGGCCTATTTCTTCCTCTGGATTTAATCAACTCAGTGCCTGAAAGGTTAGGGAACAATCGAAGTGGGGGAAAGAAATTGTTACAAATGAAGGCTGCCTCTCCAGGGATCTAGCTGGCCCTGAAGGCAAAGCAAGCCAGTGCCTGGCTGGGGCTTACCGCTCAGCCGTTTAACAAAAATGAATCTCCAGTCCTGAAGGGAGGCTGGGTAGAGCCGAGGCCCAATAAGGGGCCTGAGCTGGGAATTCCTGGTGGAGAGGTCAGTGGTGTAGTGATCCACTTAAGACAGCTACTGACAACCACACTGATTAAGCTAATTAAGAGTTTTAAGTACTTCTATTGATGGCCAGCCCAAGAGCAGGCTTGGGGGCTCCAAAAAGTCTCTTGGTGCCTAAATTTAGTGATACAGTATTTTAAAAGACAAACCCACAAGACACATCAGAGTTAGATGAGGATCAGAACAACCTTGAAATCGTCATTACTGTCAAACTATAGTAGTTATTTTAGACAACACTTGCTAGTTATTTTGGTTAGCACATTGGACTATGCAATGCCATGGACATCTCAAGTGTTGTCAAGGTAAACGTGACTGTTGACAGGAGGAAGGCGAAGAAAGCACTGAGACTGTCCAAATGGACACAAGATGGAGTCAAAACATGACGGCATTATCTTGGTCATTTCATTCTGCCATGCTTTTTTTAAAAAATTATTTTCAAATCTTTGATCTTGGCTAAGGGCTAAATACTGAGTTCTGAGAATCATTAGCTTAATGGAGGCAATTATACACAGCTCCATAGTAGGTCTCATAAAAAATCAGCATAAGGACCTACAAGGCCAGTGAGAAGGGTTGTGAGCCATGGTTTTCATCCAACATTTTATGGCACCAGAAATTATTTGATTTACACTTCTGTTGTCTTTTTTTAAAATTTATTTTCAAGTCTCTTGTATTGCCACTTCTAAAATAGTACTTACAAACCTTTGGGGGTTAGTCAGGCATTGGTGGCGCATGCCTTTAATCCCAGCACTCAGGAGGCAGAGGCAGGCAGATCTCTGTGAGTTCGAGGCCAGCTTGGTCTACAGATCGAGTTCCAGGATAGACTCCAAAACAATACAGAAACCCTGTCTCAAGAAAAAAAAACCTTTAGGGTTTTTGTTTTTTTCCCAAATTATTTTTATTATTCAGCAACATTTTAAAATATTTTCCTTTTTTTATTTAAGTTAGAAACAAGCTTGCTTTATATGTCATTCCCAGCTCCCTCTCCCTCCCCTCTTCCCCCACACCCCAGTTTGGGATTTTTTGATTGTTGTTTGTTTGTTTGTTTGTTTGTTTGTTTGTGACAGGGTCTCTCTGTGTAGACATGGCTCTTGGATTTCCTGGAACTGGCTATGTTAACCAGGCTGGCCTTGAACTCACAGAAATCCACCTGCCTCTGCCTTCCAAGTGCTGGAATTAAAGGCCTGCAACATGACCGCCCAGTTTTGTTCCTGTTGTCTTTTATCTAAATTATTTTTAACCTTTTGTAAAGTGTCTTTGATAATTCCTAGTTGGTTAGCATAGAAAGAACAAGCCTCTCCCAGCGTCATACAAAGTCCACTCTGGGACACTAAAAGCAATTCTAAACCTCACTGGTTTCGGGGAGACTTCTGCCAGAAACTCTACCTGGACATGCAGCATATGGGGGAAGATGTCTGAGGTCTGCGTCTAACTGATAAGTATTTATTATAGGCCTATTTCTCCCAATTAGAACTACGGTACTCAAGGCAGCAGGCCCTGCCACCATTTCTACCACCACTGGAACAAGAGAGGGGCAGCTCTCCTATGTCACCAGTGGGCAGCCCAAAGGGTAAGAAGAGGTAGTCCCCTCTGGTCTTGTACATGAACAACCATACATGAAACCAGACTGTTACACAGATGTTCTGAGGTCAGACAGCAGGGGAGACCAGTGGTACAGGCAAACCAAGTTCCTGTGAAAGTAAAATAAGTTTCTGAGTTACAAGTAACTGTGAGACTAGCATTACAAGAGGCAGAAAGGAGGTGGGGTACATAACCGAACAGGAGTCCTCTTTCTAGAGAGTCTTAGCCTGGGTGGGTCTAGCCCACATGAGATGTCCATTCTGGTCCTGGTTTGGAATGGGCTCGGCAAGGGAGAGGTGAACCCAGGTGGACATCTGGTCAACCCTGATCTCAGTTGGTGTCAGGATGACAGTGTGAGGCCCTTTCCAGGCAGGTGTCAGTCCCTTTTCTGAAGCTTCTTGACATACAGTTGGTCCCTGGGTCAGAATGAGTGACCAGGCACTGAGGAGGGACCTGGAAGGGCATCTTGAACCCTAGAATGTACTGCAGTCTGGACCTGTTGAAGAATCGGGAGAGACTTTAAAAGAAACCAATTGGTAATCTCTTCAATGATAAGGTCTCTTAAACGGGGCAACAAAGGGGCCGACTTGCCCTGGGTTGACCTGTATGCAGGGTATTTAAAGGCAGCCTGATGGCCCTCTCTCAGAGACACAGACTCTAGTACCTGGAAGATAATAATAACTCGATTAGTCTGGTAAGATCCACTATCCAGTTAGATACTGTTTAGCGTCCTGGGAGCAAGCTTGTCCTCTTCTTCCTGGGAGTAGATGAGTTAGAGAGGGAGCTGGGGATCAGGAAAAACAATGGGCAAGGCAGAGAGGGGGCTCTGCAGGAATCCCTGCTGCTTATCTGGTTGCCTGATCTGCCCTCTGATTTTCTTGGGCTTCTCATGTGTTGGCTGTTTGACGCCCCTTGCAATATATAAGAGCCACCTCCTTGGGGAGCCAAATTGTTTAAGGAGAGCAACAATGTCTCCTTTGTTTTTGACAGTCTTTCCTTCATCAGTCAATAGGTCTCTGCCTCGGGGAGGGGAGTATCCTGAAAATCTGGGTGGACGGCCTGAGATCTGTGCAGCAAATGGGGGGACCTCAGGGATGTCATCAGCATCACAAGGTTGGGACTGTACAGTAGCAAAAGTGAGACTGAGCTGATCAAGTCACGGACTCAGACAGTGAGTGATGCCAGCCAGTATTTGTCCTTCTTAGGAGGCAGGGCCAGCAGGGGAGCCCATAAAATCAGTTTCTGGCCAGAGCGAGCAGTCAGCTTCTCTTACTAGTATAGCATTTGTGGCTATGGCACACAAATGGATGGCCAAAGAGAGGCCACCACATCCAGACCCTTGGACAGATACATTACAGGCCTCGGCCAGGGTCCCAGGGTCTGGGTCAAACTGCTTTGAGTCTCACGAATGAAAAGGTTTAGTGACATTTGGTAGTTAAAGCTGGGGCTCAGGTTAGAGTCTGCTTTAGTTCTCAGAAAGCGGGTTCCTCTGTTTCAGTCCGTTTCAAAGGTTGGTCTCTGCAGTGACAGAATAAAGGGGCTGGGATATTTCAGCAAATCCAGGAATCCACAGCCTGCAATATCCCTGCTGTCCCCAGAAATTCCTGTACCTGCTTCTTGGCTTGGGGATCTGGCTTCCTCCTAGCAACTCTGAGAGTCCCTCTACCTTGAGTGGGTATGTACGCAAACAGTAGGATTTGTTCTGCAGAACTGAGTCTTTTTCTCAGAGATGAAATGTCAGAGCAGCAGAAGCATGTCCTTTGTGACTTTCAAACAGGTGGCAGTGTTGACTGCTGCCAATAGAAAATCATCTAGTGTTGGAACAGAGTAGAATTGGGGTGTGACACTGTGAATCCTGTTAAGACTTTTTGTAATGCCTCCCCAAAGAGCGTAGGGGAAGTTTTGAACCCTTGGAGTAGGCATGTTCAGGTTAGCTGGCTAGTCTCATTGCACATTAGATCAGCCCATTCATGGCAAATAGGCCTGGCTAACTGGCACCAGGGAAATAAGAGAAGCAGGCATCCTTAAGGTCCAGGACTGTAGACACCTGGTGGTCTGGCGGGAGGAGACTGAGCAATGTGTAGAGATTTGGAACTCTAAGATGAACTATTTCAGTCCATTCGTTTGCCTCCCATAGGCCCTGTACTGACCTGAGGTCCTGGCTTATGCCCAGGTGGTAAAGGCGTATTCCAAGCTGCCTGACATGGGGTGAAGATGCCAGCATCATGTTTGATATGGGGAGCAGTTTCCAGTCTAGCCTTTTGGTTCAAGGGATATAAACAGGTCCCCGTCAGTATGTATGACTGTAGCCAAGAGACTTACCACAACTGGTGGGCAGTCTGCTGCTAAGCCAAGAGGACTTATCTCAGCCTGTACCTTAGGAAGTTGTTGCAAGCCCTGAAGCAGGGACCCTGGGTCTGGATTTGTTTCTGTTTGAGTGGGGAGCCAGAAAGGTATTTTTCAGACAAAGGCAGTTAAGCCGAGATGGTAGGGCAGGGTAAAGGAAATTTTAGTTTCTTGGAGAGTAAAGGCGATATTGAGGTTATGGAGTTCCAGGACATCCAGAAAAGACCCCCAGACATAACTCAGGTTGTAACTAAGCAAATTTATGACAGCTGATAGCAGGGCCAGAGTCTCTAGCCCAGTTTAGAGTGTGCTGCTCAGAGACAGGGAAGGAAGGGCGGTTACAGACGGAACCCACAAGAGCTGTTCGTCCCTGCCAAGGTCAGGTAGTCAAGGTGACCTCAAAATAGCGCTTGAATGTCTGCATAAGCAAGTTGGAGCATTACAACAGCAATTAGTCATATCATATCATAACAAGCAGATGACCACTGCTCCACATTTCTGGGGTCAAGGAGTCAGGGTTGCCAGGAACTTATCTTCCAGGGACTTGAGTCAGGGACAAACTGCTGTTAGGTTCCAAGGTACAAAACGCAGGTTCTTTAGCCCTCACAGTGGTGATGCGATGTTTTCCAAAACATCTCTGCTGCCCAGAAGGGGGAAAGGGCAATCTAGGACCACCACGAAGGAGTGAGTCACCTGTTTCCGGTCCAGACTAACTGTTCTTTTAGATGTGAGGTGATCTTCTTTAACGGTGCTGGCTCCCAACACTGGCATCTTTTTCATTGGTAAATTTAATTGGCAATTAAAAAAACCTTTTTTGAGGATCTCTCCCTTGGACACAAACAGTACGGAGGCTCAGAGTGAACTGACTGGAACGCATACGGCCCAGGCATCTTGCCTCTGTCTCTTGAGGTGTCTCGGTGATTGTAAACTTTTTGGGCTACCTCGATGAGCTGCAAATCCCAGTAGCTTTGGAGTTTTTTTTTTTTAATGGATGTCTGGGACTGATTCAGTGACAACAAATTCAATGCTCTAGCGTTGTTTTGGAGCCAGTGGATCAAATGGAATGTAAAAACTTTTTGATCCCCTCGAGAAATGCCCTGAAGAACCTCAGCAGTTTTAGACAAATTGTTTCAAGCTGCACCCTGCATTCCAGCATAAGATGCTGGTGACAAGCATCCAAGGCCTGGGACAGCCTGCATGCGTATCGGTGTCCCAATTAGCACATTTGGATGTAAATAGTGCCTCATAATGAGTAGATTTTCAACATTTGTACCAATGGCGGAGACCACAAAAAGCCTTCCTTGCCTCCGCCCCCGTACATTCGCTCTCCCCTAAAGTAAACAGAGAAGGAATTACTGACAAACACCCAGGTGGGGCGATGGATTGGGAAGCGGTGGGGGGGAGGAGACCAAGAGAGTCGTTAGGGGCTTGGGACTTATCAGAAAAAGAAGGTCTGGGTCTTCCGGTTACACAGATCTGAAGTAGAGAAAGAAACATAGAGCAAGGAAAGGGCAACGCCCTTCCTTTAAATCACCGTCCCCGCCTCTGGCGGGAGCGGCGCCTGGTAAGACAGAAAACCAGTGGCTGGAGATCTGAGTCCTGTATGGGGCATGGCGGGCGGGCCCTCAAGCGGGAAGCCCAAGGTGTCTCGGAAGCCCGCAGGACAACAAGCAATGGAGCAGCCGCCGCCCTGCGCCGGGGCCGGCTGGCCATCTCCCGGGAGCATGGACGCTGTGCGCCCGGGCTCTACTCAGAGCGGACCCCGGCCCGCACCTCGGGGGCGCCCACAGCGAACGCAGCCAGGTCCGGACCTTGCTGCGTGAAGCAGACATGGGCTGGGGGCGCAGGTGACAGCCTCGGTGGGAGCAGCGCGGGGGTGCAGACAAAACGCCCAACAGCCAGCAACAGCATGGGTGCCACCTACTGGCAGAATCTGGAAAAACCGACAGGATTTTAATCAGATCTCTTTTGGGACAAAACAGAAACACCAACAGCAAAATCAAGAAATCAACCCAATAACTCCCAAAGCCAAACTTGTCCGTAGCACGTTCAATCAACTTTCTGGGCCAAACTTGCCTGTCACAGGTTCAATCAAGTCTCTGAAGCAACCTTGCCCGTCATACATTCAATCACCTCTCTGAACCAAAGTTGCCCGTCATACATTCAATCACCTCTCTGAACCAAAGTTGCTCTTCGTGCATTTAGTCATCCACAGCTGGCCGGCCTTCATCCAAGCACAACCCAAACCACCGTGATACACGGTCTCCAACTTAGCGTGGAGGGAGGACTAGGAAAGAGTGAGAAGGATGCCTCTATCACCAAAATAGTTAGGGCAGAAGTGGATTCTAAAATTAACAGCCAGAGAGGATGGGAATCGGGAACTGTGCCGACACTTGCCCGGCCACCAGGCTCCCAGCCAAGTGACGGACACAAACAATACATGGAATGCATGTAACCCGTGCACTGTGCACTGATTCACTGAATTCATAAATGCAGTTTCATATGAACCACATATGCATTTATAGTGTATATGTGCACACAGTCCACAGTGACACATGTATGGATTTAATCTTAAACTTTCACATGCTCTGAGACAGGTTCTATTTTTATTTACATTTAAGAAATGCAAACGTTAGTCTGGCGTTGGTGGTGCACGCCTTTAATCCCAGCACTCGGGAGGCAGAGGCAGGCGGATCTCTGTGAGTCCAAGGCCAGCCTGGTATCTACAGAGCGAGTTCCAGGACAGCCTCCAAAACAATACAGAGAAACCCTGTCTCGAAAAACCAAAAAGGAAAAAAGAAAGAAAGAAAGAAAGAAAGAAAGAAAGGGAGGGAGGGAGGGAGGGAGGGAGTTAGGAGGGAGAGAGTGAGAGAGGGAGGGAGGGAGGGAGAGCGGGAGGGAGAGAGGGAGGGAGGAAGAAAGGGAGGGAGAGAGGGAGGGAGGAAGAAAGGGAGGGAGAGAGAGAGGGAGGAAGAAAGAAATAAATGCAAAAGTTAGCACAAAGAATGCTTTAATTCTTCAAAGAAGAATTATTAGTAAGTAGCAGAGAAGGTATTTGAATGCAGGCCATCCTATTGCAGAGCTTAACCTTTTATCCATTACTAGATACTGAGATGAGATGAGAAATACAAAATAGGAATTGGAAGGGTGTAGATGGCTGCAGACCTGGAGGGCCTCAGACACTGTCTTAGTTTCTACGGCTGTGATAAGCTGCGACCTAAAGCAACTTGGCAAGGAAACGGTTTATCTGAAATCTTTGGAGCAGAAAAGGAAATACTAGCCATAAACTGCCAATTGTGGGGCACTCCTGATCCTGGATGAATCCCAGTTCTCAGTCACAAAGAGTCTCACACATAGACTGTTGACTTCAATGTAAGGTGTGGGCTGTGTGCGTGTGCGTGCATGTGTGCGTGTGCATGTGCATGCATGTGTACATGTGTGTGTGTGTGTGTGTGTGTGTGTACTTTCCAATGCATGCACCCAGCATGTGCACTTGTGTCGTGTCTGTGTTAAACATTTAATGTATACCACTTACTTTGAGATTATGTCTCATGCATCCCAGGCTGGCTTTGAACTTGCTATGTAGCAGGAGATGGCCTTGAGGTGTGGATCTTTCTGCCTTCTCTTTGAGAGTGTTAGGATCACAGGTGTGTGCCACCACACTTAGTTTATGAGATGCTAGGGACCAGCTGGGGCTGGAGGCACGGGATCAAGCCCTGAGCTTTGTGCATGCTAGGCAAAGCTCTCTGACCAACGGAGCTCGCCCCCAGCCCTTTATACCACAACTTTTCCACAAAGCTTAATGTTCCTTCATTTCAAAAACAAACCCAAAATCTTAAAAAGTTAAAATAGCAATAGTTTGACCCCCAGCTTCAGAGAGGAACTGAACGTGTAGGTACGTAAGGTTTTACATGTGCTCTCAATGTCCCTGCTAAGCTGGCTGGGATGAACATGCTGGAGTTTTTGAAGTCATTCTTTTCCAAGGATGGATTTTGAGGTGAAATGTCTCTAGCATCTCCTTAGTAACACCCTTTGGGATACCTGAAGAGTCCCCGCACACACACACACACACACACACTTTTAAGTAAGAAAATGTCCAGGAATTTTCAAGTTTGGGGTGACGGTAAACCATGTCCAAACGTGGCTTCTAACCCTAGAACATTTTGTGTGCTTGCTCAAGATGCCTGTGAGCTGTCTGCTGGGATTCGGTAAGATACCCAGGTGTTTTCACTTGACAGCAGTAAGCAGAGCCGAGTGTATGAGGTTCCTCATAGTATACAGCTCAAGTTTTAGGGCTAAATTAGTGAGGATATGTAGAGTGGAACTCAGAACTGAGCCCAGTGGCACCCTTAAGCTTCTTCATTGAACAAGAAAAAAAATTTAGCTGAGCAGCTTTGCGTTTGGACGTTTGCTGCAGGACGTAGTGCCATTCCCTATTGCTGTGATAGAATACCCTGTCCAAATCAGCTTAAAAGGGGAAAGTGTCACTTGACTCACTATTCCAGATCACAGCCCATCATTTCAGGGAAGTCAAGGCATCAAAAACTTGAAACAACGGGTCTCAATGCATCCACTGTCAAGAGCAGAGAGGGCACGAATGTGTGTACCCTTGTGTCCATCTCATTCTCTACCCCAGCCCCTGAAACGCTGTTGACTACATTGGAGGGACTTCCCACCTCAACAAATGTAATCAAGATTATGTAGTGAGGGCAGCCTCATCTAGACAATCCCTCACTGAGATCCTCTTCCTAGGTGACTTTAGATTGTGTCAAGTTATCAGTTAGACCTCATCATCACACTACTCATGTAAGACACTGCGTGGGTATCCCACGGCCAAGTGTCTCCACACTGTGGTAGTATCAGGAAGGGGTTATAGTAACCCCAAGTAAAGAGTGATCGTAGCAGGATGCCAAAAGGATCATGGTCAACCATGGGGATCAACAAAGCCAGTAAGAGGTTAAGGAAGGATGCCTCCTAGCAAAAGCAGCATTTGAAAGAGTCTTGAAGGTTCCAGAGGTCTATGGAAGACAAGCATGATAACAAGAGTGGAGAGGGAAGAAGGGGAGGACAGTGATGGGAAAGGCACCAGCGAAGACCCAGAAGGAGAGAGGTCTGGGAGTCATTCGGGGCCAAGTTCATGATCATTACTGATCCACAATGAGACAAGTGCAGAAACTGAAAGCATTAAAAAGAATCAGCCAGCCGGGCGTTGGTGGCGCACGACTTTAATCCCAGCACTCGGGAGGCAGAGGCAGGCAGATCTCTGTGAGTTCGAGGCCAGCCTGGTCTACAGAGCTGATTCCAGGACAGCCTCCAAAACAATATAGAGAAACCCTGTCTTGAAAAACCAAAAAAAAAAAAAAAAAAAAAAAAAAAAAAGAATCAGCCAGTGATCTAGGGGAGTCATTTCGTTTCTTACTGTGTGTGTCTTATTTTTGTTTTCCAGTGTTCAATGTTTTATCATACATTGGCTGCCCCATCCTGTTCTACCTCACTACTGCCCTCATCTGTAGTTTTACTTTCTGAGGTTTCAATTACACACAAACATGGTCTGACAATCTTAAATGGAAAATTCCAGAAATAAGCAATTCGTAGCTTTTAAATTGTATGTTTTCTAAGCAGTGTAATTATCTCATGCTGTCCTTCTCTGTCCTACATAGGACATGACTCATCCCTTTACCCTCTGTATCCATGCTCTACACACTACCAGTCATTTAACTAGTAGCTGCCTTGATTATTAGATCAATAATTGGCTATCACGGTGCTCATGTCCAAGTAACCCTCATTTTATTTAACAAGGTCTTCACAGAGCAAAGGAGATACCAGGGCACGGAACTTGGACAGATTGATTTTGGTGTCATGTCACAATGACACAGTACAGATAGGAAGACATCTAGGGCCAGTGAGATGGCCCAGCAGGTAAAGGTATTTGCTGTGTAAGCCTGATGACCTGAATTCAATGTGTGATCCATTGAAAGGAGGTAGGAGAGAAATGACCTCCACACGTGAGCCCTAGCATGTAAGTGCCCCCATCATCACATACATACAAACATAATAATAAAATAAACAATAAAATGTGTGTGTGTGTGTGTGTGTGTTCATAGATCTACTGGTGGTGGGATTGGAACCCGTTCTCCATGGATAAAGAGGGACTGCTGTGTTTTACGAAATACTGATCTGTGACAGATTGATAAATTTAACGCTGGTCCTTCATCCCAGAAGGTCTGAGAAACACCATAGACAAGGGAATATGGACTCTTGCTCCATGCAGTTTAGGAGATTACACAGAGCTGGAACACATTTGAAATGGTAGATCCAAACAGATTGTGTCATGGGGGTAAGGATAAAGGTGATATAAGTCTATCATGGCTTCAGAGAAATCAAGGAAGCAATGGGAAAAGATGGGAGGGTGTAAACTGTGTGGGATCTGAGTTGTGGATACAGATTCTCATTTTTAGGGTTTTTCTCCCCACCAGCACAGATAAAACATCAAACACATATGGGACACCCACTTGCACTCTTTAAGGCAATCAGCTAGGGGTGAGCTCCTCAGTGGCACATGCCATAGGGATCAATGTCCCCTGGAGACCACAGGCATGGAATTTCTGTTACCTGGATGGTGTAGGAGCAGTGCTGTGCACCTCTGAGATTGATGACAGTGATCTGTGCTCCAACAACCAAGGACAACAACAGAAGAAAAACTGTCGCAGGTAATACAGAAAGGGCCTGTGCACCTTCCAAACTGTGCAGACTCAACTACATTCTGCTGACTCCTTGGCATTCCGGAAGTTCCCCCAAATTTACCTGCAAGTCCCAGAAAAATAGATCATGAATTGAGCATCATAAAACTAAGGTGTTGACAGATGTTTCTGTCACCCCTGGTCCTGCAGCCATTCAGTCCCAAATGAACACACAGAGGCTTATATTAGTTATAAACTCAGGCTTATTCCTAACAAACTCTTACAACTTAAATTAACCCATAACTCTTATCTATGTTTAGCCACATGGCTTGGTGCCTTTTCTCAGTAAGGCATTCTCATCTTGCTTCCTCTTCGTCTGGCTGGCAATCTCGTCTCTGCCTTTCCTCTTCCCAGAATTCTCCTAGTCTAGTAACCCTGCCTATACTTCCTGTCTGGCTACTGGCCAGCCAGCATTTTATTAAACCAATATGAGTGACAGATCTTTGAAGTGAACAAGAACATTATTCCACATCACTAAGGTGACTTAGCTGGTGGCTATGTATATAGAGAGAAGGTCCAGCACAGAAATCAGACTTAGCACCATGGACTGCTTCCAACATGCTCTCTAGCCATGGTTTGAGTGAACAGGAAGGCAAGGCCTACATTCCCCCAGGACACCATCCAAGATGGCCCAAGATCAAATCTATCCTGTTTGGGTTTTTTGGTGGAGGCTTTGCTTTTTCATTGAGACAGGACCTTGTGTGGCCCAGGCTGTCCACAACTCACCATTTAGGCAATGATACTTCTATACTCTTTTGAAAACTGAATTCCACAGTTTCTCAGCTGTGAAGAAATAGTAACAAAAGCAGGAGTTTTGGAAATGCCTGTTCCATTCTGCTGAGCTGTTAAGACTACAGCTGCCAGAAAGTTGGGCTCAACCCTCATTAGCAATCTGAATTACTTATTCCCACACAGTTCAAGTTTTAGGTTCTCCCAACATCTGAAAACCTATGTGATTAAAGTGGTAAAGGAGGGGGTTAGAGAAATGGTTCAGTGGTTAAGAGCACTGGTTGCTCTTCTGGAGGTCCCGAGTTCAATTCCCAGCAATCACATGGTGGCTCACAACCATCTGTAATGATCTCTGGTGCCCTCTTCTGGCATAAAGTCAATAGAGCACTCATATACATAAAATAAATAGATCTTTTTTTAAAAAGTGGTAAAGGAAGAGGGCAATGGAAGCCACTTGGTCCCCTGCTTTTGCTGATTCCTAGGCACAGCATGGAAGACTAGGCACTTAGAGTTGAATTGGAAGGAGGCTGGTTGTAGAGTGAAGCCTTCCCGCCAGCCACTTGTGCTCTGCCACAGTTGCAGTCCCCCAATAACACACAGGAGGCCGTATTAATTATGAAGCTGTTGGTCGTTTGCTTGGTTTCTTACTGGCTAGCTCTGACTTAAGTAATTACCCCATAATTGTTAATCTAAGTATTTCTCTTGCCGGAGAAAGGGTCCGGACCTCTTACTTCTATGGTGTCTACATGATGACTCCCTGTGCTTCTCTTTCCCAGAATCCTCTTCAACTCCTAGTGCCACCTATCTTGCTTCCCTATTGGCCAACAATGCTTTATTCAACAACCAATAAGAGACAGATTTACAGAATGGCAACTCCATCAGCCGGTCTTATTTGCTGATGTAAAATAGGACGACCCAGCAAACACCACAAAAATAAAAAGAAGCATAGCATCTTGGTGACCAGGAGACTAAAGAACAATACTTTGCCTTGTGATTAAACCCCAACATAAGAGCATGCTTACATTTTCCATTTTAGAAGAAAAGACATACAGAGAAACCACCATGATTCTTCTGAGTCAAGGAGAGGAATCTAGATCAATATTTCACTGAATAATTGAAGATTCTGTTGCAATAGTTCTGTTTTACTGTTTCAAGACAGGTTCTTACTCTGTAGTTATTCTTGCTTGGAAGTCTCTGCTGATCTCAAACCTATGCCAATCCTCCTGGCTCTGTGTCCTGAGTGCTGGGATTACAGATGTGAGCTACCACAGCAGCCAGGAAAAAAAACATCTATCTGAATTGCATTGAGTCTGATGGCTCCTCCGGGAAAGCTGTGATAGTAGCTACTGCACTTTCCCCTTCCTTTTTGATGTATTTTTCAGTCTTATACTTTATTTTTTCTGTGCTGAAAAATTATCCAAGTTAGATGGTAGTGACAGGTACCTTTTAAACTCTGTCCCGAAAAACCAAACCAGAAAAATTATCCAAATAGCTGTCCCTGTCTTCTAAGAATGCTGAGAAAAGAAAAACATACATACACACCACACACACTACATACACACACACACACACACACACACACACACACAGAGGAACATAAACACACACCACACACATCACACACACACATATAGAGGAACATAAACACACACCACACACATCACACACACACATACAGAGGAACATAAACACACACCACACACATCACACACACACAGAGGAACATAAACACACACTACACACACCACACACATCACACACAGAGGAACATAAACACACACCACACACACCACACACATCACACACACACACAGAGGAACATAAACACACACCACACACACACACAGAGGAACATAAACACACACCACACACATCACACACACACATACAGAGGAACATAAACACACACCACACACATCACACACACACATACAGAGGAACATAAACACACACCACACACATCACACACACACAGAGGAACATAAACACACACTACACACACCACACACATCACACACACACAGAGGAACATAAACACACATCACACACACACACAGAGGAACATAAACACACAACACACACATCACACACACACACACACAGAGGAACATAAACACACACCACACACACACACACACACACACACACACAGAGGAACATAAACACACACCACACACATCACACACACACATACAGAGGAACATAAACACACCACACACATCACACACAGAGGAACATAAACACACACCACACACATCACACACACACACAGAGGAACATAAACACACATCACACACATCACACACACACAGAGGAACATAAACACACACCACACACATCACACACACACATACAGAGGAACATAAACACACCACACACATCACACACAGAGGAACATAAACACACATCACACACCACACACACACACAGAGGAACATAAACACACATCACACACATCACACACACACACAGAGGAACATAAACACACAACACACACATCACACACAACACACACATCACACACACACAGAGGAACATAAACACACCACACACATCACACACAGAGGAACATAAACACACACCACACACATCACACACACACACAGAGGAACATAAATACACACCACACACATCACACACACACACAGAGGAACATAAACACACACTACACACACCACACACACACACAGAGGAACATAAACACACACCACACACATCACACACACACACAGAGGAACATAAATACACACCACACACATCACACACACACACAGAGGAACATAAACACACATCACACACATCACACACACACACATACAGAGGAACATAAACACACACCACACACATCACACACACACAGAGGAACATAAACACTACACACACCACACACATCACACACAGAGGAACATAAACACACACCACACACACCACACACATCACACACACACACAGAGGAACATAAACACACATCACACACACACACAGAGGAACATAAACACACCACACACACACACACACACACACACACACACACACACACACACGCCCCTCTGCATGCATTAACTTGCTCTCACCCTCCCTGACCCTCACCAACCACAGCAAGTCTCACTCACTCTCTGCCAGCTCCATCCTCCTCCATAAGGATGTCATAACTCAAGTCACAATTTGCCAACCCTAAAACCTTTGGTGGCTCCCTGTTGAACACTGAATCAAGCCCATGGCACCCAGGGCCCCCCTCATCTTTGCTTTCACTGTGGGTGGGAATCCCCAAACCAAAAGCAAACAGATAAAGCTTGAAATGTTCAAAAATCTGAAACTTTGTGCTCGCTCACTTGACTTTGCACTATTGGGGAATTACATGGCTCACCTCCCAGAACAGGTCGCAATGAAAATACAGATGTTCTAAATACATTGTATAACATTACCTTCAGGCTGTGAGTACAAGGCATACATTGAAACACCAGTGAGTTGCATGTTTAGGCTTGATTCCATTGCAAGGTACTTCTTTTGAATGTGTAAACATTTAAAATTTCCCAAAGATCTGCAATCTGAAGAGCTCTGGCCAGTGAAAGACTCTATCTCAAAACTAAGATGAAAAATGACTGAAGAAGGTACAGGACGTTGACCTCTGACCTTCACATGCCTCTCACACAGGCATACATCCATACTCACATGAGCACCAGCACTCCATGTCCACGGGTCTAGGAGGCAGCGTGGGACCAGGGCAGAACTGCAGGGGTCCACTCTCCCTGAACTTCTGGAAGCTTGCAGCTGTGGGATCATGGGGAGATCCCCAGGAACCCTCGTCCCACAGTGAAGCCAGCATGCAGGTGTCTATTGTGAGTTAGTCCCCTGGAGCACAGGGCTTGTCCACACTGTCCATTAGCAGTAGCCTACCCTACATCGCTGCCAGTCTTTAGGAGGGAGACCCATTCTTATAATTCAAAGCAAAGAGAAACAGCCAAGCCTTTGAAGGTTCAGAGCTAGGGAACTTGCCTAAGGAGCTCACCCCCGCACTGGGGAAAGGGAAGAGAGAACAGGATTGTGCACAGGAAGTGAGCAGAGTGGACGGGAGAAGCTGGCTGCATGCTGGTCAGTGCTGTGGGATGCTGTCATTGCCTGCTTTTGCATCTTCAGAAGTGGCTTCCCTGATATTTGGGAGGCTTCGTAGGAATCTATCCATGAGACATTGATCTCCATTTCCGTGCCTCCAACTCCCCTCTCCGAGTCCTCTCTTGTTCTCTTTGCACCTCCAATCATGTTCTCCCACTCTCCACAACTCTTCTCTTGCTCCACTTGAATACTGCCTTCTTCTAAGACAAGTCCGTAGCCCCCTTTTCTCTCCCTGCTCTGTTGCGGAGCATATCCAGACAGTTGCAGCTACAGTTTTCTACTGGTGGTTCAGGGGGCGTCTCTAGTTTCCCTTCACTCATGTTCCCACCGACATCTCAGCACAGCTACCCTCAAAGTCACAGGTCCCATGCCTGGCCCCGCAGCCGCCACATGTGGGTTCCCTTCACTATTGTCTCTACTCAGAGTTTCACTCTTGGGTGTGCCCTGGGGTGTCTTCCCTGTCTCCCCTCACTCTATGTGGGGTCCCGCTGATCCTGGGGATCATTTGTTTGAAATCTCTCTGGGGTCTGTCCTCGGGTTAGGACCATTTCCATTGTGACAAAGTCACACCCCAACTGTCTCAGTCACTGAAGGCAATCATTGGCTCACATATCTGCAAAGCTGGTGGCTCCCCACAGACATTTCCAGGAATGGCCTGTCTCCATCTTGTGTCTGTTTTCCATTGCAGACTCAAATATGGGAGATGAGCAGTTATGTTCTTCCTGTGACTAGAATTCCTGCTCATTCATATTCCATTTCCACCAATAAGATGTAGTAGATCTACTGGGGCATTCTTCTGCTTCTCAGAGCCCTTTCAGATATGACAGAACGAGTCTCAGAAAGAGAGGACTCTCTCTGCAGTGCACACAACTTGAGAAAAATCTGGAGGAGCAGCATCAGAGCCCAGAGGCAGCATCAGAGGGAGGCCCCAGCCTCAGGCCCTGGAACAGCGTCAGAGGTAGGCTTGAGCTACAGGCCCTGGGCAGCATCAGTGAGAGATCCGAATCCCAGTCCGGAAGCAGCTTCAGAGGGAGACCAGAGCCTCAGATCCAGGAGCAGCATCAGAAGGAGGCCCCAACCTCAGTCCCAGGAGCAAGGTGAAGCAACAGCAGCACTTTCCAATAGTAGTTTCCATAAACTATTGCTAAAAGTCCCTCTGGGAAGGATCACCTGTGTCCCAGTCAGCATCCACTGCCATTTCTCAGTGGAAGTCACCCTGCTACTCCATCAACTCAGCCCCATAAACACCTCCAATGGGAGGCGCATCCACTGGAGATGTAGCCCCACCTGCACATCAAGGAGTGACCACCTGAGCATTAGGACCACTTCCACCAGGAGGAGCGATCACCAGAAGCTCTGATCTGCTTGTGCCTGAAGGAGCGGTCAAGGGAGCCACAGCCCCCAACTCTACCAATTGGAGAAAGAGAGAAGCCCTGCAGCACAAGCTGCACCTGTACCTATGAGAGGAAGAGATGCGTAGACAACCAAGGACACGCTCAACAATACAAAGAGCAACACGGCAGCACTAGAGACTAGTGTGCTACAACAGCGAGGCCTGAACATCCCAACACAGATGAAGTAGGAGAAAATGACCTAAAAATAGCTTTATGAGGATGACTGAGGCCCTTAAAGAGGACATGATAAATTCTCTTAAAGAAATGGAGGAAAAGACAAAAAAATTGAAGATATTGACAAACCCTTTAAAGGAAACCAAGAAAAAGCAATTAAACAAGTAAAGGAAATGATTCAAGACATGAATTCTGAAACAGAGGCAATAAAGAAAACAAACCGAGAGAATTCTGGAAATAGAAAATCTGGGTACATTATCAGGAACCACAAGTGCAAGCATAAACAAAAGAATACAAGAGATGGAAGAGACAATTTCAGGTATTGAAGATAACTTGGAGGAAATAGATTCATTGGTTAAAGAAAAATTTAAATCCAACAAATCCTTAACACAAAACATGCAGGAAATCTGGGACACCATGAAAAGACCAAACCTAAGAATAATAGGGATGGAAGAAGGAGAAGTCCAACTCAAAGGCACAGAAGATATATTCAACAAAATCATAGAAGAAAACTTCCCCAACCTAAAGAAGGACATGCCAATGAAGATACAAGAAAGAGGCTTACAGAACACCAAATAGACCAGACCCCCCAAAAAAGTTCCCTTGCCACATAATAATCAAAACAATAAACATACAGAATAAAGAAGGACTATTAGAGCTACAAAGGAGAAAAGCCAGGTAACATATAAAGGCAGACCTATCAGAATTATACCTGACTTCTCAATGTAAACAATGAAAGCCAGAAGGTCCTGGCCAGAGGTTATGCAAATACTATGGGACCACGGATGCCAGCCCAGACTACTTTATCCAGCAAAGCTTTCAATAACCATAGATGGAGAAAGCAAGATATTCCATGATAAAACCAAATTTAAACAATACCTATCCACAAACCCAGCCATACAGAAAGTACTAGAAGGAAAACACCAACACAAGAAAATCACCTACATCCACATGAACACAGGAAACAGATGAGCTCACAATAGCAAACCCCAAAGAAGGAAATTGAACACACAATGCCATTACCAACAACAAAAACAAAAATAACAGGAACTAGCAATTACTGGTCATTAATATCCATTAATAGAAATGGCCTCAATTCACCTATAAAAAGACACAGGCTAACAGATTGGATACAAAAAAAGAATCTGTCCTTCTGCTGCATACAAGAAACACACCTCAAACTCACAGATAGACATTACCTCAGAATGGTAAAAAATGGGAAAAAATTCCAATCAAATGGACCTAAGAAACAAGCTGAGGTAGCTATCCTAATATCTAACAAAATAGACTTCAAACTAAAATCAAAGAAGATAAAGAAGGGCATTCCATATTCATCACAGAAAAAAATCCATCAAGAGGAAATCTCAATTCTGAACATCTATGCCCCAAACACAAGGGCTCCTGCATTTGTTTGTTTTGTTTTGTTTTGTTTTGGTTTTTTATGAGACAGGGTTTCTCTGTATTGTTTTGGAGGGCTCCTGCATTTGTAAAAGAGACATTACTAAAGCTTAAATGACAAATCAAGCCCACACACTAACAGTGGGAGATTTTAACATCCCACTCTCACCACTTGACAGATCTGCCAGACAGAAGCTGAACAGAGAAATAAGGGAGCTAACTGAGGTTATGACTCAAATGGACTTAACAGACATCTATAGGACATTCCACTCAAACACAAAAGAATATACTTTCTTTTCAGCACCTCATGGAACCATCTCAAAAATCGACCGCACACTTGGTGAAAAAGCAAACCTCAACAGACACAAAAAATTGAAATAAACACCTGTACCCTATCAGATCACCACAGCTTACAGTTAGAATTCAACAGCAACATTAATTTCAGGAAGCACACAAACACATGGAAATTGAACAATGATCAACTGAATCACCACTGGTTCAAGGAAGAAAGAAAAAAGAAAGAAAAGACTTCCTAAAATCCAATGGAAATGACCTCAAAACATACCCAACTTACAGGACATAATGAAAGCAGTGCTGAGAGGAAAGTTCATAGCACTAAGTGCCTACATAAAGAACCCGGGAAAATCCCGCACTAGTGAATCAACAGAACAACTGAAAGTGCTAGAACAAAAAGAAGCAAACTCACCCAGAAGAAGATGGCAAGAAATAGTCAAATTGAGGGCTGAAATCAATAAAGTAGAAACAAAGAAAACAATGCAAAGTTCAATGAGACAAAGAGTTGGCTCTTTGAGAAATTCAACAAAATAGACAAATTTTTATCCAAACTAACCAATGGCAGATAGAGAATATTCAAATTAACAAAATCAGAAATGTAAAGGGGGACATAACAGCAAACACTGAGGAAGAATCATCAGGTCATACTTCAAAAACCTGTACTCCACAAAATTGGAAAACTTTAAGGAGATAGACATTTTTTTCCTTTTCAATTTTTTATTGGAGATGGACAATTTTCTAGTTAAGTACAACATACTAAAATCAAGAACAGATAAACAACTTAAATATACCTATAACCAGTAAGGAAATAGAAATAGTTATCAATAGTCTCCCAAACAAAAGAAGCCCAGGCCCAGATGGATTTAGTGCAGAATTCTACCAGGTGTTCAAAGAAGATATAATACCAATATGCCTCAACTTATCCCACACAATAGAAACAGAAGGAACATCGGCAAACTTTTTATGAGGCTACAGTTACCCTGATACCCAAACCACACAAAGATACAACTTAGAAAGAGAATTACAGACCAATTTCCTTCATGAACAAAGATGCAAAAACACTGGCAAACCGAATTCAAGAACACATCAGAAAAATCATTCACCATGACCAAGTAGGATTCATCCCAGAGATGCAGGGATAATTCAACATATGAAAATCTGTCAATGTAATCCACCATATAAACAAACTGAAAGAAAAAAACACATGATCCTCTCACTAGATGCTGAAAAACCCTCGACAAAATTCAACACTCCTTCATGATAAAGGTCTTGGAGAGAATAGGGCTACAAGGAACATACCTAAACAAAATAAAGGCAATATACAGTAACAGAACAGTCAACATTAAATGGAGAGAAACTCAAAGCAATCCCACTGAAATCAGGAATAAGACAAGGCTGTCCATTTTTTCCATATCTATTCAGCATAGTACTTGAAGTTCTAGCTATAACAATACGACAACAATAGGAGATCAAAGGAATATGAATTGGGAAAGAAGAAATCAAACTCTCACGAGTAACTGGTGATATGACAGTATACATAAGTGACCCCAAAAATTCTACCAGAGAACTCCTACAACAGATAAACACCTTCAGTAATGTAGCAGGATACAAAATTAACTCAAAAAATCAGTAGCCCTATTATATACAAATGACAAACAGGCTGAGAAGGAAATCAGAGAAACATCACCCTTTAAATAGCCACAAATAACATAAAACATCTTGGGGCAGCTCTAACCAAACAAGTGAAAGACCTGTATGACAAGTATTTCAAGTCTTTAAAGAAAGAAATTAAAGAAGATATCAGAAAATTGAAAGATCTCCCATGCTCTTGAATACGTAAGATAAACATAGTAAAAATGGCAATACTACCAAAAGGAATCTACAGATTCAATGCAATCCCCATCAAAATCCCAGCTCAATTCTTCACAGACCTTGAAAGAGCAATACTTAATTTCATATGGAAAAACAAAATACCCATGACAGCCAAAGCAATCCTGTACAATAAAAGAATAATCTGGGGACATCACCATCCCTGACTTCAAGCTCTACTATAGAGCTATAGTAATGAAAACAGCTTGGTGTTGGCTTAAAAACAGACAGGTAGACCAATGGAATCAAATCAAAGACCCCAATATCAACCCACACACCTATGAACACCTAATTTTTGACAAAGAAGCTAAAAATATAAAATGGAAAAATATTTATATATATATATATTCAACAAATGGTGCTGGCATAACTGGCTGTCAACATGTAGAAAAATGCAAATAGATTCATGTCTATCGCCTTGCACAAAACTCAAGTCAAAATGGATCAAAGACCTCAATATAAATCCATCCATACTGAACCTCACAGAAAAGAAAGTGGCAAATACATTTGAACTCAAAGGCACAGGTGACTACTACTTAAATAGAACACCAGTAACACAGATTATGAGAGTAACAACTAATAAGTGGGACCTCCTGAAACTGAGAAGCTTCTGTAAACCAAAAAAACATGGTCAACAAAACAAAATGGCTCCCTACAGAAAAGATTTTCATCAACATCTGACAGAGAGCTAATCTCCAATATATACAAAGAACTCAAGAAACTAGAAGTCAAACTACCAAATAATCCAATTAAAAAATGGGGGTACAGATCTAAATAGAGAATTCTCAACAGAACAATCTCAAATGGCAGAAAGACACTTAAGGAAATGCTCTGGGCTGGAGGGATAGCTCAGCCATTTAAGGCTAGGCTCACAACCAAAAATACAGGAAATGCTCAACATCCTTGGTCATCAGGGAAATGCAAATCAAAACCACTCTGAGATTCCATCTTACACTGATCAGAATGACTAAGACCATAAACACCAATTACAGCTTATGCTGGAGAGAATGTGGAGAAATGGGAACACTCTTCCATTGCTGGTGGGAGTAAAACTTGTACAGCTGCTGTGGAAATCAGTATGGAGATTCCTCAGAAAATTAGGGATCAACCTACCTCAAGACCATGCAATACCACTGTTGGGCATATACCCAAAGGAGGCACATTCACACAATAAGGACATTTGTTCAACTATGTTCATAGCAACATTATTTGTGATAGCTTGATCTTGGAAACAGCCTAGATGCCCCTCAACTGAAGAATGGATAAACAAAATGTGGTATATTTAAATAATGGGGAACTACTCAGAGGTAAGAAACAATGACATCCTAAAATTCCCAGGCAAATGGACAGAACTAGAAGAAAACATCCTAAGTGAAGTAACCCAAAACCAGAAAGACAGACATAGTATGTACTCACTCATAAGTGGATACCAGACATAAAGCAAAAGATACCCAGCCTACAATCCATAACTGCAGAGAAGCTAGGACCCTCTTCCAGAAACAGATGGAAGCAGATGCAGAAATCCACAGCTAACCATTGGGCCAAGATCCTGGAGGACAATTGGGATGCTCGATAATATGAACAAAGGAGACTATGATGGGGAATCCCACAGAATCAACTGACCCGAGTTCATGAGAGATCGCTGACTCAGGTCTGACAAATGGGAAGCCTGCATAAGACTGAACTAGACTCCCTTAATATAGGTGACAGTGGTGTGACTGGGACAATGTATGAGTCCACAGGCAGTGGGGTCCAAGATCTAACACTAATACACAAACTGACTTAATGGAGCCCATTCTACATGGAGAGACACCTTGCCCAGCCTAGACACAGGGATGTGGGGGGGGGGGGGAAGAGGTGCCTTGGTCCTGCCTCAGCTAGATGATGTGACAGACTTAGTAGACTTCCTAGGGGAGGCCTTACCCTCTCCAAGGAGCAGATGGGAGGAGGAGGGGGAGTGAGGGAGTTGGGTGAAAGCAGAGAGGGGGAACTGGGATTGGAATGTAAAAAATAAATTAATTTAAAAAAAGAAGTCATTTTTTTCTTCAATGCATGTTTTTGAAACCTTTGTCAAAAATAAAGTCACTATTGTGCTCATCATAAAAAAAAGAAAAGAAAAAAGAAAAATCTGATTTCCTAAGGTGTGTAATTGATAACATTTATCAGAATCTATAGCATTGTTGTTATACAACATAAAGACTGTTGTGGATGTCTCTAAATGTTATCAACTCATTTGTTCACTCTTTGGAAGAATAGCTGAACAAAGATTTAGTGAACTCACTGACTTTAGAAATTTGACAAGTTAAACCAGGTGTGGCGCTACACACCTTTAATCCCAGTACTTAGGAACCAAGGGCAGGTGGATCTTTGTGAGCTCAAGGTCAGCCTGATCTACATAGTGAGTTCCAAGACAGCCTGAACTACATAATACAGAGAACTGTCTCAAAAAAGAAAGAAAAAGGAAAAACAAAGAAAAGGAAAAAATAAATAAATTTGACAAGCTTCAAAGTGCAAATTGTACACTGATGGTTATCTCACTTAATACGAGTTGTCTCTAATGATGCTGATATTGCAACACGCATGAGACGGAACCCCTACACATTCCTGAAGATACGTTAGATCATGTAAATTATACACATTGGATCTATTCACCTTGTCCACTGAAGCAATCAAGGCAACCAGTGAGCAAATGGACACGGCTGTGTTTAAATACAGCTCCAGAAACGTTGAGATTTGAATGCACACACTTTTGTCATCATTACTGTCTTCCGAGACTCATATGGCTAGCTCCTTAGCTCCTTCAAGCCTTTCTCCAGACCAAGCTGCCTAAAACTGTAAGTGACACGGTGACCCCGCCTTGTCCTCACCCACTCTCACCCTCCTTATCCTGTGATTTTCCCAGAGCACTTAGGGCCTTCTAAAACAATGTGTCATTTACGTATGTATTTTTGCCTTCCTTGCTAGACAACAAACTTCTCAATTACAGAGTTTGCTGCTAACAACTTCATAGAGCCCTCTAAAGGGCCCAGAAGACTTCCTGGCACACAGTTGATATGTGAAAACTTAGTTGAATAATTAAACAGATGTGTTACTGGCTTATGAAACTCTCAACGACCACGGAGTTGGGGTTCAGGACATTTGGTAATGAAGTGTTTCTCTTTATGGTTCCCTTTGAAGTATTTAGAGAGCTTGGTCTTCAGAAATGAGGCTGTGCACCTTTTGTTTCAAAGGCCCAGTATGGCAGTTTGAATGAGAATGCCCACACCTCCTGCCCCATAAAAGCCATATATTTATGTTTAGTCCCCAAGTGACTAACTGATTGGAAAGATTAGGTGAGCTTTGAGGTTTCGAAAGCCTAAGCCAGGCCCAGTGTCTCTCTGCCTATTGCCTCTTAAAACTTCAAGCAAACCCCCAATTAAATGCTTTCTTTATAGGAGTTACCTTGGGCCTGAAGTCTCCTCACAGCAATAGAACAGGAACTAAGACAGGTCCCTTCAAATTTAGAAGAACTAAAAAGACAAATGGCATTTTAAATATGAAATGTTACATGTTTATAAATGGCCACGGGTCTTTCCCATGATTAGCCTCATCCCCTGCTCAAGTGGGTGGGTGGTCCCTTTGGCATTCTCATCCCCTGCTCAAGTGGGTGGGTGGTCCCTTTGGCATTCTCATCCCCTGCTCAAGTGGGTGGGTGGTCCCTTTGGCATTCTCTATGACCCTTTCTCCAGCCTCCTCTCCACTTCAGTGGCCAGGGCTGATGACCCTGTGTCTGTGTTAGCTGACAACTTGGGAACCTAAAACAGAAATAGACCAGAGCAAACAACTTGGAGTTTTGTTCTAAAGTGTCAATTTCAGAAAACAAGTCTGAACTCTGTTCCCTTAAGAAATCCACGATGGGGCTGGAGAGATGACTCAGCAGTTGAGAGTACTTTCAGCTCTTGCTGAAGACACCTGTTTGGTTTGCAGCACCCACAAGGTTCACAAACGCCTGTAACTTCAGTTCCTAAGGATCTGATCTTTGCAGACTCTTAAATGCATGAAGCACATTTAAAGGCTCACAGGCTCACACACATATAACATGAAAAGTGAATAAATCTTTCTAAAGAAATGCACTATCCGCTGGGCGTTGGTGACGCACGCCTTTAATCCCAGCACTCGGGAGGCAGAGGCAGGTGGATCTCTGTGAGTTCGAGGCCGGGCTGGACCCACAGCCTCCAAAACAATACAGAGAAACCCTGTCTCGTAAAACCAAAAAAAAAAAAAAAAAAAGAGAGAGAGAGGGAAAGAAAAGAAATACACTATCTACAACTATGTGAAAATGTATATTTTTTCTTAAGCTTACTTTCCTTTTTTTCCCTAAAATTTTATTAATTATTCAATGAACCACAGTATGTGACGGTTGCAAAACTCCTTGTACTGCTTCTCTTGATTTGCTTGGTATGCAACTTAATTGGGAAAATGTGAATTGTCCTGGTAAGCCCCGCCAGAACTGAACTCTGGTCTTACGGCATACCTGAGACTTCTCATTATTTACTCATCACTTTCTGACTCTAGATAAGAGGCACTTATTTACTTATCTGTGTTTATTATTACAGTTAAACTTCTTGAAATTAGAAACAACAGCCCCACAGATGCAACAGTGTTAAATTATCCACTTCTGAACTAAGGTGAGATGTATAGTTGGCTTAGCCCCAAAAGGTTCAATGGCACCCCTCAACCTGCCATGAACGGCTTCTCTTGTTCAAGCCCCTGCCTTTGTCCACAGCCAGCCAGCTGTCGCTGTCTTCCTCCAGCTTCTGTGTCTTCCCCTTTCATCCCCATCGTTGTTCATTTTTTGCCTTTGTACATCCTCTTCCAGCAACATAAGTTATCATTTTGACTGCAGATGGACCCTCACTATCTTTAAGCCACAGTTAATATGTTTCTCTCTGTCTCTGTCTCTCTCTCTGCTTTTTCAACTGAATCAAAGTACAGTCAGACTATCACTGCTCTCCAGTGTTGGAAAAACAATTTGCAGCTAGGATTAGAAGGATCTTAAATTTAGCAAGAACACTTAATTATCTCCAGAACACAATGGGTGACTACTTAGGCAGGCAAGCATAGGAGAGTTTATCTTAGCACCCCAATTTGGTTTTGGGGCTATGCACATATCCCTCTTACAATAATGCACATATCCTCCTTACAATAATGCACATACCCCTCTTACAATAATGCACATATCCCCCTTACAGTAATGCACATATCCCCCTTACAATAATGCACATATCCCCCTTACAATAATGCACATACCCCTCTTACAATAATGCACATATCCCTCTTACAATAATGCACATACCCCTCTTACAATAATGTCCATATCCCCTTTACAATAATGTACATATCCCCCTTACAATAATGTGCATATCCCTCTTACAATAATGCACATATCCCCCTTACAATAATGCACATATCCCTCTTACAATAATGCACATATCCCCCTTACAATAATGCACATATCCCCCTTACAATAATGCACATACCCCTCTTACAATAATGTCCATATCCCCTTTACAATAATGCACATATCCCCCTTACAATAATGCGCATATCCCCCTTACAATAATGCACATATCCCTCTTACAATAATGCACATATCCCCCTTACAATAATGCACATATCCCCCTTACAATAATGCACATATCCCCCTTACAATAATGCACATATCCCTCTTACAATAATGCACATATACCCTTACAATAATGCACATATCCCCCTTACAATAATGCGCATATCCCCCTTACAATAATGCACATATCCCCCTTACAATAATGCGCATATCCCCCTTACAATAATGCACATATCCCTCTTACAATAATGCACATATCCCTCTTACAATAATGCACTTGGCAGCCTTGTTCCTCCACTTGCATGTAACACAGCACATACATGCACACACACTCACATACACACCCCACACATGCATACTCTCTCCAAACAATTCACCTAGCATACATCCAGCTATATGTACTTCCATCTGTAAATAATGTTTTTTCACCCTTTGTAACAATCACACTCAAACCATTTCTACTCCAGTATTTTCCAAATATATGGGGTATAAAGATTAGAAGAGCCAAGCCAGCCTGGTTTGGGGTACAGGCACAGGGAAGGGAAAACTATGCCCTCTAATAACCCTTTAAGGGGCATCTACTATTTACTATTTCATGTCTGTGCATATAATTAAAACCAGATGCATTGTGGGAAGGGACATGAGCAGTAGAGAAATGATTATATAACCTAACCTATCAATTAAAATAAAGAATCATCTATATAGTAACCAGTCCCTCTCTCCTTTGGACCCAGTGAAACCAGAGACCCAGGCTGTAGCCTGAGACCCTTGGTACGCTCACTCATGTGGTCTGCTGTCCCTCTGTAAGCGGCACTGTAGCTTTGCTCAAAAAACAAAAAACAAAAACAAACAAAAAACCAAACAAAAAGACCTATCTTGCTTTTGCAAATTTGTGTGAACCCTATTTCCAGTTCTTTAGATAAGAGGCCAAGAAACACCCAGCTCAGACTTCAACCACTGATAGCTCTGATAAAAACAGAAAGTTTTAAACGAGCATTTTAGACAATCAGTCCTATTGCAGAGTGAAGAAATAATCAGGAAGGCTGTTTGTGACTCCAGAGCCAGGGAATCAGACATTCATTCAGGCAAAACACCAATACACATAAGAGAAAAGAAAAAAGAAAAGGCAAAACCGGCTCTAGGCAATCAGTGAGGTAATTAAAGTCAGTGAAAGTGACGTGGGCTTGATTTGAGGTCATAGCCGTGAGACTGAAGAGGATATAAAGGACGGCAGGAGATAAATGGCCTACTGGGGGCAGTGGCTGAGAGTCTAGGGGAAGGGGAGGCCGGTTTCTGATGTCTGACTTTGCTGTGGTGGCACTGGGGTTGTATGCTATCTGTGCATCACTCCAACTAGTCCGGAAGACGTCCTTTCTTTTCGGCTTTTGCCTTATCGGCGTTCAAAGAGGAGCAATTAATTAATACGCTCAAAATATTAAGCGGCAACTCTGAGCCAATGAGAGCCATAAACGATCGCAGAAAGCCTAAAGACACCATTTCTTGTTGGCCTCTTAGCTTTGATTTTTGCCTCCTGTAACAAGAAAAGGAGTTAGACCAAGAAGCGCCGCTCGCTCCCGTCTCGCTTTCGCTCCATTGTACAACTAGGAAGCTGACAATAAAGTTTATTTGAGCGTCGACGTGCCCCGACGTGGCCCCGCCTTCTCAGCCGCAGCGCTGATTGGCGGGCGCTTGCGGGCCTCGGGAGTCCCTAAGCCGCGATTGGCGCCGGCCGCCGTCCGTCCGGAGCGTCGGGCGCCGCCCCGCCCCCTCGCCGCGTCGCCGGTGCCTGCGCCGCCCGCCTCTCCTCTTTTTTTCCTGTCCCGGCGGAGGCCCGGGCGGCCAGCGCGAGCAGCGGGGACCATGTTCCGACGCAAGCTCACGGCCCTGGACTACCACAACCCCGCAGGCTTCAACTGCAAAGGTGGGCGGCGACCGCGGCGCCGGGCGACGACTCCTCCCCAGCCCGCCCGCACCAGGACAGGGCGACCCGGCGGCCGCTACCCCGCCGCCCGCCGCACGCTTCCCGGCCCCGGGGCGGCTCGGCGGGCACCTGCTGGGGCAGCGGGGCAGGGACGGGGCCCGGGGAGGCCTCCGGGGCGCGCAGAAAGTTGGTGGCCGGCTGCCAGGGGCTGGAACGGTCCCGCGGGAAACGCTTGGTTTTGAAGTCCCGCGGGACCGGGAGTGTGGGGGCGCCAGGGCCTCAGGACGTACAGGTGGGAGGCCGTTTCCAAGCGGGGCAGCGGCGTTTGAACTCAGGAGGCTATCACGGGCTATCTTTTTTTTTTTTTTTTTTTAACTTGGGGTGGTGGGTGGTGGTAGATCCGAAATCAGGGTTCGAGCCTCAGTTCTCTGACGTGTAAATGAGGACCTCTGCTGAGTATTTTGGGGGAAAATCTAAGGAAGCAAATGCATCCTGGTAACAGTACACTCTCTCCCCCAGCTTTCAGTTTTAAATATTCGCGTTGAGGGTGTTCTGATAGTTTATTTCTTGTTAATTATACTCTTGCTTCCAAGCTTTTACCTGTCCAATACCCCTTATGCTGTCAACCAACCGAAGTACACTGTCTCATGCATGTTTTTGTTCATTGAATACTCAAAACAACCCCACGCAGTAAGTCCCATCATTACCCTCGTCTTTTATCCGAAGAATCTGAAGTTAGAGAGCGTATCCCGATTTCTGAGGTCCACCCAGAGTGGATCTGTGGCCCCAGAGAGGCTGAGCTTTGAACTCTTGCTTACTTCTCTTGGTTGGGGGTGGAGGTCAGTTTAGCTTAGTGTTTGCAGGTAGGAAAGCCACAGAGGATCACCAGATCTAGTGACTTGATATGTGCATGTTTTTGTTGCAGATGAAACCGAATTTAGAAACTTTATTGTTTGGCTGGAAGACCAGAAAATCAGACACTACAAGATTGAAGACAGAGGTAACTTGAGAAACATCCACAGCAGTGACTGGCCCAAGTTCTTTGAGAAGGTAAACCTCATTTTCTAAATGACACGACATTCCTTAATAGGGCTGCCTGCTATAGTTGTTATGCATGTGTTTGTGTTGTGGAGCGTCCACAGAGACCAGAAGAGTACATCAGAGCTCCTGGAGCCGGAGTTACGTTAAGACACAAAAAATGCAAGAATATGCTTTTGAGGTCTTGTCCTAGTTACTTTTCTGTTGCTATAAAGAGACACCGTGACTGAGAAAACTTATAAAAGAAAACATTTATTTGGGGACTTGCCTACAGTTACAGAGGATGAGCCCGCGGCTGTCATATGGGAACTTGGCGGCAGGCAGGCAGGCAGGCGCTGCCTTAGATAGGAGGAGACAGAGCAACCTTGATAGGAGGAGACAGAGCAACCTGGGAATTGAGGTAGGGTGGCTTTTGAACTTTAAAGCCTACCCCCAGTAACATACATGCTACAGCAAGATGTGGTCTAATCCTCTTAATCTTTCCCAAACCAGTTCCACCAACCGTGGACCAAGCGTTCAAATGCACGAGCTTATGGAGGCCATTCTCATCGAGACAGTGAGAGTACTCCTATTAAAAGATGTAATCGACTAACCTGGGCACTTGAAACTGGCATGTCTATTCTTTGTCCCTGTATTAGATAGAAATGGTTCTGAAAAGCTCTGGATGTTTTTGTGACTAGAATTACATTTCCCATTGATTTATTTTAATTGTGATATTTTTCAGAAAGAGTTGTTTCTAGAACTATAAAAATCTGGTCATTATGATGTTGTCAGTGAAAGGGAGTGACGGTGGCCCCTGTGTCCTTGTGTTGTTGATGAGCCGTGTACCCGATCTGCCTGTGCCCACAGAGGTCACCCATAGCAAGGCCAGCATGCTTATTGCCACCATCTTTACTTCTGGTTTATTTTTGCTTACCCTTAAACTTTTTTCAATTTTCAGTGGGCTTTTTAAGATTTTAAAATGCAATACTAGTGTTTTCTGTTTGTTCACTTGACCGCAGTGGCTGTTCCTTCATGTAAAAGGTACAAATGATGGGAAGTATGCAGAGAGTAAAGGTAATTGTATAAAAGACTCAGACTAGTAGTAAAATAAAGATAAACCATAATCCACCCAAATACTATCAGGAATGTCCCTGTTTAAGACATATTTGCAAACATCTACCTGGTGATAAGCTCTAGATTTTAAGTTGTAAATTGTATTTTTAAAATATTTTAGTACTGACAAGTTTGTGTGTGTGTGTGTGTGTGTTGGCTTTTTCATTTTTCAAGACAGTGCTTTTCTCTGCCCCTGCTGTTCTGGAACTCTTTGTAGACCAGGCCTCAAACTCAGAGAGATCCGCCTGCCTCTGCCTCCTGAGTGCTGGGATTGAAGGCTTGCGTCACCATCTAACCCTACTATGACAAGTGTTTTTTGATCATGGCCACATCTTGTGAATGAGATTTACTTTGTTTATTAAAGGAATAAAATCTTTGATTAGAACATGAATTGTGACAAAAAATATCAATTCATAAATTATCACTGAGGATTTTGATGGAAAACTTTGTTGCTAGAATGTACTTTCAGCTGTTGGGAGACTAAAGGATCCTCTAGTGGGCCTAAAATGCTTGGCTATAGTTGGCACCCATGTTCCATGGCTTGCTCTATTAAGCATTTGTGACATTTATATATGAAAGTTAAAGTTCCAATAACTGACTGAATTGTCTGTCCTATTAAAGAACTTTATCATTTTATCTAGCTGCCCTGTGCACTGGGATCTGGAATTAAAGCTAAGGTTCTGGTCCCAGATCTAAGTTGTGTAGCCACTGCTGAGTGTCAGATTTCTCTAGACTGCAGGTTCCTCATCTAAATGAGGTTATTCTTGAGTCTAGCTGTCCTTCCTGGACTCTTCCAGGTTTTTCGAGACGGGGTTTCTCTGTGGTTTTGGAGGCTGGCCTGGCAGTCGCTCATGTAGACCAGGCTGGTCTTGAACTCACAGAGATCCACCTGCCTCTGCCTCCTGAGTGCTGGGATTAAAGGCGTACACCATCACCACCCAACAATACAGACATTTTTAAAAAGGAATGTTTCATTATTTAACTTAAAATGATATTCTTGTTTTCATCTCCCGAGCTGTATAATGATGTCAGAGGTTCAATAATGATAGATGTGGTGATGTGCACTGTAGTCCTGGTACCTGGGAGGTGGAGGAAGGAATCGGGATTTGAAGCCAGGCTTCTATATCTGGGATCCAAGGCCAGTCTGGACTACACTATCTCAAAACGTTAATAATACAAATGCTGTAAGAAATTCTTAAAGATCCAAACTGAAACCTCTGTCAGGTCTGCTGTTCTGCAGTTCTGTGGCTATATGACAGTGAAAGATGTCTTTGCCCTTCTCTTTACAGTATCTCAAAGATGTAAACTGTCCTTTCAAGATTCAGGAGCGGCAAGAAGCAATTGACTGGCTTCTCGGTTTAGCTGTTAGACTTGAATATGGAGATAATGGTATGTTTTGTGGGGAATGTGAGTGTGGGAGTGGGCTTGTGGGGCTTTTAAAAAGACTTATGTTTTTAGTTGTATGTGTATCGTATATACATCCTGGTGTCTGTGGAGGCCAGAAGAGGACATCAGAGCTCCTGGAACTAGAGTTTCCCAAATAGCTATGAGCTGCCATGTGGTTACTGGGGAGCAAACCCAGGTACTCGGACAGTGATCCTAACTGCTGAGCCACCTTGCCAGCCCATGTTTAGTGGATGGTATAAAATGAGAAAGAAGGTTGTAGGAACACTTCATTGTCTTACATTTTACTTTCGATTTATTTATTTATTTATTTATTTTGGTTTTTCGAGACAGGGTTTCTCTGTGGCTTTGGAGGCTGTCCTGGAACTAGCTCTTGTAGACCAGGCTGGCCTCGAACTCACAGAGATCCGCCTGCCTCTGCCTCCCAAGTGCTGGGATTAAAGGCATGCGCCACCAACGCCCGGCCTTGATTTATTTTTATCACAAGAAGTGGAACGTGCTTTATTTTGTCTTTATGCTAACATTTTTCTTTTAGAATTTGGAAATTAATTTCAGAAAAAGGTTAGTTGAACACCTAAACAAAGAAACATGATTTTGATTAATTTGTCAGCTTCCACTGTCTGCACCTTAGCCTTTGATACCCATGGGGTTTGGAGTACTGGTTGCAGCAGCTGTTTCACAGGAGAAAAACATGCTAGTGTGTGTAATGGCAGTGCACATTCAGACAGCGTGGGCCAACAGGTGTGGGTTATGTTAGTCTTGCTGTCTCCACGTCCTTCTACTGTTGGAAGCTTTTGAGTGTGGGTGCCAAGAGGAAAGCAGCTTTTCATTACACTTGTTGCCTGTCATTAGACATCTCCGCTTTGCAGCCTGTTTTTCCTCGTGGCACTGTCGTTTCAGTTCCTTGGCAGTTTGCTATGAAACCTGTCTGCTGTTTAGCTTCTCGTCCCCTCCCATCCTGTTACCATTAGTCTTTTTCCGTTGCATCACCCTGTCCGCTGCTGTCACCCTGCTTCAGCTTCTTGTCAAGCTCTGATTTTATCTTGTTAGCTAGTGTCCCAGTGGTTCTGCCTTCTGTTCTCAGCTGCATGGTCCACTAACTGATTGTAGAATGCAGCTTCTTTCTCAGAAACAGCTCTGGTTACATCTTCTCAATCATTATCATTTTACACGCACACACCCTCCCCCCTTTTAGTTTTATTTGAAAATACAAAACAACCCTGTGGTTTCTTCCCATTGTGGAATAAATATGACTATAAGCCTTGCGCCCTCAATCTTGCTAATGTTCAGGGCCTTTAGAGGTTTTCTGTGGGAGGGCATTTGCAGTTGAGTATCCTGGGATCGTGGACCTTATCAAAGCTGATCCTCACTGCATTCGCTCTGGTTTGTGCTGGCCCTCAGTGTTGGTGGCCTGTGCTGTGCTCCCACAATTGATTAGCATATGCACTCATTTCTCAAATAGTGTGAGCTCAATAAAAACTTGTGTATGAAATAACGGTATTTTTGTGTTGGAAAAAGAAAAGCTGAAAGATAGATAGTATCAAAAGTGTATTAAACATCTAAACTACAGTTTCAGCATTGCAGGAGCAGAGACTTCTAGATGGCTCAGGCAGCAGTGCTGGCCTTCACCAGCAGGAGGTGCTGATGTTCTTGACTTTAAACTACTTCAACTGTTGAAATTATTGTAGATTTTTTTTGTGTGTGTCCTGCCGTTACTAAAAACCTTTTCAATCACATGCCAATCAAAGTGACTAAGATGGTTTAAATTTTACTACTTTTTAAAGTTTGTATTCATAGGAAAATTGTAATAGTACCAAAGAATACTAAGATCTGAGAAGCCATTTTTAGCAATAAGTTTGTTACTTGTTTTAAATATTTGTGAAGTGGAAACAAAATGCCTTCAGATTTTTAATTTCCATGATACAATTTAAATTTATGATACTAGCCGGGTGGTGGTGGCGCACTCCTTTAATCCCAGCACTCGGGAGGCAGAGGCAGGCGGATCTCTGTGAGTTCGAGGCCTGGCTGGACCGACAGCCTCCAAAACAATACAGAGAAACCCTGTCTCGTAAAACCAAAAAAAAAAAAAAAAATTATGATACTACATTTTAAGTGGTTTTGAGTTTTGGTTTGAAAGCAGTATTTTAGGTATTGAAAAGGTTTGGGGGAAAACTTACTTTCTGTTTTAAAACTTGAGACAGGTTTTTGCCCGGTTGCCTAGTGTCACTGAATTTGATTTGTAGTTCAGTTAGGCCTGCAACTTGTGACCCTTCTGCTTGGCCTCTGTAACTGGGGTCATGGGTATAGTGTGTGTGTGGGGTCATGGGTATAGTGTGTGTGTGGGGTCATGGGTATAGTGTGTGTAGGGGGTCATGGGTATAGTGTGTGGAGTCATGGGTATAGTGTGTGTGTGTGGGGGGTCATGGGTATAGTGTGTGTGTGTGGGGTCATGGGTATAGTGTGTGTACGGGTCATGGGTATAGTGTGTGTGTGTGGGGTCATGGGTATAGTGTGTGTAGGGGTCATGGGTATAGTGTGTGTGTGTGGGGTCATGGGTATAGTGTGTGTAGGGGGTCATGGGTATAGTGTGTGTGGGGTCATGGGTATAGTGTGTGGGGGGGGTCATTGGTATAGTGTGTGTGTGTGGGGTCATGGGTATAGTGTGTGTGGGGGTCATGGGTATAGTGTGTGGGGGGGTCATGGGTATAGTGTGTGTGTGTGTGGTCATGGGTATAGTGTGTGTGTGTGGGGTCATGGGTATAGTGTGGGGGGGTCATGGGTATAGTGTGTGTGTGGGGGGTCATGGGTATAGTGTGTGTGGGGGTCATGGGTATAGTGTGGGGGTCATGGGTATAGTGTGTGTGGGGGTCATGGGTATAGTGTGGGGGTCATGGGTATAGTGTGTGTGTGTGGGGTCATGGGTATAGTGTGTGGGGGGTCATGGGTATAGTGTGTGTGTGTGGGGTCATGGGTATAGTGTGTGTGGGGGTCATGGGTATAGTGTGTGTAGGGGGTCATGGGTATAGTGTGTGGGGGGGTCATGGGTATAGTGTGTGTGTAGGGGGTCATGGGTATAGTGTGTGTGTGGGGGGTCATGGGTATAGTGTGTGTGGGGGGTCATGGGTATAGTGTGTGTGTGTGGGGTCATGGGTATAGTGTGTGTGGGGGTCATGGGTATAGTGTGGGGGGTCATGGGTATAGTGTGTGTGTGTGTGGGGTCATGGGTATAGTGTGTGGGGGGGTCATGGGTATAGTGTGGGGGGGGGTCATGGGTATAGTGTGTGTAGGGGGTCATGGGTATAGTGTGTGGGGGGGGTCGTGGGTATAGTGTGTGTGTGGGGGGTCATGGGTATAGTGTGTGTGGGGGGGGTCATGGGTATAGTGTGTGTGTGTGGGGTCATGGGTATAGTGTGTGTGTGTGGGGTCATGGGTATAGTGTGTGTGTGTGGGGGGGTCATGGGTATAGTGTGTGTGTGTGGGGTCATGGGTATAGTGTGTGTGTGGGGGGGGTCATGGGTATAGTGTGTGTGTGTGGGGTCATGGGTATAGTGTGTGTGTGGGGTCATGGGTATAGTGTGTGTGTGGGGGTCATGGGTATAGTGTGTGTGGGGGGGGTCATGGGTATAGTGTGGGGGGTCATGGGTATAGTGTGTGTGGGGGGGTCATGGGTATAGTGTGGGGGGGTCATGGGTATAGTGTGGGGTGGGGTCATGGGTATAGTGTGTGTGGGGGGGTCATGGGTATAGTGTGTGTAGGGGGTCATGGGTATAGTGTGTAGGGGGTCATGGGTATAGTGTGTGTGTGTGGTCATGGGTATAGTGTGTGTGGGGGGGTCATGGGTATAGTGTGTGTGTGTGGTCATGGGTATAGTGTGTGTGTGTGGTCATGGGTATAGTGTGTGTGGGCTCATGGGTATAGTGTGTGGGGGGGTCATGGGTATAGTGTGTGTGTGGGGTCATGGGTATAGTGTGTGTGGGGGTCATGGGTATAGTGTGTGGGGGGTCATGGGTATAGTGTGGGGGGTCATGGGTATAGTGTGTGTGTGTGGGGTCATGGGTATAGTGTGTGTGTGGGGTCATGGGTATAGTGTGTGTAGGGGGTCATGGGTATAGTGTGTGTGGGGGGGTCATGGGTATAGTGTGTGTGTGGGGTCATGGGTATAGTGTGTGTGGGGGGGGTCATGGGTATAGTGTGTGTGGGGGGTCATGGGTATAGTGTGTGTGTGGGGGTCATGGGTATAGTGTGTGTGGGGGGTCATGGGTATAATGTGTGGGGTCATGGGTATAGTGTGTGTGTGGTCATGGGTATAGTGTGTGTGTGTGTGTGTGTGGTCATGGGTATAGTGTGTGCGAGGGCCGCGAGTGTCCGTTTGTCCATGTCTGTTCTCTCCCAAATTTAAGAGCAAGGTATGAAAGACTTTATTTCCTAAACTTTAGACGCTGAAATATATTTAGGGAAGTTTATGCCTGTAATCCAAGCATCTAGGAGGTAGGGGCAGTAGGGTTAGACTTCAGGGCCAGCCTTAGCTCAGAAACATTAATGAGAAGAAACTTGTGTCAAGTGTTTCCAGTAAGCAAGCATTTCAACTTAATCATAAAGTTACTTATCTTTTTTTAGTTTTTGTGTAGAAAAGTATAATTTTGAATGATTGTCACAATGGCTCAGCTAAATTCAGTAAATAATACTTATTTTAACCTTAAGTTGCTTGGTTGCTTTTTTGTTTGTTTTTTGTTTTTTAGCTGAAAAATACAAGGACTTAGTTCCTGATAACCAGAAAAATACTGACAACGCAGCAAAAAATGCTGAGCCATTGATCAACCTGGACGGTGAGTGTGTGATGGCACAGGCGACAGTCTTGTTTTGTAAATGCTGTCTCCTTGTAGACTGAGGGCTGGTGTGACTTAGTAATGCTTGCATTGAATGGCACTGACTGTGTTCTCTCCGGTTCTCTCTGGTATTTTACTGTCAGTTTCAGTATGCTTCTCTCTCCCCCACCCCTCACCATTGAGTGTTAAAAATGCCGGTGGCCTTTTGCTCCAAGTAATTTGAATTTTGATGTCTTATTCATCATACCAGTCATTGGTCACCTTCCTGGCTGTATAATTTATTATTTTAATGTAGTGACAAATGATAAAATTTTCGTTATTTTAAGTCCAGGTGCATTTTTTTTTTTGTTTGTTTTTGTTTTTGTTTTTTTCAAGACAGGGTTTCTCTGTATTGTTTTGGAGGCTGTCCTGGAACTCGCTCGGTAGACCAGGCTGGTCTCAAACTCACAGAGATCCACCTGCCTCTGCCTCCCGAGTGCTGGGATTAAAGGTGTGCGCCACCAATGCCCGGCCCAGGTGCACTTTTAAAATTCCCTTTGAAAGTGGAATTATAAAAATTACCTAGAGTGTGGTGTGTTAAATATGCTTTCATCAACCGAGTCACGTGACCCTCAACATGAGTTATCCTAGAGACTGACTGAGCTCCGTGCACACTCAGAGCCACTGAGCACAGAAAAGCATGGGGAAAACTATCTGTTGAGGACATCTGTATTAAAATTAATCTCTTTGAGAGGAAGCATTAATTAAAAGTGTCTGTAACTGGGCCTTACAGACCACTCGGGGCAGACTCAGGGTTAAATTAGTCATCTGTGAACTTGCTTGATGGGTGGTGAGGCTGGTTAGGAGACCTCCCCCATTGTCCTAACTGTCGGTGTGCTGGGGCATGGGTGGGGCATGGCTTTTGGCTTTCCTCAAAAGCAGCACAAGGACTGGAGATAGTCCCACAAAGTTGGTGCTTTTGTAAGTTCACATGTCCAGATAAGTAAGTATGATGTTTGCAGAACTCTGAAAGTTTTGCTTACTCATTTTTAATCTTTTCTAGTAAATAATCCAGATTTTAAGGCTGGTGTCATGGCTCTGGCTAACCTCCTTCAGATTCAGCGTCATGACGATTACTTGGTAATGCTTAAGGTAAGTGGCCCACTTTATTCTTGACAGAAACTGCATATGGAGAAGAATCTTCACTTTTCTATATGCTGTCTAATTTACCTATTTGTGGTGGGCTGATAAAGGGACATTCAGGGGCATGTGAGTCCTAGAGCACACCTCGTTAATTTATGTTTTCACATTGCCATCAGTAAGCTGGTATCCAAGCATTAACTTTGTGCACACAGCTTTGACTTTGCAGAAATAAAATATCACTCAACCCTATTAATAATTAGGCTGAGAAATACTAAAATCAAATCAAGAAAACAAAAAACTGGGGCCTAGGGTGCTGGCTGGGTTGGTGAGTGCTCATCACGGAAGCCTAAGGGCGAGTTTAGAAGTCAGCACCAGTGAGAAACAAGCACACAGAGACCGGTGGACACCAGGGCATGCTGGCCAGCCAGTCAAGCCAAGTCAGTGGGAGCCGTCTCAGACCATTGCCTTTATAGACAGACTGTAGGAGAGAAAGGTTAGTCCTTATATACAGACGATGTAGTAAGAAAGGTTAGTCTCTATATACAGACTGTAGGAGAGAAAGGTTAGTCCTTATATACAGACGATGTAGGAGAGAAAGGTTAGTCCTTATATACAGACTGTAGGAGAGAAAGGTTAGTCCTTATATACAGATGATGTACTAGAGAAAGGTTAGTCCTTATATACAGACGATGTAGTAAGAAAGGTTAGTCCTTATATACAGACTGTAGGAGAGAAAGGTTAGTCCTTATATACAGACGATGTAGGAGAGAAAGGTTAGTCCTTATATACAGACTGTAGGAGAGAAAGGTTAGTCCTTATATACAGATGATGTACTAGAGAAAGGTTAGTCCTTATATACAGACGATGTAGTAAGAAAGGTTAGTCTCTATATACAGACTGTAGGAGAGAAAGGTTAGTCCTTATATACAGACGATGTAGGAGAGAAAGGTTAGTCTCTATATACAGACTGTAGGAGAGAAAGGTTAGTCCTTATATACAGACGATGTAGGAGAGAAAGGTTAGTCTGACAAAAGGTCAGGAGCAACTGGCAGTCACCCAGCACCAGCCTTCAATTTCCACACGTGTGCATGCACACCCGTATGTACAGGTACACGTGAACATGCACACACCAAAAGAACAAGTTTCCTTAAGAAACTAAGACCTAGAAGAAGGTGACGAGCATTTAGGACACAGACAGTCGTGGAGCCACCTCTGTCCAGCCAAGTGAGAAGCGTGTGGTTGAGGAGGGAAACGCCAGTCGCTAATGGTGAATTTAGACACAGCCAAACCTCTTTAGGAAACAAACGACCTTGCCCTCAGTATCTTCACCTTCTAAACCCCACATGGAGAAACAGAGCTACCTAAAAGAGCATTGTTTTTGAGAGGAAACCATTCCATGCAGTTCTGCTGTGAACATGCAGTGGAGTGGACGGGGGTGGGGGGTGGGGGGTGGGGAGGTGGTGCAGACGGTAGATCTAGACACTGTTAGATGGCTGCTGTTGTGGGAGATGGAAAGCTCTAAGACCTCGAGGGTGAAGTTCACTATAAAGCACTTCATAGGAAACTAATTTTCCTCTACCCAGAAGGATTAATTTATCCTACTTAGTAGAATTATATGGGTTATATGGGCAGTTCAACAAGGAAGGTAGTGTTCTTAACTTAATAGAATATTCATGTTGAGTCCGAATGGATTTTCTCAGCCCAGCTTGGATGCCAAAGACATCAGGTTGTTGCTAGTTAAATTTGGCTGTTTTAAAGTTTTATTCTTTGCTTAATCAGTATGCAATTTCCTTGGGACATTCCCCCAGTGGTCACATCAGCTTTAGTCATAAACTAAGGGAGAAGAGAAACCGATAATGCAAGAGTATTTGGAGTACTTTTGCCAAACTTTGCTGTAACAAAAGTTTTGTGAAGTCCTAGTCTAGATTCGTACTTACCTTGTTAGGCATTCACATAGTCCTGGCACTATAGAAGGTGTCTTAGTTTTGCCAGGCCCGTGTCAGCATAGTAAGGGCTGACGTAGCTCAGAGGCAGAGTGGTTGCGAGGTGCGCGTTAGAGCTTGGGTCCAATCCCAGCATTGGGCCAGGGGTGGGCATTTATGTACTCGTCGTCTGGGAAAAGAGTAAGCATGGTGTTTTTTGGTCTCCTAGGCAATTCGAATTTTGGTTCAGGAGCGTCTGACACAGGATGCAGTTGCTAAAGCCAATCAGACAAAAGAGGTGCGTGTGTTTCTAAAAGTCTAAGCCAGCTAATGGAAATCCCTTCTGGTAGTGCGGTGCATTCAAATTTAGCCTTTTCCTAAGGCAACACATTCTGGGCCAGGCATGGTGGCACATACCTTTAATCCTAGCGTGTGGGAGGTAGAGTCAGGTAGATCTCTCTGAGTTCGAGACCAGCCTGGTCTACGGAGCAAGCTCCAGGATAGCCAGAGCTACACAGAGAAACCCTGTCCCGAAAAAAAAGATACTCATTCTGCTGCAACAGGAGAAAGGATGGCTGGCTTATGTGTGAATTCATTTGATTCTTAAGCAAATTTAGTCTATTCACTGACTGAGGTTCAGACAGATGGGTGAGCAGTGAATTGCATGTCTGTCCACATTTCACTTTCTAGAAAATCTCAGTTATCCATTCAGTGGAAAAAGGATTTAGCCTTGTGGAAGTATTGGATTGTTTTGATGCGTGGTAGAAAAGGCAGGACACACTACTGTCGTGTTAAGACTAGGTCCCATCTTCACACTGCAGGTCTTTGTAATTTATCTCATTTTGTTCAGTGTACCATGACTACCTCCCCCTTGAAGAATGCTACTGGAATATTTTTAACCTTGCCACTAGTTCAGATACTCCTGATAATGCCAGGTATAGAGGTGTAACTTAATTCTAGTACTAGGGAGACAAAAGATCTTTGTGACTTCAAGTCCAGACTACATAGTAAGACCCTCTCAAAAAAAGGAAAAGAAAAATGGAATCTCCCCAAAGCTACAGTGTAGAGGAGCTGCTGCAGCTGCCAGTAATGGTCCTGTCTTACTACAGATGTTGAAATGGATGCTCTGTGCCTGCCCCCACCCCCATTCCCTCTCAAGGCCTCCAGTGCCCTTCGTCCTCTGACCCCTTAGCCAAGTCCAGCAGTAGAGAAGGGCTGCTTATTCCAGTCAGTGCAGTGCCGGCCTCTGAAAGACACTCAGCTTTCTGCTAAAGGTTCTTACTAACTTGATGGTGTAAGGATTGGCCACTGGAAACTGGGTCAAAGATCAGCCTGTTTCACCCACACTATAGAACAAGCAACAAACTGTTCTGACATGATAGTCATTCATTTACCAAAATGTCGTTGGTTTGCGAAACAGTGCTGAACAGAACTCTACCGCTATTACAAAGTACAATCTAGCTCCATCTTCAGTGCTACAGTTTGTAACTTGAGATTACTGGTCTTGGTAGCCATTCCTGACTAATACTTGAGGGCTGTGGTTCCTTGGTGGTCTGTTGGCAGGGGAAAGGACCCCAGTCTGTGGTACCAGGTGACACACACAGCCATTCAAATGGACAAGTCTTATCTTTGTTATTAGTTCTGTTAAAGCAGATAGAGCCTGGGTGGAGCATGTTAGGGGGTAGGTAAGAACTTAGCAGTAACTAATCACTGCTAATGATCTTCAACGACTTTCTGCCTTCCTGAATTAGATAGTTATTGTAAAGACTGTAGAGATTGGTGTCGTCATCCTGAAATATCTAGGTGTAGGTGCTAATGAGTTGAAAAATTAAACCATTTGAATAAGTTCATAACAAAGTAACTAGAAGCAGTCCCTAAACTGAACGGCCAGCTGCTCTTTGGTTTCAAATGAGAAGAGTGACTCTTAACTAAATAGTCTTGTTTTGCCATTTTTTTTTTAAAGGGCTTACCTGTTGCTTTAGATAAACACATTCTTGGCTTTGACACAGGAGGTAAGTTATTTTGCTTTAAGTCAAGCTATTTTGAGGGACTCGGTGTTGTTCTGGGGTGTTAGTGGGGGGCTGGAAGCTCAGAAACCACGAATGCCTGTGTGTGCAGAGAGAGACAGAGAGACATGCAGTGTTCTTGTCTTGTAACAGATGCAGTTCTTAACGAAGCTGCTCAGATCTTGCGGTTGCTGCACATAGAAGAGCTCAGAGAGCTACAGACGAAAATTAATGAAGCCATAGTAGCCGTTCAGGCAATCATTGCTGACCCAAAGACAGACCACAGACTGGGGAAGGTTGGAAGATGAGCACATCAGGATTTAGCTTCTCGCCTGCTCAGTGTGCTGCGAAGAACCGTGTACACCGGCATGTGCTTGGAAATCAGATGTCACATTTCAAGGAGGAGTCCCAGGAGATTGACCGTGTTCTAGAGATCTACCACCACTGCTTTTTTTCTTTAATAAAGTTGGGGAAAGAAAGTAAAAAGGGTTTTTGTTTTGCTTTGTTTTGAAGTAATATACCCTGTTACTATACCTATTGTGCATTCTCTTTTATGGTTAGAGAGTCACCCCAACCCACAACTTTGCCATGAAGACACATTAGGCCACAAGAAAACTTTAAAATATTTTATTGGAGTTACATAGAAAATTTAACAACTGCTACATCTTTGGTGTTTTACATGGAATACTTGTGGATGATTCTGTAGAGGCACCTAGGGGATCATTCTAGCACCTTTAATATAAATAGTCTGAGGACTTTTGCTGGGAAGTATAAATAGATAGGCTGGATCATCCTGGTGAACTGCATAATCTTCTGTTCCAGGGTTCTCAGTGGACTGTAGGAACCAATTTTCATTACCAGTCATATGCCAGATAGAATCCATGGCAAAAAAAATCAGATTTGGTGTGTTAAGCTCTAGTTGGTTCTCTGGTGAATGAATTTGGTCTTTTAAATAAGTGTTTACAAAAAGTTGATTTAATAAGCAATGATTAAAATTCTTTTTTAAACTTCTGAAACCATTGTTTTTAAAAATACAGTAGTAATGATTGAGGTATACACTTCACAAATAGACTTAGTCTCACAGCACTGAGAATCTCATTTTGTGTGCCCAGAGCTCCTAACAGCCGGGTCCTTCTTCACCGCCTTTGCCTGTGTAGTACTGTTCTTAGGTCAAGATTCTTGTAGACTTGGAACCCTCCCATACACTGTATGTTCATTTTCTTCCTGAGGGAGAGGACAGCAGTGAACGTCTCATTAGTTTCGCCACATAGGAAGGAAGGCAGTGCTGGCACTTACCACAGCCCTTCCACACCTTCCTCCATCCGCTGGACCAAGGACGCATCGTGATGTACGATGCTGGACTTACCTGTTGGACAGTAGGGGTAGACTGCAGTGATCCCATAGAGGTGAGAGCGCTGCTCGGGGAGATACTCCTCAGTAAAGTGGCCACTGTCTTTATTCACTGATATAACACCATCCCTAGGACGAGAAGGAGAGGCAGCCACGGCTCAGTCATGAGACAAAGTTCCAGTAGACAACAATTTGACAGTTTTCTATATACATAAAAACAATTCAGCTAAATGAGTTTTGATTCAACTTGTCTAACATCAGTGATTCTGGACATAGCTCCTACACCAGTATTACCCGGGAACTTACAGGAAATGCAAATACTGCGTCCCCTCCCTGGGCCTTCTAAGCCAAAACCCTGGAATAGCATGCAGAATGTATTTTATTTAACATTTTGTAGTCACAAGATCTATTGGTTAAATCAGCTGCCAATTTTGGCTATGTCCTGGGGGGGGGGCGGGTCTTGAGTCAGCACTTAGATCTCATGTGAAAATTGTAGGGAGAGAAGGAAAAGGACTCAAATTCCCAACTTTGTTTTGTTTTTAAAGTCTTCTAAGCTCAGAGCCAAACTATTTTTCAGTGGCTAAGGTAGACAGTTGATGTTTTCCTTATTTTTTTTGGCTTTTCAAAACAGGGTTTCTCTGTAGCCCTGGCACTCAGCAGACCAAGCATTCACCTGAGGGCTGGGATTAAGGGTGTGTATCACCGTGCCCAGCTTGTCCTTTTCTAAAAAGGACAACTTAAAACTTTACACCATTTAAAAGTGCTCATTCTCTAAACAGATGTAAATAAATGCTTCTTTTTAAGTAGCATATGCTTCAACTTATATGCTTCCTGCAAGCAGCACCAGTAAGCCTGAGGGTGCAGTGGAAGGGTGACTTTAAAAGTCACCTGGAGGAGTGGTGCCTACTGAGGGACAGGCAGACGAAAGCTGAACAGGGCTTCCCGACTAAAGCTGCAGACCGGTAACACAGCATGCTCTCCAGAACCCTCGCACGCTCCACAGTGGGGCTCACCTCCGCCAGTCTGTGTAGTAGAAGTGGTCTGCGTAGCTGACGATGCTGAAGGGGTAATTGAGGTGATTCTGGATGACACGGCGTCCAGTTCCGTCAGGTAGGGTACACTCCAGTTTCTTGGTTCCTTTTAAGATAGCCAAGGGGGAAAATGATGGGCCAGTTAAAGTCCTCAAGGAGAATAGAGGCAGGATTTAAACGTGGGTATTTTCTGCCCACAGCAGTCCATTAGCAACTGTAAATCTTGCCCTGTGGGTTAGCTCTTGAATCCCAGTCTGATGGCTGGGAATCCAGCATGGGACTGATCAAGACCCCCTGAATGCGGGTGTCAGTGAGGAGGCCTAGGTAATCTATTGAGCCTTGGGCAGCAGATCAGTACCCATCCCAAGTATACACACGGACTTTGGACTCCCATCCAACAATGAAAGATGGACTCTCACCCTGAACTCTTGGGGGAGGTCTAGACCCTGCCCTGGATGAAATGACACTGGGAAATGAGGGGATATTGGAGGGGTTGGTAGGAGGGTGTGGGAGGAGGGGAGGGAAAGGGAGAGGGACCTGGAATTGACATGTGACGCAACCTTGTTTCTAATTTAAATTAAAAAAAAATAAAAAATGATAAAAAAAATCTTGCCTTGTGACTCAGAGCTCTAGTTTTGAGTACAGATTCAAACTTAAATCTTTTTATGGAAGAAAAAATGTAATCTATTAAAATCTTACATTTTCTTCCCAAGGGGGCATCAAAGATAAGCATTTTTATAATTTTAAGCCTACATTTGTAAGTTGAAAACATAACATCCAGATTGACCAAAATACTTACATATTTATAAATTCTACATACAAAAAAATGAAAATGAAAGTGGTAGTGGATATTTTTTATATGGAAACACTTAATTTTTGAAAAAAAAGAATTTCCATGTTCCAGGGTTTCTCTGTGTAGCTTTGGAGGCTGCCCTGGCGCTGACTCTGTAGACCAGGCTGGCCTCGAACTCACATATTTGCCTGCCTCTGCCTCCCAAATGCTGGGATTAAAGGCATCTGCCACCAACACCCAGCTGTTCTCAGATTTCTTATGAAGCAGTCTAAATTCCATGTTCAGGAAAATTCAAGAACTTTCTTATTTTCTTTAGTAAAATGAGATAAGGTGTCTTTGAGTTTTTCTAGTAATGCACAGCATACCACAAAATAGATAGCCCTGGTGTCAATGCATTTCTGAAGGAGGGCATTCTCTCACAGCACTTGTCAAAGGATCACAGCACACAAAATGATAAAATCTTACAGAGTTACACTGTGATAACAGCCCAGAAGGTTGACAAATCTCAGTTCGTTTACATGTCAACAGCAGATAATACTTCCAGGTGTTCACAGCAGGCTTAGGGAGCAATGCTACACAGTCAGGCTCCCCTCTGAACCCCAGATAAAATGCAAACTGTTCTTTTAAAGCTTACAATCTAGTAAGTATGCTCTGTATTGACAGAAATTTATACCAAAAGATCTAAAAGATGGGCAAATCCCCATAGTGCTCCCACTGCTGTGAGGAAGGCGCTGTTGTCCTTATCACCGGTATTACCTGCATCTGCCCAGCAGAGCAGTTTGGAGAAGGGATCAAAGGTTAATCCATTGGGTAATCCAATGTCTTTGTTGATCAGAATTCTTCTGTTTTCTCCATCTAAAGATGATGTTTCAATTTTAGGGGCTTCTCTATTCCAGTCTGTCCAGTACAAGTTGCTGTGGATAAATGTACATTATTATGAACAGTTATGCAGGGTTTGGAGATATAACCTAGTATGTAAAAGCCCCTAGACTAAATCTCCAGTACCCACCCCCTCACGCCCCAAAAGTATAGCCATGTAGCTTAGAGTATGCAATAGCTACACTGGCCACCACTGACCTCTTGGTATCTACAGCCTTAATCTTGAGTTATCTGAGTTTAGTGTCTTGCTCTGCAGGGGAAGCTAGATTCTATACTGCAAGCTACCCTATGAAGACATCCATGTACCCAACAGCTGGCAAAGGCATTAATGACCCTGCCAGCAGTCCATGTGAGGACTTCAGAGAGGGACCCTCTCAGCCAAGCCTTGATCATGGCATCCTGACCAGTACCTTGGTTGTGGCTTCTCGACATACCAACAGCACTTGTGTAGCTTCACCCAGAACCTTCTTCAGTTAATAAATGTCATCTTGGGCTGCTATGTGGGGCATCGATATCAACTGTCCAGATCCTTGCTCTGAGACACTCGATGCCGTTGCCCAGAAACCTTAATTTGTTGAAATCTTGAACAGGGTCTTGGGCCTAGAATCTAAAGAAATACATTTCCTATGGAAGCTCTCGTGGTAAAAACTATGGAACTAGGTGGAATTCAAGGAATAGAGGGAGAGTTTCTTGGAATAATACCCAAGGTGTTGAAGGGGACCCTTAGTTGTCCTACACCTGGCTGCCAAGACAGACTCTGACCTAACATGCAAAATACTTAGAAAACAGTATCTTGTAAAAATCTGCAAAAATCAAAATACTAAAACTTCCACGAAAGCTATAGATACTTGTCAGTTGAGCCCAGAGAGAAATGTAAGTCTCCTCTGCTGTGGACATCACTCCTTATGGGCAGCAGGAAGAGCCAGAGTTTGCAGGCTGAGATCCAAACATTGAGTGGCTTCGTTGGAGATGAGCAGCTAAGCCTCCGAGAAGCTGTGAAGACTCAGTTACACATATTGCACTTACCCTGGTGTCCTCTAGAATCTAAATGCTGGAGCACAATGACGGAACAGTTGTTCAGTTGCTGCCCTTTCAGACTAAGCCCCAGGGACTATGGAGAGGGGCCCTAGTGAAAGACCCCTACCCAGGACCCCCTAGGAAAAGAAAAGCAAGGCCAGGCCGTTGCCTAATGAAAGAAACCCAGACCAGGTATCTCACCCTCAAAACAGGATGTCTGTGATCACTATAGCAGTCATGGGACCCGGATAATAATTGCTGAAGCGTGCTGGGATCTTTCATATGACAATACGAGAAAACCTAGTCCTTGGCAACTACCCTGGCCCCCAATTGTGTCTGATCACTATAGCAATCATGGGACCCGGATAATAATTGCTGAAGCGTGCTGGGAACTTTCATATGACAATACCAGGACACCTAGTCCTTGGCAACTATCCTTGCCCCCAGTTGTGTCTATGATCACCATAGTAGTCATGGGACCAGGATAATAATTGCTGAAGCGTGCCTGGGTCTTTCATAAAGTAATACCAGGAAACTTAGTCCGTGGGAACTACCCCTGCCCCCAAGATGAGCCAATGAAATGCCTGTTACTTATGTAACCATTGAAACTCTATAAATATTGTACTCCCTGAAAGCCCGGTATGCTCTGCACCCGAGTTGCAGTAGCATCCGCAGGCGCCTGTGTACTCAATAAATCACCTCTTGCATTTGCAGCCAGTGGTCTGGCCCCGGTTCTTGGGCAGAGGGTTCGGTTCAGTGCCCGCTTTCACTAGGAGTCAGTCAGCCCTGCAGATAAGATTCCTTCATGTGTAAAGTCCAAACCAACTCACTGCCTTAAAGGACTTCTCTATAGTTTTACCTGGTGGAAGCTGTATGTCAATAATCCCAGGGACCCCTGCCCAGGCCTGTACCCCAACAAGCGACAGCCTTAGTAGTTGTCACGGAGAAGGAACTTTCTTTTTTTTTGTTTTTATGAGACAGGGTTTCTCTGTATTGTTTTGGAGGCTGTCGGTCCAGCCCGGCCTCAAACTCACAGAGATCCGCCTGCCTCTGCCTCCCGAGTGCTGGGATTAAAGGCGTGCGCCACCACCGCCCGGCGTGAGAAGGAACATTTTTATCTGGATTTTGTACATCCCCATCCAGGAAGAAAAATGCTATTCTGGCTGTAACAAGGCTTTCTCAAGGTGCTGCTGAAGGAAGCCACTGCCTTCTGTGTACCCATTATTTTCCAAGGTCCTGCCTCATGATGTCCTGATCCAGAGCCCCGGATCCTGCAAATCATCACATCCTAAGCTAGCTCTCTTGCATGTCATCCTACTTCCGGTCACATACAATGCAAGCGCCTTAAAAAAAAATCGAGACCCTTGCTGGGCAGTGACAAGTGAGCACACACCTTTAATCCAGGCACTCAGGAAGCAGAGGCAGATGGATCTCTATGGGTTTGAGGCCAGCCTGGAGTTCCAGGACAGCCAGCACCGCTACACAAAGAAACCTGTCATGGAAAACCAAAAAAGACCCTGCTTTTGCCTACAAGTATGTCTGATAAACAGCAGTGCCTCGACATATATCCAGTAAATCTGTGTATTTGAGCTTTTATTCTGATCTGCACCTTCCCATGCCATGTATAAGAGCGAGGGCCTCCCAAACAGATCTACAGGTGAAATGAGAGAGCAAAGGAAGCCAGCTAACCCTCGGATTGGATCCACAGTGATGGCTCGTGGGTTCACCAGATCTGTGTGAAAGAGGACCTTGCGCTCGGAGCCATCCAGCCCTGCCCGCTCTATCTTATCCAGGCCACTGTCTGTCCAGTACATTGTTCGACGGAAGTGGTCGATGGCAAGTCCTTCTGGGCTTATCAGACCTGGAAGCAGGGGCAGGAGACAGCATCAGCAGGGCGTGAAAGGTAAACTTCAGGACTGTATCTACGCAGCTAACAGAATCCAAAGCTTAAGGGTCTAAGTTCCCAGAGCCAAGGCTAACAGGAATTGACCTTCTGCTGCCTTTCCAACCATAGCAGCTCTCCTGTGTACGAGAGCTTACTGCTGGTGGCTCCTCGCATCCATGGTGCTGGGGACAGGGAATATACATGGCCAGACCCTGAATTCTTACTGGGACCCACTTCTTTTGAGGACATTTTATCTCAACCTGGAATCACCTTTCTGCTTCTCCCATATAAATGCATCTATTAACCGAGGGGCACAGAACTTGACCTTCCCCTTTAGATAAAAACTGGAGAAACCAGGAGGAAACAGGCCAATGACAGTCAAATAAAATGCAAGTGTCCACAGAAGGAAGCTGCTGACCTGACGTAACGATGGTCTCCGGTTCTGCTCCTGCCTCCAAGCTGGCACGGCTGATGGTGCGGCCGGCGACATCTGTCCAATAGACCATCCTCTCCCGGCAATCGTAGTCAATCCCCACAACTATGGAGCCCTTCGAGAGCCAACCATGAAATCAGAAGAGTCCCCAACACTAAGTCCGCGGCTACACTGTGCTACTGTGAGCAATTTACTGTGCTGGTGCAGGGCAGTGGAGTCCAGTGGTTAGACAGTAGGTCAAGGCCGGGCTCAGCACTTAACCTGTATGCAACACTTCAGTGAAACGTTTATGAAGACTCCTAGTGACAACTACCATACAGAAAGCCCCTCCAGCACTATTGCCACTGGCTGTAAACAGTCACCTCATGAGGAAAATCTGCTCTTCAACTGATGAGGATCGTCTCCTCAAGGTCCTTAATAGTTAAAGGTGCAGGAGGTGAATGCTTCCAAGGGTTAGTGGCATTTTCTCAAAGAACCTTTCTAAAAGCTGACACTGCATGCCAACTAAGCTTCCCCTCCTGGGTGACTAGATTAAAATCCTCTCCGACATGAGGTGCAGTCACCCCTGCCTCTTAATGTAAGTATTCAGCCGTGTGCTATAGAAGAAAGCCCATCCATATCTTAACAGTTTGAGGAACTGCGGTTACCCGGCCTTTGACTGGCCTAGTCCCCTTCCTTTCTACTGCGTCTTAGTGAGAACCCAACTCTGGGATGGTTTTGCTTGAGCTCCACACAGGACTGGCTTCTTTCCATTTCTAACTCAGATTCCTGCTGTGAGAACCCCCAGCAGATATAAGAATCAACACAGGCCACGCCAGTCCCTGCCTTGCCTGGCAAAGTCTCCTGGGGCTTGGCTTGCCTTGGGCCTGAAGCAGCAGTCACCAGGAGACACTGTACGAAGCAGAATTTGGCTCCTGCAGAAAAGCTGGCATTTATATGGGGGGATCTAAGGACGCAGTACTTTTATTTGAAAATCAAAATTAAAAGGCCCTCTATTCGAGGCAAGAGTACACATTCATGTAGGTGGCAATGAGCCCAGGGACTCATCTCATGGGCCTCATAAACTAAGCTTCTTGGTACACGGTCATAGGTCATATTTTATGTAAACTGCCCTAAAGTGTGCTTGTAATTCATGTCCCCTTTCTCCCTTAGTTCCACTATAACCATCTCTACCCTGCCCATCAGACATGTTCAGAAATGCGATCAAGCCATCCAGTGTGGCTAGAATACAAGATGGTTATTTGGCATGGATAAACTCGTAAAGTAGAGCACTCTTAAAGCTCGGGAGAGGGATGGGGCCCTGAAACTGCACTCTTAAAGTGCGGGAGAGGGATGGAGCCTGAAACTGTGCACTCTTAAAGCGCGGGAGAGGGATGGAGCCTTGAATCTTAAAAAGAAGAAAAAGACAATCTTTTATCAAACACTAGCCGCCTGAAAGCTTTCTTGGAATCAAATATAGGTCATTAAAGAAGTAAATATGGAGACCCCTGCCCTGTGTGCAGTCTGCTCAGTGCAGTGGAAACAGAGCGGCTTCTACGGGACATGCCAACGCCTCTCTTCTCCCCACTGTGGAGAGGAAGTCCCTCCTTCCACGTGGAGGGGGTGTCTTGCTAGCTCGGGATGTAAGCTCATCCTCAGGGGGCTGCAGCGGCAGTACACGCTCCCCAAAGCCACTATGGACAAGGAAAAAGGCTAACCAAAATGAAGGCACAGGCTGACAAGAGACTTCCACCCCACTGTCTCAAATGGCCAAAGAGATCACCTGTTTAGAACCTCCAGGAACTTGATCTAACAATGGTCTTTCCATAAACACTCAACAACTCCGTCCATCTGAACTTCATGAGCCCTCAGGAGACGGGTTGGAATGGGTCAGGCATGGCTTCCAGCAACTGAATCCCAGGAAGCAGACTGCAGCCCGGGAGCATGCCAGAATTCCCTGCACGGCACCTCCCTACCCTGAGGCACCAGGCTGAGGCCTTCTGAAAAGCGCCACGCACAGTCCCTCCACACAGACAATCCCATCAAGCTAGCATGCAGGCCACCCCCACCCCACCCCCAGCCTCTGGAAATCAGTTTACATGCAGGGAGAGCAGAGTCCTGGCTGCATCCTTCTGAAGCCTGCTGCCGTTGAGAGGCAAGTGGCCAATCTGCTGCCCCTGGGCATAGAGCAGAAAGGTGCCCACAGAGGGAGGCGTCACATCAGGGCGGGGCGTGGGCCGGACAGTGGGTGGAGCAACGGTGGGGATACCTGTTTGTGGAAACAAGGGCAGGTGGGAAGAAGAAAAGTTACTTTTGCACATGAGAACCTCCAAAACCATCCTTTTTTTTCACAGAACAGATACTCTTCAAAAGAAATTCTGGTTTCTATGTTTTTTCAAAGATTAATTAAATTGCTGACAGTACTCAGGACATACAGACAACAAAACTCTAGCCTCCTTTCAAAGTGGAGGGTTTTTGTTGTTTTTTGGAGAGCCAAAGGCTTACTGGGGCCCCAGGGTGGCACTGTTCCCTTTCACCCAGAGCTGGGGAGGCAGAATGACCACATGCTGGCCAGAGATCAGCTGTTCTTATAGCAGAAACTGCTAGTGGCAAAGCCAACATTAAATACAGATTGTGTCCCTGAGACACTCTGATGATACATCAACCCAGTGTATCATATGGTGACTTTATTCAGACTTGGTTACCGTTTTCCTCCCCACCCCGCCCACCTCGGGGAGCAAAATCCCTCCAGAAAGCTCTCAGTGGCGGGGCACAGAAGGGAGCCCACAGAAAGCCCTCAGTGGCACAGAGGGGAGCCTCCAGAAAGCCCTCAGTGGCGGGACACAGAGGGGAGCCTCCAGAAAGCCCTCAGTGGCGGGACACAGAGGGGAGCCCACAGAAAGCCCTCAATGGCGGGGCACAGAGGGGAGCCCAGGCTGCCCCATGCTTACACGCAGGCTTGGTGCCCGGCTGCGAGCGTGTGCCCTGCAGTTCCCTGCCGTCCTTGTCCACACACCAGCAGAAGTCACTCTTCCCGTGGCACTGCAGGGGTATGAAGTGGCCCAGGTCGTCACACTGCGGTACATACTGGTCATCCCGGGGCGTGCCCCCATAGTGTTCCAGCAGACTTTCCCTCCAGCGCTCACAGACAGTCCGAGGCCTCTGCGTGGGCTCTGGGATGGGGAAACAAACCCTTAGACGGCCAACCAGGAGCAGAGCAGTTCCAGGCCCCAACCCCTGGTCTCTCGGACACGCCCCTGGACACTGGGCCAGGGAGGCGCATGTGTTCCCACACATTCTCTGTGGAAATGCAGAAAAGAAATCACCCTGTTGGTCCTTGAAGCTCCTATCTCCCAAGGCCAGCAGGACCTACCACAGGGTCCCAGCAAAGAACAAGGAGGATACCTCACTCAGGCCCGTGCCCAGGGACCCTCTGATGACTGATGACAGAAGACTGTACACACTCTTTGAGGACTCAGTGATGCATGTGACACTTACAAACAATTGCTCTTTCCCCCTTGTTTCAAGCGCTTGGACCAGTCGCTAAAAGCTCCATCTGCAGGCTGGCCTATGTGTCCTAGGAGAAATGGGCTCAAGAGCACGCTGGGCTTCACCGGAAAATTACACGGAGCAAGAGTGACAGGGTAGTGTATTCAGCACAGCAGAGGCGGCACTGAGCAAGTGGAACCGAGTCTTGAACCATCCAGCTAAGAAAACCACAGCCGTCACATTGCTGGGACTATCTGAGAGCTCATCCTCTCCTCCAAGCTATCTGCTCCGGTGCTGTCTCGTTTCTCCTGTACCCCACCCCATCCTCCTCCTACCCAGAGCCGTGGTTCACAGCGTGGTGTAAGAAAGCCCTGCTGTCTTCTGCTGTATGCCAGTCCCCTGCCAGGCCACCGCCCCGGGGCATGGGGGCTCTGCCCTGCACAGTGTGCATGTATCTACCAAAGTTCCACTTGTTGGAATCACCTGCTTGTTGGGGAAGTCCTGTGTATATGTTAATAAATTACTGCTGGCCAATAGGAATCTAGATAGGTGGGGCTAGGAGTCCAGGAGGATTCTGGGAAGGAGAAACACAAGAGAGTTCGAGATGTAACGCCATGGGGTAGGATCCCGGAACTATTCTCCGGTAAGAGACATACTTAGATTAACAATTATGGGGTAATTACTTAAGTCAGAGCTAGCCAGTAAGAAATAAGCAAAGGCCAACAGCTTCATAATTCATATAGCCTCCTGTGTGTTTATTTGGGACTGATACGGCTCTAGAACCAGGCTGGAGGGAAAGCGGCTCTGGAACCAGGCTGGCGGAACGGCTCCTTCTCAAGGAAAAAAAAAAGCTTCTCGTAACACCTGCTCACTGAGACCGGGTTACCCTCGGGGCGTAACTAGAGGCATTTCTGGTGCTGTCTTAATCCCTGCAGCTCAAAGCCACCTATGGTTTGCAGAATCACACAGCCAATTATCTCCTTGCCACCACCATCTAGATGCACAATGGAACTTCAGCACAAAAGTAAACGATGGGCTCCTGATTTTTTCCAAACAGGCTCCTCCTCTAGTTCTTCCTCGTGCCTCTAGTTCCATTAAATAACACCTGCATTTCCAGTTGCTTCAACACAATCACCTGGACGCCTTTCTCTCACACCTCACATCAAGTCAAAAAAGTCATCAGTTTTACTTCCAAATACATTTCGACTAGTGGCGGACATAGTGGTCCCAGCACCCAGGACACAGAGGCAGGCGGATCTCTGTGAGTTGAAGGCCAGCCTGTTGTACATAGTGAATTCCAGGACAGCCAGAACTAGTGAGTCCTGTCTCAAAAACCAAACAACAACAAAAACCATCAGACTAATTTGACTTTTTCCCACTTCTCCTGCGTGTGTCTCCCTGGTCATAAACATCTCTCACTGGGACCATGGCAACAGCCTTCTGGCTGGCTTTCCTGTTTCCCCTTCCCCCCACCAAACCAGCGCAGACTCAGCCAGCAGCCACAGCGGTGCATTTCAACCCAGGGCATTGTCTCTCTGGGACCATGGCAACAGTCTTGTGGCTGGCTTTCCTGTTCCCATTTCCCATGCCTTCACACCCCCAAACCAGCGTACACTCAGCCAGCAGCCACAGCGGTGCATTTCAAACCCAGGACATCTTAGTCTACTCTTCTGCTCAAAACCCTCCAGACATCCAGGACCAGGAGACAGGGCTGCTACTGCCTCAAACACCCACCATCTACTTCCCAGCGGGTGTGCTGTGGGAAGCCACCAACGTGCCCACTGCACACTCAACACCCCGAAAGCCATTCTTGTTACTGGGGAACACCCAGCATGCCCGTGTGTCTGCATGGGTGCAAGCATCAACTGGTCTGGGATCACTCGGGTGGGCACCCCCTCCCCGCTACTGCCTTAGGGGATGTCATCCAACAGTGGGCTTACTTCTTGCCTGCTTCTGGTTGGTAAGGGTTCAAGCAGTCTCCTCCCACTGACCTGATTATGCAAATGAGAATAGCCAGGAATGGCAGGCAGGGCCACACAGTGCCAGAGAAGTCTGCACAAAAGAATGTGCCCTTATTTTAGTCATTAACATCTCAGCCTGAGTCACATATGTTTGTTTTAATCAACTTAATAGAATGCCAAGCCATCCCTCCAAGGCTCCAACTAACCACTGACTTCCAGACCTCTGACAGAGAGCCGAGGCTTTTGAGAGAAACCAGGACAGAGACAGGACTTCTCTAGGAACCGCAGATTTTAAGGCCTGCAGAGTCTTGTCCATAAATAACGGGGGAGGGGGGACACACAAAGAGGATTCATGTGGATCAACCTACTACCAGTTTACCTGTGTGAATCCTTCAGTTTATTGAGAATTTTGTACATTGTACAGACCATGCTCTAACTTTATGAACATAATCTTAGAAACACTGAAGTCCACGCCATGCTATGAACGTTATAGAGTCAGAACTGTTGGAAATCGCCCAGCTCTAGTCCCCTCACACATTAAAGGCTGAGATAAGCAATTCTGCAATTTTTTATTTTATAATTTTAAAAGTGGCTCTTTGGATACTAACTCCCAGATCAGGAGGTATCCCAGCCAAAGCAGAAGCATGTGTTGCCCATTGGTGAATAATTCAGCAAGGGACTGGAAAGCTGCCTGGTACACGCTGCCTAGCGCTCACATTGCCAGGAAGACTCTGCCCCACCACGCTCCAAAACCTTGGCAGGAAGACAGCTATGCTTGCCACGAACACCTCAGGTCAGATGGGCGGCTTCCTACACGTCCTAAGAAGGCAGCTGTGTGAAGCAGGGCTTCCCATCACCGTGTGGGATTGGCTAGAGGGGGACGGGGGTCATTGGGTTAAAGGGAAACTCAATGGATCCATCCTGAGTTTCCTACCTATTTTTCCTGCTAACATTAGCACAGCCTCCAAACGGCTTTTTACAGGGAAGTGACACGGTTACCTAGAAAGGGGCAGATGAAACATTACATTGGCAAAGTTCTTTAGCACTCGCATGCCTCTCACAGAGTCACAGCCTGATGTAGCCACTCAACTTTCAGTCACCATTCAACAAGGATCTGTGCACCCGAACTCCAATGCAAAGAGGATCCTGCGTGTCGCGTTTGTATCTACATGTCCTATGGCATTAACATGACACGGGTCTGCCTTTATCAGCCAAGTGTTCTTCAGAGGAAAAAGGTATGAAAATACAGCAGTCAGTCAGAGCTATGTTATAAATCACCCCACCAGCCAAGTGATGGTGGCGCACACCTTTATTCCCAGCACTCGGGAGGCATAGGCAGATGGATCTCTGAATTTTAGGCCAGCCTGGTCCACAGAGTGAGATCCAGGACAGTCAAGGCTATACAAGGAAACCCCTGTCTCAAAAAAACAAAAACCAAGCCAAACAAAACAACAACAACAAAATCACCCCACTGCCCCAGACATTCTGTTCGACTCCAGGCCTGAGCTGGCACAAGGTCTTTCTTCAGGACGAGGGGGCTCACCTGAGGGCGGTCCACAGTGAGGAGGGGTGGAGCCAGGCGGGGTCTGGGTGCCAGGGACCTCATGGCCACTGTGGTCCACGCACCAGCAGAAGCCAGTGTTGCCATGGCACAGCAGCGGCACGAAGTTTCCCTGGTCATCACACTGGGGGATGTGGATCCGTGACCCGGGGTGGGCGTGCTGCGCCTGCGCATAGCGCTGCTGGCGTTCACAGGGCTTCAGTCCCGAGATGGAATCTTCCGGAACCGTGGTTGAGAGAGACGAAGGAAAAATAACTAATAAATGTCTTCTTTCGCAACCCATTCACGATAACCAGTCCCCATTAAGTCTTCTGTACTGAGAACTTCTTCCCTACACCTGGGAGTCACCGTGACATGGAGAAATAGCAGGACACTAACATTTTAGAGCCCCAATTTATTTCAGTTTTGCTACCATCTGCCTAGTTGTCCCTAATTCCCTCCATTTGCCCTGGACATCACTAGAAGAATATAATTGTAAGCTAGGCCAGTCTGCTCCTCAGCCCTTAGGAGCCAACTGCCATCTGGGAAAAATGAATACCCAATGGCATCTGTCTGCCACTCTGGAGACTTCAGAGAGGATGAGCTAACTCCATCCATTCTTTGGGAGTCAGAGTTTACGCGTGAGAAGCCCAGGTCCAACTGCTGTACATTGGCCAAGCTCCCCCAAAGCAGTCACCAGGCTCATTGGTGCAGGAGGCTCCTACTTAATGAGCTCCTCAATCGTTTATTCGAACAACACGCAGCAAAGTAGATCACTAGGGTGGTGACAGAGCAGACACAGTGTGAAAGACAGACTCAAGACACTCGCACACCAGTGAGCGGTAAGCAGACAGTAGGAGGCTATGAGAAGAATCCAGAGCTCAGAACCCCCCCCCACCAGGCCCTCAGACCAGCCCCCATCAAGAGTGGGCTTGGGGGAAATAAGAGGGCAGGAGCGGGAGGTGCTTACACGCAGGCAGTCTTCCAACACTTACCAGGTGCGCAGTGAAGCCCGTCCCCGTGGTACCCAGGCTGGCACTGGCAGGAGAAGGACCCAGGGGTATTGTGGCAGGTAGCTGCCTCGTGACATCTGTTTTCCGCACATTCATCAACATCTGCAGAGGTCAGGGACAGTCGCTCAGGGGAAAGGAAGGGAAGGAAGGAAGACCATGACTTCACCACAAACAGCTGTGTAGTCGACTACATGGTCTCCGTGCACACGACTCAACAAGGGCATCCCTGGGTCTGAACTGAGAGATGCTAGTGTCGGAGAGTAAGTGTCACAGGAAAAGGAAACCGGAAAACACATACTAGCTAGTTTTATGTCAACTTGGTGCAAGAAGAAGTTTCAATTGAAAAAAAAAATGCTTCCGTAAGATCATGCTATGGGACATTTTCTTAATTAGTGATCAAGGGCTCTGCCGTTGTGGTGGGGTCACTCCTGGGCTGGCGGTTCTGGCTTCTTTAAGAAAGCAGGCTGAGTAAGCCATGAGGAGGAGCAGCTCCCTCCATGGCCTCTGCATCAGCTCCTGCTTCCAGGTTCCTGCCCTGTGTGAGTTCCTGCCCCCACGGCTTTTAACGATAAGCTGTACGTGGAACGATAAGCTGTATGTGGAACTGCGAGTGAAATGAACGCTTCACTCCCCAAATGGCTTTTGGTCATGGTGTTTCATCACGGCAATAGTCACCTTAGCCAAGAAAAAAACAAACCCAGGAACATGTGCGTTAACTAATGAGATGAATGCCGAGAGTAGAAATCTAACTTGTGGGTACGCAGAGAAAATATGCCCTGCTGTGTGTTTCTGAGCACCTTCAGAAGTTATTTCCTTCCAAGCACTAACTATAAATCATTAATTTCCTGCCAGTGATGTCACAAAAGATAAATATAGGTAACAATAGTTTGTCCTTTGTTTGACACCAGACCCCTTTGTGTTCTTGTGGAGATACAGGAGTCAGATGAGGCCCCAAACACATCTCCAGTGCGTTCTTGTGGAGATACAGCAGTCAGATGAGGCCCCAAACACATCTCCAGTGCGTTCTTGTAGAGATACAGCAGTCAGATGAAGCCCAAACACATATCCAGCGTGTTCTTGTAGAGATACAGGAGTCAGATGAGGCCCCAAACACACCTTCAGTGTGGAAGGCCCTTCAGCCTTGCCTGACCAGACTGCTGTCTAAGTCCTCTAGTTAGAGACTGCCTTACCTTTTCACTTGGACCAAGAGAAGAATGTTATTGTGACTCTGAAGTGACACACAAACAGCCCGGGCCCCTGACTCTGCATGTGCTTCCCCGAGGAGCCTACACTCAAAACTCCAAAATCCCACAGCTCGAGCAAAAGCCAATTAATATGCCTTTTTACTTTACTTCCTGAAGTTGGCCCACGCCGTCAACCTCTCCCCCACCCCCACATTCCAAAGACCCCCCAAGAAACTCTTGCGAGAGGAACTGCTGAGGCTGATGCCGGGGAATGAGGTGAGCTCTAAGAGGACGGGAAATCTTCCAGAGGAAAAGGCGGAAAGGAAAGGTTCAGGTCAGAGCTGGGCTTGACCAAAAACAAAAGAAAGCCTGAGTCACATCCACAGAAACAACTAGAACTGTTTTTGATGTGTGAGTCGAAAACACATGTGAGCGGCAATGGCGGGGCCCCTAGAACGGAAGGCGCTGCGTCCATTCGGCGCACCCATGGCAGGCACATTCCAGCTTGGAAAGCGCCAGTTTGTAACTAGGGTCAGATTTGAATGGGCAGGAGAGACTCCTCTGAGCCTCCAGGCAGCCCTCGCTCTCCAGGGGCTCCTCTCACAGCTCAGCGGCTTTCTTGGTTGGCAGCCCACGGCCCCTCACACACAGACGTTCTGTTCCCTGCACAGGAATCCCTTATCCTCACCTAGTGGGCAGTGTGGCTATCCTTTGCCCTTCGAGAACACAGTGCCTTTGAGTCCAAAACCCCTGAATGCTCAACCAGATCAAGCCTAACTCCACCCAGATTGCTCTCCCTGGACAAGCAGCTAGCTGGCTTTTCTGGTTACCTTTGCCTCCCAAGATTAAGAAGGGCGTTACTTAAACAGCACCCTAGATAGCAGTGACTAAAGAACGGTCATCTTTATCCTGGCAGCCAGCTCCCGGCCACAGCTGAGTGAGGAGCTGGCTGGGCCTAGAGGGACTATAACACGGACTGCAGAGCCAAAGCAAACTCAGGAAATGCAAGCTGTGACAGAACATCCCCTAGAAGTACTTCCAGTGGGGACAGGAACCCCAAGCAATGGCAGGAAGCAGGAATTCCTGATGCACACAGTCTATTGCTGGGTCCCAGGGAGCCCTTCTTATGACTGTTTTTTAACCAAGGAGGGGATTCCCCAAGGTTGCCAAACCTTGGGCATTATTAAAACCCTGATCAAACCTGAAACAGCCATTTTCCCCTTGCTGTTGTTGCCCTCTTCCTGGATGGCATGGTTACGGCAAACAGCAGCTGTCAGAAAAAGCCCTTGAGAAAGTTCCATACATCACACGTGAGGAATCCCTGGCCCCCAAACTGAGAACTGTAGGCTCCCAGAATTGCAATCCAACTCCTTCTTGGAGCGCCTCGATGATGGACAGCTAGAGGCCAGTCAGCAGCTCCAGGGCCTGAGTTCACGGCTGGCTTCAGTCTCTCCTTAGGAGCACAAACACCATGGGGTTTGCAGAAGTCAGAACTCATTTCTGGGACAGCAAGTGTCCAGACAGAAGATGGGGAAGGACTTTGGCCTCTTCTCAAGGCAGGAGCTCTCCTTTTAACCCTCACTGGTAGGAGGCCGCCAGTAACAACTGACCAGTGGGAGCTATGTTCATGGGCTACTGGAGGACTGCGCTCAGCACAGAGGGCTGAGACAGCACAGCCCTTGACACAAAAGCAGCAGAAAAGAAGGCAACTTGACTCCAGCACAGCTCACCTCTACCATTCATCCATCGAACCCAAGAACCCGTTAGGACAACATCTGGAACGCTCCATTTGGAGCTCACGCTTCGGGCTTCGAAATCTCTTCCTGTCTTCACTCTGAACGGCAACAGCTGGGAGCAAATTCAACCACTGAATGATTGACTTGATTTCTGACCCAGTGTTTTAATTCTCTGGTGCTGAGTAACCTCTGTACTACCCAGATTGCTATGCTTTGGTTCATATGCCTTTGCTGTCTCTCTGGTCCTTAACTGTCCAATGACACATAACTAAATGTCTGCTGTCTGTGTGTCACATGGTGATCTTCCTGGGAACCTGTAAATGTAACGATAAACACTAATGCTTCTATGTCCACCCGTCTTATCCACGCTTTACCTCTGAGCACACACATCCTGACTAGAACATCTGCACCACTCATCTGCCTGCTGAGCAAAGACAGAACAGACCCTGTCTACCCTGGCTTCCTCAACTCACAGCTGAAACTCCTCAAGACAATCTGTTCTTCCTGCAAAGTCACCCAGATTCCTAATGGCAGCATGCCTGAGAACTATGCAGCTCACACTAGTACAGGACTGAAACCACCCCACATGGAGGGACAGTGGAGAAGACTTTACTCTTTTTGAACCAAAGCCTCCTGCTAGTGACTCAAACCAGGCTGAGAACCCAAATCCAATTGCATCCTTTCAAGAGAGGCTGGTTCTCAACAAACCATGGTTGGGGACCCACATGTCCCCTTTTCCTTTGATGGAATAAAAAATGTGTGCACCTCAAGATCTCACAGTGCCCACAACACAGAGCCTCTTGGCAAGGATCCTTCACTCGGAGACATAATGAACACTTCTGTATATGAACCCATACACAATCTAACATGTAGTTTTATTCTGCAAGCCACTTTCATGATTAGCACAAACTAACTTGTGTGAAATCTCTAGAAAATGATTCTCCCATCTGAAGCCTGGAAGGCTACCACACACTACAGGCTGTGATTATGTTAGGGAGCCTCCAAGATGGCCCTCAGAGACCCCTGTCTCATTATACGCAGACTCTCCAAGAGATCTTACAATAGACCATAACAAATGCAGTAAAATAACATCTCTAGCATCTTTGAGATGATGACTTCCTTCTTGCTGGCAGGCTTTAATAAAGCAAGCTGTTTTGTGACTCAGTCTTGTCTCATGAGTCTCCCAGAACTAAGGCTCTGTGTCCAACAGTCCTGGCACCTGTCCATAGAAAGTGGTGAAGACTTCAAGCGACCCTGTCTCCAGCCTCACTAGGGATCCTAAGGCACTGAACCTACTGAATCATGCAGACTGCTGACCCATGGGGAACAGACGGGCTTTACGAGGTTGCTTAAAGATCAGATCCACACTCAACAGTATGAGTGTCTAGGAACCCTGAAGAATGTATCAATATAAATGTTATTCAGGGAAGCTACATGAACTTCTAAATGATCTGTTATTGTGAAAGGAAACAGCGAGAGAATAAAGGGTGGAAAGAACCTGCTTTAGAAATAAAAATCTAAAAGGCCACAACACAACTGGGCCTTCTAAGGTAATGTGCTAGGACAACCTTGGAGCTCCCTGGGGCTTCATGTCCTAAACAGCATGCTCCCCCACCCCTAGACCCCATTTTAGTTTGCGTTCCCATTGCTGAGATAAAACACTATAACCAAAAAGCAATTTAGGAAAGAGTTTATTTCACAGCTTACACTTCCGGACCGCAATCTATCACTGAGGGCAACCACAGAATCTCAAACAGGGACTGAAGCAGAGACCCTAAGTGCTGCTGACTGGCTTGCTCTCTGGCTCAAGATTAGCTAGCTAGCTTATACAGCCCAGGAGCACAGCCCGGTAGACTGGACCCTCCTACATCAGTTAGGAATCAAGAAAATGCCCCCCCCCCACGCAAATCTGATCTAGGCAGTCCCCCAGTTAGCCTCTCTCTTCTAAGGTAACCTAAGAGGTCACGACAAGATAGCAATAAGAACTGCCACATATGGTGACACCCCTAGAGTCCTGAGGTAGACAGGTGGATCTCTTTGCATTCAAGGCCAACCAGGGCTACACAGGGAGACCAGACCCTGTCTCACCAGGTGTTTGGTGAGGGCAGGAGAATTTAGAAAACAAAACAAAACAAACAAACAAAAAGCCACAAAACATAGCTATGAGTCCCTCCAGTCTACACTAGCTCCAAGGGACACAAGGTGTCAACCTGGCACCAACACTCCAGGACAACCACGAGTGTTCACTCCAGTGCCAGGGAGTTACCCGTGGGCTCTTTCTGACTCTAAAGATGCTGGCTGTCTTTTGGCAATCGCAAGACTGTGAGTCACAGGAGGAGAGAGGCTGTGTCTCTATGAGGATGTATACCTAAAGGGACCAGGCAGAGTCCCCAAGACTTACCCATGGGTACTCACCAGAACACTGATACCCGGGACCAACAAACCCTGGCAGGCAAGCACAGCTAAATGAGCTGCCCCCGTGGTGAATACAGCGGGCCTGCCCCTCGGGAGCACACGTGTGACTGCCATCGAGGCAAGGGTTCGAAGGCGGGGCGATCACTGAAAAGAAAGTCAAAGTGTCCAAGAGCTGAAACCTGCGTGTGGGTGAGCCTTTCCCTTCACAGCCCCACCCTCAGACTAGTGTCAGTAGACCTTAAGGAATGCAGGGTCTCAGACCCTGTCCCAGCCACAATCTCAATTTTAGCACGATTCCTAGCTCAAGAGTCATACCCATATTAGAGTTGAGGCGTGTGTGTGTGTGTGTGTGTGTGTGTGTGTGCGCGTGCGCTTAAAATATTAGGCATGACAATAAGTCATCAAAACAGATCCTGATTGTAGCTTGTAATTTCTGAGTACTGTTTGTGTGTTTGTGCGCGCGCATGTGCGTGCGCACACACACACTCGAGTTTCTAGTATCATTGCTACTTTGTCATGTTACTAGAGATTAGAATGTGTAATCAGCCAGCTCCATCAGTAGGATAAATCTGAAATTCTAGGTCTTTTTGGAGCCATTCTTGAGTCTGAAGTTAGTGTGTTTTAGAACCCTGTTGTGGATGGGGTCTTTGGTTCCTTGAATGAGACAGGCACCTCTCAACATGAATTCTTTATAGAGCTGGGATATTACAAGTTACTGTCTGCTTAAGTGACAAGGCCAGGAATCCCAGTTGAGAACATCCCCCAGCAACTCAATATAACATCTAGGTGGGACAGGACTAAACTGTAACAGAGGGTAACATCAGTATACTTAAAGCCACACAGCTGGACGATGGTGGCGCACGCCTTGAGTCCCAGTGCTCAGGAGGCAGAGATAGATGGATCTCTGTAAGTTCGAGACCAGCCTGGTCTACAAAGCTAGTTCAAGGATAGGATGCAAAGCTACAGAGAACCCTTTCTCAAAAAACAAAAACAAAAAACAAGAATGAAAGAAAGCCACACATCAGAGCTTTCTGTACAGCAGGTATAGAGACATAAGTGAATTCCAAGGTAGGATTCAGCATCCTTCTAGCTGAAGGGAAAAAAGCTTTTGATACTCACAGATACAAGTGTGCTGGTCGTCTGCAAATTCATAGCCACTGCGGCACCCACACCTGTAACTTCCTGGCATGTTGACACACACAGAGTTGGGGCCACAGTGATGGAAGCCAGTAGCACATTCATTGACATCTAAGCAAAGTTGAGAACAGAAAAAGCACTGATGAAACAGAGGGTTCCAGAAACAGAAGATCTAACAACTCAATTTTCCCACCACTAAGATGCTTTGCTGGGACTAATGGTTGGCTAATGGAAACCGTGGACATAGGACAGTCTTGGACACTGGGCAAAATTCCAAGTTGCAGTTCATCCGAAATAAGTAAAAATGTTTTCAGATCTTTCCAGTGAAGCCATAGGAAGATACTTTTGAATACCTTAGGAATCCTTTAAGAAAAAGTAAACAATTCAATTTTCAAAAGACGTTTCTAACCCCAAATACCCATCTGCAATCTTGTCTTCTCAAACCTAGCCAGACGCTGCCTCAGTTTCCATAGAACTGCGTCCAGCTCTACAGAGGCTAAAATCACTGCTTGACGACAACCACAAAGACCACAGTACTTGTCCTCCACAGACTGTAGTGCAGAGACAGCACGGTGAAAAGGAGGGCAGAAACAGACAGCATGCCTCTTACCCTCGCAGCTCCGTCCGTCTCCCTGGAACCCGGGGGTGCACTCACAGGTGTAGTCTACACCTGTGCCCGGGCGGCACCTGGCCGTTGTGTCACAGGTGTGGCTCCCATCATAGCAAGGGTTCACTGGTGCAGGGGCTGGGTCCACTGTGCATGCATGGGAAACAGAAGAGGGCACAGGGTGACTGCCACAGGAGACTATGCGGAAGAGCAAGGAGTCCTCGCTACGTATGCATTCAAAGCTAAGGTGGGTTACATCTAAGGTGGGCTACACCCGTCCCAAGGTTAATCAACAGCTTCCTGTGCCTACTGTGTAGAACAGGGTTCTGGCTTTCAGTGGTAGGTTTGCCTCCAGATAAGAAACCATCTAGCACCTTCTGGGATGTTCAAGATAACTCTGAGCCACACCGCTGTCCCCATAAGGTGAGCCACACATGGGATAAATTACCTGAATCCAAAGTTAGCAAATGTATTGGCAAAGACTCAACCTCCCACTTCAAACTCAGCATTTCTGTGGGTTAAGTCTGACTTAAGACCTCACAGGGTCTCAGGCCCTGTCCCGGCCAGAATCTCAACTTTAGCACGATTCCTAGGTCAAGGGTTCATGTGTGTTATAGTTGAGAAGTGCTGGTGTGTTGGTTGCTTAAAATATTAGGCATGACAGTAAGTCATCCAAACAGACCTTGGAAAAGCTTTTAATGCCTGCATAAACAACACACACACAGAGACACACACACACACACAGTTCCTACTACCATTGCTACTTCATTATCTTACTGGAGATTGCAGTGTTTCTCTTATCTTCAGCTAGCTCTACCAGGGGGATAAATCTGGAATGCTAAGTCTTAAAAATGTTCTATTACTACATGTAATTGTGTGTGTGCGCAGGTGAGCACATGTGCATACCGCAGTGCACCTGTCAGAGGACAGCTTCGTGGAGTACGTTCACTCCTTCCACACTTACGTGGGTTGCAGGGACTGACCTCTGGTCACTGAGCTTGTACAGTGTGCTGGTTAGATTTCTGTCACTCCGAGGTCATCTGGGAAAAGGGAGCCTCAACTGAGAAAACGCCTCCATCAGACTGGCCTGTAGGGAAGTCTGTGGAGCATTTCCTTGATTAGTGATTGATGTGAGGAGGCCCAGCTGACAGCGGTGGCATCAGCCCTGGGCCCTGGGCAGGTGGTCCTGGTTTGTAAAAGAAAGCAAACTAGCAGGCCGAGGAAGAAGCCAGGAAGCAGTACTCAGGCCTCCGCGGCCTCTGCTTGGGTTCCTCCCTCTGGCTCCTGCCTTGAGTTCCTCCCGACTTCCCTGCATGATGGACTGTCATCTACAAAGTGAAGTAAGCCTGTTCCTCCCCAGACTGCTTTCAGTCACCGTGTTTATCACAGCAACAGGAAGTAAGCAGGCGCCTTGACCCACTGAGCCATCTTTCTGGCCCTCAAAACTTGCTTTGTAAAGATACAACCAAATAATAGAAATGGCTTCCCAGTGCCTACATGTTTTTTTTCAAGACAGGGTTTCTTTGTCGCTTTGGAGGCTGTCCTGGAACTCATGCTGCAGACCAGTCTGTCCTTGAATTCACAGAGATCCCCCTGCTTCTGCCTTCCGAGTGCTAGGATCAAAGATGTGTGCCAAGACCGCCTAGCAGTGCCTACACTTCTAATGTTTTTGTTGTGAGCTACATGTCTTAATCTCATGGATGTACCCCTAAATGACTTGCAGAATGTGTCCTACAGGCCGCAATTGACACTCCTTGAGCAGCTGCTCCTAGGAAGAACTCTGAACCCTTTATATGCAACCCATTACATCCACAGGATTACACATGCAGACTGCAGCCTATGAAAGCCAAACAACTTGCCCACAGCTACAGTCAGGAAAAGTAGAGTCAAAATACGACAAAAATCCAAACAGCCCTAGGCAAGGACCCAGCCAGAGGAACCTCATAAGTTATTTAAGTCAAAAGCACAGACACCAGGGATGAGGTTCAAATGCCCAGTGTCTCCCTTCTGATTCTTCACTGCAAAATACAAAAAAATAAAAAAAAAAAAGGTTTGTCTCTGCTGATCTGCTTTTTAAAATGCAACATACTATATTTTCAAGGTTGGTGTTCCCAGTGCTAGACTTTGTCGCCCCAAGGGACAGTTACCTCCTTCCTCCTCAATGAGACAGCTCTGTCCTCACTGGAGGTGTTTGCTTTGCCTCCGTCTGTGGAACTGTAATGTTAGACACAGACGACTTCAGGAGCCCCAGCTGCAGCTGTCTGACTGCCCCAGCCACTTCGGCTATCACAGAACTCCATGCAGAGCACAGTAACTGGGCCTCTGCCTCTTTGGTCCGTGTCAGAAGCCTTCTTGGTGGGCAGGGTGGTACACCCCGTTACACCCCAAGTGTAGCCTGCTCAACAGTTTTCTCACTGTTAGAAGCGTCTGTAGACACACCTTGGCAGGACCTCTGCCTGCACTGAGCACCAGGATTCCCCGTCACTGCTATCTCACTCACGACTCCCAGCCGCCTTCTGTAGCTGGGACTTATTGCCAGTTACGCCCGAGTACTTGTTTCTGCTGCTGTTTCAGGGCTGAGCTTTCTCCCAGGCCTTCCAGACCGTCTCCCCAGCACGTCCACCCTCCTGCTGCCCAAGTTAGACTCCTCTGGCTTTCTCAAACAGTCTGCTGTAAACTGAGGTGCCTTGAGGTCTCCACTCTCTGGCAAACTCTTCCCCAACCACTCTGTAAGAAACAGCACGACCCATTTATTTCTGAGGCAGAACATTCATTATCAGTACACCAACCGGGGCCTGAGTATGAGGTTTGTCCTCAGTTCACCTCAGTGTTGGCAGATGTAAGAGAATCTCTGCAAAACGAAACAGCGCGACAGCCATCCTGGGAATGCCTCCTTCTGCACCTCTTGGCGGAGGGAGAAAACCCAAGCTCGGGCAAGTGGCACTGAGTTACCTCGGGCATGCATGTACACAGAGCCCCTGAAGCCAGTCTCTAGCAAGACTGTAACTAAGCACACGGTCACATTCCCACTGAAGTTCCCATGTAAGACAGGAACCCCACTCTCCCTACAGTTATTTCCTCATTTTAGAATATCTTCCAAAGGGAATATTCATCTTCAAAATGCTTTAATTTATAAATCCTTAACCGTCTTACGCAGCCCTTTCCAACATCAAACTTTCAGCACTGTGCATTCCAGGAAAGATTAGTAAGTGTGCATGTACATCAGAGCTTATCTCCCTGCTAGACATTAAAACAAGAATCTTAGAAGCAGACCAGAGGTGACTACTCTACTAATCTTACATCAACAAAAATCCGACCATAATTACATGATGCTGATTTAACAAGCAATGCAGTTATAGAGCTAGTAATGTAATTCAGAATCCAGTGCAAAGGGAAAAATGCAGAGCCCATCATTGAGAAAATCAACAACAATTTAGACAAAAACTTAATTATCAGCTATTCCAGTGAGCCCTTTTGCACACAACCATTAAGTGTAGCTCTTCCAGTAACATCTTGAGAAACACATTCTTAAAACCTCTTCGCTATTCATAAATTCTAGGCCTGCTAGCTCTCTCCTCTTATAGTAGAGTCAAGGATAGCCATGTTCTTCTTAAACCATATCCTATTTCACCCACTTAAAACTAGTGACTCTCTGACACAGGAGCTGGAACCCCATAACTCAGGAAGGAAAGAACGGCTTCCTTAAAGGGGCCATCACTGAATGGCTGAATTCACTGATGCAAATTCAATGGCCCTCTGCCCACACATCTCCCTAAGGACCCCTGGCAAGGAAGGGTGGCAGCATGCCTGGGTCCTGTCCTGTGACACCACCACAAATGTACAAGGACCAGACAGCTGTGGCTGGAGGACAGCAAGGGCTGCGGTTTATCTTTCTCACTGGGAGATGGCACTAACTGTATCTGCACCTTGCAGAGCTACACGGAGCTCATAAACTGCAAGGTTATGTGGCTCAGAATGCCTTTCAGCTCGACGGCAGCCCCTCTGGAACAGTGTAAGACATCACATGCTCCCGTACAGTGCTCCTGGGGTCTTGTGTGTGTGTTTCTGTTGTTCTGATTCAGGACTAATGAATGGTACCTCTGTGGGTGAAGCTTGGTTGAAACCTACACTCACACGCAGTCTGGGTCTATACTATGAGGCTGTCGTGAAGCTGACAGCCCACGTGGTGCAGTTGTACTATGTGGGGCAAGTTGTTCTGTGCCGGACAAACATGGGCTCTGCGCCCAGAGCCAGCGTTTGAGTCCCAGCCTGCTACTTACCAGCCATACTTCTGACGGGTTAACCTCAACATCTCAAGTTTTACATCTAAAAAGGGATAACAACGACACAGCCCTGTTGTTGATATAGGACACACTAGAAGAGGAGGGGAGTAACAGAACACATACGCGTGAAAGAATGGGCTCCAATCTTGAGCGAGGGTTAAGTGAGGGATGGCAAAATAGGGAGACAGGAAAGGGAAATAGGAGAAAAAGATCAACAAAACCAAAAATCTGTTGGAAGATGCCCGCCATAACGAAACCCACTACTTTGTATATATTCACTTTTAAAAACAAATAAAAATAAACATATTTAAAAATAACAGGACTTAGCCAGGCAGTGGTGGCGCATGCCTTTAATCTGAGCACTTGGGAGGCAGATCTCTGTGAGTTCGAGGCTGGGCTGGACTGACAGCCTCCAAAACAATACAGAGAAACCCTGTCTCGTAAAACCAAAAAATAAAATAAAATAACAGGATTTGGAATGGAAAGATGGCTCTGCGGTTTAAAGCCCTTCCCCAAAAGCAATTGCTTTTACAAGTGTACCTTCCATCTCCAAACACAGGCATCCCTCCCTGTCTTCTTTATCTGACTTGGCCAGATCAAGTAGATTAGTGAATCCATTATTCAGAATACAAAGCTAGACAACAGGGTTTTACTATCGCATCTGACCTGGGGAGAGTGCAGGGGACTTAGGTTTGGAAACAAGTGCCCCAGCTTGCAGGCTTCTACGAAAAGACAGTCCAATTATGCAGAAAAAGACACCGGGCAGTATCTTCTGCAGAAGAAAGACACCATTTAAAGAAGCGTCGGCTCCAGCATCTGCCATGTGCGGGTGCGCACACGCACGCACGCACGCCCACCCCAGGGCTCACTCTGCTTGCAAGCCTACAGGTTTTGAATAGCACAAGCGTGAGAACATGTAACCCACCATCAGAGCCTGATGCGCCAGGGCTTCACCAACCTAAAACTGTCCATCCGCCCTCCTCTCCGCCCAAATGCCCGGCAGTCACTGCTCTTTTTACTGTGTCTCCACTTCTACCTTCCCCAGGGTATCAGAGTTGGAATCACCCAATCTGCTGCCTTTGACACCGGCTCCCACATCTAAGGTTCTGCTGCTCTCTATGGCTTTGACGGGCACAGAACATTCCTATCGCGCAGGTAAAGCTAAGGCTCAGTGAAATGTGAGCCACTAGTTTCCTTCAGCTGAGATGCAATACCTGTTACACACAATCCACCCACTTGAAGGGCAAAACCAAATGTATTTCACAACAGTCAGAGTTGCACAACTACCATGACGAGTGATTACTAGAACATTCATCACTCCTAGAAGAAACACTGCACTCTTAAGTGACTATCCTTGTCTATCCCCTCTTGTCCATGAGCAACCATTAGTCTACTTAGTATCTCTGTGGATTGCCTGTTTGGACACTGTATGTGTATGGAACCATGCATTACGCTGTCCTTGGTCACTGGCTTCTTTCACTTAGCATGTCCAATGCCACTCATGCTGCAGAATAGATGATTACTTTATTCTTTTTAGTGGCTGTGACTATTGTGTATATGTTCATTAGTTGATGGTCATGTAGGCTGCTTCTACCTGCTGGCTATTTTGAATAATGCTGCTGTGTTAGTATTATTATCACTGTCACAAGGTACAGAAAGAATGGATTTACTCTAGCTCAGGGTTCAGTCTACAGTCTGACTCTTGCTTTGACTGTGTGGTACAGCAGACCATGATAGCAGCAGTATGTGGCAGAAGCCGCTCATGAGTGGGGAAGGCAGGACAAGATACAACCCATGAGGTTATGACCCCATGACTACTTCCTCCAGCTGGTGCCCTTCTCCTGAAGTTTCTGGAACCTCCTGAAACAGCACGGCCATGTGGAGACAAAGCCTTTAGGACATGTAACCCTTACATGTAACCCTTACATCTAGGCCTCTGCCCACTTTGAGGTGGGTTTTGTTTATGTGTGAGGTAAAACAGGGTCCCACTTCATTCTTCTGCATTTGAACAGTTGTCCCAACACTGCCTGTTTAAGACTTATTTTCCTGTTGAACTGTTTTGATAACTCTCCTCAAAAAGCAATCTGAGAGGCTAGCTCAGTGGGTAAAGCCTGTACTGAGAAAGTCTGGCAACCTGAATTCAATTCCCAGAACTCATGGAAGACCAGGAGAGAATGGGTTCCACAAGTTGTTCTCTGGGCTACACATGCACACATGCCACAACACACATGTACCCACCCCATCATACACAGCAATAACTAAGACTTGTGTTGAACTGACTGTAAACATGGGCATGTAACTTTTAGATTCTCACTTGAATTCCACTGATCTGAATATCTATTCACATAACAGGATTATATGGTCTTGATTAAGTTTTGAAACCGAAAGTATGTGCTATTTCTCTGAGATGATCTTAGCTACTATGGCTTCCTTGAATGTCTATGTTTTAGAATTAATTTGCCTGTTTCTGCAAATGAGTCGGCTGGATTCTGATAGAGATTAGGTTGGATCAATAGAACAATTTAGGAAGTAGTAATCTTCTTTTTTTTCTTTTTCTTTTTTTAAATTTATTTTTAAATTTAAATTAGAAACAAGGTTGCTTAGGAAGTAGTAATCTTCTAACGAACCTGGAACATAGTGCCACTTAATGGATGTGTGTGTGTGTGTGTGCGCGCGTGCACGTGTATGTACATACATATAAATGTATATAAACATAACTTGTTTCAGTGCAGAAGTACTACACTGTGTGTGTGTAGAACAGTACACATGTGATTATTTGTATGTGTGCACATGCATGTGGAGTCCAGAGGTCAACACCAGGTGTCTTTCTTGATTGTTAATATCTACCTTAATTTGTTTTTAATTTACTGTGTGGGGATATGCAGACACACACATGTCGTGGCAGGCATGTGCCGTGGCAGGCATGTGCACGCCACATGCACACGTAGAACTCAGAGGACAACTTTTGAGACTCTGTTCTCTCCTGCTACCTGAGGCATCAAGTCTGCAGCACGGGGCCTCTGCCCACAGCAGAACCCAACCCGAGTGCCACACTCTAATTTCTGACCTTTGGCAGGGACTGAGCTCTTGGAGTCCTACATCTGCCTGTCTCCATGGGGCCCCGCTTCATTGGCTTCTCTATCTGGTACTCACCAAACTTAACTCACAGCAGAACTGTTTGGCAGCTTCTAAGAAACAATGTGACTTTTCTACCCAACAAAAATAGCATACATACCTTCAACGGGGCCAATCTGATTGGTCACAGCAAACCTCAGCACACCCTCATCCTCACTGTACAAAGCAAAAGCTCGGTCCACAGTCAACTGCTGGGTGGTGGGGATGGCCAGGTGTCTGTGGGCGTGCCTGCACGCCTTATAAGTGATGTTCTGGTCTACGCGGTAGGACCATGTTTGGTTGATAGAACCAGAAGTGAGAGAGAAACTTCTGGAACTGGAGGAGGTCACAGCTGTAATGAATAGTTTACAGGTAAACAAGTAAACTTTTAAAATACCCAAACCAAAAATGTTGATGTTAGAGATATCTTTTCTACAGTTTTTCACTCCATTCCTAGAGTAGGTTCCCTTAGAAACTCCCCAAGATTCTACAGGAAGCCTGTAAGGAAAGGTCTAGAACCCCCTAGACCCTGAGTGTATACAAAGCCACATTGCTGAGGAGGAGAGAACGAGCATTACAAACTGCTGCTGCTGTCAACACACACTAAGAACGAGCATTATGAGGTGCCAGTGTGCCAAGAGATGCTGGTGTGCTGAGAGCAGTCTGCACACCACCTGGTTTGCTCCTCGTAGCCCTGCAAGACAGGAACTGCCTGTGTGTGCAGAGGCCACAGAGTCTGGGTGAGTAGCCCAAGATGAAAGACTGGGATGTGATGGAGCTGTAACTGGAATGTATCGTGTCTCAAGATCTGAGACACACTCCAGAAAGGGAACACCCCCGATGCTCTGCACAGTGGTAAGCTGGCAACACACCAGCAGAGGAAAGGGCTGTTCTCTCCGGCTGGACGCTGTGCTAGGATTGCTGTGGTATATTCTGGCCACAGTTAAGGTCTGTGTTCCAGTCTTTTCCTTGTATCCAGATCTCATACTGGAAGCCGGGAGCATAGAACAGGTGTCCACAAACCAGACCACCAACTGTAAAATGACACCCGTGACCACTGGAGCATCTATCTCCAAAGTGGCTAGTACTGTGTATAAATGTGCCCAGCTTTTTGACATTGTGACATGACGCTATCATCTACAAAAGTGTTGGGCTGTATGTATCTATAGTACCCTGGGATGGATGCAGGCACTAAGCTGCATGCTGGATACACTCAGCTTATTATACCTTAGGAAACTTATCAACTATATTAGGCAGTCAGAAAAGATGTTTTTATTCTTATGCTAAAAGATGAGAAAAATAGGCTTCCAGGGGATTTTCCCCCATAGACTTTAAATGACAAATCCAGTATATAAATGAATTTATACATCGTCTCCAAATCCCAGGTTTGTTTCACAACACCGAAAGCACCTTTGTGTGACTTTTAAAGTAAACTGAAGTCATCAGCTGAAACAGTTACAGCACAGTCACAAATTCTAATCGTCAATACAGTCCTTGCCCAAGTGGGTAGTATCTTATCAGTTACTACTACCAGAAAATGATGTGCAGATAGACATTATTGTGTATAGGAGTCATTACTCTGCTCAACTATAGTGTATACTTCCTAAAAAACAAGAAAAACTTGTATCTACTTCATTTTGTGTTCCAGGACATTCCGTGACTTAAGCCTGGTCACTATGTCGTGAGGCAGACACACCATGTCTATTTTACAGCTTTGGAAACACACATACCTGAGTCCCCGTGATGATACAGCTCTTTGTAGGGAGCGATGTGGGCCGAGAAATTCGCTGGGATGAAGGGCACCTGGCCCTCAATGTTGGTCTTAATGCTCAGGTAGTTCTCTGGGTCAAGCCCCTCAGCAGTTTGAGTGATATGAACCCTCTCTTCTCCAGGGTAAAAGGTAACCTCCACGTCATGGACAAAAGTGGCACCTGCAGGGGGCAAACACTCAGCAAGTAGGTGACAAGAAGTCTTGATTAAATCATTTTGAGGCTGGGGCTTGGGTGGTAGACTGCTTGACTGTCGTAGAAGAGGTGAGGCTTCGAGTAGCTAGTCACTAGTGTGTATATATCTGCCTCCTGGTCTCTGTTAGAGACAGTTAGTCACTAGTGTGTATATATCTTCCTCCTGGTCTCTGTTAGAGACAGTTAGTCACTAGTGTGTATATATCTTCCTCCTGGTCTCTGTTAGAGACAGTTAGTCACTAGTGTGTGTATATCTTCCTCCTGGTCTCTGTTAGAGACGGTTAGTCAGTAGTGTGTATATATCTTCCTCCTGGTCTCTGTTAGAGACGGTTAGTCACTAGTGTGTATATCTGCCTCCTGGTCTCTGTTAGAGACAGTCACTAGTGTGTGTATATCTTCCTCCTGGTCTCTGTTAGAGACAGTTAGTCACTAGTGTGTATATATCTTCCTCCTGGTCTCTGTTAGAGACGGTTAGTCAGTAGTGTGTGTATATCTTCCTCCTGGTCTCTGTTAGAGACGGTTAGTCACTAGTGTGTGTATATCTTCCTCCTGGTCTCTGTTAGAGACGGTTAGTCACTAGTGTGTGTATATCTTCCTCCTGGTCTCTGTTAGAGACGGTTAGTCAGTAGTGTGTGTATATCTTCCTCCTGGTCTCTGTTAGAGACGGTTAGTCACTAGTGTGTATATATCTTCCTCCTGGTCTCTGTTAGAGACGGTTAGTCACTAGTGTGTATATATCTTCCTCCTGGTCTCTGTTAGAGACGGTTAGTCACTAGTGTGTGTATATCTTCCTCCTGGTCTCTGTTAGAGACGGTTAGTCACTAGTGTGTGTATATCTTCCTCCTGGTCTCTGTTAGAGACGGTTAGTCACTAGTGTGTGTATATCTTCCTCCTGGTCTCTGTTAGAGACGGTTAGTCACTAGTGTGTGTATATCTTCCTCCTGGTCTCTGTTAGAGACGGTTAGTCACTAGTGTGTGTATATCTTCCTCCTGGTCTCTGTTAGAGACGGTTAGTCACTAGTGTGTGTATATCTTCCTCCTGGTCTCTGTTAGAGACGGTTAGTCACTAGTGTGTGTATATCTTCCTCCTGGTCTCTGTTAGAGACGGTTAGTCACTAGTGTGTGTATATCTTCCTCCTGGTCTCTGTTAGAGACGGTTAGTCACTAGTGTGTGTATATCTTCCTCCTGGTCTCTGTTAGAGACGGTTAGTCACTAGTGTGTGTATATCTTCCTCCTGGTCTCTGTTAGAGACGGTTAGTCACTAGTGTGTATATCTGCCTCCTGGTCTCTGTTAGAGACAGTCACTAGTGTGTGTATATCTTCCTCCTGGTCTCTGTTAGAGACAGTTAGTCACTAGTGTGTATATATCTTCCTCCTGGTCTCTGTTAGAGACGGTTAGTCACTAGTGTGTGTATATCTTCCTCCTGGTCTCTGTTAGAGACGGTTAGTCACTAGTGTGTGTATATCTTCCTCCTGGTCTCTGTTAGAGACGGTTAGTCACTAGTGTGTGTATATATCTGCCTCCTGGTCTCTGTTAGAGACGGTTAGTCACTAGTGTGTGTATATCTTCCTCCTGGTCTCTGTTAGAGACGGTTAGTCACTAGTGTGTGTATATATCTGCCTCCTGGTCTCTGTTAGAGACAGTTAGTCACTAGTGTGTGTATATCTGCCTCCTGGTCTCTGTTAGAGACGGTTAGTCAGTAGTGTGTATATATCTGCCTCCTGGTCTCTGTTAGAGACATTTAGTCACTAGTGTGTATATATCTTCCTCCTGGTCTCTGTTAGAGACAGTTAGTCACTAGTGTGTGTATATCTTCCTCCTGGTCTCTGTTAGAGACATTTAGTCACTAGTGTGTATATATCTGCCTCCTGGTCTCTGTTAGAGACAGTTAGTCACTAGTGTGTGTATATCTTCCTCCTGGTCTCTGTTAGAGACATTTAGTCACTAGTGTGTATATATCTTCCTCCTGGTCTCTGTTAGAGACGGTTAGTCACTAGTGTGTGTATATCTTCCTCCTGGTCTCTGTTAGAGACGGTTAGTCACTAGTGTGTGTATATCTTCCTCCTGGTCTCTGTTAGAGACGGTTAGTCACTAGTGTGTGTATATCTTCCTCCTGGTCTCTGTTAGAGACGGTTAGTCACTAGTGTGTGTATATCTGCCTCCAGGTCTCTGTTAGAGACAGTTAGTCACTAGTGTGTGTATATCTTCCTCCTGGTCTCTGTTAGAGACGGTCCCTAAGGAATTTGCCATGCCTGGGCTCAGTCCTAGCTGCAAACCGTCTGCTCTCCTGAAGTTCTCCAAGAGTCTCGATTCCCCCTGCCCTGTTCTCTTTGTGGGAGCTGTATTTTGTAAGACTTAACTCAGGACATCTCTTTTTAAGGTTGCTGGATTAGCAAACCACATGTAAACTAGGATACCCAGTTAAATTTAAATTTCAGATATACCATGAATACATTGGTCATGTATATCCTATGTAACATAATACAGACATGCTTATATTTTTAAAACACTTTTCCTGAAATTCAAGCAAAGCTTTGCATACTATATTGTAGCTATTTTTGACTCAGACTTTACTTAAATCTGGAGTGAAGGTGGCATACATCCTTTAGATGGACTCTGAGGTGGGGAAAGGGCTTTTCTCCCGGTACATACCTTCATGTGCAAGGGAGGAAGCATGCACCGCTAGGGGTATACTAGAAGCCAAGGAATACCCTTCACCCACACACTCCCTTGTCTCCCAAAGGGAGAGTTCTAGCCAGCAGCGCTGGCACCTACGGACGGATCCTCACTGCTCTGCCCTGGCCCTGTAGGCCCACAGCAACCCAGGTGATCTGAATGCAGGCAAGTCTGACAGCAGAGCCTTTAAAATTTTTCCACTCACGACTCCTTTATACCCAAGAACTCGCTGCTCTGCCCAGATGTACAGTTATTTAAGGTATGGATACATTTATGGATAACGAGGAATAAAGAAATTTATTTTAAAGCAATGCTTTGGTATACATACAAATTTACCACTTATTAAAAATGAAAGAAAACCTGTATACTACTGAGATGGACATGCTTGTTTTATTTTATATTTATTTAATATTACATTATCTTACTATTTTATGCAATGAATTATCTCTTAGCTGAATATTTCACACTGCAGAGGATAGGATATCTTTAGCATGTCTCAGACTCGACTGGTTTTGATCACTGATGCTGAAAATGTCACTTTACAAGGTACAGAATGGCAGAAGTGCGTTCATGGACACTTCAGAAACTGCTGGAAAATATGCCCTAATCACAACCTACAACTCACTGAACAATTCTCAAGAAATTAAAGTCTAAAGCTCAGACAACAGTTTTTTTTTTTTAAAGAGATTTATTTATTTATTTTGTATACGGTGTTCTGTCTGCATGTATGCCTGCGGGCCAGAAGAGGGCACCAGATCTCATTACAGATGGTTGTGAGCCACCATGTGGTTGCTGGGAATTGAACTCAGAACCTCTGAGCCATCTCTCCAGCCCCAGACAACAGTTTTTAAAACCTATCATGAACAGAGAACAATCCAGAGCTACTTGATGCCTACGTGCTGAAGCACAGCGTGTTTCTGTGAGGGCCGGAGATCTGTATGCACAGCACGAACACTGCAATTGGAAACCTCTAACAGACTGGAATCCGAGCACAGGTCCCAGGCAACGTTTTACAGAGCGTGCTCAGGGCCCAGGCAGCTTTGGAGTCACATGGTGCAGCACGGGCACGTGCTACCAGAATCACCCACGCTCATTGTGTGCTTATACATTATTTGAGCAGCCAGAACCTTTTAGCAAACCCCACATTCAGTCCCATGCCCTCCTCTGCAGCCTCGACCCAGCCTAAAAAGCTATGACCTGTGTATGTCAAGGACGTGCAGATAGAGCTGGGGGAAAGACTCCTTCTTCTCCAGAAATAAAATGGGCTCCGGCTGCTCCGCGGGTACCGCTTCTGAATCCCTGTTTGTCAATCTGAGCTCCACTCACCTGTGAGGCTGAAGCCATTCTCTGAGCCTGGCTTCTCCAGAGCAAAGAGCCAGCCAAAGAGGCCTCCAATTGGGATGACGGGGAGAAGAGCCTGGGCTGCCGGCTGTGGGATGTGGCTGATGGCAGTGTAGGCTCTGCCATCATTGCCCACGATGTAAGCGTGCAGATCCACGTCAGAGAAGTGCACAGGAGTGTGACCCACTCGGAGTCGGCCACTCACTTTCCCATTGACTCGGTGAGGTGCCCCTGAAAGACAAAAACAATCCTCTCAGTTTTGGGCGCCAGCAGGCTGGGAACAGGTAAGCACAGATGACACGACTCCCCCTGAATACTCCTATGATCACTCTTTGGAAAAATCACTTCATTATTATTATTATTATTATTGATGTTGGTTTTCCTGAAATAAGATCTCTGTGGATGCCACCTTAAAGCTCACTACCAGGGCTGGAGAGATGGCTCAGAGGTAAGAGCACTGACTGCTCTTCTAGAGGTTCTGAGTTCAATTCCCAGCAACCACATGGTGGCTCACAACCACCTGTAATGAGATCTGGTGCCCTCTTCAAAACATGCAGACAGAACCCTGTATACGTAGCAAATAAATAAATCTTTAAAAAGCTCACTATGAAATCCAGGCTAGCCTTCAACTCTGAACCCTTCCTCCTCAGCCTCCTTCCCGACTGTTAGGACGGTACGCATGTACCACCACATGTAGCTTAACAAGTCCCTCCGATGATGAGCTACGAACCAACCACTCATGTCTGACTCAGTCCTATCTGGGATCTCTCCAACACTCCTTCTTTCCTCTCCACTTTGGCTCTACAGAGTTAGGAATGGGCAAAGTGGAAACATTTCTAGTTAATTCTCAAGTTGGGAAATCAGTACAAACCATGTATTTATCACTCAGTCACTAGTGCTGTGACTCACATGGCAGAGATGTAAGATCACCTATTAGAGCCCGCACTGTAACCAGAAACAGGCAAACCGTGACCCTACACACAGCAGCCTGTCAATCACCTTCTGGCAGACAGTGCTTCCCGTTTCCGTAAAACCTGGACTGGCAGTGGCAGCAGAAGCCAGTGGAGTAGTCGGTGCAGAAGGCATGCTGGGAGCACTGGCCATGGCTGTGTTCACAGGTTTCCCTGGCGGCACCATTATACGAGAAGACTGCAAAATAAAACAAACATTGGAAAGGCCAAAGGATCCGGCATTGTCACCACTAAACGTCATCAGACACCGCATCTACTCCACAGTCAGCTTGGACTGTAACAAACAAATAGCATTTGATGCCGAAGAGATAGGAGTAGCATCAGCCTGGGGGACTAGCTTGCTTTATATTTTCTGGCAAGAAGCTGAGGTCGCTGCTGCCAACTGGGTCTTATTACAACACCAGTGAGCTGGGCTTCAGCTGCACCTCTGTGGTCTGAGAGCGGTCTCCAAGGCAAACCATTCTTGCAGATTAGAGTGTGCTTTATGAAATCAACATCTGGTGAGTAAAAAACAAAAAAGGCCAAACACTAGCAATTTCGTATGATTCAACACAAGAGTAACGACCTTCTGAGAGCAAGGCAAAGGAGGGAGCTGAGATGCAGGGACTGCAGCTAACTTGGACGGAACCCGTACTTAAAGGATGCACACACGCTTGCCTTCAGATGCACAAGGCTTGGGGAGGAAAAAGAACCAGTAACAGGGCTAAGGAGTTCTCGGTCCTTGCAGGTCTTGTCCTTTCCAGTGCAAGTATGATTTCTATGCAAGAGAAACAACCTAGGCTGTAGTCACAGATGTTCTACAAAGCCACAGTGAACCCGAGTAAACTTGATGCCCCAGGGATTATTGCTCAAACCGCCCACATACTCTACCCAGTAAAGAAAGATATTTGTGCAATAGAGAGAAGGGAGGGAGGGAAGAAGATAAGAAAGAGGGGGAAAAGACCATCATGTAATTGTCTATAAAAGAGATGGCCAAAGTGTGTCTGGGAATTGGGTCACAGGCAGGTTAAGTGCTTTGTACCAAGATGCTGGGCCAATCCCAAGCACGGCCACCAGGAGGCAGGATGGCTGTGCGTGTCTTTGCCTCCCCCAGGAGCCAGAGTAGGCTGGAGACACCAAGAGAATTTGGATCAAGCAGGGAGGGCAGAGAGTTTTAGTGCATTCTAGCCACTGGAGCTCACATGAGCACAAGCTCTGGCCACTCATAGGAAAAAACAGGTTGTGGTGGCCTTCCAGGGCCAGGTCTGAAAACAGGGAAACAGGAGTGGGTGGAGGGAGTTGAAAACTCACTATTTAGTGTTCCAGGTGAGAACAAAAACGAAGACAACGAAAAGATCTACTCCCCGTATGCAACAATGCACCCGGCGCAAACACTTGCATCAGCAAACACAAGTGTTACAGAGATAACATTTAAGTTGGCTTGATTTAGACCAGGCACTCTTCGGCCAGCTTTAACATTAACTCTCCCCGGGTAGCAAGTGCTACTTTTAATCTGTTTTCCGGATAAAGGGAAGCAAAGAGGATTAAGATGACTCACCTGGAGTCATGAGGGCTGTGGACAGCTGGAACTGAACCCTGAAGGCTCGGATCCTTACTACAGTGGCGCCCAGCTAAGGCTAAGGGTGGGGTCAGGTTTGCAGCATGTTGAGAAAAACAGGCAGGTGAGAAATGGGGAATGAAGACAGCCCAGCAGTGAAGGGCAGAAAAGACCCGAGTTCAATTCCTGGCACTCACGTGGGTGGCCTCACAATCACCAGGAACTCCAGCTCCCCGGGTGAGAAATGGGGAAAGGGAATGAAGACAGCCCAGCAGCGAAGGGCAGAAAAGACCCGAGTTCAGTTCCTGGCACTCACGTGGGTGGCCTCACAATCAGCTCCCCGGGATCTAGCACCCCCTTCTGGACTCTCTGGGTATCTACACTCAGGTGCACGTTCCCAAGCACAGACAGGCATCAACACTAGCATACTTATTGAGAGCACCTTAGGCATTCCTTTTACAGTTGCAGCATCATTGAGAAGCAGCAAGCAGCGGGGTCCCTGGGTCAGAACACCTTGGTTAAAGGGAAAAGCTGGTGAGGAGCTGTAAGAATGGAGTCAGTGACTTGCCTGAGAAATTCCAGCTTGATAAAAGTAGGAAATTAGGCATAATTCTACTTCTTTTATTTTTTAACAAGAAAGTGACAAGCATAACTTTTTTTTTAAATAGAAAAATAACAAAATTTGTTACAGGAAACAAAAAGGCAGAATGAATTGTGACAAGAATAGCACAGCCTTTTCTATGTAGAAAACTACTTGTTATCATTGGTTTAAGGATGTGTGTGTGTGTGTGTATGTGTGTGTGTATGTGTGTGTGTGTGCGTGCGCGTGTTTCAGTTCCATCTGATCAAAAGAAAAGTTTTCACACGTGGCCTGGCTTGCAAATTAGGGGAGTGATGGATGGGTTTGTGCTGTGTTTCTGCTGTGTGTTATTTTGTGAAGACATACTGCCCCACTTACTCTAAGCCTCATCAGGAAATGAAGAGGGGACTAGAGAAGGGAGAGCTAGGTTAATTCAGCTAAAACACTAGATGTGATCATAGCATGCGTCATGGAGCATGTCCAGTAACTCACAGGAGACTACACATGCAAAAAGGGAATCAGCTTTCTCTCTACCACACGAGTCCCAGGGGTCACACCCAGGTCAGCATGCATGGTGACCGTCTCTCAGGTTCCAGAAAAGGGCTCTAAAGTTAGTAAGAAAAACCAGAATGAAAGATGATAAAAGGCTTCTTTGTAACAGCTGTAAGACTCATAATAACTTCGATGAATCAACTATCTATTGGTAAGCTAACCTGACACTCTTCTCAGGAAATTTGTCATTGTAAGAATGGAACTTGAGCCGGGCGTTGGTGGCGCACGCCTTTAATCCCAGCACTCGGGAGGCAGAGGCGGGCGGATCTCTGTGAGTTCGAGGCCAGGCTGGACCGACAGCCTCCAAAACAATACAGAGAAACCCTGGCTCGTAAAAACCAAAAAAAAAAAGAAAAAAAAAAAAAAAAAGAATGGAACCTGAACCAAGCACACACCCTTTTCGGTCATGTGGCAGCCCCAAACTGGGGAAAACTTACTTCCCTTATACCGTCTTCCACACCCACCTGCACACACGCTTGCACACTTAACACCTAAAACGGAAACATGTTAGTGAAAGCAAGCATCGCATGCAGTCCTTTCTTTCATTCATCCACCAGTTGAACAGCTATTTACCCAACATTCTCTCTGAGCCATGGGCCAGAAGCCAGGCAAGCAGCTGCCATTCTCCTGGGCAGCAGCCAATAAGCAAGTATGGCTGACTTCAGTGAGCTGGGGCCTTGGTACTGCAAACCTGCTAGGAGGCTCGGGCAGAGCCACAGGTCTTGTCTGGGGGGGGGGGGGGTGAGAAAGGGAAGAGTGCGACACCAGCCAACGTGGAAAACCAGGAGGAGCTGCACCCCACCCTGACAGCAACGCCCACCCTCAGCATGGCGCCATCTCCCGTCTCAGGCAGGGTTAGTACATCAGGAACACCGAGACAGTCGTTAAAAAGACCAATTCTGAGGCCCACCTTAAACCCACCAGTGCCTTCCCAACTCTCTGCGGGAATGCCAGGAATCTGTGGTTCCGCCTCCACAAACTATACATGGTCAGAACGCTCCACAGCCGAGTCTGGGCAGGCAGTGGGCAGAGGCTGCCAGGTCTAAATGAGCTCAATTTGTCACAGACGTGTCATCTGAGGCCGGATAACTGCACACGGCATCTCGGTGTTAGGGTTTTTAAATCTCGCTTCTTGTATTCTCCATTTAATGTTCTTTTTAAAAAAGTTTTCTCACATCCTCTAATAGAAAGGAAAACGGGGTGGGGATATATAGCAAACGAAGCAGACGTTGCCAGAGTATTTGGGTCTTACCCTAATTAGGAGTTTTTAACAAAAATAGAAAATTCTCCTCTTTACTTGTTCTGACCCATCCTTCAATCTTAGTTTTGTTTTTGTTTTTTTCCAGAAAGGCTTAAGCACTTGTCTTCAGCCTTGCGAGAGGAGGTCCCATAGTGCACTTCACAGAGGACACAGGGTTTCCTTAACCTGTCCCACGCAGCTGGGCAGACTTGTGCCTTTAACAACACTGTACAGCTACCTTAAGAACAAAAATCAATGCTTTCACTGCAGAGCAGATCCCCCCCCCCATTTCCTCACCACCCGGAAAGACAGACCACACAGGAGCACCACATCCTCTTTAGCAACAGCAGTGGCGTGCCTTCCCTGCCAATCTCCATGGTCACCTTTTGTGTATCAGCAGGGTGGGTGACCACACTGGTGGCAAACTATCAGACTTTGTTGTGGCAGTGAACACCAGCTGTCAAGACACTAACAAGCTCCCACCCATCTATCACCTTCTGGACAAGGGGCAGGACAGGACCCATCAAGGAATCTCTGCACACAGGTGTCCTCAGAGGAGTGGGAGCCTCGACTCACAGACTGTCTTGGCAACCTGGAGGCAGCCACAGGTGTGAGGTTTTGGGGTTTGGAAAGTCAGGTTAAGTGCACAGCATGTTAGAATTCTTCCAAGAATGGACGTCCAGTGAGGACAAGGACACTTACATAACACCCCCGGAAGACCAGGAGAGAGGAATTCGGACTCTTCCAGGGTGAACGACTTCCAAACAGAAAAAAGAGACCCCTCTCTGGGGCAGAGCACACAAGTGATCTGGAGCCCAGGGGCTCTCCCTTCTGGCTCCCATTGCCGACTGAAATCATATTAGGGTTCTTACAGAAGAGCCTCAGCAGGTTCAAGAGCACCAAACCCCCTTAGTCAGCCTCACCACCTGTCCCTACAACACAGGCCGTCCAGCTGAAGCTTCTCTGGCCAACTCCTTAGCTAAGCCCCACCCCGACTCCATTTCCACCTCTGTACCCACCTCTCCAGAATGCTCCCACACGCTCCCTTCTCTTGCCTCGGACTCAGATCCCCAAGACCTCCTTCAAACACCCCCTCCTCCAGTAAGACTTCCCTGACTGCAGTCACAAGCACAGATGTAGCCCTCAATGGAATCCCTGTCCCTGCTGCAATGCCTGCCTCATTTCCAGCCTACAAAACAAAAGGGCTAACACTGTCTCCCTCCAGTCAACTCTGATCATCAACCTAAACAATGCAATCTAAAGCAAAGTCCGTTCTCAGAAAAGTGGCAGACTCAACGCAGCTCAAGCTCCCTCAGAGAAAAGCATGTGGCTGTTTGGGTAATTTCTTGGCTAGACAACAAACTACTGCTGAATACAGGTCACCTCAGAGATACTCACACATTCCCTGTATTGCTGGCGTTATGAGCTATGAAAGCAGAGTAAAGCAAATAATACAAAGCCAGAACCCGAGTGTGCCTGATGCATAGTTTGAAAAGAATCTAGAATTCTTGAATTAAAAAAGTCTGTAGGTAGTCAAGCATGTTGGTGCATACCAACATGCCAGAACTCAGAGATAAAGGCAGGTGGATCAGCCGGGCGGTGGTGGTACACGCCTTTAATCCCAGCAGAGGCAGGCGGATCTCTGTGAGTTCGAGGCCGGGCTGGACCAACAGCCTCCAAAACAATACAGAGAAACCCTGTCTTGTAAAACCAAAAAAAAAAAAAAAAGGCAGGTGGATCTCTGTGAGTTTAAGGTCAGGCTGGTCAACATACAAGTTTCTAGCAGACCAGGCTACAGAGTGAGACCCTGTCTCAAAATTAAATAGATGGCCAGATGTTGGTGGTGCACACCTTTTAATCCTAGCACTCAGGAGGCAGAGGCAGGTGAATGTCTGGGAGTTCAAGGCCAGCCTGGTCTGCAGAGTGAGTTTCAGGATAGCCAGACAGAGAAACCCTGTCTCAAACAATACAAAACAAAGAAAACCCTGTCTTGGAAAACCAAATAAATAAATAGATGGATGGATGGATGGATGGATGGATAGCAAGGCAGATAGATTGGATAGGTAGGTAGATAGAAGATAGATAAGTAGGTATTTAGACAGGTAAGAACAGATAGATATTTTGGGTTGTGAGTCTAGCCTTTAATGGCAGCCCCTCGGGATAGGATGGATAGATACAGATAGGTAGATGGATCGATCGATCAACTATAGGACTGGGGAGATGGCTCAACAAGAAATTACTTGCCTTGCAAGCATTAGGGCCCAAGGTTGATTCCCAGAACCCATGTTTATAAAAACAAAACAGGTGGTTCCCCAAAGCTTCCTGGCCACCAGTCTGGACATCTGGCAGGTTCTAGGCCTGCAAGAGACAGTGTTGATGGCACTCCTGAGGAGGACACTCTCCTGAGGTTGTCCTCCCCTCCGCACACTTGCAAATGTGTGCTCGTGCACACATGCAGTGTCCTAATGAAAATGCTAAGAAAGATTTTCTGGGCCTTTAACAAAATCCTAATTCCCTGGCTTAGCAAGAGGAATGCTACACACTTAAATGGGAAGCTAAAATGTATTGGAAATGGTGTTTTCTATTCAGAAAACAAGGTTCAAACAGTGTCCCTCCTCTAACTACATGACAAAGCTGTGGGGTAGTCCATTCACCACCGGGAGCCATGGGCTTTCTGCTCTACGGATGGTTCTTGCGAGGTCTCAATGATCCTCATGACAGTCACCAGCAATCCCACAGCTGCCAGACAAACCTCCAGGATGCCAGTGTTTCCCTTCACATAAACAGTAACAAATCACACGCTTCTATGCTTCAGACAGCTCACATTTTTTAAAGTGCTAGGCTTCCACACACTTGAACAAGCACAAATATTTCTAAAATAAAATGTAAAAGATTTTTTTCTCTAAGACCTAAAGACTTCTAATTAGACACTGTCCCCCTGAATGTATTTTTCATAAGCATCCTGCCATGTAAGATGTCAATAGTTGGCTACATTTGGCAGCTGATAAATACCACAGTTCATGCCCCTCCCGGGTTATGCCATTACCTCAGTTCACAGCAGCTATTTCCACTTCAGGCCCTTCTGGGCTCTTAAACAGCCACATCCAGCATTCAACACTGTAATACACTGTCAGCTACAAAGACCTCAATTCAAGAACCACAACTGAGTTACAAAAGAAAAGAGATCTCATAATGTTTTCAGTAAGTTTACAGTTTCGTGCTGGGCCACATCCACAGCAACCTCAGGCGCAGGCAACTGCACGCAGATTGGCTTTTCCTAACTGTGGGCTCTTCGTGGGCCAGGAAAACACAGTCCCCAACAAAAGGCCATTCAGACACACATCTGTGTGACTGAGAAATCCTTTGATCCATTCATGCCTGTAAATCTCTTTACACAGAAAGAAGTCACACTGAAACTTTCGGAGACTGTTAGAAGGATCTGAAAGTATTAGAACCTTCCAGAAAAGGTCCATGCCTTTGCATTTACAGAAAGCACTGCTCATCTGACTAGGTCAGGGAGAAGGGAATCAGGGCAAAATCTCTGTACTGAGTGCCTTGTTTTCACTTTTTCTGTTTGCCATCTCGGTTGTGCGTCCTGCACCGCACTTCCAATGTTTTTAATCTTCTAAAAATCAATAATGACTAATTTTAGAGACTGGATGCAGGCATTGAGAAAGTCACATATATTCACAGCAAGTCCTGCCAATACATCTACGGGAGCTCAGAGACTTGGGGGTGAAGTAAGTTTGGTATAGCCAAGATTCAAATTTGACATCAATGCTTTCGCTAATTGTCACTCAATGCTCTGTTAAACCCAAGTCTTTCCTCCTGAAGTATTTCTCCAAATAACATCCAGCAAAAAAAAAAAAAAAAAAATGTCAGCAGCCCCCAGAAGGGCCCCTTTGTTAGGTTAGTGTGTTTTTGTCAAAACATGGATGGAAAAACTGAAAAGGCGATGCATAATGGACAAGACTGTCACCTCTGACCCTTTCCTCCTGGCAGGGATCAGTGAGCAGGCCCTGAACAGGGCCAGTTTCCGGGTCCATCAGTGTGGATGAGGTGCTGTCCCCTGTGGGCATTTCCCACCCCTTCCAGCCCATCAGTGAGTCAAGCATTGAGGATAAGGCTCAGGGAGGTGAAGGCCACAGCTGCAGGGACCAGAGCCAGAAAAAATCCCATCACAGGTGTCTACCCTGTCCTCTGCAAGGGCTCTTCAGCAGGTCTGCCACAGTCAGAGCCAGACGGCTTAGCCCTCCACTCTGTAATGCCTATGAAGCCTCCAAACGGCTCACCCTCTCTGAACGTGCAAACTGAAATATTTCATTACACTTGAGAGGAGAGCTGGCCCAGGAGTCCGGTTCTTTCCCCACTCCATGAGGCTCAGTTTTTAGAGCACATTATTAATGGTCAGGAGACTCCAAGCACTCTCCTGCCAAGATTTACTTGGCAAAGGGAATTTATCTCCTTAAACGCAAGGAGGAAAAATCAGTTCCAGTCTTTTTGCTAAACTTTTCACCCATTCACTTAGAAGAAAATCACAACTCTACTTTTTGTTTTGTTTTGGAAAAGGTCTCACTCTATAATCCAGGCTGGCCTAGAACTCTCTATACAGCCTAGGGTAGCCTTCCGCATCAGCATCCCCGATGCCGGAATTACCACACGTGAGTGACATACCCAGCTTCACAACTGCACTTACCCTGGTCATTAGCACTGACATGGTCCTCCACTCCTACCACACGCCCCCCTCCACTCGGAGGGGGCACATGACCAGACACTGAGTACTCTGGAAGGACTTCTCCTTCCAGAGGAGGGACGGGAACATCTGGCTCTGAAAGCTCTGCATCGGGGTAGGGCTGGGAGTTTCCGTTCCCAAGGTCTTCCTTGTCTGGAGTCAGGAAAGCTGCATCTGCCTCCGGAGGAGACACGGTTCTGGTACCTACACGATCCAAAGGCTTCACTGGGTCCTTGGAGTCCAGGACCTCTACCTCTCCCCCAGATGCTCCCTGTTTGGTTTGAGGGTTCAAGGAAGCAGGTTCTGTTTCCCGGTAGGGTGGCCAGTCACCAGGGTGTGGCAAAGGAGAAGCCCGATCAAGATCTGGGGACGAGGTCCCACTTTCCACAGGGCCTGGATCAGCCTTGGAATTGAATGATACATCAATTCTGCTGTGGCCTTCCAAGGCCTCCCCTGGCTCAACCGGTGGGTATTCAAGGTCCTCCTCGTTCTCATCGTAGTAATCCAAATTGTCCTCAGAATAGCTCTCCAGGGCTGCAGCTTGGCTGAAGGGGTGGTCCAGCACAGCTGAAGAGCGGGCGGGGGAAAGGTCGCCTCCAACTGTCGCTGGCCTGACACTGTCCAGGGGCGCCTTGCTGCCAACATGAAAAGCCCACACGCCAGGAATTCCCAGGTTGCTTAGTCTAAGAACAAAGGAAAGAGGTGATTGTGACGTGAGCACTCACCCTCCTTCACAACTCATTTTGAAACTAAGACTACGAGGATCTAAGTCGGATTTTCCCTGATGTATGTCAAACAGAAGCAAACCGTGGTGGGCTGTGTAAGAAAGCAGGCTGACAAGACATGGGATCCAAGTCAACAGTGACGGTCCCCCGCGGCCTCTGCTCCAGCTCTGTCTCCCTGCAGGTTCCTGTCCTGCCTGAGTGTCTGCCCTGGCTTCCCTCAATGCACTGCAACCCAGGATATAAGGCAACTACACCCTTTCCTCCCCAGGGTGCTTTGGGTCAGGGTTCTATCACAGCAACAGAAAGCAGATTGCAGCAGCTGCTAGGGTTCACTTCGATGCAGAAAGCAGGCTGCCATCGTTTCTGCGCCAATTTACTTGCTGGGGTTTCTCTTTACTTTCTGAGACCTGGTCTCAGGTGGCTCAGGCTGGCCTCCAAATCACATAGCAGAGGATGACCCTGAGCTTCTCTCCCTTCTGCCTGCACCTTCCAAATACTGGGATAATAGGGGGAACCACTGTGCCAGCTTATGCCCCAGGCAAGCATTCCTCCAGCCCTCACTTGTCATGCTAATGGGAGTCAACATTGCACTAAAGAAGACAGAAATCCAAGAGCTGAGAGCTATACCCAAATTCCACAAGCAAAACTCCACAAGCTCCCACCTAGACTCCCCCTCCCCCACCCCAGTAAGTGTAATTTTAAAAACTGAAAACCGTCGTAGGGTAAGACAGAACCCTAAGAGCCTGCCTTCATCCCCACGATGGGGTGCTGCAGCTGGGAAGCCTCTTGAATTTGGAAATGGACAGCTATAAAACCTTCAAGGAGAATGAAAATACAAATTATGGAAAAGTAAAGCTAAATAAATGCCTTCTAATGAGACATAAATCAATACCCTGCTGTTTGCAGCACCAGTGCCTGATGGGAAACTAACCAATTAGTTTATCCTACACTCTGAGGTCATTTGGAATGCTTCCTGATAGAAATAACTTGTCTCCTAGAAAGAAAAACTGGATCATAAAATGGATGGCCTTGCCTTCCTGCCCGAGTTCTTAGGAAGAACACCCACCCACATTAAAGGTCCAGCACAGACCCTGTGGGCAACACTTAATAACTACTCTCTTCCCTTCCTGAATGTGCATGTTTAAATATTCAAAGGAGCACTACAGACATGAATAATGCATGACCTTGACTGAGGAGGAGATTCCAGGCAAGGAGATACACGGCAGGCTCCAGTGAGAACCAGGACCGTGCTTGTGACCTTCCTGAGACCACTAATGTTGTCCCTGTAATGCTGGGCACATGATACAATGTTTAAGCCCACGCAATGATAATACTGACAGACTCTGGAGGGAAGCGGTCTAGAAGCCAGTGCTTCACCGAAATGCGGAAGGAGGCAAAGCCCATTCTGGAAGGGCAGGTAGCACCGCTGTCACTCAAAGAAGTCGCAGGCAACTCTCCCTTTGATTTCATGCTATTCTGTTGTTTGTGTGCCTTTTCCCTTTATTAAGCATGGAGAACAGCAAATCTATCAGTCATTCTGGTCACATCTCAAACTGTTCTTCCCTGGCACTTCTGATTAGAAAGCCTCCAGGAAAGCAATGAAAGGGGAATGGATGTGGGTGGAGGGCGTGTGTGTCCATGTGCACATGTACGCCCGTGTGTGACACACGCGTGAGCGCCTTAATGTGCACATGCACACTCGTGTGACACACCCGTGAGGGCCTTAATGTGCACATGCACGCCCGTGTGTGACACATGTGAGGGCCTTTACGTGCACATGCACGCCCGTGTGACACACCCTTGAGGGCCTTTATGTGCACATGCACACCGTGTGTGACACATGTGAGGGCCTTAATGTGCACATGCACGCCCGTGTGACACATGTGAGGGCCTTTACGTGCACATGCACGCCCGTGTGACACACCCTTGAGGGCCTTTATGTGCACATGCACGCCCGTGTGTGACACACGTGTGAGCGCCTTAATGTGCACATGCACGCCCGTGTGACACATGTGAGGGCCTTTACGTGTACATGCATGCCCGTGTGTGACACACGTGTAAGGGCAGGGAAACACAACTGCTCTTCACAGGCTCTCTGCACACACAGACACGTGTGCACACATGCACTCACAGACAAACATGCACCCACTTCCTGTGGCCCATGCAGCTGCCAACCCTTTCCAGGGTTCTGGGCTGCCTGGACCTCCCTTCCCAGGTGCTGTTGTTCAGGGCCTGTGCCTTAAAAACTGTCGTTATTTCAAGTGCACAGCCCTCCTGCCAAAGGCTCTACATACAACCCTGGGAGTGAGAGTCTTTAAGCTCCTGAGTAGGAATGAGAAGAGAGGGCAGAAGGTAAGTAGTGAAATTCTAAAGTCCAGACCACACAGCAGGTGAGGAAACCCGCAGATGCCCACATGGATTCCACAACAGGAAAGGGCACAGAGGCTCTGTATAAAATACAGCCATGGTCCATGCTTCAGATCTGTGCTGAACTGCGGCTTGGCCGCTTTAGGCACCTCACCGAATTTCCATGAGGTGATTAAAAATTGAGAAGACAGCTATAGCTATTACCTATAAGTCGAGTGAGTTTTTAATTAAGATAACATCTGCAAATGTTCTGTCACAAAGCTTAGCAGATAATACATGACCAATAAATTTCCTCCGAGTTACCCCATATGCCTACCACCTAGTTGCTAAGCACAAGGGTAAGGTTGTCCTGTAAATGATGATTCAGAGCAACCTGGAGTCAATAAATCTCATCTGAGCACTAACTGGACAAATGCAGAACGGCCTAGCACCGCACTAGCAGAATAAGCCACTGGGGAGACTACGAAGCAGATTTGTCTCTGAGGAGAAATCGTGAGATTTCTAAAAGCCCCATCCATCCTCCTTGCAAATTGTATTACTTGTAATTTAATCTTCAACAATACCTGTTTGAAAGACTGAATCACGACGCCTCCTCCTCCTGAGTAATAATTAACCTGAAAAGCCTGCATTGAGACAGTTATTACTGGATATTTTTATGTGGCTCCAAGAATAATGTTTTTCCTAGCAAGCCCCAGTGGTTGTGCAAACACGCATATAATCGCTGTTGGTTCTGGTTCCTATGCCTAACGGCACAGGGAAAATAAAGGATCTTTTTTATCTTGGAGAGCCTGAAACTAGAGTCAAGCTTAGCTCCTGGAATTGCCCCAACGCCCTTCTTAGAAGCCACCAAGCTTATTATTGAATGGTCTCTGGTCACTTGAGATCACGTCCCTCCGAAATGTCCTTCCAATGGGACAGCACAGGCACACAGTCCACATAACTTACTGGTAGAGATTTTTCACAGACTGCTCAGTGTTAGTCAGGCTGAAATATGGCACCTCTCTCTTCAGGTCATCCACCTCCCCTCGGCAGAAGCCCACCCTCGCAGGGAGCTGCAGCTGGACATTGTAGGACTCTTTGGGGCGGGTTCCAAAGAACTGAAGGCCGTTGGCAGGATAGAGAAAGAGGGCGTAGGTATCAGATCCATCAGATGCCAGAACTGCCTGGAAAGTGTTCCGCTGTGGACAAATAGGAATTGGAAACATCCTTAAACAAACAAATAAACAAAAGGAGAAAAGCAGAATGTAGGCAAGGTGCCAGAGTCCAAAATCCCTGTTAGGATTTCCCCACATTGCTTTTAAGTATAGTCACCGTTAGAATTTTGTCTCCAAATTACAAATGTAACTTTGGAAGCTATACTCCTTACTATTCTTACCCTCTCCTTCCAATTTAGATCAATAGTTGGATTATGCACAAGTAAAACATGGGCTAAGGAACCTCAGGGTCACAGGGAAGAAGAGATGAGGAAGATAACGAACACTAAGGATGCTTGGAAAAGCCATATGGAACCCTACCTGTGAAAACGCATACACAACAGACGTTTAGAGTTGCTTTACATGGGGGGATGCTCCTCCTATCAGCCGCAGCTGTCAAATTAAAAAGCCCAGTGCAGTCTTGGCAGTGGTGGCGCATGCCTTTAATCCCAGCACTCAGAAGGCAGAGGCAGGCTGAGCTCTGAGTTCAAGGCCAGCCTGGTCTACAAAGCTAGTTGTTCTACGGCTACACAGAGAAAACCTGTCTCAAAAACCAAAGACAAAACAAAACAAACACAGAAAAAAGAGCTCAGTGCCAGGTGTAGGATACCTCCCACATAAGTTGTCGGTCAAGGGTGTCACAGAGCCGCCTGTATCAATGCTGGTTCTACCTACCCAATCGTGGTAGTAAGGAGATCCCGTAACTGATGACACTTGGAGAAACCAACCCGGCGCTAACTGGAAGCTCCCAGCCCTGCTAGTGCAGGCTGCTGAGGGAGAAAAGTCACCAACAGTCTCCTCATACTGAGACAGTTGAGAGAACTACAAAACAAAAGCTCTGGCAAGTCGTACTCATGGTCCCAGCACCTGAAGCAGAGGCAGGTGGATCGCTGTGAGTGAGGCCAGCCTGGTCTACAGAGCGAATTCCAGGACAGCCAAGGCTGTTACACAATGAAACTCTGTCTTGGGAGATATACACATGGGTGCAATAAGTGGCATGAATGCTATGAGGATAATCAACCACTTTCTGGGTGGATTTAAGGCATGCTGGACGAGAGGAAACTTCTGCCTGGTATTGTAAATGTGGACAAGAACCCATGCTGGGGAGGCTCATAAGCCCTTGGAGTGAATCTACAGCTGTTGTTTTGTTAAATGTATACAATATCAGCCTCCTCTGAAAACCTACACCTTTAAACCCATCCATGAGTGCAGCTCTCAGCCGAGAGGTGGAGCGCGTTGTTCGGTGGACGGCAGTTCATGTATAGACTCATGACTAGTCAAAGCACAGAGAACACACCGTCTGTGGAGGTGCTCAGCCACAGGCTGTCCCTAGAGACTCAGGGAGCATCACAGAAAAACAGGTAGAAGAAGTTTAAGAGGCAGAGGTCAGGAGGAACGGGTCAAAACAATGTCTTGTGACATGACAGTGCTACCATACTCATGAATGCATGGATGCGGGAGGGGCACAGAAGCCACCACCTGTAGCTGAGCAGATACAGACAGTTGATGACTGACAGGGTATGAAGAGTCGGTATACTTTAGGGGTGTGGTCCCTGGTGAGTGACCCCTCCCTCACCCATGCCCATATGGGCTAAACTAACTATACTCAGTGGGTTATTAAAACAAATAAAGGACTCAAAGTTGTGAGTGGACAGGAGAGAAAAGGGGGGGGTGAATATATTGAAATATACTGTATAAATGTATAAATTCTCAATAAATAACTTTAAAACAGTATATTTAAAATTTTTATGGTTCCAAACTTCTCCAGTTCAAACTCTTGAGAGGCTGAATAAGGAGCAAAATTAACTTTTTCATTCCCATAACTCAAGTCCTAGTTTGTAATTTTGTGTCTCAACATCTCTCATTTGGTCCATCCATCCATCCATCCATCCATCCATCTTCCATCCATCTTCCATCCATCCATCCACTTATCCACCCACTCAATGCCCACTGCAGGCCACGCCTCAGTCAGATACTGGCTGATCAGAAGGCCTTCTTACTGCTCTTACATCAAATTCTCTTTTTATCTTGTCACAGTGTAGGTGAGGAAACAGACCCAGGGACCTGCAAATGTGCTTAAGGTTGGGCAAGGGGTGGCGATTGCAGCCCCCAGAGCTCATGGCCTGCAAGAGTCCGCCATCTCTGCTAAGTCATTCAAGGGCGTTTGCTCTGACCCAAACTCCCCTGCCAGGTTTGACTTCACTACACCCTCAAGACAGTGTTTAATAGCCCCTATCCCTACTATGTGCTTTGATACCGTGTGCTTATTTCCCTGCACCTAGAAAACCCTGACCTTCAAGCACTGACGCCAACAGGCTTGGTGAGATTCCCATGCAACCCTACTATTCTCCAGCACCCGTTCTGTTGACTTCTGGTAGGCGGTCAGCTCGGTGGCCTGGTTTGGTTTTAAATCCCATTCACTAACTCGTTTGAATATTAATTCAACAGGGCCGAGTACCTGCTGAGCCAAAACATTATGTTTAATGCTGCAGGCTCAAGGACAGAGCCAAGGTCAGTGGCTTTGCCCCAACAACCTGCATTTTTAGGAGCGGGAAACAGCCAGGGTTGCAACTTAAAGTGGCAGAGGCCATGAGAGAAACGAGGGTGTTTAGGACATCAGAGTGGGGGTGGGGTGGCGACAGTGGCAGCAGTGAATGCAGACAAACGTTGCAGCAGCCAGGGGCAGACAGGAGGGAAGGGGCCGAATTAACACCCAGGTGACTCTGAAATCACTCTGGGTATTTCATTTACTCAGTGTCAACAGGACCCCCTGCCTTTAGCACCTTTTAAGAATTAAGGGGCACTTGGTTGTCTTAGGCACTACCATCTGCTTCTCTCATTGACCATATTTGTTTTACAATTAATAGGGAAACAGGAAGGGGATTTTTAAAAATACATGCTGTATAAAGATGATGAATGATAGGAAAACTATTTATCGGTACCATTACATCCCCATTTTGCTAAACAAGACAAAACTGGGCACAGAGAAGAACCTCAAATTTGAATTCAAGGAAGGACTATGTCCTTGTGGTTTGTCTGTCTTACTCTAGAACTTCTCAGATGTCAATTTTACCTTCCCACCATCTAATGCTGTTGATTAGACTAAAGTTGGGCTGACTGAACAAAGAAATGTAAATTTTAATATGCTCTCTCTCTCTCTCTCTCTCTCTTTTTGTTTTTTTGTTTTTTTGAGACAGGGTATCTCTATGGCTTTGATGGCTGTCCTGAAACTTGCTCTGTAGACCAGGCTGGTCTCGAACTCACAGAGATCCACTTGCCTCTGCCTCCTGAGTGCTGGGATTAAAGGCGTGCGCCACCACCGCTGGCCACTAATATGGTTTTCAAGAAGAAGCAAATCTATACACTCTTGTGCATCCCCTATGATCTCCCTGTTAAAAAAGGTTCATGACTCTTCCTCAAAAGGTCAGAATCTCTAAAATTCCCATCTCGGGTACATGCTAACACACATCATCAGTCAGGTACACACACGCCTAACACACGGCATCAGTCAGGTACACGCTAATACACATCATCAGTCAGGTACACACTAACACACATCATCAGTCAGGTACACGCTAACACACGTCATCAGTCAGGTACACGCTAACACATGACATCAGTCAGGGTGGGGCCAGTTACAACCAAGTTCAGTCACGACAAAGTTGAACTAGGGAGATAAAAGAAGCAGGACTGAGAACCCCAGCCTTAAATAACCAACGGTGGAGGCTCCTGGCATGGCGGCCACACTGCACGATAAGGGAGAACCCAGGTTCTAAATTTAGAGAATTCTGTAAGATAAGGGCGGTCTACATTGAGAACTGAAGGGGGAGGGGTCTGGGGAGAGGCAAGCAGGACTGTGATGGGAGAGTCTGGCTTTTAACCAAGGAATCTGTACACCTAGTGCTTTGTTCATGTGTCAGATAGAATGCCTTCAGCGTCTTTTCTGTCACCTTTCCGACAAGCGCTCGCTCAAGTGTTTAATTTTCTTGTCTCCACTAAAATAGGCAAATACCAGAGGGAAAAACAACAAAAACCTTCTTCTAATATAATTTATGATCCCAAAGTACACTCCAGAAGAGTTGAGCTGCTTGCAAACTACCCACACATGAACAGACCCCTTGTCAGGCTACAGACTTCCACACAGAACTGCTAAGAGGCCACTTCACAGGTCCTGAAGGGTCCCTCCTCACAAATACCCTTTGGCTGGTGTCCAAAGGGAAAGGTCCTCACATTCCCAGAGACAAGCTTTCTAAGAGCCCTGAAGGGCTCCAAGGCTCTGAAGGGAAACCCTCAGATGGACTGCCAAAAGCTACAGAAGGGTCACTGGCTCTCAACTTCCCTGGGATCCCAGAGAGGAGAGGGGCTCTCCATAGGGTGAGGGGCAGCAGAGAGGAGAAAGTGGCCTGGCTGCAGTGTCTCCAGTTTCCTGTTGAGACAGAAAACCTCCTCCTTCACAGAAACCATGCAGAGGCCGCCATGTCTTTGTAGATGCAGACTCTGTCCTTTCAGTCTTGATCTGACACTGGCAGAGTCTGGCTGATGGAAATAAAACATCAACCAGCAGAATGTCATCTTTCCCACAAGGGAGCTGCCTCTCCAGCCTTATCAAAATGATAACAAAATTAGAAATGAAAGATCCCTTCGTGGGGACAAAGTTCACTGTTCTGTCTTGCTAAGGACACGTGTTCTCTGAGTTGTCAGACCACTGAATCCTGGCCTCCCATGCTTGGCATGAACACCAACCTCCACTCCCTGAGTTCTTCCCCCATTCCTGTGGGACACTGGTATGCTCAGGGTGTTCCCTACCCATCTCTGCACTGCAGTTAAGAAAATGCCCAAGCCGGGCAGTGGTGGCGCACGCCTTTAATCCCAGCACTCGGGAGGCAGAGGCAGGCGGATCTCTGTGAGTTCAAGGCCGGGCTGGACCGATAGCCTCCAAAACAATACAGAGAAACCCTGTCTCGTAAAAACCAAAAAAAGAAAAAAAAAGAAAGAAAAAAGAAAAGAAAAGAAAAAGAAAATGCCCAAGACTTTCAAGTTCCCGATAGTGTGTCTTCCCTCATATAGGTAGGCTTCAGATGACATCAGCAGCTTTTTAACCCATTTTCCTATATCTAGCCATTCTCAATTCTCTCCGTCTTCACTGACTTGTACACACACACACACACACACACTTTTTCTAGACTGGAGCTCTAGAAGTTAAAAAGTGCCAGCCAATGCCTTTAATCCCAGCACTCGGGAGGCAGAGGCAGGCGGATCTCTGTGAGTTCGAGGCCAGGCTTGACCGACAGCCTCCAAAACAATACAGAGAAACCCTGTCTCGTAAAAACCAAAAAAAAAAAAAAAAAAAAAAAAAAAGCCAGCCAAATCCAAAGTTCTTGACCAAAGACCGTCATCTTTGCACCAACCCTATACAAAGGCCTCTATTGGTCAACTGTGAGGGGCACCACTGATTGTCAGCCTCACAGTATCTAGAATCAGCAACGAAACAGCCACTGGGCATGTCTCTGAGAAATCATCTTGGCTAATTACAGTGGGAAGACCCACCCTAAATATAGGAAGCACCATTTCCCTGGGCTGGATCCTCACTGCATACCAAGGGGAAAGCCTGGAGCCAGCCTTCACCTTTCTCTGCTTCCTGCAGACACAACATGACCAGCAGCCTCAAGCTCCGGCCACCATGACTCCAACTACAGCCAAGCGAACTCTTCTTTGCTTGATCTGCACCCCCATCCTTCTCCCAGGACACAGCCTAGCTCAGTATAAACTCTCCAGCCATCTCATTCTCCATTCTTCATGGTCCTTCCAACCCAAACGAAATTCCTAGTGAGCAAAAACATTCCACATACACACTGCAGAACTCAGTTCTCGGTAACACCCTCCCCCAAATGAGAACACAGTTAACCCTCCCTTGAAAGCAGAAACACCCAGAACAACAAATGAGCCCACATCTGGACTCAGCTCTTGAGGCCCTAACTTCTTTGCTCTATGAAGTGACAGTTCAAATCTCAGACTGACTGAGTGGACAAATACTTCTTTATTTGTTCGTGTATTTTATGCAGTGCCACCATGACATTCCTGCATGCCGGGTAGAACATTCCATCACACCCAATGTGAACATCCAAGAAGAGAATGAACATGAACAGAATCACTTTACACTGTGAAGATGGCATTCCTCTGATGTCAAGTTTCCAGTGACTGTGACATTAAGATTATTACACCAGATGTAAGAAAACTATGTAGAAATCATAATCTCCTCCAGGCAAAGGAGATTCGTTTGTGCCAAAATCTACCTAAAGAAAAAAACTATCAAACTCAGAGCTAAACTCCAGAGCCTTCCACAGGAGTAATTGAAAACACATTCTGTGCACACAGCCCTCCTCAAACAGAATGAATCCCAGGGCAAAATCTGAAGAAAAGATAAGACAGACAAAGGAAAAACAGTGATTCAGAAAACCCTCCAAGTAGAGTTCTTACAGAAGGCCAGAAAGTGGCTCAGCAGGTTAAACCCTTGCCTAGAAATCCATCCGAGTTCAATTCCAGCAACCCATGTTTAAGAGGAACTTCGCCAGGAGGTTCTTCTCACAAATTCTTCATGTTTACCATGTGTGGTATGAACATAATGTACCATACATATCACACACACCCCACCCACACACATACCAAGCACATACACTATACACACATCATCCACATACATATCACACAAAAACACTACACAGACATACACGTAACATGCACATACACATCATCCACATACATCATGCACAGTGAATACACACACCATACACACCAAATATACAGACACACATACACCATACACACACCATATGCACACACACATACATCATTCACACATCATAGACACACACACATCATATACACACACATCACATAGACATACATATTTATACACACAAACACATACACAATGCACACTCACAGATACTCATACACATCATTCATGCACATCATACACATACCATGTACACATAAATACAGACCACACACATCATGCAGACACACATGAAATCACACAGACACATATGCCCACAGAGACAGACAGACAGACAGACACACACACACAAGATAAAATGAAATAAAACAACCAAATCCTTAAATAAAGGATACCAATGCCACTGTTACAGGGCAGGAACACAAGAACCAGAACCTGGTCTTATCAAGCCAGCACGGGCAAGTACCTGGCTGAGCATCTGCGCATCTCAGACTCCATAGGTGACAGTGGCTGCTTAAAAATTCACCTTAGTTCATTCTTATGACAACCCTATAAAGTCAGTGCTGTCTCCTCAGTCTACAGCTTAGAAAATGAAGACTGAGGGACCACCTCTTCCAAGACCACTTCTACAAGTGTTTTCACAACCACTTGGAAGGTATACTGAGAAGAGTTATTGGGCCCTTTCATGTGGCTCAGTCGTAAAGACTTACCTAACCTGCATGAGTTCCAGAACTGCAAAACTGAAGGAGGGAAACGGCGCAGTGTGCCAAGGGCTTGCTGGGCAAGCATGAGGGCCTGAGTTGGATCCCTAGAACACACACTAAAAAACAACAGACATGGTGTCATAGGTCTATAAACCCACAACCCGGAAGATACCTTGTCTAAAGTGACTGCCCTTGGCCCTTACTAACTAATGTCATCAGAAAGCTCTCAGTCTGGGGTCCTGCCTCAGCTGGTCCAGTGCCTGTCCAGCATGCACAGAACTCTGGCTTCGATCCCCATCCCAGCATTCACTGGGTAGGGTGTGATGCAGCACACCTATTATCTCAACACTCAGTTGAGCGGGAAGGCAAAAACGATCAGAAATTCAAGGTTATCCTCCATTACAAGGAGTTTATGGCTAACCTGGGACACATGAGACCCCATCTTAAAAGAGAAAGAGACAGGGAAAAGAAGGAGCTTTCCAAAAGCAAAACGAACAACAAAAGGAACAATCCTCCACTTAAAATCTTTCAAAGACTGCCCTCCATCCAGGAATCAAATCTATACTCTTCAGAGGGGACAACCTCTCTCTACATGGGGCCCTCCAGCCTTAAGTTCCATCACCCTTTCTCTTCTGAAAGATAGGCGCCTGCCATGCCCCCCATAGGTTAAGCCAGAGCACAGAGGTGATACATGCTCCACCTACTATCCTGAATGAACGAACCTTGCTTGTTCACTGAAACCCACCCAGAAGGTTCCCTAAACAGGAAGGGTTTGGAGGAAGCTCTCTAAGTATAGGGCCTACTACACTTACCATAATAAAAGGTTATCAATGATGTCCCTACTAAATAAGGTCCTTTGGGATAAGAGCAGTCCACTCAGTGTCTACCCCAGAGATTGTATAAATCTGAATTAATAAATTTCAACTACGTTTAAATACAAGTTATAAATCTATGTATATACACACATAGATATGTATGTGTATATGCACGTACACACGCACACACACACACATACACACACACACACACACACACACACATACATGACTGTGACATGTTGCTTTTTTTCAAGGTTACAAGAGAAGCTTCATAAACTCTGTTTTTCATAAACAACAGAGTTTATGAAGTGCTTGCTATGCAAGCATGAGGATCCCACTTTGACTCACAGCATCCACATAAAAAGCATGGCAGCACACTTGTAATCTCAGGTCTGGAGAGAGAAACAAGCAGACCCTCAGAGCTCACTAGCCAGCAAGCCTAGCATGATTGGAGAGCCCCGGGTCCCAGAGAGACCTGAGCTGCAGAACAAGCACATCTTGAGGTGATCTCTGGTCTCTACACGCACGCGCACACATACTCAAGCACACCCTCACTCATAAATGAAATGTCTAAAAACTGTAAGAAAATGCAATGAAACATAAGAATTGGTAACACAGCTACTTGTATTAAAAGTGTTTACTTTGTTTTCTACTACAAGCTTGTTATACATGATTTTAGGTGAATGTTTAAAAAACAGCGTATGAATGAAACCTAGCAGCGGACCCTACCTTCTCTAGCCGGCCCAGGGCACACTGGGAACAAAGAGAGCAGGGTTTGAGTTGAATTCTGCTATACTCTGTTGAACTGCAATTAAGACGTCAAACCCACACAGTACAAGGTTAGTCAGTAAACAAAACTACATGTTACCTGTCAAGTGAGAAACCATAATTTCACACGACGCTTATTTCTAGACCTTTGCTGAACTTTAGGAAACGGGTCTCTTCCTTTAAGAACACGGAACAAGCACAGCCACCATTGGTGAGGAAGCAGGGACAGCTCTCAAGCCTCCTATGGAAGACATGACTATTTCTGTAGCTAAGAAACACTAGGAGTTAAAGTAAACATGGCTTTGCTCCTGGTCTATGCCACTTTACACCCAGGTGGAATGTCACAGGAGGACTCTGTCTCTACCTACACCAGGACCCTGACCCCAACCATGGCAAATTCCATGTTGCCAGACCCAAGCCTGGGGCAGAGCTGTTGGTGGTTTCTCCTGTGAGAACCACCTCCTGTAGAACACAGCCTCCTGCAGAGCGGAAGAATGCACACTGTTACCTCAAGGGCAACGTGGTAAAAGCTACAAAGAGCTTATTAAAAAGTGTAAGCTTTCTGCCCCTTCCTGCGACTTCAGATAAGGCTTGGAAGTGATTTGACTCTTAAGACGGTGTTTCATGGGGCTGGAGAGGTGGCTGGAGAGCACTTGTCCTTCCAGGGTGCTAGTTCAAATCCCTGCACCCACGTCAGTCAGCAGCTAACACTGGCTGTAACTCCAGCTTCAGGGAGTCCATGGTCTGCTGGCCCTACTGCCCCCAGCAGACACAGAGACACACAGACATGAACAATAAAGAAGTTAAAACGCACCCCATAGTATTAATTATAATAAAAACGTGGAAACCACACTGGGAACTGTGGTAAATGCATTGGGTGAGACCTTACAGTCACTATAAAGGCTACATAAATACAATGACTGAGTACATACTACCCGGCAGAAAAAGCACTTAAGCGGCAATCAATATGCACACTGAGGACCCACTATTGTTAATGGCAACACTGATATTCCCAAGAGATAGCCGGAAGTTTAGCCGGGTGGTGGTGGCGCACAACTTTAATCTCAGCACTCGGGAGGCAGAGGCAGGCAGATCTCTGCGAGTTCGAGGCCATCGTGGTCTGCAGAACAAGTTCCAGGACAGCCAGAGCTACACAGAGAAACCCTGTCTCGAAAACAAAACAAAACAAAAAACCAAAACCCGAACAAACTAAAAAATTAGATCTCTTCATACCAAAAAAAAAAGTTTAACGGTGGTTGTTCCTTTTTTAATTTCCGGAATTTTCCAATTTTCCCTTCAATGAACATATGTTTTAAGTATTTGTGTACTTACAGGTGACTCCAGAAATAAACTGTGAAATGCCTCAGATCCCCAGGGTCTTTGGTATGTGTACCTCAGCCCATCATTTCACTAAAGCAGTTTTCTTTGCCGATTTAGCCACATTATGGACCCTCAGAACACGCACAGAACAACAGACTTCACTCCCAAGCCGCCTAAGCACTGGTTTCATCCGGTTCAACGGGTGGGCAGGGGGAGAAACTCCAAGCCTTAGTTCCCACACAAAATCCAACCCATCCCCCTTTAATTTGCTCAGGGGCAGGGCACCCCTCACTCACCTCCCCGGAGGGCGCAGCCCCGCGCCTGACCTCCTCGTAGGCGCCCACGTGCTCCCAGGTGGCCAGGAAGGCGTGGGTGGGGGTGAAGCTGGACCCGGACAGCGGGAAGCCTGTGCGCACGTAGCGAGCCGCCAGACCCAGCACAGCCAGGGAGGTGTCCTCGCGGTACAGGATCCGGCCCCTGCCGTGACTAGTGTCGATGTCAGCCAGGAAGGGGGCGATGGCTGGGAAGTCGGTAGGAAAATCATCATCCACATACTGAGTCTCCCTGGGGAAATCCTGGGTGGAGATGATGCCGTTGGTGCCCACCTGCAGGAAGGACCACGAGGAGGGTGAGGGCACTCGCCTCCAAGCCTGACGACTTGAGTTCGGGGACCAGGATCCACATGGTGGAAGGGAAAAAAACTGGTTGTTCTCTAACCTTCACACGCACGAGATGGCACGTGCCCCCCCCCAATAAGCATAAGAAAGAGGAATAGAGAAAGAAAGAGTGGCGGTCGCCCAAGCCCAAAGGGCAGCCACCACGCTCCAGTCGCACACGCCTACCGCCCCTCGGAGAGAAAGGAGCTCCGCTGGAGCCAAGAAGTCGCCCTCTCCTCGCTGATAGGAGACACTTGCAGGACAACCAGCTCAACTTCAGCGACAGTCCTGTTCCTACCCCACCTCTCCACCGTAGTGCGACCCTCAGCTGCGGCCGCCCTCGAACCCGTCCACTACTACACGCACTGGGCGCCCCGACCTTGAGAAGACAGCTCTACCGACGAGCACAGCCTCCCACCGCCCTAAACGCAAACGCCCCAGCGGCCTCAACGTGGCCCATCTTCCTTCCTGCCGAGGATGCCAAAGTAGAAGGTACAGTCTCTGCACCCCCTTGAGAGATGACCCTTATCCCTGCACAGCAGGGTTCACGAAGCTGCAGCACCGTGGCAGAGCCTGGTCCCCAGAGGGACGACAGCTAGGCAAAGAGGTTGTTCCACTCCAAGGACACCCTGGGAAGAAGCTTCGAGACCCTCACCCAGCCGCGCACCTCCAGGTCCTAAACTTACGTAGAGGTCGCTGAACTGGGCATCGTAGAAGCGTAAGGGTATCGCCAGCCTCACGGCTGCTGAGCTTTCGTCGTCGCCCTGCGGCAGCAGCTGGTCTCCCTGCGACTCTCCGTACGGGAAGAGCTCATCAGGACGCAGAGCCCCGACTCGCGGCAGCAGCAGCCACAGCCACAGCGGCGTTAGCCGCCCTGCTGTCGGGTCCCGCGACATGCTCGCCTCTCCCGGCCTTAACCCTTCAGTCAGCGCTTCTCTGCGGGCCACACTGCCTGCTGATCTCCAACCTGGACCTCTAGTCCGCACTGCGTGCCCGCCCAGCGCGCCGATTGGCTACGGCTCTTGGACACTGACCAATCAGCAACTCTGAGAAAGTTCGCCATCGGCCACCACATCTGGTTCTCATTAAGTTTTCTAAGACTGCGGTAGTTCGCTGGAGCGGCGGGGCTGGGAAGGTGAGGCTGCTGGCCCGTTGCTCCTAGGCTATCCCCCCCACCCTCCTATAGGGGCTGCCACGCTGCAGGAGGTGACCTCACGCCCCGGCGGGCCCCCGGCGTGCGTGCGTCTGAAGGCTGCAGCGACTGTGCGCGCTGGGCTGGCGGAGCGAGAGAGGGTGATGGGGTTACACACTGGGGTTGGTGCCCTGCCCTAGGGTCCGCGTCACCCCTCTCGTTAGCGGCCAGGCCCCTGGATAAAGATTCAAAGGAGCTTTGTCTCCATCTCGGGACTGCTCCGCCCCACCCAAACTTCCTGCTGAGAAGCAGCTTGTGAAAGGCTGACTCCCTAGCTCCCTCCGAGTGCTGGCTAGTGCTGGGCTGACTCTGCCACCCTTTGAAATGTCCTCCCTAGTTGTTTGCCTTCCCTGGGGAAACCCGCCCCAGGGCAGACGGTGAATCCCACGAATCTCTTCGAATTGGAGCCTGGAGTGGGGCGGCCAGGCGCCAGGGCGGGCTGATCAAGTGCCCCCGCCCCCCAAGCCTGCCAGGATAGGAATTGTCCTAGCGGGAGGCCACAGAGTAGGTAACCTGAGCTGCCCTGCAGGACTAGAAACCTCTCAACCTAGAAAGCAGCTGCGCTGGTGTGGGGAACCCCCTCCACCATAAACATCTCCTCTGCGAACCCTCGGGAGCCGGATGAGATTTTATTACCAGTTTATTATCAGGAGCTTGAAATTTCCCACTTAGTCTGTTTTCTCTCAGCTCTGCCCGCCCCCCCAAAGCAAAGGTAGTTTAAAAGAGAAAAGGGTCGGGGCTTAGAAATACTTTAAGGGGCTCTAACAGCTCTTGGTTTGTGTTTATCCCAGCAATGTAGTTCTTTAAAACCCAAGGAGCCAAATACTAAAAACCCTTTAAGACAGCGGACACAACAACAACAAAAAAGACCCAAAAGCAATTTGTTTCCCCAAGCTGGAGAGGGGTATGTTTTTTTCTGGGACCAAGTATTTACATTTTGCTGAGGACAAAGACTGAGGTGATTTCACTTGTCCAAGGTCACCTTCAGTTACTTTCCCATCCCCCTCCCCCCATAGATTCTCTCAGTTCAGCATAACAACTGCTAACACTGATTGGTGGTCTGTCCTACAAATTAGGGGTGAGGCGAACTCCAAGAAGGAATCCCCCCACATGCTGACCCTGTAGTATTCACTCCTTTGTATAATCCCCCCCAACAGTGGGCTAGCCTGTGCATTTTAACCAACAGAACACAGCCGAAGTGATGAGAATTCACTTACGTGACCCTTCTGTCTTGCCAGCCAACACCAGTCTCCACTGATTATGAGGAAGCCAGGTATTGTATTCAGAAGGCAACACAGCAAAGAACTGGCAGCCTCTGGCCACCAGCCAACGAAAAACTAAATTCTGCTGACAGCCACAGCCCTGACTGACTTCGGATGCAGCCTTGTGAGAGACCCTGACGCAGAGGCCTCTGTTAAGATGACCCAGATTCCTGACCCATAAGAACCTTGAGACTTACTAAATATATGCTGTCTTAAACCATTACATTTAAGAAGGGTTGCTGCACAGCAATGGATAGCAGAATCGAATGGACACTGTGCTAAGGAAACTAAGCTTGGAGAGTTGGTTTAAACAGTGATTATTATCTCATGACCAGTGTGTATCAGAGTGTAGACTTGAACCCAGTTTTGTCTAACCCCTAAGCGTCTACCCTCAACTTCCAATCATTTGGATGCAATGGCATTTTTACTTTGCAAAGTAGCTTACTTCTCTTACTTCATCCCTGGCTATTACCATCACCTCTCAAGTGTCACCTCCTGTATTTCCTGATGCAGAATAATCACATGCTAGCCCCCTTTCCTATGGTGAGTTCTCCCAATCAGTCATTAAACACTTTGCATCCTTCAAGAAAAATTCCTGGAAAACACAGCCTGATTAGAAGCCCTGTCTTGCTTAGCACCTGCCCTAGCTTACCATGGTGGTATCTCCTCCCACACATCCCTCTTAGATCCCCTCAGCCATCATCAGTGTGCTTTGGGAGCAGGAATTTTGTCAGAGCTTGCCATGGATGCCAAGAAGTGTTTGTTGAGCAGGTGAAGTCAAGCAAGGCATCATGGGACTAGGACCTAGGTCTGCCGACTCAGAACTTTGTTTCCTCTCTGCCACCTTGTCTACTAATTGTGGCTCGTTTGTAATCCTCTTTACCAGGCTGCTTAGCAACCCACCTGCCACTGCTCCCCAGTTCTCTGCATTCTTTCATTCATCCGATATTCCTGCAAGCTTGCCATGGCAGGTAAGATCACGAAGGCTCTCAGGACGTAGTCCTTGACCCTACAAGCTCATGGCCATGATCAGGTTCAGAAAACAGAGCTTAAATACAAGGCTGTAACATTCCATGCATTCACCAGCAAAATAGGCAGACCTGGCCTTTGAAACTAAAGATAGCACCACTAGCTTTGTGTCCGATGCAATCTGAGTACCAAGGAGTGGGTCCAGGAGAGAACTGGCTGGAAGGAACAGCCCTGTTTTTCTGAATTCTTCAAATATGAGGCTTTGGACAGCTGTGCTTAAACAGACATTCCTTAGACCTTCTACTTTATTTTTAAACAAGTCTGGCACCAAAAGAGAGGCTTCTTTTCTTAAAAAATGTCACTTTGTGTCTTGGGGAAAAGAAAAGCTGTCCTAGCTGTTTGGGTATAGTCTGAGTGAAGAGGGAAGAAACACTTCTCTTGTGCCCACAGCTCCCTTTGCAGGGGTAGAACTTCCATGACCTGCCAGCTGACTGAAGAGGCAGAGGCCCCTTCAAGCTGAAGCTATAAAGGACTCTTGTTGAAGTATTTAGCCCTCCTGTGTTGGTTTGTTTGTTTGTTTTTTTTTTTTTTTTTTGTTTTGTTTTTTTGGTTTTTCGAGACAGGGTTTCTCTGTGGCTTTGGAGGCTGTCCTGGAACTCACTCTGTAGACCAGGCTGGTCTCGAACTCACAGAGATCCACCTGCCTCTGTCTCTGCCTCCCGAGTGCTGGGATTAAAGGCGTGCGGCACCACCGCCAGCTTGTGTTGGGTTCTTACGGTAGACTGAATACTGTTTGAGAGTGGAGATTATTTTATCCACCTCGTGAGGTGTGGTACCAAACACCATGCCTCCCCAATACATCGCTAGCGACTTTCTGCAGGTCTGGTTTTTGTTGCTGTTTTGTGTTTTTTCGTTACATTTCTGTTATGAATAGGAAGACTTCAAGAATGATACTTCCTGTTATTTTGAACAGGAAAATGAAAACACATTTGCTCCTCAGTGTGCAGACAGATACAAGTACTCAAGAGCATGTTCCATGCATAGACGGATGAGCATGCTCTATGTGTAGTCAGGAGACCAGAGACATACAGACACAGACACCTACATGTAATTAAAAGTAATAGTAAGAGTAAATCCTAAAATATTAACAATGACAAAGTAGAACAATTATAACAATATACTTTAGTAAGACGTATTAGAAACCTACGCATTGTTTACTTCTGGAAAGTTTTGGGGCTGCAGTTGGTTGAACAGATAAGGGGAGAGGCCTGCATGCCTTTCCTCTAGCGTTTTAGAGACTCCTGTGTCCTCATCCCTTCCCTTTCTGTTGGCTTCTCCTAACCTCTAAATACAGTCCAGCCAAGCCATTAATTTCTTCCTCTACTTCCCATCGCCCGGTTTTATTTCTCTCAACTTCTAGAGCCTCCACTAAGAAGGAATCTGAACTTGCCTGCTGCCCTCCTTCACTACAGGTAAAGGATTGCCCCATCTTCACCAATCGACCGCTCAGATCAAGACCAACTAGGAAATCGTATGGTCAGATCCTGCAGGCATTTTCCAGTCCTCTGCCTTATAGGACCTCTTTGGTATTTCTGACCGTTTTGGGACCTCTTTCTGGAAATTCTTCGTTCCCTTGACTTTTCTGGCCATCTTCTTGTAGAGCCTCCCTGAAGGTTTTCATCTTCTGCCTCCACTGTCTAAACGAGTGTCACCATGGTGCCCCCTGCTCTTCTCTCTGCATGCCAGCCTTGGTGTCCAGACTCTTCTAATGGCTCCTCCTCTCAGCCATAGTCTCAGACCAAGCCCTGAGACTTCCGTTGGTTTTGAACTTACATCTAACCCTTTGCTGAGCTTCCCCAGAGATGGATGACTCATGACCCCACACCGAGAAGAACCGATCAGAATCTCTGAAGTTTCCTGCAAAGGCAGTAGCGTCCCTTTTTTGTTGCCATTGTGTGGCTGCAGGTCCTCACCGTCTCTCACTTGCGAACTTTGGTGGAAGAAATGGCAGCTTGACTTGCTCATTGCTCATTTCCAACTTCCCGCATACACGCCTTTCATGGAGGGAGAATTATTGCTTGCTTAGCTTCTCTTACAGACAGAGGAGGCCATCTGGGATCGTATCTACCTAAATGCCAAAAATCTGCTGAGAGTCTGTTGGTCTCAATTATAGTTGATGATGAAGGAACCGTGGACTCTTTCCTCATTCTTGTAGCCTCAAACACAGGGGTAACGTGTTGAGCTCAACAACCAGCATGGGCACTGTGAGAATGAAACATGCAGAGAGCAGAGCATCTGCCAGGCCCTGACCACCCGTCACCACCCCTTTGCTGTGTGAGAAACGCATTCCCGTCAGCTCAAGCTGCTCTTCTTACATGCAGCGATCCCCACTCCTTACTAACACTCTCTACCTCTAACCGTGTTCTCCATGAATTTCAAACAAATCTGACTATGCCATATCTCTGTCTTACACGGGTGGAACTTCCTCATCTCCAGGGGAAGCTGGTGCTGTCCTTCAGACCTGCGAAGAGATTAATCTCATCTGTCATATCCTGTTCTTTCCAGCCTTACATCCTAAGAGCACTGAGCTATTTCTAGTACCCAATCTACAAAGACAGCTGGGTCCTGGTGCGCCTCTGTGGATGGCGCTCCTTGCCATTCCCGCCTCCAGATCACCCACGCCCCCTCCTCCCTCTCTATTAGCTTTCACACAGGGCTACACCTCTGTCCTCTCTCTCTGATGCTCTTATCAACCTTGTACCTTTACTCCAGAAAGCTTCTTCATTTGATCATAGGACAAGAAAAGAGCCTTATAAATGGATTCCTTGATGGTCCTGAATGGTCATTGGAATACAGTCAGAGACACACAGTGTCTTTTTGTCTTATTTTTCACAGACTTAGCTCAGAACCTGCCACACAGTGCTGTTCAGTAAGCCCTGCTGATATGAATAGGAAAAAAATACTACTAAGAAGGCTTTCCTAACTCCCACAGCTTTTCCTGGATAATCCACTCCCTGATTCTCTGCATTCTTGTTACATTCTTGCTTGTTACTGGGGGAGGGGGGAGTGGAACTTGGAGAGGAAAGAAAAAGAGAGAAACAGACAAACCCACACAACTTATACTTAGCCATGTCACCTCAGCCTCTGTTCGCCATACAGACTCCATGTCCAGTCCCAGACTGTGTTCCTCAGAGGTTCTACTTTTCACTTCCTTTAAGACCTTCACAGCTGCCCTGGGAAGTATTATGTAAATAAGGGCTGGTCAACTTCTGAGGAGTTGGCGGATGGCCCAAAAGTGACATCAGTGTGCGCTGTCTGCACTGGGTAGTGAGAGAGCAGCCATGTTTCCCGTTGCCCTGGCTTCCTCTGGGCTGCTTTCCTAGATATGCAGCGCGTCTCACAAATCAGATCATCTCATTTCTGTTACATGCGACCTGCTGGCCCCCAGCACTTCCTCTTAGTACCTGAGTCAGATCCATACTCCTGAAGCCAACAATAGCAATAGCGAGTCCTTTCTGAAGCTTCAGTAAAATTCAGGGCTCGGTCTGAGGGCTCTTCATAGTTCTACTCATCCAGTGAACATGCCCAATTTCCAGAT